>NC_084710.1:13765090-14388233 GCF_033807575.1 Cydia pomonella
GACCAACGTCTAACGTGGCATTTGCACATAGAGCTACTCATGAGCCGGGTCAGGAAGCTTATATGGGTCTTTAAAAACCTAAGGCACATTTGTACTTCACATCTTCTCCAACAAATATATGTAACCCTTGTTCAGTCAGTCATAAGTTATTGTATACCGGTCTGGGGGGGTGCTACCAAAACAAAATTTCTGGAACTCGAAAGAGCCCAGAGATCACTGCTAAAAGTTATGTTCTTCAAGCCGTTTAGATTTCCTACCATGGACCTATATAAACTTTCTGACGTATTATCTGTAAGGAAACTGTATATATTATTTACGACCTTAAAACTACACAAATCTGTACCATACACACCTACCACACAAAACAGAAGGAGAAGAAACAATATAATTCCAACAGTTCAAATAAACACAACATATGCGAGTAGACAATTTGTTTGTAAATCCGTTAAACTATATAATTCTATTAATAAACATTTAAATATATATCCACTATCACATTACGAAAGTAAAAGCATAATAACAAAATGGCTAAAATGTAAAAGTTACCTTGATATTGAGAACTTAATCCATAATGTTTTTGATATATAAATACACACATACACAAACACACAACAATTTATTCTCTCTTTAAGTTTAAATTTAAAATAACTACATTTGCTATTAACTGATAATGTTAATATTTTTTTGTTTTAATTTTATTCAAATTCTGTAATAATTTATTGTTGTTCATTTAGCAACTAAGGAAGAGCGGTGCCTCTTAATACAAGTATCTGTTACTTAAAAAGAGGTACCAACCCTGTATAATGAAAAGTGACACTTATAAGGAATAAACAATTTTATTATTTTATTATTTATTTTATTTTATTATATTAGGTATGTCATGGTAATTTTTGATACTTTATTTACAACATATCTAAGAAAGTAACTGCTTTAAAGACACCTAGGTTAGAAAAAAATACTAAAAAGAGGGTCAAAGTTATGTCGTTTCTAACCTACATTGTGAAATAATGGGTTAAATATCAGTGTACCTCAACCCCTAAGTGCGTTTCAGCCAGGACATTTTCATATTTCCCCGATATCACCGTTGGGCTGAATAAGAACTTTACGACGATGACGGCGTTACCAAAGGGGTTTAACTTACCCCTTTCACGCTGTATAGAGGCAGTAAATACGTAGCTTGTTAGCTTACACTATTTTGTCATCGGCGAAATATAAAGGATAAAAAGGTTCCTATAAATAATAGAAAATAATGGGTAAATGAAATTAAAATTGTATGTATATTCAAGTAAATGTATTTATATCAATATTATTTATATATATGTATGTTTATGTTTGTGTATTTCTTGTGATTGTATTGTGTTCGTACATGTACCTAATTGTATCATCTATACCTCATGTTTTTGCACCGCCTACAACTTATCTCACTTATCTGCTTTGCCTAAACGTTGACTGGTAGAGAATGCCTTAGTGTCTAAGGTTACTTGTACTTGTAAATTGAAATAGATGTAGGTAATATGGCTGAAATAATTTACAAGAAAAGAGGTTATACATGAATGAGGCTATTAGTTTGTGTAAACAAAAAAAAATAGAAAAACAAAATTTTCACTGTACTTTTCTTTAAATGACTTGCGAGAAAAAGAGAAAACAAACGTTATTTTTGTTAGTTGAAATAACTTTCGTAATAGTCTTCTTAACAGCTTTATGAATGGCACCAAATAGAGCGAGTTGTCTCGAAATAGGGTAATTGTGCGCGTAATCGTCATTAGGTCTGAATGGGCAGGATAAGGCCCAGTTACCCTCATTTGCGAATGAAATTAAATTACTCCTCAGTAATGATGATCTTGTGTTAATAACTTGTGGGGATGGAAGTAAATATGTTTGCTGCTAGGAAATGTGGCAATAATTATGGTCAATATCGAGACTAGAAAGTGGTACTTAGTTGTACACCAGAAACAACTGTCCAACAATATTTACAAGTCCAGAAAGACCTCGTGCTTTGAATGAAACCGACTATTTTAATAATAAATAAAAAACACAAATAGGCGGAATGTTGAGATTATTGTAATTTTTTTTTGAAACGATACAATTGTGGAGTAGTTACACCTTCTATCTAAACATGAAAAATTCTAGTAAAAATATAAATAATGTATATGTCTACAAAAGTTAAAGCTACTGCAAGGTTGATACATTTCCACGACATAACTTCACAGCGTGACACGATGTCGCATCGTGCCACGACACGCCGTCGCAACGTGAGATGACATTGCATCGTGCCACGACACGCCGCCGTCGCAACGTGACACGACATTGCATCGTGCCACGACTATATACATCCTTAGTCTTCTTCCTCGCGTTATCCTGGCATTTTGCCACGGCTCGTGGGAGCCTGGGGTCCGCTTGGCAACTAATCCCGAGAATTGGCGTAGGCACTAGTTTTTACGAAAGCGACTGCCATCTGACCTTCCAACCCAGAGGGTAAACTAAGCCTTATTGGGATTAGTCCGGTTTACTCACCGAAAAGCGACTGGTGAATATAAAAATGATATGTCGTACATAAGTCCCGAAAAACTCATTTGTACGAGCCGGGGTTTGAACCCGCGACCTCCGGGTTGCAAGTCGCACGCTCCTACCGCTAGGCCACCAGCGCTTATATATATAAATCCTTAGTATGAGTATATAAATCCCGCTATGCTCAAAAAAATCAGGCTATACTGGAAGGTAGATAAAAATATACGTTAAATAAAAGTTGTCTTATTCCATACATTAGACAGCTAACAAGCTCCGTTTTAAACTCGTGGCAGGTACAGACCCAATTAGCAGACCCTCGTCGCAGACAATTACCTCGTGCTATTGACGGCCAAGGCCGGGAAGGGTTCGCATTTTAGGACGGTGTTGTACAATATGAAATGAAAAGCCGCCTAGCGCGAAGAATTTCGTACATTTACCCACCTGTTCCTATCTCTATCGGACGTGCGTAATTATATTGCTGTTGACGACATTGTGCGAGCGAAACAGCAATATAATTATGCGCGTGTAATAGAGATGGCAACAGGTAGATCAGGCAGCAAAAGAAAAGTACGGTCAGCGATAAAAGGTGGTCTCAAACAAGAAATTTGTGTCAAAAAACTTATTTCAAATAATCAGAAGAATACAGTCGATCGTTACTTTATCCCAGAAAGATCCCTTGTTGAACAGATTAAGGCCACTATTGAAAATTGTGTAGAAATATTGTACACAGATATTAAATTAATCAAATTAAATAGCTATTTATAAAAAATAATTTATAAACGTCAGTATATTAAAAGTAAAACTCGTTTATACCTACAAAAAAACATTATACCCAATATGCCTGAGATGCGTTCCATCTCAGCCAGCATACTGGCATACTACAATGATGAAAAAAAAACATACCGATTGTTTCTCTGATTCACCAAGGACTATTCACATTGCCACTTTGTGTATTTTTATAATTTGGAAATTTGACCAGAGTTAATCTACAGTCCACGTATGTACCTATTATTTCACCATCTTTGCAACACCTGAGACCAGGAAGAATTTTACAAGGCTCATTACAAAGGTCTTGAGAAACACCTAATAGACACGTAAATGAGAAGAAAGAACAGTCAGCAAGAAAAGTGTGTTACTAAACATTTTTTGACAATTGCGTCTTTTTGCGAGCAGACATTGTAAAACAGTAATAAATTAAGGGATATACCGCACTTATTTCCTATGTACACCTTTACTCAACAATGTAAACATTAATTATTTAAAATGTTGTGAACATAAATTTAATGTCTCATAATACATTAGTATAATCTTTCAAGACATGCAAACATACTCTTCTCAACGTCGTAACAGACCTAGACATCCATTGAAATTTAGCATCTATTCCAAACTAATAAAGTTGTATTTTGAAATTGTAAGTTTGAAGGGCGAATTAGGGAGTATGAATGAAAGTACGCTCATTTAACATAACTCGTTATCGCGTTACTCCAGCTAATGTTGAGGCTGAGGATGATTCCCATTAGACGGGAGAGCGCGGGCACATACAAACATAGAAAACTGGCCACCGAAAAAAAATAGCTTAAACTGGTAGCGTTTCCAGCGTCAAGCGTTTCCCACGACCCTTTCCTATGGAGGTCCAGTTCAGCGGGAGCGGGGTTTACCTGTTTTCGTTCTGGTTTCTGCAGTAGAGAACCTCTCCTGCTCCCCGCATCACACTCAGTAAAAAGTTGTATGCAGGAAGCTAATGGGAACACTTCCATTACACTATTCATGCAATTTAACTGGATCATTTAGTTCACTGGACGATTTCATACAAAATTAAACGGTTTGTTTTTTTGCCGGAACTTGCCATTGAATATTATTACTTCGTATAGAACCGGCGCAGAGAACCAGTATTTTGTAACATAACACAATAAACAAACACCTAGACAATATGGGTAAAACAGACAGCCCCATGTTTTTTTTTTTTTTTTTTTATTTATTTATTACAACATTAAAATATAAAATATGTGTACCACAAAACAAAATATTCGCCAAACTGCTGATGCTGATGTGCAGAGCGTGCATGGGAGAAGAGGAAACAACAAAAACAAAACACATTCTCCTAGACTGCAAACAGGTAGAAGTATACAGGAACAAATACCTAGGGACTCCGTGCACACTAAAAGAGGCAGCTAGCAACCAAGCATTGCTAATTTTCTAGGATTCGTAGAGGAGCTGGGGTGGTTAGAGTAGCGATACCTCGATTTCACGGAAAACAGGCACAATGGTTGTCGATTTGTGGAAAATGCCCAGAAGCACTAACTAGTATTTGTGCCATGAGTTGTTGTTTTGATAACAAACCATAGAAGCGGAGCGTGAATCTCGCGACCTAAACGCGTAGGCGCCATAAATTTCACGGCGCTTACGCCGTTGTGGTCACGTGGTGCAAGTTGTGATTTCGACAATATCATTGTTTAGTATGGCTTCACTATAGTAATAATAACTCAATGGATCTTGCACGCTGGATCCTCGTTTGAAAATTAGTATATGCAGAAAACCGCACTTGCATAAAAACGGGATGATGCCATGAGAAAGGGCCCTAACTCCTGACTCTTCGACTCACCTGAACTCGGTAAGTAACTGGAATGGCTCCCCCGGTGACAAATGACGCCGATCCGTGCGCGCTGGCAAACAAATGCCGCATCCATTGTGCCGCGAATAATCGTCACGCAAGCCCGTTAAATAAGAGCGCATATTAGCGGAGCAGAGTTTTTTTTGGTTGTTTATTAATTTACTAATTGATAAGTAATTTGACCTAATAGCCAAAATGAAAATCGTTGAATGAAAACGTCCGTCAAAATAATCTCGTGACTTTTCGTAGTATTCTGATATATTTTTTCTTTTGGTTTGGCGTCTGTCGATGTGCGATTATCACCTTGGCTAAGCCCCCTGACTCTTAGATTCTCCTGAACTCGGTAAGTAAATGGTTTGTCTTGCTAGGTGACAAATGAAGACGATCAGAGCGCGCTGGCAAACAAATGCCGCATCCATTGTGCGGCGAATAATCGTCACGCAGTTCCGTTAAATAATAGCGCGAATAAAAAAGCAGAGGTTGTTTTTTTTTCTTGTTATTAATCGTTCACTACTTGTTTAATTTGCACGTAGTCTAGGGTTGTTCGATCAAACCCTGTTAATAATGTTGCTTTTCATTGAGAAGTGTTGCCAAATCTGCTTAACTTCACCGTTTTTTTTTTTTTCTAGGGGGGAAAATGCATTCCGCATACCACCCAGGTGCGGGGGGTGACCCGAGTGGTTATGTGGGACTCCCGTCGAGGCTAATGAGGCCCATGGTATACCCACTAAAAACCCCCCATATGCCGCCTCGCCGCCTTATTGGTGGGGTTACAGGAACGCTTTCGTACTCATCCGCGACCCCACCGGCGGCAGCCGCCCGCAAGCGGCTCCTTCGCGAATGCCCGAAAGCCCTTCACGCTAGGCGCGCCAGATGTTATCGACGCGCCGTCCTCCTCGGCCTCCGTCCTGCAGTGTAGCGGACCCCCCGAGCCCGCCACAAGGAGGTCACGGGCGCCAGAAAACTCCCCAGCGCCCGGCGGCAGATGAGGCCCATGGTTCTGCCGCAAACCACAACTCGGCTGCAGAGGACAGGGAGAACGGCACACCGTAACACCGACACTACTCTTCCTCTGCAGCCCCACCAACACCGCTACAGCGGAACGGCCCCGCCAAGGTCGCAGGGGATAGGGAGAGTGGCGCATCGTGATACCATCACGCCTCTTCCCCTGCGATCCCACCTCGGCCGTCGAGGATAGGGAGAACGGCTCACCGCAATACCGACACTCCTCTTCCTCGACGGTCCACCTCCAACGCGTCACAAGCGGGCTTACCAAGCCCACTTGGAGCGTCCTCCTCGGGCCAGCCCGCACCTCAAACAGGCCGGCCCTGGTTGCCTCTTCGCTTCACCGTGGGTGACCAAGCCACGGTTACTAAGCCCCTCCACCACGACAATGGGGGAACCCGCGGGGGGAAGGCAACCCGCGCGGGGTGCTTAACTTCACCGTTGATCCAACTTCGTCCAAGTAAAATATAAAAATAATAATTTTACCAAAAAATAGATGCACATCAAGCTCAAATTGGGAAAAAATTACATAATTATTTTGATTTGTATTTTTAATAGTCCCATGAAATTATAAACTAAAACTTTCTTATTCAGATATTTATTGATAAAATGTAGTATTTCACATGTTACTTTACAGTATATATAATAAACAAAATACATTATCAATTTTTTATACATTTTAAAAATACTTGATTATTTTACTACTGGAAATATGACCAAGCCCTCCATCGTGCACCGCCTACGCCGTTAAGCTCTGGTTTCCTAAATGGAAAGTAGAGGCAAGGAACAAAATCTCCATATACCAAAAAGTGTCCGAAAAAAACCATAAATAGGTGGAGCTACAATACCTAGAATACTTGAGAAAAAAATCTAATCATATACAGTGCACTTCACTTCGTCAATAACGCCTAGGTTCTTAGGTACTCTAGCGCTACTCTGGAGAGATTTGGAACTATTTTTTATAGCTGACAGCTGGACACTTTTGCAACAATTCTGCCTAAGGAGTTTCTGTTCCTTGCCTTTACCTTCCATAGTTTCCTAGGAAAGTGGTAATACTACTCCATCCATAATTATCCGTATTATTTTATATGGAGACGGCCGCTATGCGATGGCACCGCTATCCTAGAAAACCAGAGCTTTAACCGCGTAATCTGTAGACCGGTTCATTTCCGGCTCGTTTTCCGGTTTCGACTTTTTCTTTAGTATACCTACATAATTCATAACATCGGTTTTAGTTTAAGTCGTATAAAACATTGTATCGGGTTTGAGAGGGATTGAGCTTACGACGAAGTTTCTAATCAATCGGCCCGATTCGAACTTAAATATACTTCAAATATTAGATCTAGATACGATATGGATCGGATATGTGAGTGTCAAAAGTGACGTGTTGGTTTGAAGAAATCTAATAATAAGTATGGAGGATATAATCAAGGAGAACAATCTCATATGGGAGAACTGTTGCTAAAGTGTCCAGCTGGCAGCTGTAAATAATAGTTCCAAATCTCTCCGGTAGCGCTAGGGTAGCACAAAGACATGACATGAACTTACCCCCTTATTCATAAACGTCTACTAAAGTTAACAAGCCGCTAATAATCGTTTGTCCATTTCTATCATACCAATACTTCGGCAAGGGACAAACGATTACGAGTATTAGTGGCTTGTTAACTTTAGCAGACGTTTATGAATAACGGGGTTAGACGTTATTGACGGAGTGAAATGCGCTGTCAGTCATTTGAATTTTATTATCAAAGTCAAAAATTTGTTCGCGATGTATCGTGGCGCCACCTATTTAAGGTTTTTTGATGGACACTTTTCGTCGGATACGTCGATTGTTCTCCTTACCTCTACCCTCCATAATAATAAGTATCACGACGAAGAAGTCTCTAATCTATGTCCCGAACAACCGCGGCGGTAAATACAGGGTCGCTGTTTGCGTAATTACTGGAATAAATGCTCAAGGAACTCTTGTAACCGATGGATTGTTTGCAAGTTACACGAGAAGGTCTTTTATTGTGTATTTAATCTGTTTGAATGGGAAAGGGAGAATTTTTACTTAAAGAGAAATTAATGTTGTAGGTATGTATGGCTATAAAAATGAGATACCGCTCAGGAATTTTAACATTCCTATAGAAATCAACTCTCAGAAAAATACATACAAGGTTATATTATCAATTTGATGATCTTGATGAAATAAGTGTTAGGTTAGGTTAGGTTAGTCCAGAAATAATATAAAAATATATAAATAAAAAGATGCTGACAGGCAATATACAGACTAAGACATTAAAGGTTGGGCTAGTTGTAGTAAAGCTCCATTTAGATTACTTACTACTAGGGGGTGAAAATGGGTAAAAAACTTGAATAAAGTGGGATATGAGGATGTACATATTTCGATTTAGTACATTCATCTTTTCGCAAATAAATGCTTATACATAAATGCGAAATAAACGCTGTCTGTTTGTTATCTCTTGAACCGATGAGGCGATTTTTTTTTCTTCTCAACGGTGGCGATCAAGCATTACGGCCCACATGATGGTAAGCAGTCTCCGTAGCTTATGTACGCCTGCAACTCCAGAGGAGTTCCATGCGCGTTGCCGACCCTAACACTCCGCACCCTCGTTGAACTCTGGCAACGTTACTCACCGGCAGGAACACAACACTATGAGGGTCTGCTCGTAGTGTTATTTGGCTGCGGTTTTCTGTAAGGTGGAGGTACTTCCCCAGTTGGGCTCTGCTCTAGATCTGGAATGACTTCGGCTGTGCTGTGCCTACAAAGCGAGTTGACATTCACAGTGCCCATCTCTCTCTTAATATTTTTTGAAACGCTTATTATCCCAGTGACTGTGTCAAATAAACTTACAAGTAGTAGTATTAGTTCGATTTAAAATGCAGTTGCATTAAACTCAAGAAATCAATATTTCAATCACGTCAAGTGCTCTTTCTCAACTGAATTCAACAACTATGGTCGAAAACTTTGCTTATTATTTAAATATATTCATTAATTATAATTCAGTTGCCAACTTTAGATTAAGTTATATGTTGGTTTAGGACTTCGGATTTCATTTTATGGTGGTCAGCTTCGACTTATTGATCTATTTGTAAACATAACTTTTACTATTTATTAGTCTGTCAGACTTGGGTTACCCTTTTATTCATAAGACTTAGTAACCTTTATAAGCCCCTGTTAATTTTGTCTCTTTCGAACAAAGAGATATGTCAAAATGACAGATAGCTAACCTTTTTTTTAAGAGGAAATGCTTTCCGCATACCACCCAGGCGCGGGGATGTGTTAGTAACATACTATTAATACTTAAGTTAGTACAAACATAACATTAAAACAATTTTTTAGATAATGGGGCATGTAGCTGCACCCAGTGTTCTAGCCACGGTGAGTCCCACCGGTCGGCCGACGTGCACAGGATGGTATTCGAGCTGGCGCACCACCGCCTCCTGATGATCGCATGGAAGCCGTCGATCCGTCCCTCCGCGAACATACCCGAGGCGGTACAGTGTCGCGGTAGTCCGAACACCACCCTGTACACCCTGTTTATATAGGTACAGGTTTTGTGATCCAGACTCGATCAAATTCAAAAGCGAAAAGCTTTAAGTAGGTTATGTTCGGATCGAGCTTCGTCGAGACACATAACGACGTTACTTATAACTACCGCTACTGAATAATAATGTCTAGACGTGAACGGTTGGCGTACCTACAAATAGGAAACAAGACGCCTACTCTTATAAACACGTGTTTTACTACTTTTCTTTTTAATTCTAATATCAACTGAATTTTGGCGTCTTTTAGAATTTGTATTTATGTCTTTGAAAGTTATATTTAATTTTATGACTATATTATTTATTTATTTATTCAGTAAGTATGATTTTATTATATTTAAGCACATAAAGGCATATGCCTATGCACTTAAGGCATTGTATTTATTTATGTTTATAGGGTTACTTTTCAGTCTTGCTGTCATGCACAAATCCTTGGTTTGACTCCCATATTATCTAATTGATCTCTCTCGGTTGCTTAGTTAGCTGGAAGAGATTTTTTTATATAAATAAGTTCGCCTCTATACACATTTATTATCTTTGTGTTATGTAGTCATACTGTAACTGCGTACTACATTTTAATTTTAACGTATATCGACAAAATGATAAGTATTAAGTCAAAACTATTGTTTGATTTCCTTTCCCAAATAAAAGCAAGTAGTGTTTTTTTATAAATCTAAGTGGTGTACAGGTATATTTTTTCTCGCATACGTATAATCATTACAAGACTAGCGAAAGACATTAATATATACTGAAAAGTAGTTTAGACATGAGACATGAATTTTGTGATAAAACTAACTCCTTGTCGAATATCATCTAAATCAGTTCAGTGTGAAAGTGTTAACAAATAGAGAGACAAAATTACTTTCGCATAGACTAGGGATACCGCATTTTTATACCAACCAAGATATAGTTTAAGAAGTACAGTCAAAAAATTTAATTTTCTGTACTATTTCGTATCTTGTCAAGTTGTCACAGTGACAATGAATATGGAAGTCGCTATGGACCTTATACTATTGTCACTGTGGCAAGGTACAAAATGGTACCTAAATTAAGTTTCTTGGCTGTACTTTCTCCTAAAACGTTGAACTTATTTCGAAAAAAAGCATCATAGTCGTTAAATTTGTAGCTGGCCCCAAGCGGCTTATCCTTTGTCTATTGTTAACTAAAACCGCGCGTGCCACTACACGCAAAAAAGGCGCGGTCACTTTAACCGGTTATTGAAATAAGGTCCAAAATGAGCAAATGGAAAAATAATTTGCGATTTCTTTTGTGGTCCCTATACGCTTACAGAGTGCCGGCGAGTCGAACGCTACCGAACCAGTCTAAAATGTATCTTCGATATGCGGAACAAAGGCGCGTTATCGGAGAGCGCACCTACACTGTTTTTTTTAAGCACAATTAGAATTATACGACCTTTTTTTGCAGGTAGTGGCACGCGCGGTTTTAGTTAACAATAGACAAAAGATTAGCTGCTCGGGGCCAGCTTCAAATCGAACGACTATATACCTATTCCCACCTCTGGCGTTGAAATTCCAACGATTTAATTCTCAGGGGCACTATCAGATCGCTCCGTGCCGATTCTTCCGGGAACTATTGAGTTTATTATCTGGAATAGAACTAGACATTATTCGATGCAAGATTTTTGCAGTAAACCTGGTGCCAATTCAGACTTACATTCCGATATCGAAATGTCATTTTGCTATAATTCGCTCGTGCTTGTTCGTACATAAATTATTCTTTTTATCAAGAGAAAACGTCTGCAAACGATGCTATTAAGAGGCTGTCAATACCTAAAGCGCGGACACTGTCTATTTGTATCGGAGTAAATGAGAAAGCACTGACGCATGTTACTGGGCCTGGGCAAGGGAATAATAAGAAAATTATTTAAATAAAAAAAAGTGGATTATTAGTGTAATATTTTACTCATTAGCGGTTTAGATAGAAATGTTTTGAAATAGTGATTTTAATTGCAGACCCATAAGTCAAAACAATAAAGACATAGAACCGTTTAATTGTGATTTTAAGACCAATCTTTGCAATTATTTTCTATCGAGCCGATTTCGTTCAATCATGTATCGAGTACAACCACGGTCTTTGAAATATAATTAATATGAACATATATTTTTCTTACTTGACTAAAACAAATAGTCTTTCTTAAAAAACTGTTTAAGTAACTTCAATTTCAAGGACATTGGATGTTGACAGCCCCTTAAGCTGAGAAATAAATTGCAAAATTCACTGTCTCGAGCGGGTCTGGAACCCGCGACTATAAATAAAATAAATAAATAAAATGGTTCCGGGGTTCAAACCCCGGCTCGTACCAATGAGTTTTTCGGAACTTATGTACGAAATATCATTTGATATTTACCAGTCGCTTTTCGGTGAAGGAAAACATCGTGAGGAAACCGGACTAATCCCAACAAGGCCTAGTTTATCCTCTGGGTTGGAAGGTCTGATGGCAGTCGCTTTCGTAAAAACTAGTGCCTACGCCAAATCTTGGGATTAGTTGTCAAGCGGACCCCAGGCTCCCATGAGCCGTGGCAAATGTCGGGACAACGCGAGGAAGAAGAAATAAATAAAATGGTTTAGTACATAGTTCTTAGTTACATTTACATTTAACTTATAAAATAGTGTTAGTGGAATTACAAACTAATTTTAACCTACATATTTATTTTGCTACAGAGTGGAGTTTTGTCCACCGCTGCAGCAGAGGGGAGTCCCACCTGTCTTACAAACGCTATTATGATCAGAAATAGAAGTTTTTGTGCCAAAAACGAGTGCTTGAGAAAATGAAATAACGACAAATAATAACACCGATTAATCATTCATAGATTAATAATTAAAAGATGTAAATTCTACTTGCTGCAATTTACAGGGAAATTTCAAGAATGCAAATCAATTACAAATCCGACCATAATTTCTTTATTATGTATATTAAGTATTTAAAAATAAAAACGTAAACTATAGAATGCAGTGTCAAAAAATAAGAAAACTACCAATGGGTGTAACAAAGAAGATATCAAACGCGTTGTGTATTTCGCGGTAGCTATCTTTTTATATACAATCATCGATAATTAAATAGACATGTCGATATTCGATTTAGTCAATCACTTTATTTTGCCACAAAAACTTCTATGTCTGTACCCCTAGTGTAAATATTTTCGACAGCGAAACGTTACGTACGCGTTTGCGTTAAGTGTCATTTTGTATGAGATTTTTGACTTTCCAAAACGTCCCGCTTGGCGCGCTGTTCAAAAACCTATACAAAATGAGACTTAACGCAAACGCGTACGTCACGTTTCGCTATCGACTAAATTTACACTAGGGGCACTGATCATGATACTGTTAGCGCTGCCCCTGTTGCTACTACGGATCACTAATCTATACTCTGCCAGCTGTAACAGTTGCCGTGTCACGCGCAACTCATGTAAATTTAAAAGATAAATTTCGAGATAATTACGTTTAAACTTTTAATGATTTAAATGCTGTTATCGTTGACGGTTCATTGTAATTTTATTTATAATGTAGATGAAGGAAAATATGGTCACAGAATAGTTCCGCATTACCAACTCTTCTATACTAGTATATTGGTCAGACGTCACACGACGGTATGTACGTTAAGTTTTGACATCGCAAACTGCATGGTGCAGCCTCCGCGGGCACTGGCCGGCGATAAAAAGAAATAAGGAGGCCTACCGCGAACCACGTTCGACGTGTTTGCCTCTCTGTCGCACTTGTAAATTCGTACGTAAGCGTAATAGGGAGGTAACACGTCGAACGTGGTTCGCGGTAGGCCCTATGCCCTTTTTGCTCGTCTTTTGTTTTGTCTGGCGATGTTTTCTCTTGGAGTTTTGTTGCAAATAGCACATGATTTTATTTATTTAATGTGACTTGATACTTATGAAAGTATATATGTGGGCTACCTCTAACGCAGGTAACATTTCAATAATTGTAATATATATAGTATTAAGTCTCTGCTTATGTTTAAACCTAATCAACTAAACAAAACATTCGTTCGGTTCCGACTCGGAACTTCCGAGTTTCCTCGAGATATACGGATGTTTGACTCTCAATTGCTCAAAGGTTGACTGGAAGAGATCCCTTATAGGGACAAGTTTGCCTTTGTACATTACCAACATTATTATTTTTTTACTTGTCCCTTATATACATACGTTAAGGCCAGTGATTATCTTTTACTTACATACGGCTCACGTACTCACCGATCTTAGTTTTATTTATCGTATATATTTTTATTATTCATTGTTTTTACCTTGCCGGCACTCGATTGGCAGCAGAGCCCACCTATTCACCAAATTCTTTACACTTGTCTTGCTAATATGTACGAGTATAAACATTTAACGAATATATTATATAAAATACTATATCAACGAACAAAATATTATTCTTTTGAATTATACGACGCAGATACTTAAATGCACTTTGTTTTTCAACTAAGTACAAAACTATAATCGTTGAATATCTATCGTCTAATAATAGCAGAGCTCGTTGACGCAAATACTTATCTTTAGCACTATTCAACAACTTACTATGTCATATAACGGCTCTAGACATAAGTCCAACTTAACTTCACAAAGAATAAAACTTTAACAGCTGTATAACTCCCATAACGACATAAAATAAACCACGAGAGAAATGAAGAATGAAGCAATAAAAGAGCAAGAAAGTCTCTTGCAAATACGGACATAACTCTGAATCCTTATTACCAGAGTGGGTCGTTAAAAAACCATAAATAAAATGTAAATTGTTGCATGCCGCTAAAACAGGCGTTACTGCGCAGATGCTAGAGGAACAGAGATCCTACTACAGAAGCCTACTACATCTAATAATCATCAACATTTGCCTCATCGTCTATTGCAGACGATTTATGGTGTAATACGGGAGAGACATATTTTTAAAAGGCTGAAAAGACCGATTCGAGACCGATGTGGTCTACCGCAGGCCTGAGAAGAGAAGTTTGCGAAAAGCGGTAGTGAAACGCCTTATTGAAGTTTTTGCTTATTGCCAGCGAGTGCAGCAATCGAGGCAGGGCAGCATGGTTGCACTTATATCCTCTGTCATTATGCCTGTTACTTTCGCACTTACATACTTGTTAGAACGTGACAGGCATGGTATCAGACGGCAGGACTCATCGCAAAACTTACGACCCTCGATCTAATAATAGCATTGTTATATTTGTGTCGTTGATTCTTTCTGGTTCTGCGACTTTTTTGGCTTTGAATATTTTTAGAACAAAGTTATTTGTGTTGTGTTCCTAACGAGGAAAATAATGTAAAATCAGGAGCTTTTTCTTCCACAAACAATTATTTTACGAGTCATTGTAAAAGGCTTCAAGTTTGCCTTCTTCAATGTCTACGGGATTCAATTTCGATAGACGTAAATGGTGCCTATTTTCACCCACAGATCATTCGACATGTGGCAGGGATATTCTGCTCAGTTTAGTGTGATTACAATAGAAGATTGCTAACCAAGGGATGAAAGGCACTCATTCCAGTCGAGGTAGTATCAGTAGTAGTCAATAGTCCGAGACCAAAATGTTGCCTTTTACCCGAGTTAAACACTCTACTTTTCATTTCGAGTTCGAGGAAAGTAAAAAAACATGTGTATTAAAAAACATGACTAAGTATAAAGTTTTATAGTATTTCTAGACTGACTTTCAATTAAAATTTAAGGTCGTATAGTTATTTATGTATGGGGGATTTGAATATTAGAATGGAAATTGTAGAACAAATCCATTAACGACCAAATTTTGATTGACTGTTGTAAAAAAAGTGAAAAAAACGTAGTTGGAAAGTAAAAACGCCCTAGATCAGGAACGTATCACTTTCTGCACACTTCATAGAATAACAATAAATCACCCGCTCTGAACAGCATGAGAAATGAAAAATAAAATAAAGACGCGAAGCGCGAAAAAACTGTGTACATTGATTTACCTCCTCCTATACGTTGTAATGTTTTGAAAAGATGTGTCCCGCCTCCCGCCGAGTTTTCTTGCCGGTCCCATATTGGGATACCCTCCTCCAATTGAGAGGGGATTTAAACCTTCTCGGGTCAGAGGTGTAGGGTTAGAGCTGGCTTAGCTTTATTTGACATTCATAAGCGCATTGTAATATGCCTACTAGGAAAATGAACTATCGTCATCTATCAAACGTGCATTATATTGCTGACCCGCTCGCACAGTAGCATTGACCTGACATCATGGGCAGGACAGCAATATAATTACGCGCGTGCGGGTCAATGTGCGAAATTCTTCGTGCCTTCGTGCCGGGGTGTTTTATTCCACGAACAGTCATCAAAAACGAGTAATAAATATATTCTCAGTGGTCTCTCTGTTTAAATGTTCTGCGCGGCCAGAGGCGCGGGTGCCCGGAATAGGGCCAGGCGCACTAAACGCAGATAATATAAAATGAATTGTGCCGGCCCTGTGTCTCTAATTGTACACACCTTTTAATTATTGTCTTATATTTTAACAAGTTAAATTGTTTTGTTTTGTTTTGCGATTGTTGTGAAAATATTTCAAATATTTAACCAAAAAGTTTTTCATTTTTTATGCTCTGAAAGTGATAGGTTTCTGTCCTAGGCTCTAAATGGCGACTCTAAATAGATTTGTTGTATGATTTTCATTCTGATATCTTACCTCCCGATTTCTCAACAAACTTTCCTTTTACTTAATGTAAAATACTTCATCATGTTTTGTAGACTACACATTTATTGTACTTTCCTCGTATTTGAAATGAAAACTAGAGAGTTTAAATAGGATGAAAAGCCTCAAACTATTGAGGTTCTCACTCAGTTTTAACGCCAATATACCTCGTCAGGAATGTGTGCCTTTCATCCCTTGGTTAACAATCCACTGTTCTATTTACCTACAAACTGATGTTCCCGTCAAACAAATATATCGAAAACGGATTCACGATACCTAGTTTCGTTAAATATAAAGGGTTTGTGATCGATCATATCCATATACGTATGTATGTACCTATAACAAATGAGTCTTAGAGATTAGCAACATTTTATAGGAAAACGGATATTTAACAGATTATTTAATTTTACTTACCGTCAAACGATTCAACTATAGTCCAGTACTACAAATATGCCCCAGAAGTTCAATTTAAGTACGAATACGGAAATTATTTTTGGTTATGTCTGAGCTTTAATTTATAAAATATTTTTAACTAAACGTGTAATTTTGCCATAGAACTATGTTATAACAAAAATAATAGTCACACCTTAAGAGGGAAGAACAGCTTCTTCAATCTAACGAAATAACGGAAATTTTTCTATGAAATTCCATTTCGGGAGAATACGGCTTCCACTAACACAAACAAGTCACTTTGATTTTGATGTGGATCACTTTAGCATACTTAATATATTATATTCTAGATTTATGGGTTTTGCTTTTTTTGAAAAAAAGTTTTTTTTTTTTAAAGGAAAACCTATTAACTTAGTTTTTCATTGTGTCAATAAAATACTTAAAAATCATGGAGAATGGGCGATATTTTGAAGTAAAAAAAAAACGTTTTCTCTTTTTGTATGGAGGAATTTTCTGCTATAGCTAAACTGTGGAATGAACTGTCGCATGCGGTATTTCCGGACCGATACGACCTTCAAGAAAAGAGCCTACTCCCACCTTAAGGCCGGCAACGCACTTACAACCCCTCTGGTGTTGCAGGTGTCCATAGGCGGCGGTAATCGCTTACCATCAGGTGATCCGTAGGCTCGTTTGCCTCCTCTATGATAAAAAAAAACGATCACGTGGATATTTAAGTACATTTTGATCCATTGTAGGGAGCTTTTGCATTACGAAGTATGTAAAACAGTGAAAATCAGCTTCTGATGCTAATACTAAGCATTATCGCATAAAATGCTATTCTTTTAAAATTCAAGCAATTTGTCACTCTCCTCGGGGAGCTTGAGAAAATTCCCTTTCAAGATAGTTGCGCAGTAATCTTCAAGATTAATAGTTACTCTGTTTTTGAATTTTCTGCAGTGCACGCGATTATAACTATACTATGCATATGGCATGCAAGGAGTTAATTCATTTGCTTCGAAGAGCTCAGCTGATTTGAAAGCAACTGGACTAACATTTTTGCCAGTTAAAATAGATGGTAGCACACACAAAATAAAACTATTTACTGCCACCGTACCTGGCCATGCGTAGCATACGTATAAGGTAAAGTACAGTATTTATATCCTCCCTATTCCTTTTTTTTTGCAGCGTGAACGACGGAAACACAGAGAAACTAACGTACGTCAAAAGCGTTTGTTGCCTACCGTAACTCGTGAAAGTAAAATATAAAATACTTTGCTCGTTTTTGCAACAAGCTAAATTGCAGTTACTTCGAAAGATTAATGGCTACTGCTGCAAGCTGATACGAACTTACACGTTTAGTTAAAAATAAATCGTCAATTTTCACTATCGATCTCGTACGTCATTAGGCTAGATGGGTGCTCGTGTGTCAGACGGATTTAGATTGATGTTCAACGATAGTGTTCCAATGGACAGCATCATCGTTAAAATTAGGAGTTTGTGATGAAATAAAAACTAAAGTTTACCATATTAATAAAACGGTCAGTAAAGTAGGTAGTTTCGTGGTGTTTGTCTAGTAGGCTTATTTTGATGTAAGAGGCAAATTATAGGTACGTAAAGCATAACCGATTTCCGTCGCGTATGGACACACAGCTGCACAGAGAGGTTGCAAGTTTGTTGCCGACAGCACGACGGGTAGGTTGCTGTTATCTTTTATCTTATAATTTTGGGAGCCCTTGTGGATACACTTCGACTCATAGGGATCTTTTGTGCAATTACCTCCTTATGAATGGTATATCAATTACTCAACAGCTTTTTAGACCATCTCCATAAATGATGGAGCATGAGGTAGCGTAGAGGGTAGCGTTTTAAATTCCTTTGGTTCCAGATAGCCTGTTCCAAGGTTCCAGATTCCCTGTTTGCATCCATTCTTTGTCTGGCGAGGACGTGACATTTACATATTATATAGACACATAATGTGTGAATGTCACGTCCTAACCCAAGCGAATACTGTCTCTTCTCCTTCGCCACACATTCGACAATTAGAGTTGTAAGAGTATCCTATCTTGGCCAAGACTCCTTCGACCCTGTAGTGGCCCTAGGTGTAGTTTGGAGTCGTTTTTTAGGGTTCTGTACCCAAAGGGTCAAACGGGACCCTATTACTGAGACTCCGCTGTCCGTTCGTCCGTCCATCCGTCTGTCACCAGGCTGTATCTCATTAACCGTGTATCTCGTTAGCCACAGTTGAAATTTCTTCAGATTATGTATTTCTGTTGCCGCTATAACAACAAATACTAAAAACAGAATAAAATAAATATTTCTTTCCACTCTCGAGGTTCTCATCCATCCCCGAAGTTAAGCAACGTCGGGCGGGGTCAGTACTTGGATGGGTGACCGTTTTTATAGATAATTGTACGGAACCTGTGCGAGTCCGATTATTTATTTGCTATATTTATTTGCTATATTTCCATAGCTTTTAGTTTCAACCGGAGTCTACTCTTTGCATAAAGTGCTTTCAGTGGTTAACTAGTTACAGTTAATATATAAATCAACTTTAAAAATCGTTTTTGTTGTAGGTATGGCGTCCCAGCAGACATTTCAATCCAGCTACCTACATCTACCAAGTTAAAAATAACTATTAAATTAAATAAGCCCCTTCGCTATATGCCAAAAAAATCAATTTTATGACAAATATGTCTTATATCATTTTCGAATTTTATGTTGGATTGATTTCTCGATTTCTATCAAATATAGCTAAAAACCCACCGCAAGAAAACTTGCTCTCATGTAAAAAATAAAAACGATCTACAGTGACACAGACAGACATACACATACATTGGCGTCGAACATATTATAACAGAACACCCCTCTCTTAACTCTTTGCGTGGGGGGTTAAAAATGAATGACCGAGCATCAACCAGAAACTATGGTCTCCGATTTACCTTGGGCATTCATTCGTATGTCCGGCGATTTCGTCCACAGATCATGTTTTTTAGCCGAGTCGGGTGACAATGCAATATTATGATACCATCAAGCTGATCTGATGATGGAGACAGGAGGTAGCCATATGATAACTCTATGATAAAAACGCAACCTAATTGTGTTTGGGGTTTTTAGAATTGTCTCGGTTTTTAGAGTTGCCTGTGGAAAAAAAAGTACAGTCAGCGATAAAGGCTTGTACCAAAAATTATTTTTTTGCCAAAAACTTATTTTAGTTTCAGTTTTTCGGCGCTGGAGTCAGATGGTTGAATAGACCCAATCTTATCACATCTGAAAAAACATACTGCAGAATTTCCAGTTCCAATATTAGATTTTACCTTGTTTTCGAATCCCGTATTTACGTATCAAAGCACCTTCAATATTTATTCATGTTATGGTCGCGGTGTTTACCCACATACATTACCTACATTTTATTCGTCTTCGATAACGCTTTAACAGTATGTATAAATATAAATAATTCAAAAACAAGCAACGCGCTTCCTGTTTATTTCCTTATGTTTCTCAAACAGTATTTTAATAAAAAGTATCCATATTTGCGACTGAGAGCTCTTGAGATTCCGTCTTTTATATTGCTTCATGTTAAATTATTTTCCCTCGAGGATATATAAATATTACAAAATCTAATATAACTCAGCCTTTAGTAACATGCTTGCTTTATACACTTCCACTTATGACGTGCTGAAATACACGGAGGGGAATTCGTACGTAGAAATAGAAAGTAGATAGACCGATAATTTAAACAAATATGTGTATAGTTCATGTCGTCCACGATGACGTGCAGATTTGTCATATCTAACCTTTAAGGCTGATTTAGACGGCACGCGAACTCGCATGCGATTTTAGTTACATTGCGGACTATTGAGGTAACAACCAATTCAGTCGACCGATCTGTACGATAACCGTACTACGGGAACCACAGGAATCGTAAATAATCACCACACTTTATATTTAAAGTACTTGATAATTTATTCAGCAACACTTAGAAGCTATTTTTATCAGCGACCAGTAAGTAATCAATTCATTTCAATTGAACAAAGACAACCAATGTTGCCAACAAGATAAAACATTTCTATATTGATCTTTATTTTACATTAACGACATTAACCTTTGCTTGTAAATACTTCTAAGCTATTTATATACATTAAGTTTAATATTTAATCAGATCAAAATACATATCCAACTAAACTTGTATAATCATAATCTATGAACATTAGAAGCAGTTAATCACTAAACTCAAATGATTTCAATTATACCCTCAACTTTCAATCATGAAATACAATGTTTTCATTGTTTACCCACCATTCGCTAACATTCGGCCTTTTCTGACACCGTTAGCGTCCTCGCGTGTAGGTATTGTGTTAAAAAATATATTTATGAATACACAAAAACAATTCATACCATTCGTTATCACATTAATAAATATTAATCTCTCAACATAAATAATCTTAAAGCAATCTTATAAGTGTAAATCACAAATATTACACATCATCACATACATTTACTTGATAATTAACATTATGCACTTTAAATCAACCAGTTTATACTGCACTTGCTTTCATTACAACACACCAACACACTTACCTTTCGATGCCATTCAGGGCCAACAACGCCACCAGGGCTAGTAACGCCACCAAGGGCTAGTAACGCCACCAGGGCTAGTAACGCCACCAAGGGCTAGTAACGCCACCAGGGCTAGTAACGCCACCAGGGCTAGTAACGCCACCAAGGGCTAGTAACGCCACCAGGGCTAGTATCGCCACCAAGGGCTAGTAACGCCACCAGGGCTAGTATCGCCACCAAGGGCTAGTAACGCCACCAGGGCTAGTAACGCCACTGAGGGCTAGTAACGCCACTGAGGGCTAGTAACGCCACCAGGGCTAGTATCGCCACCAAGGGCTAAATTTAATTAAATACACATTTACATTACAGTATAACCATCCATTAACACAATAATATTTAATTAGTATATATACGTATGTGTTATACAATCATTACTCTAAATGATAATTAATTCAAATAATTTACTTTACACTTTAATACTTTCTGTGTCAGAATCACTCTCCATGGGATCATTTTCAAAAACCAACCAAGGATGTATCTTATCTACTGCAAATACTGATTTGTATATTGGTTTTCCTGCCTTTTTAGTAATAGGCGTATCTTCAACCTCATACCTATCGTTACATAAAACTTTGGTAATTTTATAAGGCCCGCTACATTTAGGTTGCAATTTCTTACTTTGACCAGTTGGGTTACCTATTTCCCTTTCAATTCGCACAAGGTCACCTACATTATATTTATGTGGACATTTTCTTTTGCTATCAAATTGCTCCTTTTGTTTCTCTTGTTCTATACGCATCCTTTCATTAGCCTCTGCTCTCATTATATCAGGATTCTCATACTCTTGAGCTTCGGAAACTATCGTATTCATTACCCCATCAGAACTGCCTATGGGGCTTAAGCTAAATAATAGTTGAGATGGCGTTTTATTAGTGGCCTTATTGATAGTATTGTTAAGACCCCATTGGACTTTTGGTACACAAACGTCCCACTCATTATCAGGTTTTCCATGATTCATTGATGTAAGTGCGTCTACAATAGAACGATTGTAGCGTTCAATCTGCCCATTTGAGCGAGGACTAGCAACCGCGTTAAGTATGTGAATAGATCCTTTATCCTTTATATATTTTTTAAAAGAGTTGCTAGTGAAACTAGTCCCCCTATCTGTGATTAAACGCCTCGGTACGGCAAATATGCTGAAATATTCTTCAAAGACATTTATGGTGGTGCTAGTCTTACAATTTTTAACAGGTTTTATATATATGAATTTGGTAAATGCATCAATTATTGCTAGGATGTAAGCATTTCGCCGTTTACTTAGTGGGAATGGACCGCAATGATCTGCGTGTAAGGTGTGAAACGGTCTATCAGGTTTTTGGATAGGGTGTAGCATGCCTTCTTTAGGGCCGCCGGGCACTTTGTTATACGCGCAATGTAAACATGCATTACAGTATTTTTTGACAAATCGGCGCATCTTTTTGAACCAATACACATTGCGAATTCTTTCATAAGTCTTTTCATACCCAAAGTGCCCAACGTCATCATGATGACTTTTAAGTATCTGCCACCTAACTGATTTTGGAACAACCCACAGCAAAGTCACATCCTCACCCTTTTTAACCATACGATATAGCCTATCATTTTTATACACAAAATTATTTTTAATATCTACCGTTGTGTTAGTTTCGGGGTCTTGTAAAATTTGGACTATTCTTTGTAATTCGGGGTCGGCCTGTTGAATAGTTTGTAGCCACTTATCATCAGCTGTGACATTTGACTCTGTACCAACTATGTGAAAGACGTGACAATCATCATCGCGACATGGTGGATTATCTGCTGCAATAGCAGTTTCGACTCAGGGCGTCCACATGAGTCATCTTTGTGCCAGCTCGATATTCTATGGCAAAGTCAAACTCTTGCATCGCCATCCACCATCTCGCCACTCTAGGGACTAAGTCTTTCTTAGTCATGGTACTACGAATAGCATGGCAGTCCGTTACTAATTTAAACGAACAACCCAACAAATAAACTCTAAATCGGTTCAGAGCAGTTATGACTGCCAGGGTCTCCAACTCATAGGCGTGAAATTTTTGTTCCTCAGGCGACGTCTGCCTACTATAAAATGCTATGGGTTGGAGTCCCCGACCAGCATCCTGCAACAAAATGGCTCCAAGACCCATCTTGCTCGCATCTGTGTGAACCTCCAAACGTGCATGAGGCTCATACAATGCCAAAACAGGTCTGCTGACCAGTATATCCTTCAATTGATTAAACGCTTCTAATTGTTTGGATTCGAAACGCCAAGGTTCGTTCTTTTTCGTAAGAATGGTAAGAGGTCTAGCTATCACAGAGAAATTGCGAACGAATTTACGGAAGTAACTCGCTAATCCTACAAACTGTCGGACCTCGTGTACGTTTTTAGGAGTGGGAAACTTCTTAACGGCATCGATTTTGAATGAACCCGGCCTAATACCCTCGTTAGAAATTTCATAGCCGAGATATTCTATTTTTTCTTGAAAGAATACGCATTTCTTTAAGTTCAACGTTAGCTTAGCGTTACGCAGCATAATAAATACCCTTTCAAGCTTTTCCAGGCCCTCTTTAACAGATTTTGACGGTACTAAAAGATCATCCATGTACGCAAGAACCAGTTTTTGCCCAACACCATTTACCATCGAGTTTATTGCGCGCTGGAAGACACTTGGAGCGTTTGCCAAACCGAACGGCATTCTATTGAACTCGTAGAGGCCGTCCGGGGTGACAAACGCTGTCAAGTGCTTACTGTCCTCAGCCATCGGTACTTGGTAATATCCGCTAGCTAAATCGAGGCTGGTGAAGAAATTGTTGCCACCAAGACAATCTAATTTATCCTCAATGCGTGGCAGTGGATATTTATCTTTCAGTGTTTTACGGTTCAACGCCCGATAATCAACGCATAAACGTTTTTGTCCATTTTTCTTGCTAACTAATAACACTGGACTTGCATACGATGATGAACTTTCTCTGATAATACCGTTTTTAAGAAGATCTTCTATAATTATTGATAAATGCTCTTTTTCTTTGAGGGACATACGGTAAGGATTATAAACTACAGGATTATCATCCTTTAGTTTAATATTCATCTCCACCAGATCAGTTTTTCCTAATTCGGATAAGTCTAATGCGAAGCAATCGCGGTATTTCGACAAAAGCGTATGAAATGCATCGCGTTCATTTTCATTTAATTGCGTCCCTATTACGACATCTTCTGTTATCAATGCTTGCTCGTTTTCATCTGTGGTTGACAATAACCTAACTGTTGGCTCGTTAATTTCATCATAACTACTTCCTCTAGCTAATACTTGATTTTTATCAAACTTTAGTTCCGCATCGGCCAGATTTGAAACCAT
This sequence comes from Cydia pomonella, assembly GCF_033807575.1. Lineage (NCBI taxonomy): Eukaryota > Metazoa > Arthropoda > Insecta > Lepidoptera > Tortricidae > Cydia > Cydia pomonella. The sequence goes on from NC_084710.1 coordinate 13,789,761, forward strand.
AACGAACCCGTGGCTGTCATGAAAACTATACAATCCCGGTAAAATGATGTAGTCCTTTTGCTGTGAATTGCAAAATGTAGCAGCTACATAAAGGGACCCAGTAAAATTTGTTGTTGTACTCACTTCTATAGGTGAGGTACAACTCGCCGCGATCGTCACGTCAACAGCTGTATTTAAAGTGTATTTTGTGTTAGGTAAAACACATCCTTCCCCAGGAGCTCTATAGAAAGTTAAATGTTTTGGAGTTTTTATAACCACGATGTCCGGTAATTCCGTAAAAGTGCGGCCTATCATAATTTCGCTTGGCATGTGATGGTCGGGTACGACAATAAAATCGACTGGACTTTCTACCTCATCTACACTTAGAGTGCCATTCACAGAACCCAAGGGTCGCACGATCCCATTACCAAAACCTCTTAAATTTCCCATATTGTCAGGGCGTTCCCATGATCCAAATATTTGTTTCGCATAACTTTCCCTAATCAAAGTGCGTGCACTTCCGAAATCAATGAAAGCAGGCGTAACTATGCCTTCAAGCTTAACTTGCTTATAGTACTTCTCGCTTCCGGATTCTACTATTTGAACATCGGGTGTTTCAGTGTCATTTGTTTCAATACGTCTTACGTCGTTATTGTCAGATGCTGCAGGCAGTTGCAACAAGCTGCTGTTGTTAGTATTGGTCGATGACCCTAAAGTAGTCTTATTACGACAATCATTAGCCACGTGCCCCACCCTACGGCAAATACTACACTTCTTCATAGGTTTTGTACATTTGGAGCGAATGTGACCGATCTCTCCACAGTTATAGCAAACTATTTCTGGTTTAACTGGCTCGTTACTTGTTGCTGTATTCGTGGCGTTTTGAGTAGACCGTGGATCTTTGTTCCAAGGTTTACTGCGTTTTTGTGACATTAAATAACTATCATTCTGAGACAACGTTCGTAAGTATGAGAATAATTGTTCCGGTTCCTCAAAACGGCATGAATTTGCACTCATCCTGACAAACTTGTCATCTATTCCGTGTACTAAACATCCTACGGCTTTACGGCCTGTTATGTCACATTTATTAATCAATATCATTTTTTCGTAATAGTATACGTCTAGTGGTTGCCCGACTTTACAACGCACATTGAGCATTCGTTGCAAAAGATCGCCATAATTTTCGTTTGAGGGAAAAGCTAATTTTAATTTTTCCATCCATTGCGGCCAAGTGTATAAAAGGGATGGCAGTCCTTGATACCAACGCTTTGCCAAACCAGACAGCTTAGGTAGAGCATAATGACACGTCTGAGTATCCGTCCACGAATATATTTGAGCGCACTCGTTGACCTTGTGAATCCAGCACTCGATATTTTGAGCTCACCATCGTTAGGGTCAAACTCAGGCACTACGTTAATATGTGCAGTATACGCATGACCCGGCAAAATATTTCCCACTGACATACTGCCTGTACTGGTTTGATTCGCCACAGCAATACTCGCAGACAGATTCCCAGACGGATGATCATTACTGGAATTACCTTTTGAAGGTAACGGCGGTGTAGAACTTTTAGGCCCTAGACTACGATAACCTTCGGGTTTGTTCGTCAGAGCATCCCTTTGTTTACTTTTGCGATGGCGATGTTTTCTTTGCTTCTTATGTCGCCGACGCGGCGGCGAATATGTCGAACTACGTGATGATGACTTAGACATGCTTCGACCAGAAGAATTTGAATAACGCCGCTGATGTTTAGAGCGACGCTTACGTGATCTAGAAGCCCTATCTGATCCCATGGTTAATAATTCTGTCTGTACTTCACAATATGATACCTACGATAAGTCAACTATCAACTAGTAATTACTAAACTTATTAGGAAGTACACAATACATAACATAAATCATCTAATTGCATAAAGGGCTATACTAAAACCAATTATTTTGTACAATAATAATTAACCAAACTTGTTTTATTACTAATTAACTACTATTGTTCTCACGTATCTTTACTTGAACTAAGGTGTCTTTGTATAAACTCACGTAACTAATATAATAAACACATATAAATTCCTCTTTGCAACGATTTCATTACGTAACGGCTTCATTATGAACGTTAAAAATTAAACGGTTAGGGTCTCCCCAAACCAGTCGACGCGGAGTCGGCTTTCGCCGAGTGTTTTACACCACACTATTCGCATTTAGCCGATCGACCGTCTCCGCGGTTGGACACCTGCGTTTAGCAGTCTCATCCTCCTTGCGGCCGTAGAGACGCCCGATCGCCTGCGACTTGCTATCGCAACAGTTGTAAAGCGACGGTCGGCTCTCCCGTGCTCCGTCCTGCCGTCGAGACGTCAGACAGCACACGTACAGCCGTTGAGGTCCGACGAACAGATGTAGGACAGCGGGTGATCGGCAATCGTAAATCTCATTTTTGGAGACTGGTTGTTAGTAACAACCTGAGTTTGAAATTGAACAGACCTGTAAGATTATTTTCCTTGGTAATTGTTAAATATTATATAATAACCTGTGATGATGGATACTTTACGTAGATGGGCATGGAAAAAAAAGGCTTACCAGCATTTTTATCGTAGCCTACTTGTTGGAAGAGCTAGAACAGCAGCAAAAGCGGAGGCGACAGTGGGTTGATTCTTTGTGGCAATATAGATTAAGTGAAGGTGAATTTAATTTACGATATCCTCGTTTGAGACTCGATCCAAAAATGTTTTACGATTATTATGGCCGTCATCGGCTCTGTTCGGCCGTCGTCAGCTATGTTCGGCCGTCGAAGACGCTGATCGGCTTCCGCCAGCTCTGACCGGTCCTTATCGTAGGTACTCGGCCGTGATCAGAGCCGTTCAACCCTTTCCGGCACCGTACGGCGGTATAAGGAGATTTATGAATGCGAACGTGTGCGGTAGGCTGCAAACAGCGTCGTACGAATGCGAACAGCTTTACGGCAAAACGCCGTTTTCCCGTCGAAAGACGTCGTTTTGCGTGGGCCGAGCCGATTTATGACTTATTCGCTCTTATTGCGTTGACATAAAGCTTTTTCCGTACGCGATTTGCCGAAACGGCGTCGACTAGTTTGGGGAGACCCTTAATCGACGTCTAAAGTTTAAGTATTTTATGTTTATCACTTCACTATTCTAGGCACCAACAATGATCAAATCATAAAACAAGCACAAATCACCAATTATATAAAATTGTAATCACTGACCTTCACTCGGGGTCAAATACCTCGGTTCCAGGCGCCGTAGGTTCTTTTCCAGGATCGTCACTTCTGATTTGTACGATAACCGTACTACGGGAACCACAGGAATCGTAAATAATCACCACACTTTATATTTAAAGTACTTGATAATTTATTCAGCAACACTTAGAAGCTATTTTTATCAGCGACCAGTAAGTAATCAATTCATTTCAATTGAACAAAGACAACCAATGTTGCCAACAAGATAATACATTTCTATATTGATCTTTATTTTACATTAACGACATTAACCTTTGCTTGTAAATACTTCTAAGCTATTTATATACATTAAGTTTAATATTTAATTAGATTAAAATACATATCCAACTAAACTTGTATAATTATAATCTATGAACATTAGAAGCAGTTAATCACTAAACTCAAATGATTTCAATTATACCCTCAACTTTCAATCATGAAATACAATGTTTACATTGTTTACCCACCATTCGCTAACAATACTCATCCTGCATTATTCTTCTAAATTAAATAGTGAATTGTTTGTGACGATACTATCTACCATAGAAATCTTAGTAAAATTTATCAGTACCTAAATCATCGAGCTGAACTTCAAACAATCATTTATATTTGTTACTTACTTATATATAATAATAAAATCTTTATTTCGTAAAGACATAAGTATGTTACATGAGTAGGTAGGTATATAAAATAGACTTTGACATTACTTATTACTTTAGGTTGCTACATTCGTTGCCGTCAACACTATAAATATATTATTATGATTTGGTATCGAATGTATCAACATTGAATAAGCTTATAATTAGGTAACTAATGTTTTATTGTTCTTAACAATCTCATTTGTGATTCATCACTTTAAGTTGTCATTAACATCCTTTGCGTAGAATGCTGTCCTTTACCTCACATATTAGTTATAAACTGTATCACGGTGATTTATACTACCATTACATTTTATGCTTTTAACAAGTGCAATATATGTCTCGTGCATGTATGTATGTGTCACAGTTACATGAAATAAATGATTCCAAATTCAAATATTTATTAATGATGGCAATACTATTATCTAACATGTAACTTACTACGACTACGGTAATCATGACACTTATCGCACGGAATCTCCACAAATAAAATGAATGCATAAAAAGGTTTATTTATTTATATGTTCGTTGTGCGATGAAATCATACATAATTACACTATAGGTCAAAGTGCATTAAAGAAATAACCACATAGTCACCTAAAAGGTAATAACTGTAACATGCGCATTAGTAATTACAGATTTTATTTAATGGCGTGACAAATGACTTAAAGCCCTAATTTCATGCAGACTACGTGTGCCGGACGACAATGTTTTGAGTCCAACACTGTAAAATGGCTTTGAACAATTCACAGCTTTTCATCAACAGCGAATTTCCATTCATTAGACATATGAGTAAGATAGCTGCAAAAATTGCTTTTTATAATTTTGAATGGCGATACGTTACTTTGGTTATGTTTAACAATATTAAGTTAATTGGTCTAGCGACGTTTTTAAGAAATTACAATCAGACAGTACAGCTAAAACTGGGACAATTTATACCTCAGCGTCGACTAGCATCAATACATCAATTTGTGTTGTTTGGACAGCAATCTTCAGAGATAGCAGGTATGATTCGATGGCTTGCCCAGAACCAGTATGATACATCAGGAAAATATGTCATTATGTGCTATTCTATCAAAGGTGAAAAATGCGCTGATAAAGTAATTTTCGAAACATTATCCAGCGTGTTTATAGTAAATGTGTTATTTATTAAAGGTTCCCTTGGAGACAAAGAGCCCACAATATCTTCGTATTTTCTTGTTTTGCCAGAGAAATGCCTGAATAGCGATCCTGTAAAATTAAACATAAGTTTAAATTGCTTGGATGATTCTTGTTTTAAATCAGCATACCCAGAAAAGTTTTCGAATATGTATCAGTGCCCTTTTATTGTATCAACCTTTGAGCAACATCCATTTATGTATTTGAGTAATGATAGCGCACCACAAGGTAAGGACGGTGACCTTTTAGCATTAGTGGTGGATATTTTGAACGCTACACTTGTCTTAAAAACACCGAAGGACGGCAACTACTGGGGCGAATTCGTAAACAACAACTGGACAGGGTCTCTCGGCGACGTGTTCAACGGTGTAGCTGACGATGCGATGTGCTCCGCACCGCTATCTCCTGATAAATATGCAAATTTTCAGATTTCTTTCACGTACAGTTCCATGGATATAGTGTGGGCTGCTGGCCTACCTGTCGTGAAGCCAGCTTGGGAAAAACTGTTATACCCTTTGCAAATTAACGTAAAGATGCTAATATTTTTTTTGTTTATTGCAATAATTTCTATGAATACACTTACAAAAACGCGTGTTTGGAGGAAAGTTATACGAGCCCTGAAAATAAGCCCGCCGAAGTCAAACTTGCTATTTTATTCTTGGGTTATATTCATGGGGCTGCCTGTTATTAAAATGCCGTCAAAGCCATCTCTACTAATGGTAATCGGAATCTGGATTTGGTTTTGCTTTATTATCAGAACGGTGTACCAAGCGGCGCTGATAAGCATTATGAAACAGAATATTTATGACGAGCCATTTGATACATTTGAAGACGTCCTTGCGGCCAAAAAGCCATTTGGAGGTATCGCTATTTACAAAGAATACTATTCAGATGATCATTTCATATACGACAATTATATTGTCATGAACCTAGCAGAAGGATACCAAACTGTAGACAGTATTTCAAATGGAAGTTCAGACTTTGTGATTGCTATGAACAAAGATACAGTTTATTTTAGGCTAATGGCGTATAAAGGTTCAAGACATTTACAAATAATACCGAATAAGATTGCAAATAGCCCAACTGTTATATTTTTCAAGAAGTTTTCTCACTTAACTCCTCCTGTGAGTCGTATCTTGAGTGCTTCTCTGGAAGGCGGATTTAGTGAAAGAATGTACGCCCGTTTCTTCAGAAAGGGTATTTCACTACTCCATAACTCGAAGCATCAACGCACAGAAGGGCTTCGGCTGGAACATTTTATGGGCAGTTTTTTTACTTTACTCGGCGGTTACGTTATTTCAATTATATTTTTTGCTGTTGAAGTAATATTTGGAAGAACTACAAATTCTCAATACTAATTGTGTATTTGCTGGCGTAGGTTATATGCTGCTAATATTAGAAATATTGAAAATTGTATCTATACCATACCTACGTACAGTCAGCGTCAAATATTTTGTAGCAGTCGAAGTGGCCAAATAGTTCGGTACACCATACTAAATATATGGTGTACCGAACTATTTGGCTACTTTGGTTGCTACAAAGTATTTGACGCTGACTGTACAACTTAACAATTAGATGTTAACATTTTAAGTTAGGAAAGCGTACTATTCGATTGGAGAATACATGTATGATTCAGAGTATTAATTAAGTAGGTATATTTTATTTTTATAGATTAAGTTTGTAAATATGCATGCACATGGACAATATTTGTATGACTAATGGCTAAGCATAGTGATACCTTTTTTATACAATTGTCTGATCTATGAAAACCAATGTTTCCAATGAATATAGGGGGCTTTGGTCTTTTTTTATTTATTTGATATATAAATACCTAGCTGACCCGGTGAACTTTGTTTCACCCAGGTACATGTATAGATTTGTTTACGTTGATAATTGATACATAAAAAATCTCTCTATCTATGTTTGTTATTTTTGTAATCTCACAGATTGCTGACTTTTACGCGGAAGAGCACAGACATGCTAGATTTAAGTAGCTTTCATTCCTGTTACATGGACATAGGACCTTTATGACAAATGAAAATAAATACTGAAAACTTCTGTCCTGACATGACTGGTATTTCATGTTACAGAGGGAAATTTCCCTTTTTGAAGCAGCTACAACACTGTCAGAAAGTTAGTAGTTAAATTTTCGAGGTAGGTGACTGTAATAGAACAGGAAACAGTCTAGTGTATAATTTGGATAAAAGACTCCCTAAAATTCTAACTGATGGACGGCAACAAAGTTTTGTTGAGTAATTACTCAGTCAGTGAATTTAAAACGGACCACGGTGTCGTACGGCAGAATATTTCCTACTGAGTCTCACTTGTTTCTTGAAAATAAATGTAATTACAGTTAGTAAATAGTCGAGGAAATCGATTTTTTTGCCGTTTATGGTTCACTTTACATTGATTTGATTGATTAACTTGAACCGCAAATTGCTAAAGAATCAATTTCCTCAACCGTAAACTAATAGTCCGATCTATAAACTCGCGATTTGCAAACGTGCGATTGAAAAATTTATACGAGTAGGTAGTCTGAGCTAAAACCGCGAAAATCGAAGTTCGTTAATTGCGGGCATTTTTCTCTGCCACTCTAATTACGCCTTAGTGAGGGTAAAAGAGAAAGATCCCCGGAATTTGCGAGTTTCGGTTGTCGCGGTACTCGCGGTAAGCCCCCTGTTAACCAGTCTCTTATACCTAAAAGCGGAATCATATATATCAGTTTAGTATTCCGCGAAAAAAAATAAAAAAAATTGAATTTCAAGATGGCAGCCGCTTTTTTACAATTTTGACAATTTATTTATATAAGAGGGTCTTTCGGATCCTTAATTAACTTTCACCGTGGTTGGAATAAACATGAAGAAATGTAAGATGGTAGCTATTTTTACTTTTTTCTGACTACTGATACTGATTAAATGGTCTTTCGGATCCTCAGATATCAATTTTCATCATGATCAGACAAAAAATTGAGAAATACAAGATGACGGCCGGTATTAACAGTTTTGATTACAGACTCATCATATTAAGAGACCTCTCGGGCTGTAATGAAAAATCAGTCTTTTATTTACTATGTCGTGCCAACGTACATACTTGCATATTGCACTAAAAACAGAAGTTTTCCAAGCACTAATGTGTAAAACAAATGTGTGTAAGCGACGCTTGATATTTTAATTAAATGTGTTCGAATTAGAATTTGATGCAGTGTAGCTACTTGAACTGCAGGCTTTTATTATTCTAGACTATGAGTGAATAGGCCCGAACACGTGACTCCGCGTCGTTTCTGTGATAAAATATTCGTGACCCAAAAGTTATCGGCAAAGTTATTAACATCAGCCTTATCGTAACCTTAGGGAAATTAATTTAGAATCAAATAACTCACAGCCGAAATTAGCTTCAGGTGTTTATGAATAATAAGCCTACAATATGCTCATTGCCTTCTTGAATAACTTGACAGGCGAGGTCCACTTTTGGGGACCCGCCATTTTTTAAATGGTGTTAGCTATAGTTACAAAAGAAAATCGAATCAAACACCAGGTGTACCCAAGCGGGTACAATTTAAAATAATCAGGTATATGTAATCAACATAGCCACATATAAATAATATTATATATCAACTCTTATTACTCTATTATAATAATATGGTAGTTTTAACCCTGCGGAGGTAGATTAGGCACGCCCAGGTTCGAAACCGATGGTAAACGTGAGTCAAAAACAGTCCACAAATTAGTCCGAATTGTAGCATTTCTGTTGCGTTCAAGGAATTGCTGGGAGGCCAATTCTGAGTTAACAAATTGTTAAGGTTTTGATCTTTTTAGGGTTCCGTAGTCAACTAGGAACCCTTATAGTTTCGCCATGTCCGTTTGTCTGTCTGTCTGTCTGTCTGTCCGCGGCTTTGCTCCGTGGTCGTTAGTGCTAGAGAAATGAAATTTGGCATGGACATATAAACCAATAAAGCCGACAAAGTCGTACAATAAAATCAAAAAAAAATTTTTTTTAGGGTACCTCCCCTACACGTAAAGTGGGGGTGATTTTTTTTGTTTCAACCGTACAGTGTGGGGTATCGTTGGAAACGTCTTTCAAAACTAATAGGGGTCTTTAACAAACATGTTTAATAAAGTGAATATATTCGGATATAATCGCTCCGAAAGAAAAAAAAATGTGTCCCCCCCCCCTCTAACTTTTGAACCATAGGTCCAAAATATATGAAAAAAATCGTGGAAGTAGAGCTTAAGAAAGACATTAAATAAAAACTATAGCGGACATGATCAGTTTTGATGTTTTTAAGTTATCGCAAAAAGTTTCCCCTTCATAGTAAAAAGACGTAACAGTTAAACGTTATTACGACATTAAATGGTTTTAAAGATATTTGGCATTATTCATGTAAATAAGCTAAAATTTAAGATAAAAATATACTCATTCTATTTTTATTTAATATTTAATTTGTCTAAAACAGTTTCATTGGCTGTTCATACAGTAAAGCCGTTGAAAGAGTAAAAATTAAAAAGTAAGTATTTATATTCAATTATTCATATTAGTTTATTGCACTCATGTACGAATTGTACGATGCATTATTGTCTTACTGTTATACTTTACTTTTTCATGCTTTAATGAACCAAATCATTTTAAAATTAATGCAGTTTGCTGTAATATGTGTTTACATATTTTAGCAAACTGCATTGCAATAAACGAATATGAATATAAATACTTACTTTTTATAAGATAAATATCCCATAGCGAAAATCATTTAGATTGCTATATAGATGAATAACTCTATATCTATATAGCAATCAATCTAAATGATTTCGCTATGGGATATTTATCTTTAGACATGCAAAGTCTCCGATTGCAAGTAAGTCTGTTACTTTAATTAGGTACTGATTATGCAAATTTGCCTATTTGTTTAACTCGGGTGAAAGGTACCGTTTCATCCCCTGGTTAACAATCTACTATAGTTTAAGCTCCAGTTTAGCTTATTGTGACGGAAGAATAACTACGGAACCTTACACTGAGCACGGCCCGACATGCTCTTGGCCGGTTTATTTTATATGATCTTGACGATCGCTCGCTGACTGGTGTGCACAAAAAGCAATCAGAAACGAGGCGTTGGGAATCTTAACTGTGAGCATTGGGTGCCCAATAATGTAACAATAGTAGTTTATGTCACTCCTACATAATGAAAGGCATTAAAAGTGTGAGTTTAAAAGGACTACACGAGTGTTTTAATGCCTAATTATGGACAGTTACATACACTATTTAATCTACACACATATTATAATGTTTATAAACTCTCTATGATGTATTCAATAACCACGTATTAGAGCCGGCATTGGGGCATTGTTGCTCTCTGGTGTCATTCGCAAATATGAGGTGGCGATCACTCATTTTAGACGAGAGCTTTGCTATAATATTTAGTTTGAAAACAACAAAACAAATTAATTTTATACTTACAAACTAATTCAAAAACGAAACCTTTTCTCAGGCACGTCACGCATCCGTAGTTTTTTTTAAACTAACTACAAACTAGAGTCGGGGGCCGATTGCCATATCGTTCGATACCAACGAACATGTGAGATTTGTCAAATTCGAATAAAACGTCATCTCGACTGATATTAGAATAGAGGTCAAATCAAATTACTTTTTTTCAGAGATGTTTGTAATTTGAATGTTTACCAATTCGATTTTCATAAAGTAATAAAGCAATACACTGATAACACTACATACAGAAACTTTTGGTACTGATAAGAAATTTTTAGTAAAACCGTTTGTTTATCTTAATGCTGGGTGGTAAAAGCATCATAGAGGGGTTATGATGTGTATGTAGATAAATACATACAAAAATTGTCAGAATCGGCCTGCAGGTAAGTCACGTTTCATTGGTAAATAGTTGAGAAATGTTTGCCAGTTTGAAAATCTAACGCTTTCAGCTCCAACTTCTGGACATCGAACCGCACCAGTTTGCATATTCAATGCATGCAATGCTATTTATGGAAATGGATCTGGTATTATGTATCTGGATATTTTTGTTTAGAGTTAACATCGTGTAATTCAATCTATGTATTTTGGGATGTATCCAAGAGACGAGAAAATTCCAAAAGGTCTGCAATGAATGGATATTATATGTATTATAAATAGTATATAGGCAATATTACTATAAGTATGTATTTAGATAATGCCTGGCCTAGGTGCCTATTTATTATCAGGGATTAATAATATTGATAACTTTAACATAAATCACCTACATGCCATACCTATACAAAAAACTGTAGTTGTATAATTTTATTGATCGACCCTCTACTTATGGGTGTATCCCTTTTATTGTATTTTTAAATATGTATATATTATGTTTTCTTTAATCCCATCGTTTCACTTCAGTCGTCGTTGTTATGTGCTACTTTCCCCTAACTACTTGCGTGTAAAGGTTTCATTTGGATAGCAACTGCAACAGCATTACAGCTACTATTGCAACGTTCCTTCTGCAGAGTTGGAGCGGCCGATGTCACTGTCAATCTCCTTGATAAAATGTGTGATTGAAAGTACTAATCGCGACATCGTATTAACGTAATTTAGAAATTCACATTAGCATCGCCTGAGTCAAGGCGCAACGTGTTGTCGCAACAATAAGAGCCACCGGCGTCTAGTAAGCGCTACGAAAAATAGCGTCGCTGCGCAGTTGCGCGAATGTTGCGTCGAGCAGAAGCCATAGAGTTGGCTAGACGCTGACGCTTGGTAGACGCTAGTGTGGCGTGGCCCCGCAGCTGCAGTCCTCACCCGAATATAACCTTAATTCCTAGGTAATAATGATAAAACTTCAAAACTGCGTCATATCTATTTTTCAGCGTGTTGCATAAGATATGAAACACCCACTGTTGTACGTAACATAATTTTTTATGGGGACGCTGAGCCGCAGCCAAGATGTGTTGGCAGCTATCGTTCGATTTTTTTGGCGTTACAAAACCCGGATTCATAAGGAATTTTTGCTATGAACGATGTCAGGAGAGACAATCAGTTTTTACGATGTTCCTACAACCTACATTCATTAGATTATACAATCCGTTCCGTGTACACACAGGCAGTTGGGTAACTGCTCTCTTCTACACATTTTTAGTTATTTAGGATACATTAGGTACAAGTTAAAGGGCCAATTAGCCAATTACATCTACACTTCCCGATATCCGTTACCGATAATCGTTTGCAGTTTCATGGACATACCTACATCGTTAACAATATTTGAAATGTAAAAAATGGTTCATATGTAAAAATACCAAACATTTAACAACAAAATCACCAAACATGGCAATTAGAGACAAAGTATTTTTTACGTGTCATATATTGTAAAAAATGTGCTGGTATTTGATGAAACGGAAAAATACTCTTTCTTACTCGGGCCCGATTTCGGGCCTGACAGAAAGAGCAGTACGACAGCCTGAAATCAGGCCTGATTTAGTATGGATGTACTAGGCCCTTAAGAGTTAAGATAATTTTGAGTGCTTCAAGTAATTAGCATAGTAAACTGAAATAAATGTCATATACCAAGAAAATGATATTAATAATATTTTCTAAACATAATTTAATTTCTTCTAATTCTTCTAATAGTATTAGCATAGTAATTCAATAACGTAGAAACACCTAAATAAAAACTTACAGTATATACTACACAGGTTATAAATAATGCAATCCAATTTATATGAGGGTCGGAGACTTTTGGAAAACCCTTTTTCAATGTCTAAAATTCTAAAGGAATCTTGCGGCCGCCACCGCTAGCTTAAAAATAAAAAGCGGCCAAGTGCGAGTTGGACTCGCCCATGAAGGGTTCCGTACCATTTATGACGTATTAAAAAAAACTACTTACTAGATCTAGTTCAAACCAATTTCGGTGGAAGTTTGCATGGTAATGTATGTCATATATATATTTATTGATTTTTCATTCTGTTATTTTAGAAGTTACAGGGGGGGACACATTTTTTCACTTTGGAAGTGTCTCTCGCGCAAACTATGCAGTTTAGAAAAAAATGATATTAGAAACCTAAATATCATTTTTGAAGACCTATTTTAGTTACCCCACACGTATGGGTTAGATGAAAAAAGATTTTTTGAGTTTCAGTTCTAAGTATGGGGAACCCCCAAAATTTATTGTTTTTTTTTTTCTATTTTTGTGTAAAAATCTTAATGCGGTTCATAGAATACATCTACTTACCAAGTTTGAACAGTATAGCTCTTATAGTTTCGGAAAAAAGTGGCTGTGACATAAACGGACAGACAGACGGACAGGACGAATCTATAAGGGTTCCGTTTTTGCCATTTGGCTACGGAACCCTAAAAATGAAATGATAATGAAAAATGTTGATATTCGTATTTTGATTTAAGGGGTTATTAGATTTATCCGTTCGCCGGACACTTTCTGCTGAGAGTATGTCTGTCTGGGAGTTATTTCCCTGTCGCTCTTAGTCAAGATAGCAAAAAGTAGGTCTTTAAAACTATGAAGATACAGATTAGACTCTGTGAATATGTAGTAATGCCAACCTTAATGTTTCTACAAAATATATCTACTTCACAACATATATATGTTCATATGAGTCAGTAAATAAAATAATATCAAAATTTTGCATGTAGGTAAAAAAATATTAAAGGTTACTCGGCGATATTAATAGATCATAAATCTGTCGCATGAAAATAATGCATTTGGCGCGCAACCCACAGCCTACGCAATCGCTCATGCGTCTGGCTTAACGAGGCGCCGAGCACAACTCGCAGGAAGCGACCTGAATTCTCCAAACATATTGTCTAGACCGCCGGAGAGCGTAACTTGACCCCAAAATTTTAGACTTCGTAAGGTCAGCTGAGATGTGACAAAATGTTTAAGGGTGGAAGGTATGCACACAGAGTCGGAACAAGCTAACTCTGAAGACTTGCAATTACACAGTGTGGAGTGTCTCAACAAACGTCGGATTTCTTTGAAAATATTTCATTTATAATGGCAACAGCACTTCCACGTTCTTTTCTATCAAAGTCGGTGCAAAGACTTTACACGGACTTTAGACTATACCTACTCGTACTTTTAACGGAAATTTATAAATTGCATAGAATGCGAATTACATGTTCTAAATCACCTAATCTTCTATGCTGATGTTGCCGTTGTGCCATCACTAACGCCGTTTATTTTGTGGGCCTATATTGCCGTGACTGTCTTCCGGAAATAAAATTGGTGACTGTTTTATTGTGCCCAATACCACTATTAACCACCAACCCGCCTGTCACGACGTCGCGTGCCTGGACACGTATTTTCATATTATTAATGGTTCGATTTGACAAATCTGCGCATCATCGCGAATGACACGAACTATATAGCCTATAATTTTTACCCAATAGTCTATATATTTTAGGTTCCATTAACCCTCAATACAACAAGTATTTTACTTTTTCTGGCTTTATATGTTGGCTCCGGCTCTGCGCTTGTCTCTGCACGCATGCTAAGGTTTTTATATCTAATGATTATATCATAAATCATAGCAACTAAAACAAAAGGAGACAAAAGAAAGTGTCGTAAAAACTTTTGCCACGAGCCACAATTCCCAAACTGTTTAAATTCAAGATGAAAGGTCAGCGATCATTAACAGATATCTAAGGACGGGCCGTGTAGCGTTAGACTGCACGATTGGCTCGAATTCGTGTGCGTGACACCGCTACACTGGTCCCATTCTTATTGCCCATAAGGCTCGTCCTTAGATATATGTCAATGTCAGCGATTGAGGTGAGTACTCAAGCTTTGACAGCAAAGATTGTTGTTGATTAAGATATTGTCTTGACTTGAGCATTTCTGCACATAAACAGCAAAAGCAAAAAAAAGCGATAATCCGCAGCGCCAACGCCGATGCAGCATCAAGCGGTCGATGATAAAAATCATCTGTCACCATGCCGATTGCCGTCACGTTCGTTAGAACAAAGTATGTGTAAGTGCGAAAGTGACAGGCATAGTGACAATGACAAGTGATAAAAATGCAACCATAATGCTGCCACCGCAGGACGCATGTCTCTGCTACTGTCTTGTGCTAGGAGTAAGTATGTAGTCGCGTAGATCAATTTGCAAAATACCATGGGTCGCTTTTAGGCGCTATGACAATTTGTCAAGAAGACCTGCCAAGGATCTACACAGGCGCCTATTGTTAGGACGATGGAAAACGAGGAAGAAGAAGGACGAATTTTTGCCATCACTTGTTCTGTACTTATGGTTGTGTAGATTCCGTTCGAATATTTACATAACACATAAATGTTCACGTCACGTGTAACCGTATCGCGTCGCTTTCGTCGCTCAATTAGGACACACTCACCGAATAAACTAATCCGATCACGAACAAAAGCGAGAGACACTACCCGAAAACAATTGCCAGTGCCAGTTCTCTAAAAGCTTTTTCGCTACAAAACCGAATTCGGTCTCGAAAACTTCAAGCGATTTGAAAGATACGAGTACAAGTGATAGCAGTTTATTAAAAAAATTGAAAGGAGCGCTTGCGCGTAGTCGTCCTGTGGTTGGGTTTAGGGGGCGAATTTTAGTCGTGTTCGTGAATCCGGAGAGACTGCTCAGCCTCCCTGTACCTAACCGGCTCCCGGCCGCCGCGTGAACTTTTTTGTAGTGTGTGAAACTTGAGAATTCTTTTTAGTTCTTTTTACGTTCACTATACTAATTATACGTTCAATGTTAATTCACTTATTTTAAAGCGTTCAATATGGACAGAAATTTTTTAATTTTTGCCGCGTTACTTAGTTGCGGTGTCGACGCAAAAGGTA
The DNA here is from genome assembly GCF_033807575.1 of Cydia pomonella. Taxonomy (NCBI): domain Eukaryota; kingdom Metazoa; phylum Arthropoda; class Insecta; order Lepidoptera; family Tortricidae; genus Cydia; species Cydia pomonella. The sequence goes on from NC_084710.1 coordinate 13,805,543, forward strand.
AATTAAACATACTTTTAATTTTAAATTAAACCAAAATTATTAATACTATTTCTTGTAAATGAGTACCTTTGTCTCTAAATAGTGTAGTCTAATATATTTTTCCCCGAAAAAGACAAATTATCACTTCAACGGCGTAGCTGTCTAAGTATTATCCATTTCATGTTTACTACTCGTAGGTGGGTTTAGCCGATTACTTTTAAACTAGCTAGATTTTTTTAAAACTATTGCGATTATTAACAACACACTTGCTCCGTATTCTATATTTTTTATCTATTGTTGTTGTAGATATTAGAATTCAAATGAAATAATCAACGCGAAAGTAATTTTATTTGGATATCTGTATCATAGTAATCAAACAGTATTTTAATATAGACTATATTATAAATAAACTTATAGACTATACCACAATACACGAACTAAGTCTAGTAAGAAAATATTATCACCAAACCCTTGGAAAGGCTCTCTTTATTCTTGAAAACTGTTGAGAAAATTGCATTTTATCCACAAGAGTGGAAAAGTAATTTGATGCAAGTTTTGAGTTGTTTTCTCATGTTGGTCGGTGGAATTGATAAATATTTAACAACGTGCATTTTGATTTGATTTGGATTGATTTTGTTTGATGTTTTATTTTGATTGATACCTGCCTACTTATATTTAATAACGTCCATTTGGATTTTGTTTTGAGTATTTTCCTCGCGTTCGTATGGTACAGTCGGCGTCAAATACTTAGTAACAACCAAAGTAGCCAAATAGTTCGGTACACCATATATTTAGTATGGTGTACCGAACTATTTGGCCACGTTGACTGCTACGGAGTATTTGACGCTGACTGTACAAAGTGCGTTGAATTTAATCTTTAGAAAGTTAACTCAACGGGGGGGGGGGGGGGGGGGTTAAAAACAACTTTGTTAGCTTGTGAAACCTAACCTGTGGAAAACCCGTTTGAAATTACATACAAGGGGGATTTTTTAAATAGTTGTCAATCAATTCTATTTTCCGTGAAATTGAAATGTTTCTAACAAACCTGCTACCTATTGTACCTACACTAGAAACAACCAAAGAGCAAAAATAAATATGGCGCGTGCACTGCCGGTAAAGACGAGCCCATATAAAAGGAATCTAATAAACATATTTAATACTTATATATATAAAAAAATAAATAAAAAAATGTTAAAATTTTACATTTTAAACTTGACTCTTCAACCTAGTGTTTTCCCGGCCTGGCGCCAGAGTCCGCTTAAACTTATATGTAACAATAGTTATTTGTACAACAAGAGAGCAAAGTTTGATATTTCTTCGAGTGCTTGTTTTGAGTCCCGTGCAAGCGAAAGATTCTATAATAGATTCACGAGCGTAGCGAGTGACCCATGGTATACCTCTTTGTGCCGATACCATATCTAATCACATAATATATATATCCTATATTATTCGATTGTGTTTTTGTTATGGTGAGTTATCTCCCTTATTCATAAAACTTTTCAAAGCTTTGTAAAATTTTGTTCCTTTCTAACAAACACAAATGTCAAAATGATAGATAAAGACAAAAGATTATCAAGGGCTTGTTAGACTTCACAAGCGTTTATGAATAGCGCTATACATATAGGTAATCAAGGCTATAACTGCGAGAATCAAAGTTCGTCAATTGCGGGCATTTTCCTCTGTCATTCTAATTACGTTTTAGTGAGATTAAAAGAGAAAGATCCCCGCAATGTGCAAATCGCTTCCGCTCCGTAGCGATCGAAACGCAACTATCACTGTCGCACTGATATGGAAAAGTGATAGGGAGACACAAAGTGTTTCGTTGTCGAAGCGATAGCGATTGTCATCTTCGCTAGGCCGGCTTCTTTGTTATTTAACACAATCGTTTTTCTAACTCATTTGACGAAATGGCGTCTGGGGTCCAGCTTTCCGTTAACTTTGACGTTCAAAAATGTATCTAATGTGTGGCTAGATGGACAGTCACCTGTCCCGGTCGACAAGTCATTAGTCCGCTTTTGAACTGCTCGGATCAGTTCTGTAATACCCTAGGGAGATCACATTAAACTTACCTATTTTGAGGCCTGGAACCTAAGCGTTTTGTGCAGTTCAGGTGATTGTTTATTGAATTTTATTGATTGTTCGATACTACGGTAAAGTTTCTACTCGAAAGTGGTCTAGTCGTAAGTCAAAAGTGGAGGTCCCGCGCGAAATCACATTTTCATACAAACGTAGTCCTCATTTTCCTCTCTGGATATAAACATTATTTTTAATATTTTTTGACTATTTGTTGTATATTGACCACAACCATGCCCCTACGTTTGTTTTTTTTCGAATTTCTAAACTATAAGAGTTAGGAGGATTTAAAAATTTGTATAAAAACTGTTTTTCGCTCCTAATTTTTACAATAGGTAATCTAAAAATCGAAAAAGTCAAACGTAGGGGCATAGCTATTGTTAATATACATCAAATTATGTAGAAATATTTTCCATAATGTCAATGTCCAGAGAGGAAAATGGGGACTACGTTTGTATGGCCGCCTCGGCCGTCCCCTTTCCTCTTAATCCGTTGGCCCAGCGGCCCAAAATGAGACTTGGCCTCGGACACAAGGCAGCACCCCTTTTGCTCAGTCCTGTGGTTTCTACTTAATACACAATTAATTTAGTATGGGGTGGCGCATCGTTACTGGTGAATTTCCAATATGACGTGGAACTCCTGTAGGTAGCCGTTTAAGAAGTGTAATACGCTTACGTTAGGTATCATTAGGCGTTTGCCTAAAGCGTGTATGATGTAAATATGCGCCTTAGCGAGACGCCTAGCGCTGTCCTCGAGTAAAGTCTCGGTAGCTCAGTTGGCAGCGCGATGGGCTAGTGATCTAGAGTCGCGAGTTCGAGGCTCGCCCGAGACAGTGAATTTTTCCACTTTTATAATATATCTTTAAGTTTCTTGGGTAAATAAAGGCCCTGCATCGAAAACTAACGGGATCTTTGAAGCGTGGCAGTGGCTAGCCCCGGAAACAAACAGACGTGATTTTCGGATATATGTATCTTGACTATATGATAAGAGGTATGATACTAGTCGAAACAAAAAGGCTTAAAATTTTCTCGATAGAATATAAATCCAAAGTTACATCTACATTTTTAGTGTTTACCTCAGTGCAACTAGAAAACACATCTTCATCCAGCATAATCCACTTTAAAGTAAAGGTTTTCATCTCGTCTTAAACATCATTCAACTAAATATTAACTTATTATCTTATACAAACGGATTTATTCTCGTTTTTGATTTTATGAATTCAACAGAAAACGCCCATTTTACGCAGTTCGACTTCTCTTTTTGTCATGCGTCAAAGTCATATATGCGTCCTTTATGCCAGTAATGTTAGATGGCCGTGGTGCCTCAAAGAGGTAAGACCTATGTCAAATCGCGCAGCGCTTCAAATTACGTAAAATCGACATATCCAATAAACGTTGAGTCGTAGCTCTATTAACTAGTAACGGAATCCGAGGTCTACTACGAATGGAGCTATCTTACAGGCCTATACGTTACGCATGTGTGCGTGTTTGCTTAGCTACGTCAAAGTCAAATACTCTTTGAACAATTACAACGGGTAAGGAAGTTTTGACAGCATCTGTAATGTATCGGTAGCTGTGTGGTCGTGTAGACACCAAAGAAAAAATGCGAGACATCTATAGACCGATCGAATCTAATCGTAACTTTTTGTTTTCTTTTTTTGTTACTATATAATATCTTTATTGCTTATTTTCTATTTTATTGTAAAAGTAAATCTTGTCTGTCTTATACAGAAATAAAGTTATTCTTTTAAATATGTGTATTAAAAACATATTTTAATGACACGAATTATTTTATTTTATTCATACCAATTTTTCTATAGCCTAGGTAATCTTTATGTAAAACAAATATACTTATTATATAAAAAAAAAACGAAAAAAATCAACATGTTTATTAGAAAAAAAAAACTCGTTTGCACGGGCCGGGGTTTGAACCAGCGACCTCTGATTTGTAATCCGCATGCCTTAAGAACAATTCACATAATTTATTTAACAGGATACTGTCAAAACGTCAATGACTAATATGACTTTTCAGCAAAGAGTAAAGTAACTATGCTTTTCAGTTTGATTTTACTTGACAAGGAGCAATAAGAAAAACGTACCGAATCGTCCCTTTCTTAAAATTGCCATTCAAAGAGAGAGATGGGCATTGTGATAAGAGAGGTATGGGCATTGTGAATTTCATCACGCTTTGTGTGGTAGGGCACAGCCAGTACAGAAAACCGCAGCCAAATAACACTAGACCCTACTCATAGTGTTGTGTTCCTGCCGGTGAGTAAGGTTGCCAGAGCTCAACGAGGGGGGGGGGGGGGCGAGTTTAGGGTCGGCAACGCGCATGTAACTCCTCTAGGCGTACATAGGCTTCGGAGACTGCTTACCATCAGGCGGGCCGTATGCTTGTTTGCCACCGACGTAGTATAAAAAAAAAAAAGAAAATTCAGCTCGTGTGTGGTGCTATCTATAGTTTTTTTATATGGGTACGCTGACAGCTGTCGTTTCAATACGATTTTGCGAGATTTGGCGTTTTTAGGTTAATAATTATATAGAGATAACACCTGTCACCCTACCCATCGAGTTTGAAAAATACTATAAATGTTAACATATACAGGATGGTTTTTGATAATGTATATCTTAGAACTTACACTGTTTTTAATTTTTTTTTTTTCAGATTTTAAAATTATACTTTTTTACCTTAATAATATATCTTAGTCTTGACAAAGACGATTAAAGTTTTATACTTAGCAAAATCGCTTACTAACAATGTCTTTCCTGTAAGTTTAGGCAACTGCTATAGCAGATACCACCATTTAACAGCAGTATCAGTTCATTACACTTGGTTCGGTGCTTCAACCTCTTGTCTAACTGTCTGATAATTAAAGTAGTTCCTAATAGACGGCGTTGTGCAATTTTGGATATCCCGATCAAACTTTTCATTTCAGAGGAACGCGATTCAGTGTTGATAATGTTAGTCAATACTTTATTTGTCCATGCTCTTGAAACCATTAGCCAACCAATTAGCTTATGGCGGGCATTGAAGGGTCGTTCTTTGAAATCAGATTATTAAATATAATTTCAATATAAGCCCATCAATCGAATAGGCATACATTTTGGTCAATTTCTTACCTATCAGGGGAATAATAAAATCGATAAAAAGAATGTAAAAGCGACGAGGGAATGAAAAAAAACCGATAAGGGAATGACAAGGAATGACATAATGACAATGAATTTCGGAACAATTACTTCCAAAATAATACACTGAATCATAGAACGCTCTTAGCAACTTAATGTTATTTTTAAGATCTATAGAACGAAGTACCAAACGTTGATTTTAGTTGAAACCCCAGTCCAAAGGCATTGAATGAGAACCAGGGGAAAAGAAATAAGTATGTCTTTGATCGACTGTTATGATTACGATAATTTTTACTTAATCCATGAAAGTAAATAATCATTTACTTGACATATGATTTTACATTGTACATGCCCATGAAGAATACATTTTATATCAAAACACACGGGAATGAAAATCACAGTGAACCAAAGCCACGGGAACGATATTATGAAATCGTTTATTTCAGGTGAAAGACCCATAATTACATCACAAACAAACGAAAATACAATACAAATTAACTTAAATTAAAAACAGTCAAAATAACAATCATAAATACATACGTCAATTTTGTGTTACCTGTAAGAATACCATATATTTTTAAGAAAATAAGTAAACTAAATATCAATATCCTTAGTAATTTACCTCTAGTTTTATGTCAACCTAATATCCTAAGAGCATTTATTAGAAACATATTAAGAAGTTCTAAATGTCACGGAACGTGTAGTGTGACTTCCTCGGATTTTATGATATTTTATTTTTCTTTGAAAGTGTTTTTTAAGAATTTTATATCAAATGTTAACACTTACACCTATTCCACAATACGGTTTAAAAATTGTATGGATATATAACGACTTTATAACAATTTTAATAACATACATCTTGTGATCAGTTTTCGTGTCACCGCCGCGCGTGATAACATAAACATGCAGTACTCGGTAGAAAGTTACCTTTACGTCTGGCAGCCTTTTTAACGCTTTTTTTTTAGAACAGCAATACTGTGTTGGTGTCAGATTTGCAAATGGCTGAAGGGAGAAATGTTGTCGAAAATTATTTTTTTGTGTTAATTTAAAAAAAAAGGTCAACCTTAACGCGTCACCGCCATGTTTGAGTTTTTAAAAGTCAGTGCTCATTTCACGTTATTGTTTGTAACATAAGATATACCTAATACATTCGAGATTGAGCTAATTATTTAATATTTGCAAAAAGGTAATTTTTAGGTAATACCGAACATGTTTCAAATTGTCACGACAGTGGCCTCAAAATTCTCTCCCCGCCACGGACTATTGAATCCACGTTCGTGTCATATAGATACGTGGTCGTGACATTCTCAATTCGTTTGATTAATTTAGAGGCATATTCACTCTTTAGAAATGGATTGTATTAGCTACGTTCATTTGTTATTATTGCCCAACTGCCGAAGCAGAAAAATGGTTTCCGCGTGTATGTGGATGTATGATGTGTATCCGATTCTTTGTCACGCTCTACAGCGTTAGTTTGACGAATTTCAACGTATGAGCTGTCATTCGATGTATCGTAGTCATGGGAGTAACTTAGGCTATATTTAAAATATTGTATAATTCAAAATAGTGGAGTTGGCTGCCAAAATGCCGAAACGTCACGTCTGAGGGACACTTTGTGACAACCGTGATTATGTACTCATTTTATTTACCTTTCCTGAGGGTATTAAGCTTGACCATATGCATCAAAAAATGCTTTTTATACGTAACAATATGTGAAAAATATTTTTCTGGACACAATTTAAGAATTACCCTGATTGTTTGAGTAATTGTTTAAAAGTTTCACTTTTTTGTAGTTTTCGTTGTTACCATATACTTACTTTTTTCTTTTTTATATGTAGGTGACAACTGTGATTCACTATCATCCGAAAAATTGGTCGTCGGAAAACGGCACCCTGTATTTCCTGCCTCAACAATATATTACTAAATAAAATATGATAACTAACAATGTAAGATACCGAATTTAAAAAGATAGGTAGTGTTATACCTACAATTATCTATACTATTGACATCTTCCAAAAATCAACAATAAAAATTGGCTATATTGTAGTCTCAGATTTATTACAATTTACAACAATATATTTTTTTATTTTCTAGTAGCAAGTAATAACGCCATCTTTTTTATTTTCTAAGAATTCAGTTTCTGGCCGACCGCGTATAATCGTAGTTAACTTTTGTAACGCTAGATGGAGCTTTCACCTTCACGTGCGCCGCGGACTCCGCGGAGCGCTTCCATGTGTGCGTGCTAGCGGGGAGTGAGGAAGCTATCGGGCGTGGCTTACGAACCGGTATTCACGGCTTTAGTAGGCCCTTAGTGACGTTATGGAGTTATACGCATGCCTAAATCTGCAGCCCAAATAGCCAAGTTGTCGGTAGATTTTTCTTAGTTGTTTAGTTAGTAACTGCTTCCTCTTACCCTTATTATGCTTTTCTATTGGTAAATGTACATCAATTACCATTATTCTTTTAGATTGCTATGCTTTGTTAACTTCAATTACTTAGGTTCAAGTTTAAATCCAATTGAAAGTAAGAAGGTATTCTTGTAGAATTACGAATTATTCGTTTCGGCCGGGAACTTTGTTCATTATGAATTTATAGTTAAGTGAGTAAGTATATAGGTAATTAGAGAAAATGAGGCACTTGAGCCGGAAGCTGGATGAATTGGGCTGGGGCTGAATAGAAAGCCCTTATAAAGCAATGTGAGGCTTTTTGTTCATATGAAAACTTTGAATACGAGGTCTGGCTCTCGCACATTGATGATAGTATTATATTTTTTTACCTCGCTGCGGACAAGTCAAAAAGGAAGGGTAATGTTTTAAATCCTCTGTATGTATGATGAGAGAGGTCGGTGTTTTTGTATCCTTTCATGTGTTCTTATGTACCATCGAAACAACTCCGCCGATTATGAGTGACTAGATTCCGTCCGCGACTTACCGCGAATGATGATGATGATTAATAAAAACTGCCCCATGTCTTTCCCCGGGCCTCAAACAGTGTTCATACCAAATTTTAATCGGTTCAGCGGGTTCAGCGGTTTAAGCTTGAAGAGGTTCCAGGCGTAGCCAGAGTTATTTTCGCATTTGTAACATTAGTAGAGATAAAGTGTCAGTAAAATCAAAGAAACCATGCCAAGACATTCTGCCATGGAAGGACCCCTGAACGCATTTGCCAGAATGATCTCCAACCGCGGAAAATGGCGAGAAATCGTACGGCAAGCAACATCTGTGCCTGATATTAGTAGTTGACCATGACACTGCAAAGAGAATAACGACAATGAAGAAGAAAATCAAAGATCAATTCCATAGCCCGGATGACACTCAATGCTACACTTTACATTAGAAGCATCTGTCGCAAAGAAACACTAGGTATTATCCAAGTTTTTTTTAAACATATTAATGTGGTTGTTGTTATCTTCAAGATTTGCTTTGTAGTTACTGAGAAAAAATATCAGAATTAGAGAAAAAAAATAGCTATTTCCATCACTGCCCGTTTGGATTTAGTTTATACTTACACTCGTGGATGATTTGCTAGAAATCTGTCTGTGTGTCGGTGTTTCCAACTAAGACTAGTTATTATTAACTTATACACTAATTTCGTACTGTTATTGCCAGCAAGTTTGATATGTAGTTTCAGCCTTGACGCCTAGAAGGAGAACTAAGTAAGAAGTCGAAGCATCTTCGACGTTGAGCATATTTAAATAAGTTAGCATACGCTCACACTGAAGGGTATTTTATATTTGCTTAGTAGGAGATACGTTATAAGAAATATGTTGTTCCTCATCAGTTGTTTATGATAAATCATATTCACATTGACACATAGCAAAAAGGTTGCCTAAGTAGTTAAATTGCGGACAGTAAAAACATTTTATTGTTTCTTCACTTTTTTTGTTATTTTATCGTATATTATAGGTATTAAATGAAAGCATATTTTATATATAATCTAACTACAATAGGTTGCCTTATTAAAAAGTTGGTCCAGTCCATGGTTGCCTAGATTTTAGATAAAAAATCAAAAATCGCTTAATCTATTTATTTAGTGATTAAGCTGGTGCAACCCAGCCGAAACGTCGGATAAGGTAAAAATTACGAAATAATATCGCGTTAGACCCGTTTGACTACATTTTGTAAGAACACGAGAGTTTAAAATACGAGTAGGTAGCTTTCTGTCACAAAAAGTATACATTATAATTTTATACATTAACGTGGTAATCTCATGAAATACTTGCCCGCAACTGTCAGTTTAGGCACTCTTACAAATTCGTTAAATACGAGTAATTGATTCGAAAAACGTTTTTCACCATTGTTACAAACAACCATAACTATACGATGTTTTTTTGTTTTTAAATATAAAATCTTCCTTCACACTAAACATATGATATGTATACTTCGTGTCTCTGAGTTCGAATGGTGTTTCATATAAATACATTTCTATCTTATCTTTCTGGTTTCTACCAGTCGTCTGCTACTGTCGGCTCTGGTCTGCCTCATGTCACCGGGTTCCAACTTGTACCTTTAAACGATTTCTATGTAGGAATAAAAGTCACACGAAAGTGAGTAGGTACTTAACATTGTGTTTTCTGCTTAACATTGAGCTCTAATGGCAATCGAAACACGACGGAATTACCTATATCTTTTCTATCAATGTATCCACTATATCTCATGAATTATATATTAACAAAGAAAGGTTTTGCAACATGTAATTTGAAAGCTTTTGTCCTTCGCAAGTTGAAGATGTAAGGAGAATACTTTGTTGACGCATCCTACTGATAGTTTGTTTGATTTAGGTGGCCTAAGGATTGTAACACAATCAATTTTAGATCGACATAAAGCATTCTCGTGAGTTGCTTTCTATTTATCAGGGCGGAATTTGCGCTTTTCGACGCTATAATGAATACAACATACATACAATAAGTAGAAGTGATATGCACTACCAATAATGTCAAAATGATATATAATTGAGGTCAAATGTAAAATTGAATCCCGCTTACAATACAATGTTGATTCTATTCAAGAAACGAGAAATTGACGCCACACCCTTTTTTTAAATACTACGTCGGTGGCAAGCATATGGCCCGTCTGGTAAGCAGTCTCCGTAGCCTATGGACGCCTGCAACTCCAGAGGTGTTACATGCGCGTTGCCGACCCTAACACTCCGCACCCTTGTTGTTCTGGCAACTTTACTCACCGGCAGGAACACCACACTATGAGTAGGGTCTAGTGTTATTTGGCTGCGGTTTTCTATACTTCCCCAGTTGGGCTCTGCTCTAGATCTGAAATGATATCGGCTGTGCTGTATCCTACCACACAAAGCGAGATGATATTCACAGAGCGCATCTCCGAAACATCTCCGCACTTCTACAAAACATTTTCGCTACGACTACATAACGGTAAAGCTCACAGCTCAGCTCGGTAAGCTACGATTAAAATATGACAAACTATTTGAAAATGTACGTGATATCTGTATTGTGTATAACTATATACTTAATTGAAAAGCGTTAACGAAGGTTATCGTTTCCGAACAGGCTCAGTGATTAGATATAATTTTTCTGTCATTTTGTTTTTTCAAAATGTTCAAAACGGTGGAAATTGGCATATAAGACTTAAGTGCCATTAGCGTCTATGGCACTTAAGGATATTGCGAGTACGCTGTGATAATTACTCAAAAATGTAAGTATTTTTTGTTTTTACCTTTCTATCTTAACGTGAGGCCTACAGCTCACAGAGCTACTAGTTTGTAAATCATTTAACGTGTTACAACGCCCTTGCAATCTATGTACGGTATTAAATATGATAGTATTAGTAAAACACTTTATTGTATAAAAAGAAACATAAAACAGGAAAGAACACACATCATTTGTACAAAGGCGAACTTATCCCTTTCAGGGATCTCTTCCAGTTAACCTTTGAGCAATTGAGGAAGAATTGGAGAACGGTACACATCAAAACTGTACTAAACCGCATAAAAGAAAATATTTAATTTCCTAAAAGATAGGTAAATCTATAAGTCCTATAACCTACGAGTACAATATACGAGTATAAAAGGGATATGAAATAAAACAAATATGTAAATAGTCATATATATAGTTAAAATGTATAATACATTCTATACTATACACCGTGTTTTTATTGAATTCCGTTAACTTCAGGGTATCGGTAAGTACGTTTAAGGAAACTAAATGGCATAGTTAATTAAAAAAAAAAAAAACTTTTTTGTTTTTTTTTTACTATTTTTATTTGTATAAAAAGTAACTGAATGTTTCATATAGCGTTGTTGTAACACGGGCATTACATTTAACTCAACCAAACAATTGAAAACTGTGACATATCAATGTCATTTCGAACATCGATCGTCCGAGATAGTACTTACGTTTAGTAGCAAATGTATGAACTCGCACTAAACACAAATCAATAAGTAAACAGGCCCTAAGGCAAGTGTACACGCTCGTAAGGGCCTTATAAGATAAAAATTAATGATTGGTTATCTCCGAAATGGAGTTAATTAGAATTTCGGTGTCTTTGAGAATGTTACTTAATTTAAGCTCAGGAATGCACCTTCGAAATTAAAGCAAATCAAAAAAAACACGGTGTATAATACATATATACAAAACTACCTAACCGCACACATCTTTTTAATTAGGGTCCGTCTGAAAGACACTACTTTTTTAAATTCGTCTTTAGCGATGCGACCGATTGAAACAATTCCATTAAATTAACAGAGTACATAGTAAAAGACTTGTCATAGGATCGGTGTTTAGGTATGAGGCGGGATAGCCAGAGAGAGATTTGCACTGGAACGGAGCCGGTGCCCGCTGCCATCTGTTAAAAATTTAAATCTCTCCGAGAGATAAGGGGGAGAAGAAAAGAATAGGACGTTAAAGAGAAGGGAAAGTACATGTATGTCTCTACGAAAGATGAGATGTGGTCAAATTTATGTAGGCCAAAAATGTATCTGATCCAAACATTTTGCAAACGTTCAAGCTTGTTAAGTAGCTGCTCAGTGAAATATCAGAATAGCAATGTCCGCAGAGTCAGGGAGGAGAATCAGTAGAGAATGTGCTAGCATGACTTTCGTGTGAACGGGGAGGAAACTCTGGACACGACTGGAAACATGCTTGCCTCACTTCGAAAAGTCTCCTACTTGTTTCAGTCACATGGGTTGTCCAGGAGAGAGTCTGATCCATGTCAATGCCTAAATTTCTTACGGTGCACCCACCGATGGAACACACATTCCTTTCTCACCAGAAAGGAATGTGTGTTCCATCGAAGAGAATTTCAGGCATTGTCACTTCAGACAACTTAGGGATGAAGTGAGGACTCCCAATGAGAATTGCCTGCGACTTTTTCGCGTTAACCATGAGGCCAAAAGATCATGCCCAGTCGCGGGTATAGTCCAGATCCCTATTGATTTGGGTTATTAGGGGTCCTGAATTATCTATACTAGCCGCTGAGTAAATTTGCAGGTCATCTGCATAAAGGTCGTACGAAGAAACAAGCGATTTTGTGATCCCGTCAATGAATAAGGAAAAAAGTAGGGGCAACAGTACCCCGCCTTGAGGGACACCCGCGGTCAATTCACACCACGAGGAAACAGTATCCTCGACCGTGACTCGCTGGCGCCTTCCAAAAAGGTGATTGTTTTTAGGGTTCCGTACCAAAAAGGTACAAAAGGAACCCTTATGGTGCGACTCTGTCCGTCCGTCCGTCCGTCCGTTTGTCACATTGCTAAATATCTCGAGAAGTACTTAAGCCATCGATTTGATTTGGAATATTAATGAACAACGATAACCCAAACATATTGGAAGTGTATTTTTAACATGCTTTTATTAGGTCGACCTGTATGTAACTAACTGTGTAATGGAACTAAGGTAACTAATTTAAGCATCTTCCAAGGATCGTAGCGTCATGAAAATTGGCAGCTGTATGTAGTTCTGATGACAATACAATAATATGGTACTGTCAAACTGATCTGATGATGGAGCCGGAAGATATGAACTGGAACTTCATGATGGAACATCGTATCATAGCTGTGTTTGGATTTGTTAGAAAAGTTCATTAACTTTGACCACGATTAGATTTCAAGGTCTGATGATGAAGCCGGAAGATAGTCACTAGCATTCCTTGATGGAACATTGTATCATAAGCGTGTTTTTTTAGTGTTTTTTAAACTGTTAAATTTATTTTTATTTCGTAGTAACAGTAAATGAGGTATCTATTTAGAAATACTCTACAAAGTGGGAAAACAACGCTAAGGAGTATTGCGTAGCAGCCCACTTAGCGTGCATTTATTAACTATCGGAATTAATATAATATATTAATATAAGACGTATTATACCACGTATGTTCAATTATTATTATAAAATATCGTAGTGCTTGAACATTAACATTATTGTCATCATTCGTTATTTTTATTTAACCTAATTCCGGAATAAATTCAGACGCTTATACTATAAATTCATCTTTTCATGACACTTGCTCGTAAACGGTCTTATTGTATGCCATTGCCAGCATACTTAGATGAAATGAGCTATATTATGCCCATGGGCGTAATATATATTTTTTAATTTCATTACGCTAATGGGCGTATTGGGTATAATGTTTTTTTCAGGTAGGTATAAATTAGTTTTACTTTTAAAATACTGACGTATAAATTATTTTGTGTATGTTTATAAGTATTTATTTTGATTAATTTAATAGCCGTTTAAAATATTTTATACAAATTTCAATCATGGCTGAATGCCAGATAGGTCTGGGCTTTTGATGCCTAACCTGTTAAAAATAACAGACGAATGTTTGATGGCTCCCCTACACGATGGCCTAGCGTAGGCCAGTCCAAGGGACGCATTTACGCGTTAGAGGGAGTAAGTGATATTGCTATCTCATTCCACCGCATAGCTGAGTCCATTAGATTGGCCTACGCTGGGTCATCGTGTAGATGAGCCCTGAAATGTCACCGTATTTAAGAATTATTTCGCTTGAAAGTTAGTTTTGTTTTGGCTCACAAGTGCGATGAAAAACATTGTGTGTGTATTGTGTGGCGGTAAACAAGAATTTAGAAACAAGTGATAATTTTAAGCACCAAGTCGAAGGCGAGGGCTTATTTAACACGAGTTCGTAATTTTCTTAACACACAATATACTATTACAGTACGTATGGTGCTACTTTACCACACTATAGTGCGGTAATTAGCACTTTACGTGCGTATGTCAAAAATGTAAAAGGTTATATGTATTGTAAATTTGTAAAACGTTGTACGATACACCTGCGAATAGGTAATTCTCAACTGGTGTCGATTTCAAACACTCCCTTAGGTCGTATTTTAATTTATCGCCACTCGTTGCGTATTTCCTACTTTTCGCACTTGTATCTTAATGTATTATGTTATGTTAGTAATACTAAAGAAAAAAAGTTACAAATTCAATTTTTATCAGTTATGCTTATTATGATTATAACTTTGCATGGTATGTTGAGCTAAGAATAAAATTAAATTATTCGCATTTAAAACGTAGGTTTTCATAAAACTTGCTAGAAAGTTATGATTGGTAGACGTATTTATACTCTATAAAAGAATTAATCAAGTTGTCAAATGCAAAGCAATAATTAACGAGTTTTTCCTCTAAATATGAAATAAGGTTAATCGGAAAACCGACAATTAAGTGCTTATACTCGTATTAGAACTGCCAATAACAAAATCACATCGAACTATCAATTGTGAGATAAAAATACTAAAGGAACCTCTAATTAAGCTGATTATACTACTTAAGGTGTAGTAATAAAAGGGATATGTTTTTTAGTGCAAGGCCTGAGTGGACGCTCGAGTTGGGCATGCAGCGGGGCGGGGCGTGCGGCGTGCAAATTAAACAAATGCATATGTATGGAAGCGACCGTAGTGCACGCTGCTCAAATCACTTGTGAGCCCGACGCCACGCTGCACGCCCCGCCGAACGCTCCGCTTCGAGCGTCCACTCAGGCCATACACTTATTCTGCCCGGGGCAAGAGGAATAGTATTACAATATCAGACAAGTGTTTCGCTTGCCTCGGTGTTCCTCTTACTTATCAAAGTTTTTCAGTGGACCCTGGGTTTGATAGGTTTCAACCGAGAAAGCAGTATTATGAGTGGGAAATTGTACTGAGGAAAAAGACAGCAATATAAAACGTTGCCCTAATACATACTTGCCGGTTTTGTTAACTTAAACTTCAAATTTTATAATATTTTATGATATTCTTTTTTTTTCTTCTTAATTTCCCCAGGGTCCCGTAAAATCTACGTTCGGCGACAGCTTTTGGTCGCCTGGTTTTTAGGGTTCCGTAGTCGACTAAGAACCCTCATTCGCCATGTCCGTCCGTCTGTCTGTCCACCGTGATCATTAGATAACTGCAATTTGGGATGGATATATAAAACAACCATGGCAAAAAACTGTAAAATAAAAATAAAAATACATTTTTTTGGGCATCTCCTATACAAATTCTTTTTCGCTTTTACCCTATAATGTGGGGTGTCGTTGGATATAACTTTTGAAACAAAAAAGGGGTGTTTGAACACCATTTTTTGATAAAAAGAATATTTTCGGAATATTCGCTCCGGAAGAAAAAAATTCGTGTCTCCCCTCTAACTTTTGAACCACGGTGCATGCATGGGTCCAAAAATTATAAAAAAATCATGCAATTAAAGCTTAGTAAATACTTTCAATGAAAACTATAGCGAACATGATCGATTAAGCCGTTTTTGAGTATTTGTAATCTTCCTTTCTTAGTAAAAGTGCTGCAAAAATATCTTTTGCTTGTTATACACAGGATACCACCTAATAGCCCCCAAATGAGGCAGCCTATTTTAAACGGTGGGTAAATATAAATACGGAAGGGTGTGAAATGTTTAATATAATTATAATAACACTTTCCATAATGCCATTTTATATATTAGGTATTACTTATTATTTACATTATAAAGTACATTGATTTTGTAACATCTAAACCTTAATTCATATACTGCCTATTTTACATAATTTTTAACTAGTATAAATTTAATATATGTTGTATAATGGCTATTGTTATATTATATTTTAATATAACGTAATACTTTATACAATAAACAAAAATATACGGTGTCGCGATGTAACCTAAACTAACCGACTTTTTGCAAGATAAGATATTCGATTATCTGGGGTCACAGTTTAAACCTAATCTAACCCACTTTCCCGAGAGCCTTTTATTTCTATTGAGACATAAATATAATTATACGAGTATAACGCCACTAGTTCGAAGTAATATGTTTCAAAGTATGTAATCATTATGGCAGTGTATATTAGACGAAGTGTAAATACTCGTCGTATACCATATAACCATTATACCAAGGATAATATGATATATGGCGTTGATAGTAGTATGCCTTTTATTACGTTATTCAAAATTACGATATATCAAACTAAAATATATGAAAAGTAATTAAAAAAAAATAGTGCATCCGCTACGGAACCCTACTCTGAGCATGACCCGACCCGACATGCTCTTGGCTGTTTTTTTATAATATTATTTAAACCGTTTTATAGTCTTCTTTTAACTCGGTCACTACTAGACTTTTAGTGTATTTAGTGGTTGCGGCTATGGTAATATTTTGGGTCATCTTCCCCGCACTTTATTCATAAGATACGTAATAGTTTTAGCTGTAAATCTTTATTTTACTTGGTCGTCTGTGAAGCGGGCGCGCTTCACAACCATGTTCTAAGTAGGTATGTATTAAGAAGATAGGCCACGGCCGCTTCTCGATACAAACGTAGTCTCCATTTTCCACTCTGGATATTGACGTTATGGAAACTGTTTTTACATATTTTGTTGTACAGTCAGCATTAAAAGTAGCGGATCAAACAACGCTTCAAAACTATCTACCATTCTGTAGCAGCTTAACAAACAGTGATGGATCTATATGTAGAACTGTCAAGACTGTAAAAGATATACTTTAGAACGTGAATTTTAGAGATTTATCTATTTTTGGAAAAGTTAAATGGGATGTCAGATACTTTTGGCGCGTTGTTTCATCCGCTACTATTGATGCTGACTGTATTACCATAGCTATGTCCATATGTTTGACTTTTTTAGATTTTTTTATTTGTGTAAAATTAGGAGCGAAAACCAGGTTTCATACAAATTTTAAATGCACCTAACTGTTATAATAATTAAAGATTTAAAAAATCAAACAGGGGCATAGCTGTGGTTGATATACAACAAACTGAGTGAAAATATTTTAAATAATGTAAATATCCAGAGAGGAAAATGAGACCTACATACGTTTGTATAAAAGGCGGATTTGGGGCGGCTAATCGGTAATCAACTTAAATTTGTCAAAATCCTTTGCTATCATAGCATGTGAGTCGAGCCAGTCCATCTTTCTACTGTAAAATGTGTCTAGTTTGCTTCCCAGTGGGTAATTTTACTCGTACTCAAACTATATTTTAAAATTTTAACAGGTTCTTTTCCTCCCGTCACCTCTTATCCTCGACTGCACCAGCCCCTTACTCCCCACCTGTATTAGGCTCGCCAGTGTCTCGGGCAGGAAGGTCAGTTGAGCATGCCAGGGTGGCAGATGATGGAAGGAGTACCTACTACACGAGTAACTAGGCCCTCGAATACACGTCCTAGCTCGGAACAGGGTTTGTCTGGACGGAGGTTGTTAGCAGACCGTAGCTTACGCCTCTGACCGACGGCCTGGATACCAGCACGTGCATTTGAGCAAGCCCGATGAGCCTCGCCGTCCTTCTCTTGAGTGACCAACCGTTAGTCATTCTCTGTTTACTATGGAGAAGGTTCTCGCGCGAGAACATTCCCCATATAAAACGGAGAACATTCTCGAGATCGGCACAACTATAGACCAACGCCTCTGCGTCCTTGCAGCAGCACTGCTGGCTGGCGCAGTCACTTAACGGTAACTGCTATATTTAAAAAAAATATATTTTTTTAAATTTACGGGCAAACTAGACACAATTTTACGGTATCGAATTTAATTTCGGATCTATTTAGATATATCAAAGGGAATATTGATAGGTATTAGTCGGAACACTCGGAATCATATTGGCTTGTATGCGCACGTGCACTTCATTTCCGCCTTACAAAGTGAGTTACGTGCAAGTTTCATGTGAGAACCCCAAGCACGTAATATTCATATTACTCATATTACAGTGGAATTATACTTATCAGCGTTGGCTTTCCGTACCTGTGCATATAGTTGAACTTTTTAATGTATTTAAACGTTTATACATATACATACCTACTTTATTCAATGACCAGTCAGCTTCAGAGAGAGGTGTTCCCCCTGCATAGTCTGATTGTATGCAGGGGGGAACACCTCTCTCCGCATCTGACTGTACATCTTTATACATGCACAGTAAGCTGCAGAGGTAACTGACCCCCCACCCCTGCAATCAAGTTTATATCCAGGAGGGGCAGTTATCTCTGCAGCTTACTGTACAACGTTAGATATACTTTTCAATCGGAATCCAACAATTTCTGGCAGGTTATACCCACTTTGAATATTTCCTACACCGGCAGCAGAAAAAAATCCAATATTTCTACACTTTTTTTAAAGGAAGAGATCGATTAGGGTAACCATTAATACCTAACGGTTGAAAATCGATCGAACGAGCTAAATTGAACTTGGATAATTTATTCTCCAAATAGGCAGCAGATGGGTGCTCTTACACTTTAGATTGATTGCTCGGATATCCTTGGATCGATGTAAAAACGCGCTCATAACTTTGAATGCGGGTCGCGGGACATATCACATAATAATTGTTTTAGATCTCAAGCCTAAGCTTCAGTAACAAAATATAAATACAAGCGCGCGTATAAAATGGTAGAATATACAATGAAAGTACATAACAACACAATAAACACGAGACAATTTAGCGCAAGTGTGATGAAAGACATTGCGCGCAACAAGAACGATACATTTATAAGCTCGATTCAAAAAAACCCTCGAACCTAAATGGTCGCCCAATGTGCAGTTTTTATAGGAATCTCCTTCAGCGAACGTTCCGGCTGTGGAATGCACTCTGCCGAGATTTTTTCGTTGAACTACACAGTAAGGAGTTCTCCAAAAACCGAGATTGCACAGGTTTTTGAAAGATCGGCAACGTGCATGCTACACCTACGGAGTTTCAAGCGCCCACATAGGCTACATTAACTCCTTACAATTAAGCGGGTCGTAAGTTTGTTTACACGTAGCGTAGGTAGCCGAAAAATACTTTCCTACAATCAATTGTACGCCGTATCATCTGTAAGATAGATAGCGCAAATCCCTCGGTAAGGAAGAAATCATCGGGCCAGTTGACGGTGGTGTTAAAAAACGATTCTCAATGAAAATCATTATCATGCATTGCTTCTATTTATTATACAAACATAAAACAACAAGGGGGCAATATGCAATGCAAAATTGCAATTCTAACTTCCAAACTCAACAGCGTGTTGTGTAGATGGCTTTTTAAAATCTCCCGTCCATTTTTCACTTTTGCGCATTATATTCACCCGGACAGCGGGGTTTGATGAAAAATGCATATAAAGTGCGAAATGCACTCACTGCAATAAAGAATGTATGATTGTTTCAGAGCCCAGGTTCGTGGACGCGGGATCCAACGTGACGGTGGTGGTGGGCCGCGACACCACGCTCACATGCCGGGTGGAGGACTTAAACGATTATAAGGTAAGATTTACTATTTAGGTCATTTTTAGGTAAGGTGAAATAGAATTTCAACGGATTATATCGCGTATAACGACTTTGAAGTACATCCCGATGTTTCGAACCCTTTATAGCGTTCATGCTTATATGCTTGTACTGACGCTGAAATAGTTTTATTTCATGAATAACTATCACGGTAACCGAAGACAATATTAACTTTACATAGCTCGCTTTAGATAATAATAGGTATATATGTATGTATGTAAGACATACATTGTAAGCTTATCTCAATTCAAAATAAATTTAAAGAGTGGCCTTATCGCAACTAAAGATTTTTTAATCCTACTATTATGGTCACATGAGGAACCGTGACGTTGCGCATTCGAGTCGTATTAAACTTTGTAATATTCAATAGGTTAGCCGTGCGATCTACCCTTTTCATCCTACTAGGGTAAAACCAAAAGAAAGCGTTGTGATCAGATTACGAGAATTCGACCTATATTTACATAGTATTTACTGATTGACAAGATTTTTTACTGTTTTAAAGTTATCAACTATGTTTCTTACAATCCCACAGTATCTTAAAAAGCTTCTTCTAGATTTTGTACAACTGAAACTTTCATGAGTTCTTGAAGTTTTATCTTCTTTCGTCCTTTTATTTTTTACATAAACTTTAGTTGCATAGAACAAAGCTGTGTTTTCAACTCCGCCATCCAGTGATAATAAAATTACAAAAGTTTGGGTAACTGTAGCTTTGGTTAGTTAATAAGTTTATTCATCTAACAAAGGTGTATAAATTATACTCTACTACGAAGAGGCAACAATAATGTCTGTGACATTTGGAAGGTCAATTTGACTACTAATGATAATAAGTGATATATTATGGCGATCATTTATCACGCTTGCTCTCTCTTTTCCATCTTAACGTTTATCATGGTTTCATCATCAGCTGCTGTTTCGGAGTTAAGTTCCCTCTTACTGACACTTTCACCTCCACTTCGCCTATAAGATTATACACGGTGTAACATGAGGAAACCGAAAGATTTAACAGTATTTTCCTGATTACATTTAGAGGCTAAAAAGTCTTATAAACTTTTCTGAATTCCGCCTACTTTCAGAGTTAACACGAATTAAAAAAAAAGATCTTCTCATTGTAACTTAGTGCAAAACGCCTTTTTGATGGCTATGATGCCATTGTAGGGCGTAGTCTAAATATCCTTATTGATAGATGGCAAAAATTTACAAGAACCTTTTTAAAAACTAGGTTATACAAAAAAAAACACTTTTTCAGTGCCAGTTTTCCCATAACATTAACTTTTTATGAACAAATACATTCAAAAATTGAAAACAAAAAATAGCCAGAGGTAGCTTAAACTAAATGCATCATTAGCATCTATGTACAATTGTAAATATAAGTACCTTATATTTCCCGGCAGTTTTAAATATAGATAGGTAAAGTCATATCTAAAAATATCGATACGGACAAAGTGCCAAAGATATGTATACACCATCTTAATATATGGGCAATATTTTCAGACGCGCATGACTGTAAGTTCGTACAGTGTTTAAATATATAATCAAATCCAAATAACCTTCATATAGTTATCGTCTAGACGGGTTGTGTGTAGTGTGTATACCTACTCAATAACATTAGGTACTTGGGCCTGCCATAGTTTGTATTTTATGCCCAATATATAAGAAAATAACACTTAAACCATTGACACTTATTCTTGTGCAGCTATACTAATTTTACATTTCATGAAAAAAAATCCTTACGCTTTTAATTTACACCGTTTACTATACCTCGATTTTTACGGTTCCGTCATGATCATCATCTCCTAGCCATGTTCGGCCACAGCGTCTGCGTTCTACCGCTGAGAGCGTCCCTGATGGTGCGCTGTCAGGTGACTGATATAGCCAATATTTGCGGCGATGTGCTACCACACTGGCAGGCACGCAGGTCAGCACCCCTCCGATATAATTGTAAAGTATCAGGTAGTCTGGCTTTTAGCTCGTCACGTCTAGCGTCGCTTCGGGTTTCGTAGTCAACTTAGGAACCCTTATAGTTTCTTCATGTCATGTCCGTCTCTCTGTCTATCCGTCTGAGGTTTTGCTCCGTGATCGTAAGTACTAGAAAGCAATCAAGGAACCCGAGAAAGTGGTAAAATAAAATCAATTTTTAAAAATGACCTGTATGTACCTCCTCAACAATAAAAGTGTTTTATTTTTCGCTTCAACCCTATAGTGTTGGGTGTTGTTGGACAGGCCTTTAAAAAATGGTATGGATTAAGTGAATATTTTTGAAAATAATTGCTCCAAAATAAAACAAAATGTGTCACTCCCTCTAATTCTTGAACCATTAGAAATAAATCTATAAAAAAATCATGAAAATAGAGACTAATAAAGACATTCAGTGAAAACTATAAGTACTTTGGAAGAACAAGTCAATGCAAATATGTAGGAATTATATAGCAAGGACATTTATTTACATTCTTTTGGCTTCATACGTAATAGTTAAAAACAAATTTTAAAGGGTTTTTCGATAAAAAGACTCGTCAAGATTGTTTACACTATATTAATACTAAAATAACCGGCCAAGAGCATGTCGGGCCACGCTCAGTGTAGGGTTCCGTAGTTACTCTTCCGTCACATTAAGCTAAACTGGAGCTTAAAGTATAGTAAATTGTTAACCAAGGGATGAAACGGTACCTTTCACCCGAGTTAAACAAATAGGCAAATTTGCATAATCAGTACCTAATTAAAGTCTTTTTACTATGAAGGGAAAACTTTTTGCGATAACTCAAAAACAGTTAAACTGATCATGTCCGCTATAGTTTTCATTTAATGTCTTTCTTAAGCTCTACTTCCACGATTTTTTTCATATTTTTTGGACCTATGGTTCAAAAGTTAGAGGGGGGGGACACATTTTTTTATTCTTTCGGAGCGATTATCTCCGAATATATTCACTTTATCAAAAAATGTTTCTTGAAAACCCCTATTAGTTTTGAAAGACCTTTCCAACGATACCCACACTCTAGGGTTGAAGCGAAAAAAATAATTCACCCCCACTTTACGTGTAGGGGAGGTACCCTAAAAAATTAAATTTTTAGATTTTATTGTACGACTTTGTCGGCTTTATTGATTTATATATCCATGCCAAATTTCAGCTTTCTAGCACTAACGACCACGGAGCAAAGCCTCGGACAGACAGACAGACAGACAGACAGACAGACAGACAGACGGACATGGCGAAACTATAAGGGTTCCGTTTTATGCCATTTGGCTACGGAACCCTAAAAAACGAGGTATGTATCGGGATCCAACGCAAAAATACTCATAATCTATTTCAGTTAAGTAAAAGAGCTATAATACTTAATTAATGTAATACTTTAATTAATGACGTAAACAGGCATCGGCATCACTTTCGCTAGTCATTTAGTCATTACGAATTTCACCTGCCTAGAGACAGTGGCTTACGTTTCATGCCCATTAGTGAGACTTATAGTTGCCATAACTCATTTCCTACATAATGTGTTTCCATTCACGGGCTCTAATGCGTGCGTTCACTGTTTGTAGTTGAGAAAACGTAATAGTAGGTCGAAGACGAAGAACTGAAGTTGACTAGTGGCATATTCTGACATTAGTTTATGGTGGTATTTGGTATTTTTTCTATCAATATTTTATCATTAACTTGATAACAAGAAGTTTCTTCTATCAATATTTTATCATTAACTTGTATTTGCTAAATATGCCTTGTTGTCGCATTATGATCATTAAATTAGGAAAAAAAGAAAATTATTAAAATAGTAATAATACTTAGATAATATAAACACAAAATACTAGCAACCCGCCCCGGCATCGCACGGCTAATATTAACAAATTATACACCTAAACCTCCCTAAAGAATAACTCTATCGTAGGTGAAAACCGCATGAAAATTCGTTAAGTTTGTTTGCTTTTGAGTTTGTCGCGAATATACAGACAGACAGACGAGGCGAGAAACTTTGTTTTATAAAGTGTGGTGATTGATTTATTTGGCTTAAAACATTATACCTACATAAAAACAATAAACAACAAAGTTATTAATTTCAGATAAACCAAATACGCTTAACCCTTTCTTTTATGGTTGTACACTTCTATTGAAACATTCGATTTGGTACTGTATTATTATGTGATCTCAGTACCTATACAAGTTCAAAATCATGTACCTAGCAATTATAAGCGTCCGCTCGTTAGAAGACTTCACAATTACAATGGCTGTCTCATTACGGACCATTTGACGGTTTTCCTTTTCAGAAGTGTCTCGGGCTGTGCCCCGAATTGTACATATTATTAAGTACAGTCAGCGTCAAAAGTAGCGGATCAGACTACTCATCAAAAGTATCTACCGTTCTCTTAATAGCTTAAGAAAAAGATACCTACATGAATTAAAAGTTTACTGTCTTTATTTATTTTTTGTTTTATTTTATTTATTTATTTCAAATAACAAATTGCACCTTACAGCTAATGCCAAAGCGGCACAAATTGGAACACATTAGCAACATAAAGCATTAAGATTATAAAGCTATAACACATGAGTATCTAAATAGTAGTAGTAGACTTGGGTTCAAGTCCCACCCAACAAAAAAACTTAAAAGCGGAAAATTATTACTTTCTTTCCACTTATAAGAAATATTTAATTTATTACTTAGATTAATAGTCTCGTTCACAGACGTTTCTGCTAGATACAAAACTGAGAAAGATACATGTCTCTCCATGTAGAATATTTATATTGTAAAATATACTTTAGATCGCGACCTGTACATATTTGGAAAAGTATTCCAGGGTGGCAGATACTTTTAATGCGGTGTTTCATGCGCTACTATTGATGCTGACATTGCTGCCTGTACTAACATATACCTAATCATATCTTTAAACAGAAATAGAATGGTGTCGTATCGTCCACACTGTAAACTTTATTTCAATCCGTAAACCTTCGCAAAGCTTAAACCCAACAATGATCAATGAGCGTTGCTGTAGTGTATTGCTTGAGAGAAGAATAGCTTTTTGAATCTGACGAAATAACGGTAATTTTTCTGTGAAATTCCATTTTGGGAGAAAACGGTTTCCACTAACTAAATCGTAACAAATCACTGTGATTTTGATGCCGATCGCTTCACCATAATATATTATAGGTTTTGCATTTTGAAAAACAATTTTTCTTTTCGTTTTGGAAATTTAGAAAAAAAGGGAAAAGGGTGCACTACATTGTTTATAATTACTTTTCATATATTATAGTTTGATATATCGTCATTTTGAATAACGTAATAAATGGCATACTACCCTAATACCTAATTAACGACAAACACAATATTAATTGGTATAATGGTTAAAAGGGATATTTATACTTCGTCTTATACGAGTATACTTTGCCATAATGATTACATACTCTAAAGCATATCATTTGTTCTAACAAGTAACATCACATAATTATTTGTGACGCATAATGAGTGCAATACATAAGGGTAGGTTAGGTTGGAACTGCGACTCCGCACAAACGAATAACTGGGTCAAAATTATTTTTGTTCTCTTGATTTTTGTCCCCAAAAAAGGTGACGTAATGCAGCTTTTTGTATGAGATGAAATTTAGTCTTTATAATTTTTCATGTAAAATATTATCTATAGCTAGAAAGACATACAAAAATGACTCAACTTTTTTTATTTATCTGATAGAAGACAGATACAAGTGTGACAGAGGATTCAGAAACAAGAGAACGAAATGAATTTGGATTTTGGATCCAACTACCTTAAAAAACCTCGCAAAAATGTAGTTTAGGTTAGGTTTGAACTGCGGCCTCCGCCTAATCAAAAACCTTGAAAGAATAGGTTAGGTTGGGTTAGGTGAGATGATAATCTGTACTTAGTTATACGGCCTGCGCACTACTTGTTATAAAAAATATGTAAAACTTTACGTTTTTATTTAAATTAAATATGGCAAAATATGTTAATAATAATTCGGTGTAGGACGCTGTCTTTTTAATTTCATTGTATGAAATCCAAAATCAACAATAATCGTTCTTTCACCGGTCTCCCTCATTGAAGTCGGTTTTTTTTTTCTTCAAAATTATTGTATGTACGATCACGTGGTATAGTTCCCTCTTAAGCTTTTCATCAATAATAAGTATAACAAAGCCTACTGTGCAATGTTCCACTCTGGTTTCCCTTCGAACAGGGGCTCACACTCGTAAATATTAAGGTAAAGTGTCGGCACCACATTTGTCCTTCGGAAGAGCAATTATGAAGGCAAAGTTGCCCCATTTAGGGCTCCAGACCCAAACGAATCGTACAAATGTTCCCGGCAACAGAGTTTTAATTCGCTGGATGGTTTTAATTTAGACCAGCGTAGCTTCGAGCACCAAGAGTTTGTTTATGAGTCAGTAAATAGAGCAAATAATTTTTTAATTAAATTTGGCCTTTTTGATGTGCTCTGACAGACCGCAAACAATCTTCCATAGCGAGACAAAGCCTTGTCCTTAGACAGTCAACATTAATAAGTGCTGCCTACGCTAAGAGTTCCTAGATACCTATTGCTGCGTAGGTGTGTTAGCTTTCTTAATATTTATTGAATAATAATTCCCAGAGATTTATACCCTAAGTTAATTAAAGCCCAAATTAAATAAGCCCTAGACACAGCCGCAACTTATAGTCGCAGATTGACCAAACCAACGTAGTACTAGTAGATCGTCGTATCAACACACTTTATTATTTTTATAAGTCTAAACTCTATAAATTTATTCAAAAATCATGAGGCAAGAAGTATATTACTTATTTAAAAGATTCAACAAAGCAAAGGTACTTGTTAGAATATACATTTTACCATATAGCTTTTAAAAATAAGGTATATTCTTATAGTATAATTAGGTACTAAGAAGCAGATTAAGCTAGACATGTAAGATGTTACCAAGTCTTAACGCACTATACTCGTATTGTTCTACAAAAACCCCAGACCGTGTAAAAAATTGCAGATCATACATAATGTAATTCTAGAACAAGATTAATTATGTCTAGCCACGTTCAAAAAGCCTCTTAGTCGGCATAGTGGTTTAACTTACAGCGTATAAAGTCACGTTCTTTAATTAGGGTTCATGAGACGTATTTTTTGCTTCAGTGGTCTTAACAATAAATCTCAAATAATTTAATCCCAGTAAGGCCTAGTTTACCGTCAGGGTTGGAAGTAAGTAAGTAAATATTCTTTATTGCACCACATACAAAATAATTCAATCAATTTCATTCAAATTCAAGATTTATTACTCTTTGATTCTTTGATATTCGTGAGTAGGTAATTCATCACTTTTATGTCAAAGGCAATGTGTGGTAGTAGTAGTAGTAGTAAAACACCTTATTGTACAAAAAGAAACATAAAACAGGAAAGAACACACATCATTTGTACAAAGGCGAACTTATCCCTTTCAGTTAACCTCTTCCAGATAACCTTTGAGCAATTGAGGAAGACTTGGAGAGCGGTAGACGTCAAAATTGTACTACTTTTATATTGTTCATTCGGCCATAAATTTAAGTTTTATGGCTTCCGATCTAATTCAACGATATTTATAAGGGGATAAGAAATATATGAACATAACTTTTTTTAAATAGCCTATTTTGTGTCCCACTCCTGCGCAAATTAAGGCCTCCCCTTTCTTCCGCCACTCGTCACGGTTTTGTACTTACTATTCAGTCACTTCCAAATGCGTCTAGGTCGTCCAAAACGCCCTGTAAATGTTTTTTTAATCATATATAAAATAAAATAAAACAATTCAAGAAAACGGAAGAAGCTAAATATCTCGACTGCATCTTTCTCTTGTGCAATAAATTGTTAAATGATAACAATAATAAGTGCGTGAGTTATTATACCTGATCTTACAGCGAAATCGCATAAAATGTAGGTAATCTGTAAAAGCAGTGGCGGGGCAAGACCAAAATTTTATGCGTGCAAGGTACATTTAGCGAGGACCTCTGGTGGCGCAAGAAATAACGAACATTTTTACCTTGGGTCCGACGTATACTTATTTGTGACGCGAGGTCCCTCGAACCACGAGGCCGTAGGCGGTGCCCGACGTCGCCCACACCTAAATAAAGCAGCCTTTGTGTAAAAGCACCCTATCACTGTTCAAATATGTAGGTACCGGTTTTTTTTGTTCTAACTGCGATCGCGATTAGTTTTCTACACAATTTCATTAATTGTAAGCAATTTTCAAAGCACCAGTCAATTTGGCACGCAATGAATAACATTGCTTGTTTTCATAACCTACACAGGGGGCCTACCGCAAACCACTTCGTTTGTTTGTCTATTTGCCTCTCTATTGCTCGCATATGCAAAAGTGATAGAGAGTCAGATGAAGAAATTTCGATTATTTGATTTTCGCAGTAGGCCCGAGTTCCACCAAATACGAATCGCCCCCGTAAAGTACCTATGGAACTGCGCATTCAGATGGAAGCAATTTGCATGGAACAAGTCGGCGCCCTTTGTCAGTAATTGATTCAAATCCCCGTTCTGACCTAATTGTGATACGTACCTATACGTAAACTTCAAATCCTCAGACATAAAATAACAAATATCAATGAAAAATTAAACTTAAGCTCTTTGGCTCTTATTTATGGTAAAATCTGGCCAGCGATTGAAAACTGATGGTAAATACTTGTTTTAAAGCATTTGTCTATAACATTCCATTACTGGTGCCTGTTCCATTATAGGGGTGTTACTATACTCAACGAATTTTCAATATATAAGCGTTACTTATTTTCCAATTTGCTCTCCTGGCCTGGTTCAAGTTTATATCGATTTGCAAACCAATTGAACACGGCTAAAATGACAAAAAAAATTACAAAAATTATAATGGAGCAAAGTCATTTATTTATCTACACATGTTTTGTTTTATTTTAAAATTACTTTAACGTAGGTTCATAGTGGACCATACATTATTTTGCTTAACCTATGCGAGATCTATTCAGTTATATGTTTGTGGTCAAAGCTAATCGCTCACGCCATTGATATCACGTATCGAGAGTCATGTCCCTCAAAATTGGCCGTAATTAGGCCTTTGAAGCCAAAATGGCGACCCCATTAACGAACAGCCATCAAGCTTTACAAAGAGGTAGATAGTGGGTAGGTACTCAGTATCCGATGGGTCAAATTTATGCATTCTAGTCTTAGAGCATTTAGACAGGACTCGCCTTTAAGAGCTTACCTAAAACTTGTTGCGTTACGTTATTTTTACGTTACGTACAAATAGCCATACATTTGACTTGCCCCCTCCCCCGCAAAAATCGGCAGACAGCAAATGCCAGATATGGCATCTCCAGTCTAATATTCTAGTACGAGTAAGTGATGTCCGATATTAATTGTCAGTCGAAATAAACTAAGATACACGTCCCAGTGCTTGACATGCTAACGCCCAATATTTGAGACACTGTTGTCACCTCTTAATTGCTAATGTCGTGATTTTAAAGATGACAATTGTACTGGGACAGCATGATGCAATGAGCACTCGCGGCGGGTGTGGGTCATACACATTTTATAACAAGCTCGCGTCTTTCCTGTAGACATCGCAAATTTAAGGGAATACTAATTCTTACGCGGCACTTTTACAAGCGGGATCTTTTTTTCAGTACTCTAAAGCGGGATGTCTATGTACCAGAGTCGTTAACTTTTATTGTACCTATTGTCCAAAGGAGTGACCTTTTTCGAAAACATATTTGATCCGTCTACATATTTGCTACTGTGTAAAAAAAAGGCCACACGGTGGTTATAACATTTATTATATATTTTTTTAATTTACTTAAGGCTAAGCTAATATGATCCTCATTAATATAGGTATATAAATTGGTACTAAAGTATTTAAGAACATGCAAACCAAATTTTGCCTAAAAAATAAATCCGAATAGTCTGAGTTACAGTATACAGGATAATAGATTTTTAACTATGGAATAATCAATATTCCAAAAATGTACATATTTATTTTTAGTAAATAAGTACCTAGAAAATGCCATGGTATTAATAATCTATCTTACTTTAAAATATATAATATTTTATTATTATTTATCTTATTTTAAAGGGTCGGCAACGCGCGGGCCGTGTGCTTGTTTGCCACCGACGTGATATAAAAAAATATATTAAGATCTGATTTTTCAAAGATCAGATAAAGATAACACTCTCTTTTTCTTCTTGCTTGTGAAAGAAATGGAGCGTGTTATCTTTATCTGACAGATAAGTTTATATGATGTTTGAAAAATCAGACCGAAGCCTACTTTACCCGTCCGTTATTTTTCTGTCTTGCTTTATGGTTGACTGATAAATGGATAAACGGCCGATTGGAACTTTAAGATACGTCAAAAATTTCCAAAAGATACACGATGCAATGATATATCTAATCCATATCGTATCTTTAGCAAACCCTTAAACCACTAACTTTAACTTTTTTTTTTACTTTCTTTTGACGTACCTTAAAGTTCGAATGGGGCCTTAAGGCATCAAGTCCGCCATTTGCACGAGTTTCTTTTTTATGTGCAATACATTTTTACCTTAGAAACTCTCTTGAAATACTCGTAACTTACATAAAGAGAGTTATAGAGAAGCCAGTAATTGAAGTAGACCACAAATTAAAACTTTTGAATGGGCACACTCAAATAGTAAAAGGTTCAATTCTTTCATCCTCCAAATATCCCAATTTCATGTCCATTCAAACATAATTGCGATTTTTAACTCCGTTTTTATTATGAAAATGTTTAGTCAGTCGGAGCGAAATGAAATTGCGTGGGTACGGACCTAATATCACGCCATTAGGAATGATTTACTGTTTTTTTTGTAATGCACTTTTCCGAGGATTTCAACAGTTCCGTTCGAAGGTATCTACTTTTACTTAAAGCAAGATACAATTTAGTGCACTACGATTTCATTGGCATATCCTCAGAAAACCTGACACCCACCTACCCAAGTGACCTTGACTTGGAAGATGCCCGGCAAACGGAAACATGTTCGCCCTAACTTGGCGCCGTTCTGTGGAGCAAGAGCTTTACTTGGCGCCGTTCTGTGGAGCAAGAGCTGGGTGTATTGGGGATGGGGTGGGTTACCCAAGCTGCCCAAGACCGGAGTCAGTGAAGTATATGATTCGAGCCCTACACCCCAGAAGAGGGTAACAGGATGAAAAGAAGATGATGATTTCATTGCCTCAATTTGTAGTCAACTCTCCATGAATTCTTATTGGCCGTGATAGAGCGAATAAGTTTAATCGACGCTACCGTAACCTCGGGGTTAGTAACGATTACGATTCTTGAGTTTTTTGATAGCGGCGGGTGCCAGGCGCTCTATGATAAACATTCGTTATTTTACAATTGACAATAGGATCCATGTGTGCTGTATTCTGGGTTACAATTTGTAAAAGTTTTGATATTGTTAGCGCGCACCAACATGTTTGAGTGAAATGCCTAATTATTACTCGCATTTCGCGCGCCCCAATAAGCGCCACCTTATTGATCTAAGTCAATATTATTCTATCATTTATTTATTATCACAAATAAATTACAGCAGTGTGCAGTGGCAGCATGGATGCCCGTCACTTTCACAATTACATACTTGTTACAACGTGACAGGCATGGTGACAAATGATAAAGAGCCGACCATCTTAGCCCTACTGCGGTGTCAGCATGGTTCCATTTTTATCACTTGTCACTATGCCCATCACTTTCGCGCTTACATACTTGTTAGAACGTGACAGGCATGGTGACAAATGATAAAGAGCCGACCATCTTAGCCCTACTGATCAGGGTAGATAGTATCTCCTACTATATCATATCATATCAATATCAAAACCATAACAGATTTTAAGAACCGAATACTGTTCTGGGACGCATAGAATAGGATGGGCACACGAGTGTCGGGTTGAATAACAGCGACAAGTCAGAGCATGATTGGCGCTGGCGTGTAGTTAATTTGCAACATACGCTGTCTGCATATTCCTGCTACTCTGCGAATAATCGGCTTACAGGGTGCAGCAGGACAGGGGGCTTTAGAAGCTTAAATAGCCTTTAGGGTAACCCCTAATCAGATAGCAGTATCAGTAACCTACGCTTCATACGTACGACAAATGAAAAGAAAGCTAGTTAAAGACGCTTTATACTCCATCATAAATAAAAGAAATTATAAATATGTACTGACTGTAAATGTATATATAGTAATTGGAAATGTAGCATAAATTATAAACTGGAAAAGTAAATAAGCTCATGCTCAGGGCCGGATCCGGAACGCCCCAGTTGCGGCAAAATTATAAAATCTATTTATTATATACATATAATCCGTAAATATATAGTGACGTATAGGTAAAAAACTTAAGTAAGTCACCTGTTGTATATAGTTGTGACGTGTTCGAATAGACAATACATGTTTAAAAGACACACACAAACAAAACAAATGTCTATTCGAACACGTCACAACTACATACAACAGGTGACTTACTTAAGTTTTTTACCTATATAAGATGTAAAGGACAATGGGCACTTTTGTATGGGGAGTGTCCCATGGATGTATACTGTTGAGACATATGTCGTATGAATAAATAATTGAATTGAATTGAATTGTATTGATACTGGGTCTAGGACGCCCAGCATCTTGAAAATAGGTTAAGTACCTACTTATTTTTAGTCATATAATTTCAGTCTGAAAACATTAACATGGATTCCGTAAAGTAATTATAGTACTATCAAGGTATTTCATATTGACACGTACAAAGTGCCAAAAATATGCAGGCACTACCTATGGGCAGTAGGGTCATCAAATAATAATAAAATAACAAATACCAAAAATAAAAAAAATATTCAGCAAATAGGCCACAGGGGCACTTTTACATGTCCATTTTTACAAACAATAAAAATTACAAATAACAATTACAAATATGGAATCGATGATATAATAAATACTTTATTAGAGATGTATATATACTGTCTCTAAATGTCAAATGACACAAAAAAAAGCGGCCAAGTGCGAGTCGGACTTGCCCATGAAGGGTTCCGTACCATTTATGACTTATTAAAAAAAACTACTCACTAGATCTCGTTTAAACCAATTTTCGGTGGAAGTTTGCATGGTATGTATATCATATATTTTTTTAGATTTTTCATTCTATTTTAGAAGTTACGGGGGGGGGGGGGGGGGCACCCACATTTTATCACTTTGGAAGTGTCTCTCGCGCAAACTATTAGAAACCTCAATATCATTTTTAAAGACCTATCCATAGATACCCCACACGTATGGGTTTGATGAAAAAAGATTTTTTAAGTTTCAGTTCTAACACTTCTAAGTATGGGGGAACCCCAAAATGTATTGTTTTTTTTTTTCTATTTTTGTGTTAAAATCTTAATGCGGTTCATAGAATACATCTACTTACCAAGTTTGAACAGTATAGCTCTTATAGTTTCGGAAAAAAGTGGCTGTGACATAATCGGACAGACAGATGGACATGACGAATCTATAAGGGTTCCGTTTTTTGCCATTTGGCTACGGAACCCTAAAAACTATGATAAAAAAATAAAACCAACTGGGTAATGTTGCTAATACAATACAAATACAATTATATAATTATTTAATTATTAAGTGTTCCATTATTGCTCGACAATTTAGGATATATGCCAGTGATCAAATGTATGTTAGGTATTTAACAATAATGGAAACGAGCCAAGACTTAAAGAAACTTTGGCTCATCTAAAAGTTGGCGACGGCTACATTCTGCTCATTAATAAATGTTATACACGCTTTGATAACAATGGTTAATGGCGACTTTTAGAAACGCCTTTGATCTTAACGTTTTCTACATGGCACTTTTGTGAAACCTTATGCTTCGTTTATGTATAGAATTGCCAAAAACATTAATGCATTTATCGCAATGTTTCAACGGAATTAAGTGCAAAACTGTTAACTTTGACGCCGACAGCATTAGGCACAGGTGCAATGTGCATGCACTAGCCAAACCGTAGCAGGGTAGTTCACAAAACCAAACCGTAGCAGGGTAGTTCACAAAGCCAAATAGTAGCAGGTTAGTTCACAAAGCCATACCGTAGCAGGTTAGTTCACAAAGCCAAACCGTGGCAGGGTAGTTCACAAAGCCAAACCGTAGCAGGTTAGTTCACAAAGCCAAACCGTAGCAGGGTAGTTTCCAAAACGGCTGTGTTGG
The DNA here is from genome assembly GCF_033807575.1 of Cydia pomonella. Classification (NCBI taxonomy): domain Eukaryota; kingdom Metazoa; phylum Arthropoda; class Insecta; order Lepidoptera; family Tortricidae; genus Cydia; species Cydia pomonella. The sequence continues at coordinate 13,839,577 of NC_084710.1, forward strand.
GATCGGATACTATAAATGCTGGCTCGTACGGTCACTGACTTCAATTGTTGATCCATCTAAGGTTCAAGCTCATTTGGTTGTCAATCATCATCTTCCTTGCACAAAGCTAAAACACGCACGCACACGAAAGCTATTTACACGGATAGAGTATTAATAATTATCAAATTAAATACGTTAGTTATATTAAGCATTTCACACATATTACAATGATTCCTTACACCATACAATATAAATGAATATTTCAGGTGTAATCGTAAATTGAAGTTTCATTTCAAGCCATATAACTAATTATTTATTTATTTATTTATGTTCAGGAGAACCAACAGCTTTAAACTTGCAATAGGACAACAAGATTAATACAGAGAGCCAATTACAGGAACTCACAAGTAATTACAAAGTATATAAAAAAATGCTAACACTGACGCACACACACATGCGTACAAAGTGAGAAAAAAACAAAAACACAATTGAAAATGAAAATACATAGAAGCCATTAAAATAGACCCTAGGTTCGGAAACACTTAGTTCATTAGCGCCCAGAATAATTGAGGTCTCGAAGTTCGAAAGAAAAAAGAACAAGTAAAATATATCAGATGTTAATGCTGATAAAGCATATTTTAAAGTTCATATCAAGGCGCTAATGCACTAAGTTGATGAATAAAATGCATTTTATCGCCTAATGAAAACTTAATAAAGAAACAAAAAAAACAGTATACATATGTATAATAATACAGAGAAAGAAAGCTCACATAAAACACCGCTTAACCAGACTATGTTAAAAACGCTATCCGCAGTTAGTTCTAATTTTTATCACTTTATGCGCTGGGATCGCTTTACTTACCCCCACCATGCACTTCGCACGCTACCAGTCATTTGATATTAATCATTTGCTATACCCCCTTATTGAACAGAAACACAGTTTTAATGTACCTAAATCTTAGTTACACCAAAATTTTACAAGAATTATACTGGATCAGATAATTTACCTTAATACCTCAAACAAACCATGGGTAATTTATATAGGTACAGGTTAAGTATGTGCTGTCTGTAGGTATTTAATCATAAAATAGGATGTTTAGCTTTTAGATAATAGATACGGGAATTGGTAATAGTCAGGCGGTTGAGCGATTTACAATGAAAGCATTTGTTCCACCCACCGGTCCAACATAACTCAATGGCTACCTACCTATTGGATTTAGTTAGCTACGCGCAACGTTTTGATATGAAAGGATTCCCTTTCCAGTTTTAAAGCTACATGCTACTCATTTACATCCAGTTGCATACTTAGGTATATATATATACCTGAAATATAATCAGTTATAATTATATTTGATCCTATTCCTGTAATAAGTATAGCTGCAATGTATTACCATGTATTACTGCGAAAAGAGTCACATATATTTTGTTCATGTTATTCGCTCTTTATCATTTCTAATTTTAGTCCTCAGCTTTATATATACTTACAAACACAATGAAATTATGTGAATGGTGAGTTTTTCTATAATTTTACTTCAGAATAAATAATAATATTAACTTGACTTCATTAAAATTAAATTTCAGATATTGAATTTATTATTATTATTAAAAAAAGGCTTTGGTTTTTGCTTTTCTCTTGTTTATCTTTAATATGTTTTAACCTATAAGATGATTGTATATATGCTTGGTACCAACGTATTGGATGCCTGCAAGTAAGAAGAAGTGGTAGGATTTTTACTACGCACGGGCATACGGCCGCGGGGTGTGCGCGGCAAGCGGGGGTCTTAGATTTTTTTTTGTAGTCTTACGCTATATTCTCAAGAGCGCATATCTTGTAAAGGTGACATTCGGATTACGATCGTAGTAGCCTTGCTACACAATGAGTGACAGATGAAACTATCTAACTTCGACAGCAATACGGCAACGACTGTAACGTAATTCATCATGGAAATTGATAGGTAGTACACCATGAGACTAACGAATATTGCTTAGCTTATCATTTGTCCCCAGGTGGCCTGGCTGCGCGTAGACACCCAGACCATCCTCACAATCGGTCCACATGTCATAACCAAGAACCACCGCGTGGGCGTCGCGCGCGGCTCGGCGCAGGCTTGGGCGCTGACGCTGCGCGACGTGCGGCCAGCAGATGGCGGCGCGTACATGTGCCAGGTCAACACCGAGCCTATGATCACGCAGACGCACCAGCTGCAGGTTGTCGGTCAGCACGAAACGATGCTAATTCATCTAGAATATTTAAACTAACTCCCGAAAACTATTCATAATTGACATGGTGATGACAGTATCCACAGATTGGATATCGGGACAGAAATTTAGGGAAGATGTAAGTACTTAGATCAAAATCAGGAGCATTGAAGGAATGTAGGGTGATAAGTATGTAGGTCAGTATTTTGCCCTATGGGTGACTTATTTACTGTAAATACTTAGTAATAAAGCAAACGTTAAAATTATTTTACCAAATTGAATAATAATTGATCGATACTAGTATACTCGTAAATAGTTTTCTATTGAAAATATTAGTTCTGACGGTGCGCATTTTTCAATAAGCCGTTTTTATTTTGCCAATATTCTAAACATATATTATTGTCGTGGGACAAGTGGCAAAACTAATCTAATCGTGCGCACAAGACCACCTATTTTTTCTAACACAACGAACAGAAACAAGGAAGTACCTAGTATACCGGCTGATATATTTTCTCCTCGAAAAAAACAATTATTCAATCACTTGTAATTGACTGAATAGATACCTACTTCACGCTCAACGCCTTTCATTCACAGATATTGAATACCGTTATGCCCCGCTTCCAATAACCACTGAATTAATTGAAATTGCCTATACCCACTAGTCAGAATGCGAGATACATTTGCCCTCAATTATGCCAGGTCAGACGTGAAAACAAACTCACCTTAAGTGGAATATAACCTCGTGTACATTGAAATAGAGTCTAAGTTTAGTCTGTTTCGAAGTACCTATTCGTAACTAACGAACGATAACAGCCTGATATTCCTGTTCCGATTTTAGTTGTGTCGTTTCGTTTCAGAGATATGTGTTCCATATTTGTAATTTCAATATGAATTACTTATACGTGGAAAAAAATATATTCGTAGAAATGTCATGTCGTATCAAAAAGTCAAAGAGCTGGCGCAAGATAGGAAAATGCTGGGAGATATTTTTTAATACAGTTGCTCAAAAAGTGCTACTTAACGTAGCTGTTTAGCGTGCGGAAAGTTTGATTTCGCGAACTAGTGCTTTTTACTTTTCCACTTGTTCTAATTCATGACTACTTATTGATGAGTGTGAATGTTAGTTTCCTTTAAAAGTCATAATCAACATAAAAACCTACTGTTAATGTAAAAATAATAATTATAAGCATATTTCATATTTTATTACTTACCTCTTCATCATTATAGCACGTTTATTTTTTAATATTGAATATTGAAAAACCGTTCTTAATAAGTTGTCTGAATGGAACGGAATAGCTGCCGAAACGCCTGTCAAAGCAGAGGCGTTTTTTCTTACTGAAGAATGGCAACATTCGATATTGTTTTCATACAATTTAGATATAGGGGGAAGCGGGGCAGTTTAGTACACCTTTTTTTGACATTAAGTTTAGGCGCCAAAATTAACTCGTAATACATTATTTTTATACTTAGTTGATGACAAATTTAGTGAATATATTTTTTTTGTCAAATATATGCTCAATATATAACAGAGATATATGGATTTTAACAAAAAATGTTTTTTTTTTCATTCTGCCCCACCTGCAAGGCACTTTGATACATAGCATGGGATACTTTGATACATCATTTTGGGGTACTTTGGTACGTGAATCAAAGTGTCCCGTAAATGTTTCAAACTGCCCCGCAGAGCACACATTACAGATACAGAGAGTAGTAAACTTCTTGAACATTATAAAAAGCCTATTAATGGTCAATTAAGTGTGGTGCTATTGACACATACAGTTATTAAGCAGATGTACTAAAATTACAGAAAAAATACTTTTTAAAGAAATCAGTGTTAGTTTTTAACAAAAAGCTACATGGGTGTTTTAACTTTCATTATCAATTTTATTTCCGTTTCTACGTTCGTACTGTTTCAAAAAATAATATTCTTTTGATATTTTTTTCAAGAAAACTGGCTGGGGAACTTAGGTACACTGGAGGGCACTTTGATATGTTCAAAACTGCCCCAATGTTTACTGTAGCAAAGTACCCCAATGATCAAATAAAATAAAAATAATTTATTAAAAATATACTGTTGTATTACTTTTAAATGATGGGCTAACTTTATTACTGAATAAATGTACTTAGCGCTTATTATAATGTTCATCCGGTAAAGTCTATTTCGCACGACAACTCAATAAAAAAAAAAATTATTTACTATATGACCGTGGAAACACATCTTGACGCACCAAGCGGCAACGGCTGGCAGGCGAGATGTGCCGAAGCTGGTACCTCACTCACACATACAAAGCCATGTTTTAGTGTTGCAGCAGGTGAATATAAATTTTTAGTTAAGGAATTAGTGTGGGTGTTCAAAACTGCCCCTTGTGCCTATCTGCCCCGCTTCCCCCTACGATACACGAATAATCGTGAATAACGATACTTAGGTAATGTATAATATTTTTTATATTTACAATTGTTTCTGTCTTAAGTTCTATGCATAAAAAAGTACTTGTTGTTTTTCTTATTTTTTTCCCAACTGTATTAAAAAACTACGTTCGATACACGTGCGGAAATGTACTATTACCGACAGCCGACAAGATAATAACTCAATAACTAATAAGTATAAGATGATGAGAAATCATAGATGTAACTACTTAAGCAAATTGGTTCATCCGTGACATCGTCAGTCGTAATTCTATTGTAACAATTATTACTCACTTGTTATACTTCTTATTTATACTGCTACTCAATATAATATTAGTATTATTAGCTTAACAAAAATAGATGTAACTCTTCGATAGGTTTTTGTTACTATTCGGGATGCGTAGCCATAGCCAACTTGCCAATCGTTAAGCGTAGTTATGTCATGTCACTATATCAGTCTTCCATATTGCGACAGAGACAGTTGCGTTTTGTCCGCTACGAAGCGTTAACAATTAGCATCTTGTCTACGCACTCAGGTCGACTAAAAGTAGTACTTCTTTTAATATTCATAATTGCGTTTTTCTACAGTACCTCCGGATATCGTTGATAGCGGCAGCAGCGGAGAGGTGATGGTACGCGAAGGCGAGAACGTGTCCATACACTGTGCAGCCTCGGGGGTTCCACCCCCCACCATCATGTGGAGGAGAGAAGACGCGGGGATCATGAGGATTGGGAATCAGAGCGGTAAGTAATAAGAACTAGGTACTTACCTTAAACCCAACATACAGAACGATTAAGAATCATGTAACATGGACGCCTTCATCCGACAATCTTTGTGAGGAACATAATAACAATTGTGACCAAATGCAATTTTGAGGGATTCATATTGTGCAGAATCGCGAATAGGAAGAAACCATAATGGCATAACTGGCATAAACATCGAATAATCCCCTAATAAGAATACCCATGAAGCTAACCTAGACCGTCTTAGAATTATGCAAAAATCCAACGAGGATGTCTAAGTTCGGCAATCGTTGGTAACCTCTTAGTTGATATGGCAAGGATGAGAGGCTGACCATAAACTGTGCAGCTACTGGGGTTCCTCCCCCCACCGTCATGTGGAGGTTGGAGGACGGCGAGGGTCAGGTCATAAGAATTAGAGGACAAATTGGTAAGCAATAATAATTGTCTTTAAGCCAACAAGTGCTGAATGCCTACGTATTTAAAGAAATAAATGATACAGATTTCTATGTTATTCGTTCTTTTCTTTTTTTGAATACGCAGACATTTAACATCTGTACAAATATTTTTAGTAGCTACTGTGAACCTGAACGAGTGACTAGTTTTCTAAACATTTTCTGGCTCCAACGTATGACGAATACTGAAATATATCTTGACGACACGCCAAGCATGCCAACCCTTGATGCACACTTCATAAAACAATTTCGAAGCGGGCTAGAAATGCATTTACTCAAGCCACTAGAATGTGCCGCCTCTATTGCACCCCGTCAAATGCACCTTTCGTAGCACAGAGGTTTATTTCATCGTACTAGATGTCGCATGTACCTCATTGTATGATAAAAAAGCGTGCCAATTTCTAAACGAGCTTTGTCTAATTACTAGTGATATTTTTTTTTATACTACGTCGGTGGCAAACAAGCATACGGCCCGCCTGATGGTAAGCAGCCTCCGTAGCCTATGTACGCCTGCAACTCCAGAGGAGTTACATGCGCGTTGCCGACCCTAAACCCGCCCCCCCTCATTGAGCTCTGGCAACTAGGGAATGCAATCTTGGGCCAAGATTGACCATTCAAGATCTTGGAGTCTCTTTTCGGAATCAAGATTGGTCAGTTCAAGATCTTGTCAAGATTCGGGTCAAGATCTTGGTCTCGAATCAAGATTATCGGGATTATTCCAGATTGAGCAGAATAATTAAAAAAGGCGTTATTTTTGAGTCAAATTCTGTAAATTGAGAGTAACCAGTATTTTTGGATTATTTTATATAATTGAGTATACTTTTCAAAGTAAACAACTTTCCATGAACACAATAATCAACGTTTATTTCAAAAAATAACAAGAAACAATCAAGATTTTAGTGACTATAATAATAAATGCAATACATTATTGCATTTATTTTATTTTAATCATTAAAATGTTGATTGTTTCTTGCCAACAATGCAATGAGATCATAATTTATTATTTAGTCGCAAAGTTGTCAAATTGCGACTAAATAATAAACAAATTCGGCGCACCGCGCGATTGTAGAACGTGATTGGTCGATTCATTCCTCGTCCCGCGACCCCACGCCTCACACACACACACCCCGCTCCGTTGCTAGTCGCCAGTCAGACGGTCGGCCGAGCGCGGCGCGGCGCGTGAGACGGCTCAGGCGAGCCGCGAGACAGTTCGCGCGTTGCCGCGCAGGTATGAACACGTATGACGTTTCACGCGCGATCTGTCTGAAAATCTTGGTCTATTTTGCCAAGATCGCGAAAGGGATTTCAAAATTCAAGATTGATGGCCTTCAAGATTGAATCTTGGAAAATCACTCAAGATCTTGGTGGAATCTTGATCTTGCAAGATCAAGATTGCATTCCCTACTGGCAACCTTACTCACCGGCAGGAACACAACACTATAGATGTAAGCAAACAAAGGTGTGATTGATTTATATACTTAATTTGATTGATTTGTTTGCCACCATTGCCTGAGTTTTCCCAACCAGCTTTCTGGAATTTTCCAGTCATGGTTATTTTTTTTATGCTGGATGCTTGAGATATCGATTTTTCAGATAAAAATATGTATGTAAGTTGGTTCTACTCTGCCTTGACATTGGAGTATTTGGAGTGCGGTAAATTTCGGTGATAATGTTAAAAGCTTAAGAATTCAGGTTATTCTCAAGCTGTTCGATATCTAAATCTTAGAAATATTCGCATACTCGTACTTCGGTCACGACAGAAAATATTGGTTAAAACGAAGAACAATCTTGCACGCGATGTAGGCACATGTGTTTGCGTCGTCTACTACGTATTAGTAGATGAGGTCTGTGTTCCGCAGGGTGCATACGACACACTTCACGTAGGTACTGGATTTTCATAAGTACACGTACTCATATAATATTTTAGCGAGCTCCCGGAAACTTCACACAGCATTTGCATATAAGCAGCTCCTTCAATTTGTTGAATTAATTATATAAGTACTTATGTATATTAAACACCATAGCATATACAAGTTGACGTTTAAAATTACACTTTAAGTGTGGATATTTTCCCCAAAAAGCGTATAATTTAGTAACGTTTAAGAAGAATCTATTGACCTCGTATATCCAATATTCAACAAAACATTTAGAAACCTCTCATTTCTGAGGATATCTTCAATTATCTAGAACATATTAATGTACCTATTTAAAAAAATCATGAACAGGAACTAATGAATTACTTCAGCAAATCATACTTTTCTAGGGAACTAAGTAGTTACTATACAAATAAAATATTTTATGAGCTCCCTCGATTACTTCTTCCATCATCAAATAATGATTTAATGTCAATGATACCAAACTATGAAGAATCAATTAAAACAAATTGATTAATATGTCAAATTTAAATAATGTGTATAAAAGCACGAATTTCGTACATTGACCCGCCTGATCCTATTTGTTTCGCTCGTGCGTCATAATATTGCTGTCCGCCGCTGTGCGCCCATCAGTGACACTGTGCGAACGGAACAGCAATATAATTATGCGCGTACGATTAAAGATAGCGGGCGGTTCAATGCACGAAATTCCTCGTGCTAAGCGTCCTTTCTTTTTATGTGCAACGGTTATTCTATTTTAACCTTTTAAATACCTTATTTCTGCTATCACAGTCAGCAAATTTATCATGTGATATGTATGATGTGTATCGAAGAGTTTCGCTTAGCCTACTTTTCACCTAACGTTTTGCCTCTCAAGATAAATACTAAACTAAACCCTATCCCGTAGGTATTCCTATACCGTAACGTAGATAAGGTGCATAAATTCTAGCACTGTCTAAGCCGGAATGTTTCAGTGAGCAAATGGAGTGGCGTCTGGTTGAACCTCACGGCTGTCGAGAGGGCCATGAGCGGCGCCTTGCTCTGCATCGCGAGCAACGGAGTGCCGCCTTCTGTCAGCAAGCGGATACCCCTGCGTGTGTTGTGTACGTATTTACTCGTAGTTTATAGTTGACGAGAAAATTAGACGGTAAAGCTAATGTGTGCCTATGAGTGAAGAAAAGCTACCGGGCCAAATGCGTCTGTTTTTACGTCGATATAGCATGCTCGAACGTTGTTTAAACAATCAAGTTATGCACAGAATATTTTAGCTTGGTAATTGTTTTTTAATTATGTCTAACGATATTTCAAAAAACATATCGTATCATAATAAATAAATAATTTTGCTGTGAACCCTTTTCTCGAGTTAAAATCCGAATAAACTCCCTTATTATGCAACGCTTATACACCAAACTATAACCAATAGTGAATAATGATGTACACTTCAATTACGTCTGCCGATTTTTCAATTATGTAAATAGTTTTTGAGAAATCGATACTATTCAACTTCATGCGTTACCCCGGTGGCGTTATTCAACTTGCTGCGCGAGCGATGCGGGTCAGTCGCAGCTTGAATGTCGGACGGGAAACCTGTGTCACTCGACGCGACGCGCGCGCATTTATTCTCTGTTATTTGATCGTCCGATTTTGAGTGATAGAACACTGTTCATTTAAGTTTAAAGTGAGTGTTAAGAGAGCGAACGGATGCAATAATTTGCTTGCTTGTGCAAATTCAAGTTGTATGTATGAGTTGGATCGCGCTAGGTCATTTAGATAGGGGACGGAGGAAAGGTGGCATTCTGATGGTGATTGCTGCAGGGTAAACATGGGAGATGTCACTGTTGAGATCCTTGATTAATTGCGTTGCTGTTGCGATTAGAATGTCAATTTATCATTCACTTCATCAAAGAAATTGAGAGTAACATCGCACATTTGCAGCCACCAGAAACGTTGCAACAGTAAGCTGAATTCTGATTTTTGAAATACGTGTATAAAATTTGTTGTAAAAATTATTTTTTACGATTACTAGTACATATTTATTGTGCGATAGGTACATGTCTGACTAAGTTATTAAAAATGTATACTATTTAGTCCATGTGTTATTCAACGTAAGTATACAATATAATAATAGATTATATAATAGTTTATTTTATTTTATTTGGGTAATTAAAATAACCGTCAATAATTATGTTTATACTAGCTTCTTCCCGCGATTTCGTCTATATGGAAAGATAATAACAATTGATAAAACCGGCCAAGAGCATCTCGGGCCATGCTCAGTGTAGGGTTCCGTAGTTGCCCGCCCATCACAATAGAATTCGAACGGGTGCTATAACCTACGTATCATGTTCGTAACAAGCAAAAGGGATTGATTACCTTTACTGCGCTTTGTACGTCTTTTTACTATGTAGACTTTTTGCGATAATTCAAAAATCGGCCAAGTGCGAGTCGGACTCGCGCAGGAAGGGTACCGTACCATTATCTATAAAAACGGTCACCCAATCCGAGTAATGACCCCGCCCGATGTTACTTAACTTCGGTGATTGGATGAGAACCTCGAGATTGGAAAGAAATATTTATTTTATTCTGTTTTTAGTATTTGTTGTTATAGCGGCAACAGAAATACATAATCTATAGAAATTTCAACTGGCTAACTATCACAGTTCATGAGATACAGCCTGGTGATAGACGGACGGACGGACGGAGGAACGGACGGACAGCGGAGTCTCAGTAATAGGGTCCCGTTTGACCCTTTGGGTACGGAACCCTAAAAACGGCTAGTCTGATCATATTATCCGCTATAGTTTTCATTGAATATCTTTACTACGGTCTATTTTTACGATTTTTTTTCATAATTTTTGGAACCAAAGTACAAAAGTTAGATTATTTTAGAAAATATTACTTCATCATAAAATGTTTGTTGAAGACTTTCGTTTAAAAATACCTATCCAACGATATCCCACACCATAGGGTTGAAGCAAAATAAAAACAAATAACTAATCTCGTATAGGAGAAGTACCCTAAAAAAAACATTTCAATTAACTAATCCGAAATGCAGGTTTCCAAAACAGCTGGTAAAGGTAAATGTATTTTACTTTGGCTAGTGCGGTGACAATAAAACTCTCCATTGTGCCAAACTCCGTGTCCCGGAAAGTGTTAGACCATTTTGAGTGTCGTATAGATTTATTTGTAGAAAAGGTTCGGAAACTCTTCCGTTGTATCTGAAATTGGTTGGCGGGGATTTTGAATGGACACATTAAAACAGTATTATTTTTATTAAGAATAGTGAGAATTACTTACTTATTTAAGCTTGCTTATATATTATCTTTTTTTGCAGTGATGTACATATACCTTTTGGTTGATTTATAAGAAAATTTTATTTAGTATCAACTCCATAGACAAACAACAAAGTTTATTTTAATATCACTAAATATTTGCTCCGTACTTTTTACCTAAATTTTTTAGAGTAAAACAATGCTTTGGCTGCAAAATAATGGATAAATAATACTACGAACCAAAAAATGGTGTTATATAAAATTCGGCAATTACAAAATTCTCAGAATGAACCCAAACGCACCTGCATTCATTTGGTATTTCCCCGAAGGTGAAATTGGTCTCATTTACTCACGTTAGTGAAATACATATTGCTAAAGATATGATAACCTCGACCTCCCTACTAATCTACACGTGTCTAAATATTTTGGCTGCCAATCTGAGGTTATAATAATTATGACAGTTACAGTAGGTTATCTATTGCGATTTAATAACTAGGTACTCGACAGTAGTTTATGTAAGAATAATTATTTATAAATAACTTATATATTGACTATCCTTACTTTTATTTATGACAAGCTTATAAAAGAGTATCAATTGACACTTACTTGTTACTGGTTCCCGCCATTTTAAATGGTTCTAATAAGGTGGGTAATCGGTGACAAGCGGCAAGTTCGAAGACTTCGAACTAATTAGTAGTTACAGTGAAGACGTCTTGGAATATTTATTGTAAATTGGTTTCTATTATGTTTGTAAAAAGCGAATAAAGCTTAAATATTGGTATAAGTATTCGTTTTCGTCATCAATCCGGTAATATCCCAACATTTAATTACTTTAAAAATAAATGAAATAATGAATAAATAGGTATACCTATGCAATAATTGACGACCGGTTTGGCCTAGTGGGTAATGACCCTGCCTACGAAGCTGATGGTCCCGGGTTCAAATCCTGGTAAGGGCATGTATTTGTGTGATGAGCATGAATATTTGTTCCTGAGTCATGGGTGTTTTCTATGTAGGTATTTAAGTATTTATAAATATTTATATATTATATATATCGTTGTCTAAGTACCCTCAACACAAGCCTTATTGAGCTTACTGTGGGACTTAGTCAATTTGTGTAATAATGTCCTATAATATTTATTTATTATTTATTTATTTAATAATTATAATATTTTTTATTTTATGCTTAGATGGTTACAGTCACGCAAAAACGGCTCAGTAGAATGTGTTACTAAGTACAGTTCAGTAGGGCTAAGATGGTCGGCTCTTTATCATTTGTCACCATGCCTGTTACGTTCTAACAAGTATGTAAGCGCGAAAGTTACGGGCGTACTGACAAGTGATAAAAATGGGACCATGCTGCCACCGCAGGGGTATCCTTTTCTCGCGATTTACATATTGGTTCCATGAGATAAGTTGTTCCGAACGACCACCGTCATAGATTTTTATCATTCCAGATAGTGCCTCCAGAGCACAGTATATTTTCCAAACAAAGTTGTTAGGTACGTCGTTACAATATTTTCACTTGTATCGGGTACCTAGTCCAACAACGCTCTCGTGCAGAGTGCCTCGTTGCACCATTTCTAAGAAAAGCAACAAACTCGTTATTTCACTCGCGAACTGTTGCGACTCAGGTATACCGGCTCGGTTTTAGTTAGATGAAAACGCGCGGGATTTTTAGAAACTTTAACAGCATTCGTACCGAAATAGATTTAACATTTAATTCCCTACCGTAAATATCAATTTTAAATGTTTTTTTCTTAACAGGCAAGCCGTCTGCTGTAGTGACGCAGAAAATGATAGGGGGCTATTTGGGACAATCGGTATTGCTACAGTGCAAAATAGAGGCGTACCCTACACCGAGTGTCTACTGGACACACATCAACATCAACAGGATACAAAACGGTACAGAGGTGTTCTATGTATAGACGGTGAATTACTTTTGTTTAGTATAAACCGTTGATCTACAAATATTTTCCTCGCAATGATACCTAGTATTAACTCTCTCAGGGCACTGAATTCCACTTTTAAAACAAGCTACTGGTAGTCAGCACTTGCTTTCCAATAAGCACACATTAAGCAAATCATTTTGCATTTTTGTATAAAAATTACTTACTTTTACCTATTTTTCTCAGGTTCGAAGTATCAGACGCTCATAAAATCCAACAGCTATAAGCACACAGCCGTGCTGAAGATAGACGACGTGTCGCGGGACGACATTGGCGCATACCAGTGCGTCGCTGAAAATGTGCTCGGTACGGCGCGGGACGACATCACGCTGTACAGTAAGTATAAACATCAGGGGAGTTTTTCCCACCCAAAGCCGTCGCAGAAAATGTACGGAGTTTGTTGATACGGCGCTGGACATTTCCATTAAGATGACGTTCGGATGTCAACTGCAGCTCGTACAGTCAGCATCAAAAGTAGCGGATCAAGGTTTCAAAAGTATCTATCATTCTTTAACAGCTTAACAAAAGTTGATGGTTCTATATGTAGAACAATTTAGACTGTAAAAGATATACTTTTGAAAGTAAATATTAGAGAATTATCTATATTTGGAAAAGTTATCCGGAATATCAGATACTTTTGGCGCGTTGTTTCATCCGCTACTATTGCTGCTGACTGTACAACAGGCAGCTGGTACAGGAACAGTTGTTGCGGCATTACCTTGATAAAATGAGTGATGGAATGAACGTCATAATCGCGGCAGTAATGCCGCGGCGAATGTCACTCATTTTATCAAGGAAATTGTCAGAAACGCCAACGCCAACACAGTAATGTCACCTTAAACCTTAAAGGTGACGTTCGGATGTTAACTGTCGCTACGTGTATATTAAATGTGACGTTCAGATGTTAACTGCAGCTTCGTTACAGTTTGGGCGTCGTTGTTGTCGCCGCTGTATCTGTCATTGATAAATTGAGTGACGGAATGAACGTCATAATCGCGACAGTCATGCGGCAGCGAAGGTCATTGATTTTTTCAAGGAAATTGACAAACACAGCGGCGGCAACAACGACGCCGAAACTTAGTAATGCAGCTGCGGTTGACACCCGAACGTCACATTTATGCAGTAAGTAAATAGTCGTGAGGAGTAAAAATTTTCCCGAAACTTACCAAAACTTTTTTCCTACGCAATCCAAGCGGTTGAATAAAATTTACATGTCTTAATTTTTTGCATGTCTGTAAAATCGTGGGTTAAGTAAAATAATAATTCAAGAAGACCTATGACGTTTGAAGAGGGTTAAAATGTGTAATAAATTTGTGATTTGTTATATTTTTAGAAAGAGAACGTTTTTTAATAATGTGTGTATATTTAAGTCTATAGTGAACGGCAACTATCAACATCAACTATGCTAACAAATAAATAAATACTATTATAACAATCAATCATTCAATCGATTAAAAAAAATACTTATGTCGTTAAGTTATGTACAGTAACAAATAACCAATGATTTATTCCTTTTTGTTTGAAGAAACGTCACTATTGGCACTGACATGTCCGATCCATATCGTATCTAGTAGACCTAATATTTGACGTATCTTTAAATTCGAATCGGGCCTTAGGTAACAGTTTTAAGAAAACGTCTCTGAAAGAAACGCTGAACCCGTGCGACATTTCTGTTATTCGAGCCGATCAGATTTGAATCCCGATTTCTCTCCCGAGCCAGTCAATCCTGATTGACTGGCTCTCTTTACTTGAACCTTTTCAATGCTTATATTTTTCTGTGCGTATACAGTTTTGTTATGTTTGACTATTGTTATGACATCTTGTCATACTTAACAACTTATACTATTGAGCCTACCTCAAAATCGCGAAATAAAAGTCTGCTGTTCCGTAGAAAATATTGTCATTATGACGCCGAAATGTATGAGACTGCAGATTTTTTTTTGCGTTTTCGGGGTTGCCTCCATGGTAAAAGTTGTTCAGTATAGCCTACTTATCCACTCCTCAGAGTATGGTAAGATATAACAAAATCACAGTTTATATTTATTCTATTATTCCAAAAACGCGCTTACTCCACGATACTTACTAAAATTATCTGAGTGAATCACCCTGATGATTACACCCAAACAATGTCTGAATATATTGTGATTCGGATAGTCCCTCGATTTCTCCAGGATCCCATTATCATGACATAGCGATCAACTATGAAGTAACAAAAAAAACTTTAGGCGTCTTAGACAAATCCGGAAACATACAGAAAAATAAGCTGACACGAATCGCTTTCAAAGCATTCTTATTTTATTCATTTATTGTTTACCGTGTACCTATAGGTATAATAAGATGGAATACAATGTTAAATATACACATACAGTCACAACAACAACACAACAACAAGCATTTGTAGATAGGAACGGATTATCTTTAAAGCTCTGTATCGCTGCTGGAAGGCTCACACGGCCGGTAGCGATAAAGCTGGCCCACGCCAGATCGCATACTCGTCCCCAAAACGACGACGAATGACCGCCCCACACGAAGGGCGCGAATGGACACAGTCTCCACAGCAGGGATGCGGAAGAGACCTCTCACACCCTCACCCAAGGAAGGGCGTCGAATGAAACCCACACACACGGAAGGCTCATTGTGCGGTGGCCTTTACTCGCAGAATGATCTCTTCAAAGAGCAACGGAGTATACAGCAAAATAAAATACTTTTAATATTTAATTTCAAAAGTACCTACATATATGAAATAATTTATTTCGTAGAATCCCAGTGTCGGTTTTAATATTCTCAATATTTTATCGAAATTATTTTGAGTATTATTCTAGTTAAGTAACTAGAGCACAATTGAACGAGCCAGTGAACAATGAACATCGACTAAAATATGGGTAAACATCAATTTGAATACATATCAAATGCCTAAATAATGAGGCGAAGTTTGAGCTATCTCTGCATGGACGGTTATGAAGCATGCAAATTGCGTGAGTGCATTGTGCTGTCATTAGCTAAACTAAAATTTACTAACTCCCGACGCGAAAAGAGGGTTAAACACGTTAAACAACTCAACAAAAAACTTTATACGTCGAAATGTTGAAAAACAAATGTTGTAATATGGATTATGGAATTTATTGTAAAGCTTTATCAGAAAATATCATGCTTAAAGCAGCTTGTTGAACAATATTTTAATATTTGTTTTTTTTTTAGTTTCTAACGACTGATAAAAGATATATATTTTTTTTTACTTTTTAAGCGTTGTTTCTTTTATTATTAGTATTTTTTGCATAGGGGTTTATTTTATAATTTCTAGATGTTTCAAGTGTCTAAAAGACTGCAAAGTATGATACTCAAAAGCGTTGAAAATGAAGTCCATACACAGTGACCCGTTTTTACTGTGGATATATCTATTTTAGAATAAAATCATCTTTACAATTTTATTTTGTTAAATTAACACCTAAAACACAGTAAAGGGCAAGCATATTAGGTAGTAGAATGTTAACCAAGGGATGAAAGTAACTCAGTTCTGTCGAGGTAGTTTGGCTCTCCAACGCAGTGAGAGAGCCATAGTCCGAGACTGAAATGGTGCCTTTCACCCGAGTTAAGCACTCTACTTTTCATTTCGAATACGAGGAAAGTAAAATACATGTGTATTAAAAAACTCATGATAAGTATATAACATGATAAGTATACGTATAGCTAAATAGTTCAAAACACGTAATTGGAATGTAAAATACCTACTCTAGTGTAGAAACGTATCATTTTCTGCACACTTCATAGAACAGCAACAATGACCCCCTTTTTATTACCCCCTAATTATAGATTAACAAAAATGTACACCCACTTACTAAAATAGTCAGAAACACACGCTCTGAAAAATTGATATAACTCGTTAATCTCGCTTGGTAATAGGTGCACTTAATTAATTGTATTAAATTAGTCAACCTTGTTGTTTTAAAGTCTGTTGATAGCTCCCTTGACACCGTAACGCACTGCTACCAATACTAGCAGTGTGAACGAGCATCGTACAAAAATTTGTACACTGTTTTTTTGGAGTACTTATCACATATCGTGTTTCCTTGAATGTGTCGTGTGACTTACATTTTTGAATAGTTATTCAACAGATGGTGCTTAATGGATTCATCCTTTGAACAGATGGCGTTCAAAGGATTATGAATAACTGGACAGGTAAATTAAATAACAGAGTTATAAATCTACACGACTAACAAGGCGGGCTATGTTTATCGAGCGTTAGTTACAGTGCCGGATTAACCAATAATCAAAGTAAAGTAATTGCTTAGGGCACTAACTTTAGAGGTGTACCTACATCTTAGGAATCAAACAAATCTGATGGATGATCCAGGGGGCACCGTGGTCTAGAAATACTTAGGATGTATATTAATTTATTATTATAATTTATTCCTTGGCACGCCCTATATCGTTTGACGGATCGGATAGCAATGTATGAGATGTCCTTGCTTGCGAAGCATTTCCGCACTTGGGTTTTTTTTTCTTATCAATCATGCATCTTTTAAACAACTGATTCTTATTCAAGTTGATTATACGAAAGCGGCTCAGGATCAGGGCGGTGTAGCGTGACTCCTCCTTAATACGGCAATCTATTGCGGCAAACTAATTATCTGGTCGCCTTTACCTAATTACTGTAATAAAGTTTTCTCGTTCAAATTTCACCGTTCATTGCGAATGGTATTATAGTAATTAGGCCAAGATAACAATGTTGCCTATTTGCTATCACTCAAGTTTATAATCGTGTCGGTTAATCCTCTCGCTGCTATTATTAATTAACCGACTTCAAGAATTCAAAAGGAGGAGGTTATCAATTCGGTTTGTATGTTTTTTTTTCATAACTCCGTCATTTCTGAACCAATTTTGAAAATTATCTTTTTGATTCAATCTATATATATACAGATTGGTCCCGTTTTTGTCAAAACTCAGTTCTGATTTTGGGATTCATGAGGAATCGAGGGAACTCTGTATGTTTTCTGTGTGATTTTTGTATTTTCATCAACAAATCAAGCATTTACTTCATAAATGGAACTCTTCAACGCCGCGTAGTTCACGTTTGGCAATTTGTTCTCTTCGCATGTTTGTGAAGCAGTTAGGTTTTCAAGGCACATTTTTGTCAAGCTTGAGTTCTGATGATGGATTCCATGAGGAATTGAGGGTACTTCTCAACTCTTTTAAGCAAACAAACTACATATTAGGTTTCATATGTTAGTTCAAATAGGTTTTATGACACCAAACATAATTTATAGATTAAATTATCTCGTAAATTACATTAATGAATAAACATAACATTTTATCTATTTAATTTCCATCCGTCGAATAGAAATACGAAAATATTAGCTTTTTTACAATTTTTTTATTGGCTGTTTCTCGATTTCGTTCGCGCCTTTGCCTTGCGCGCGCATAGGAATCGTGCGTAAAAAAAATAATGCGCCATCGCCAGCCATTTTCCGTATTTGTCATAAAATTGGAATAGCATTGCATGTTTTTAGTTTATATATTGACGAAAATATCATTTTCAAGCATTGAAAATAAACAACATAAAATTGACGCTGCCAGTAATACTAATAGAGGCAAGAGCCCGAGAACGATCGCCTTTTACCATCAAAATCGGGTGAAAAATAATTAGCGGCATATGAAACTTTTATTCAATGGAAAATCAGCTAAAACGCCCGGTTTTTCTTTGAAAACGTGTTGCTACGAGTAGCTTACTTAAATGAACTGGCGAATAAGTGCCTACAAGCCCAGCACGCTTTGGTGCAATTATTCAATCTTAAAACTGTAAGCCATATTCGAAAACTGTACTTTTACTGTTTTGACTAAAAAAAAATCTAATTTATAAGTTTTGTTTTTTCCTCGCAAGTGTGTTAAAAAACGTCGTATGAAACGCGTGTGCATTGGTCATTACCCACATCGGCTTTCTTATTACACGCTCGCTTACAGCTAGCGCGCACAATATCGCCTCGTGTGTGACCAACTTAGCACACTTGTATCATAATGTACTATTAAATACAGTCGAATAACCTATTGGTATTTTACCAGTCAACCAGCAAATCTGAAATATGCCAAGGTGAGTGCAGTGACCAACCTCCTTTTACCTCCTTTTCTACATAATTAGGAGTAGGGTAGGACGCTTCTTTTTAATTTCATCGCATGAAATCCAAAATTTCCTCTCTTTCGTCTCCCTCATTTAAGTCGGTTTTTTTTTTAATTATTCTCCATCCCGATTAAATACAATTCATACAGTATGTCAAGAAACTTTTTCTCTCGTTTTAGTTTTCTTGGATCCACTCCGAAGACAATAATTTAATCAGATGCAGCAAACAATCTCAATAATATGACAACCAAGCGAGTTTTTCAGATCAACTACTAGATTACGAAAATAATAAGACACTATGACGATAAACTACTTTTTTAACTTTGGTTGAATTTGTGAAGTTAATAATGGCGCAATGAGGCATTTTTATTGTAGCAACAAATATCTGATAGTAAGAAAGCATGGAACGGTAACGCGATTGAGCTCGGTGGTCGGTGCATAGTATTATAAATCATCCTATTGGGAGCGTGCACGACTGTCACGCAACCTAGTGTCCGCAATTCTAGGGGAAAACGTCAATTCACTACATCTTATAAAACTACTCCAAAACTAAAAACTACTGAACGGATTTTCATACGACTTTCATCTATCAATAGAGTGATTCTTGCCTTCCTGGGGCCTTATTCGAGATGCACAACTGTCAAATTTCGCGTCCACATCAAATCAACACTTGATTCTATCGCATGTTGATTGTATCAAGTGTTGATTCTATCAACTGTGGATATTATCATTTGGAACAATCAAAACTCATTCATAGAAAAAATAATCAAACAAAAATCAACTTTGTTTATTACTACTATATCGTTTGAAATGGCTCTGAACTCGAAGTGGTTCGGTTTGATTTGATTGTCACCTGACTGTGGATTGCTAATGTCAAATTTTGACAAGTGTGGATTTTATTGCTAGACTTTATTGTCCATGGGCTTGGGCACCATCTTGGATTTTTTGACGTACGACAGGGAATACCCTTCCTTTCCTACAATATATGGCATAGAGTAAAGCGTCTTTTTTTTAAACATAAGTTTACAGGAATCAGCGACATCTTGTATTCGATAGGATAAGTAATGCGCTATGAACAATGCGGCGGCGAGTAGTGAAACTGTACCTGACAACGTCAATCAATTAAAAAGTGACCACACAGTTGATGGTCGATAAAGGCGATTATTAATTGAATTTTAACGACAATAAAGAACTATTGACATGCGATCTTTTTGTTGAACCCACACCTACACGTCGAATAATGCTCGCTCCACATATTCTCCTATAAACGCTCAAAATTGTAAAAAAAATTGATGCAATTTACTCCGCACCCAGTCTCAAGTTGCTTCTAAACCACGTTCACGAACCAAGTTGAAACCTAACACATCTGTAAATATAAGGCATATGATTTAGAGATAAAGTCCGTTTTTTTTTAAATTACGAGATGGTTCATGAATAACCTTTATTACTATAAAAATAATACTACATTTGTCAAAAAAAAATTCTGTATTGCGCTATTATATAATGCATAAAATTGATATAAAGATAGGTACCATAGTAGCTCGCTCACTTGGTCTATCAACAACTATTTTAATGCTCTTTGTACTCGTATACGCGACCCCATTGTATGTACAGTCGCCATCAGATATATCGGAACGCATGTATGAGATCTCAAATTATTAAGATAAGACCTACTGTACTGTCTATATTACTTACCAAGACCTAAGTATCTATTATTTATATGTACCTACACAAAGAGAATTCCTATGTTAAAAGGAGATTAAATACATATTTTGTTATTCAACTACAAATAAAATAAAATTTATCTTTTTCAGTTAACACATTTTTTTACCGATTTCTTTAATAAAATAAAACATTAAAGTATTATGTGACTATATTTCATTGTCTTCGGTGTAGATTATTTACTGATGTTCCAATTTCCTGTATCAGTTTGGTGCCAGGAAATATAAAAACCTCTTCAAAAACTTTGCTGGTAGTTCGACATCTGTAAGTTTAAATATAAAACATCATAAAAACACTTAAGTCAAAAACGTATACATAAAATATTTGCCCTATATTCTGGTCGCTCGGTAGGGTGCTCAGAAGGCTGGGTGCATTTCCGCGCTGGTTAACAATGCTGATCCTCTGGTCACCAGAAGCCTATATAAGGCGCTCTCATAGAGCCACGCTAGTGCCCTAGAGTTTCAAATTCAACCCCAAGTGCCACAAATATGTAGTTAAGGGTTTAAATTCTGGATCAAGAACATGGAATACTGTTCGCTATTAAGGCCATAGGTATTAGAAAAAAATAATAGTAGGAGACGGCCGTGGTCATGGTAGGTGGTACAGGTGGGCCAGGCAAGCTCTGAAATTATGCACCTATTTTACTATAACTTTGTTCACCTGTGTATATTTACTGTTTCCATGATAATCATTTTTAATATGTAGCCCGTGTAATCGGGCTGTATCATTGGTCTCATATTTTTTAACACAAAATCATAATTTTAATTCAATAATTAATGGTGTTTTACATATTAATCATTAATGTACCTATTTTGCAAAATTTTCTTGCATATAATAATATTGTTTACTTCAATTGACGTGTTTATTATTTTCGTTACTATGTCAACGTTAATACTTAAAAAATTATAACGTGAAGGTTGAGTCCGCAGTACAGTTACAGTTTACGTACATAGTGGCATTAGCACAGTCGGATTAGGACCAAATTCGAAATGTCTGAACAGTCATGAAATTTGGTATGTATATACGTTAAAGGCCCCTTTTTCATGCCCACACCATTTGACATTTGGGGACCTCGAGGAACCGCAGCCATCTTGGAAAATGTGGACCATCCAGGAGAAATTCGCGTTTTACTCTAAATCTACGTTCTTTATTCAATAATCGTGTAAGGCAACATTCAAGCTTATAAAATTCTACATAAAATAGTTTTAGACATCTTTGCGAAAAAAAATGATCTTGCTTTAAAAAATACTTGCTAAACCCAGATTTAGCCCTTATACCCATTCATGGGATATATCTCTTAATAGGAAACTTGGAAGAATAAAAATTCCACTTTTAACTATACATTTGTACATAATCTATCCCAATATCAATATTTTACTTGACTGCAACTTAACCAGAAAGTAGGGTTATGGGTATAAGTACTGAGGATTCAGGATAGCCTGTAGCTTAGGATACGGACGGATTTTTTAAATGACGTATTATTTAGCCCTAAACTTTTTTCTTCCGTTAATTTTAGTAACTTTGTATTGCATAGCACTTGTATACTAACTGTGGATCTACTGATGTCTGTTTTACTGTACTCCGCTCAATAGTTTAGGCGCTAGAAGAAAAAATATGATTTAATATTCGGAGTCCTCTCAAGGCGGCTGTATTGATTTTTCTTTAATAGAACAAGTAAAAGTAGGTTGTGAATGGCAAGAGGAATCTAACGATACGTCATTTAAAAAAATCCGTCCAGTATCCTAATACCTAGCTACTGGGTGTACTGAAACATCAGTACTTACACCCATAACCCTTCTTTCTGGTTTAGTCGCAGTAGAGTAAAATGTTAATAATGTTGTATGTATAATTGTTGGTGCAATAAAGAATATTTACTTACTTACTTACTTAATATTGGGATAGACCACGTACAAATGTATAGTTAAAAATAGAATTCATATTCCGCCGAGTTTCCTTTTAAGATAATGTCTCCTGGAAGTGTATAAGCGTTAAACTTAGATTCAGCAAGTATTCTCTATAACAAGATGTATTGTTCCGCAAAGATATCGAGGACATTTTTGTGTAGAATTTAATAAGTTTTAATGTTGACTGTTGTGTTGATGGTACACATTTTCCAAGATGGTTCGGATTCCTCGAGGTCCCCAAATGTTAAATGGTTTGGGCATGAAAAAGGGGCCTTTAATTTATATACTTAATAAATTTCATGACTGTTACAGAGATTTCGAGGTTGGTCCTAATCCAAGTATGCTACATTGTGCGTCCGCAGCAAATTCGGTTCTCCATACAAATGTAGTTTCGCTCTCATTTTAAATCGGCTAGCTAGATTGCTCTGAAACTTTGTACTTACAATAGGATATGGTATGTCTATGCCTATAATTAATTTAAAACATAAATGTGAAATGAGAGCCAATTAAGTTCAATATTAAGAATATGTGTCGTTGTTGACTCGCCGACAACGGAATTGAGATCTATATGGGTGCCATGTTCTGTGCTGTGTAGAAAATCCTGAAATTATAAAGGATTTGTCTTGGCTAGTTTTTACGTATAGGGAGCGTGCATGAACTATAGGAGGCAGCACAGGAGCCGTCAGATTTTTGGCGCGAGGCGTAAATGTGATGTTTTTTGTTCCGATGTAGCCCACAAGATGGCAGAACCTACTATGCACAAGAAAACACTTGACGTGTAAATGTGCCTGTTTATGGTTCCGATTCAGACCACAAGATGGCAGACCCTCCAACGCACACGGTCCCTATAGGCTACGTATCACCGAAACGTCACAATCACCACGAAGGTTCGGCTTGTACGGGCCCTCGTTTTTCCTAAATTCTTATATGCTGCGGAGACCTGGACTATCCGAAAGACAGAGGAGAAGACGATAGACGCCCTAGAAATATGGTGCTGGAGGAAAATGCTGGGGATATCCTGGACCGAGTTTCGGACTAAGTCTCCATCCTTAAAGAACTCCGTATCAACCAGCGCCTTCCGACTCTCGTAAACACCCGCATACTCAGTTTTGTCGGTCACGTCTCGAGGAGGAACAACGACTCCATAGAGCGTCTAGTGGTGCAGGGTAAAGCAAACGGAAAAAGACCGCGCAAAAGGCCACCTATGCGATGGACTGACCAAATCAAATCTGCCATGAAGGGTCCCCTGAACGCATTTGTCTGAATGGCCCCCAACCGCGAAAAATGGCGAGAAATCGTACGGCAAGCAACATCTGCGCCTGATATCAGCAGTTGACCACGACGCTCTGCAAAGAGTACCACGACAAAGAAGAAGAAGACGTATCATATTTGTCTAAAATTTGGTTTGTTGGTACACACACAAGGGATAGTCTCTAGCTAGGTACGGGATACCACACTCGTCAGCGCGACGGCAATATTTTTTACCTTTTACCTAAAAATCTCAAATTTGTGTACGGGCTCAGCTCCTGTTTCGTCTTAAGCCTAAATTTAACAGATTCTGACTCACAGGGGGCTTTGAGCATGCTGTTGCGTTCGTTTTCAAATTTTGAAAAAAAAAACTAGCCTAACAACACAATAAATGCTTGTTTTTCCGCATTCTTCACTATATCTCCCTGTCTCACTACTATCTGACCTTCTAACCCAGAGGGGAAAATATACCTTATTGGGGATACTCCATCTTCCTCATGATAATATATTTTACTTTACTGAAAAGCAATCGGTACATGTTACAAGATGCACATTGTTAAGAGCCGGGGTTAGAACCCACGACCATTGGTTTTAAAATGAAGCTTTGTATATAATTTGTATTTTTATAATAAATCTGTTTTCTTGTTGACATTTTGTGGTATTGTATTGCTTTATGTTAATTGTCAAGATATTTTTTTCATCCTGGACAATTGTCACATGCGTCACATGTACGTTTTTATGATAGATCTACATCGACGCAACTGCATGTCATTGTCAAAGCGCATATAATCACTACGTTTTAAGAGACGGGACTTCCATACTAGCGAGTGGAATCAGTTTGTTTCGCAAATCATTACCAAAATGTACGACAAAGAACTGTCAAAGAACCATAGTACCAACATAAGCGATTTAAATAGTGTAGTACGCTACACGCTGACGATTCTTATCGATATCGATAAAATGGGGAGGGTTGAAACATAGGCTCCTGTCTACAAATTTTGTACTCGAAATGAGGTTAGCATCGAGTCCACATTTAAGTTGTATGTTATATAGTGGATAGTTCTTAATTGGACTACTATCTGGTCGGGCTTAATGTGGACCCGAATTATATTAATACAGTTTTTAAGTCGTGTTTTTTTATTTTATTAAATGCTTGATTTTCATAATGATGTGCACATACATGTTTGAATAAATGTAACTTTTCTATGGGAAGATGTATCAGGTCTTCGTTCCCAACAAATTTGGCCCACTGCCTGCATCTGAAAACATACAGCCTTGGAAAAACATGACTTTATCTACAGTTTATATTCCATGTGTTTGCTAATGAGATGATCAACTGATTATTTCGCGCTAATATGCATCTATAAATCATGTTTTTTGGCATCCAGTTATCAACAACCCTTTATCAATGCTTTAACTTTTTATGTATTTATATGTCTGTTAATCATGAGAACGGGTCTGGCCTTGTTGGCAGCGACCCTGCCTATGAAGCCGATGGTCCCAGGTTCAAATCCTGGAACAGGCATTTATTAGTGTGATGAGCATGAATATTTGTTCCTGAGACATGGGTATTTTCTATGTATTTATAAATACTTATAAATTAGGTCTATGTACATATATATATATATATATATATATATATATATATATATATACATTATTACACAAACTGACTTAGTACTAAAGTATGAATGGCATGTGTTGTGGGTATATATATATATATATATATTGTTGTCTAAGTACCCACAACACATGCCATTCATACTTTAGTACTAAGTCAGTTTGTGTAATAATGTCCTATAATATTTCTTTATTTATCATAAAAACAGAGATTAATTTTCTTACATTTTAGGTTAATATATTAAATAATCACTAGATAAAAAAAATATGTTAACTAATGACCATTAATGCGTAAGTAATAGATCTTCTTCTTCTTGTTGTGCCATGTCATCATCTGACGTCGGCGACCATCTCTCGGAACTTATTTCTATCTTTTGCTATTCTGCTCAGGTTAGCAGCGTCCTTAATATGAGTCCAGCTTTTAATGTTATCCATCCAGGCTAGCTTCCTTCTTCCTCTACTTCTTTTACCCTCTATTTTGCCTTCTATTATTTTCCTTAGAATTACATATTTATTGTTACGATATATATGTCCAAAGTATGAGATCTTTCTTTTCTTTACTGTTTCCAAAAGTTCCAATTTTGAAGAAGATATTGCATGCTAGTTCTAAGGAAATTTCACATATTTAATTTAATTATTTACACTGATATACAAATAAAACTACAGTTATCGATAGTTATAATACATCCCTAGTTCACAACGAAAAATAATGTAAAATATCTAATTTTCGATGTGTTTATAGCCTGCTGACCCAAAATAAGGTCAAAAGTATCTAAAGCAATACTTACCAGTCTTCATCCAAGGGAAATTTCGCCATAAAATCCCTTTTTTCGTGATTTTCTCGAGTGGCTCGCTTGCCACATATTTCACACTTAGTAAACCGTTTTCTCGCTGGCATTGTAACAAACTCGCTCTTTACTCTGATCACGGTTGACTATTTTCGATTTTTTCACTGAATAATAAAGAAATTACACGAAATACCCGAACAAAACATTGAAGCCTTCAAAACAAACAAAGCAATTAGGCTGACAGTAGACTTGATGTAAACTTGACAGAATAAATAGCACTGACGTTTTCTTTTTCTTCGTTGGCAATGATTTGCGAAACAAATTCCATACAAAACTTTTTTCTTCCTAGTTGCGTCAGCCTGATCGGAATTTGGCAGCTAACTCCATCTTGCGTCCAGTAGAAGAATCAAAATCGTACAGAAAAAACTACTCTCTGCCTTAGGATCCCCTTTTAAATGTCATAAATCCAAACATGGCAGCCATACCCATCGACAAAAAAGTCTACCGTTGATCTAATTTCATTTGACAGTTAACTAATACGTATTCGACACGCTTATATTTGACAACTAGAATCCTGACTAGAGCTGGGACTGCGTACCAAAAGTACGTCTCTGTTACTCGTACCAAAAGTACGTCTAAAATACCAGTTTTACGAGTATGACCCCCAATAGGCAGTTTACGTATTTGCCGTGCTTAGGCGTCTTACAAATAAGGATTATTTATACAAATATCGACTTATTATTTCGGTAAGGGTCGGAAATATGGTGACGTTTTGAGTGAAGGCTATGAATCTATTGTAATATTTTTGTTATATATTATTACATTATTTTTAGATACAACAGACACCCAGACGACCATCTGTTAACAAAATTTTATTTTACCTAAAGTAACGGTAAGAATGGAGGTACGAGGTGATAAAAATTTCATATTTGTTTTATTTCAGAAATCAAAGTCCGTACTTTTAAATACTCGACAAGCTAAAAGTAGTCTATTACAAATAACCTGTTCCAAAAACTATTCCGGTACAACGCCCCGCCTCTAGTGTGGATATTGTTCACTGACAGCTGGTGATAATAGCAATTCGACAAGTCACAATATTTCTCACATCAAATGGAAATCAACACGAAACGTCACTTTTAGCATGTCGAATAAGGGCCCTGGCTTAGGTATATAACTTGTTAAGGTTTTGTGCAAATTGTTTGAAATATAACGATGTTGTCGGAAAAAATCACGCTGGCTAAGAGCTTTAATCGAAAACGCTGCCTAATCCGTTTGAGCTATAACAACACAATGTGGGGTTGTTTCTCATTCATAGATCTACAAAAAAGTCCGCGATGTGAATTGTCTATCTTTTAAGGATAACTTACTATATCCATTCTTAACTTCTAGAAAAAGATCACGTAATATGTGGCATTTGCAAAGCTATTTACATGGATACATTATTAACAATTATCAAAATATATACGTTAGTTATATTAAGCATTTCATACATATTACAATGGTCCCTTACACCATACAATTTAAATGAATATTTCAGGAGTAATCGTAAATCAAAGTTTCATTTCGAGCCATATAATCGTACGAAATGTTAAAGACGCTATCCGCAATTAGTTCAACTTTTTACCACCTTATGCGCTGGGATCGCTTTACTTACCCCCACCACGCACTTCGCACGGTCCCAATAAAATATGATTATTATTTGGTGCTTAAATTTTCTTCTAGTGTAACTCTCTAGCTGTGTATTTTTGCAGCTCTCGCCACAACAACCACGAGTACCACGACGGTGACTACCACAAGGCCGACCACAGTTGTGACGGAACCTGCTTCCACGCAACCATGTAATCATGTACTTTTTAATATCTTACACACAGCCTACCCCTCCTTCTCCTACATACAAGTTTGTATGCAAAGGAGTCAGACCAAGCTAAGTTGGCAGCGATTTTAATAGTCTAGCCTGTGCAAGTGTTAGGTAAACGTCATAATTTCATAGAAGCTTAACGTTTAAAGTAACACTTGCACTGTCTTGGCTGTCAAAGTCGCTGGCAACTTATCTTGGTCTGACTCTAAGCGAATAGTATTGCTGACTATACTTTAATTAGGATATCGAAGCCTAATAATCCTATTGTACTATTGTATCCAAGCTGTTGTAGCCCATTCCATAGAACTTTTCCATTTGGCAGTCTTCACGTAATGCGGATTAAGAATAACGCAACAACTACAAAACTTTGTCTTTTCTGCTAGTAACTCGCGCAACACTATGTCACGGAATAAGTAATAGTATGACTATGTTAATACGTTTATTTATGTCACACAGATATAGAGTTAGATACGAGTTTGGAGGAGGACGTGAAGGACGTGTCTGACGATTACGTGGTTGTGCTGAGTCAACATCAAATGCAAAATTTAGGTAAGTTGCGTAAACCATTCTTAATGGGAACAGAAATACAAAGAAATGTATTCAATTAAAGGTTCCAATTTAATAGAAAATTGTGGGATTAAAGCAACGTCAGCAGAAGTTGGTCACCAAATGGTACGACTGATTATGAGTGATTCGTTTTTGGTATCGCAACCGTTAATACGAAATCTTCCGAGCTTGTATTACTAATTATGGCTAATTCTTTTGTTGTAGAATTAGTTGTATTAACTCAGGTTACATTCATTTAGCCTTGCTTGTACGATAATTGAATATCCCGTACTCTTTTAGTTATTAGAAGGATTAGGATAAATAATAAAAGAAAACACATTAATAAAAAATATGGCACATATTTTTTGTTTCAGAATTATCGCCAAGTTTGTGACCAGAGAAAAGTCCAGAGCGCTGGCCACTGTGGTCTGCCGCGCCCAAAGTGTCGCCTTGCTTGGACTTACTATACATAATTATAATTGCGTTCGCATATTGAAGCAACGAGATCAGTTGTATTAAACAATTACATGGTGTATATAGCATACAGAGCTTAATAGTATTTAGAATAATTCCACTTGACATCGAATAATTTTAATAATGCAAATTACTGTATATATAATCATAAGATACAGGATAAACCGTCTAATCAGTACCATTTATTACTACTATTAGTTGGAATAGTTGGTACTGTTGTTTTAGCTCATTGTAATCTATCATATTGTCATTGTTTTCTATAGAAAACCTTGATCCTACTTCTTTAGTTTGTTCTAAATTTAATATGTTGAAATAGGTACGTGTAAGTGTGAGGCCTGAGTGAACGCCCGAAGTGGAGCGTTCGGCGGGGCGTGCAGCGTGGCGTCGCGTCGGGCTCACAAGTGATTTGAGCAGCGTGCACTAAGGCCGCTCTTATATACGTTTGCATTTGTTTAACATGCACGCCGCACGCCCTGCCCCGCTGCACGCTCAACTCGAGCGTCCACTCAGCAGGCCTTACATTAAGTATAATCGATCGATTTAAATACGTTGAGCCTATTGGAAAAATATCTCCCGAAACATTATTATTTTAAAATGCAATGTTTATGTCCAGCTTTTCACTTTTGCGCGATTATGATACATCCTGTATGTAATTCATATCGTTTAGTAAGATCTTACATCTTCTAGCCTCGGATTACAGGAAAGCATTTAAATTAATATAGCAACCAATCGTACCAATACAGTAGGCGTTCGGTATTCCGGCGCTCCGATCCGGCACGCCCAGTAAGTCGGCAATTAGCGACTCAGATGACCCGTT
Source organism: Cydia pomonella (assembly GCF_033807575.1). Taxonomy (NCBI): domain Eukaryota; kingdom Metazoa; phylum Arthropoda; class Insecta; order Lepidoptera; family Tortricidae; genus Cydia; species Cydia pomonella. Next base: position 13,869,541 of record NC_084710.1, read on the forward strand.
CTATAATACGGCAGTATACACAGCGGTAGGCCGGATTACAGAGCGGTTGCTTTTGATATATAGATTTTATTTTCTATATAAAGCTTTTTATTTCCCATACAAATCCGGATCACCGAGCCCCTGCCGTATTCTGAATTCTTGTGAAACTATTGTATTTAACTAATGCGTTCAATATGTTGATAATTTAGTTTTAAGTTGATGATCGAAATTACTGCTTAAAGTTTTACCGTTTAATGTAGGTAGTATGATACGTAAATATAATACGCCCCCACACTATTCAAAACAATCCTAAATTCACCAAGTTTGTCATGAATTAATTACTAACACGGGCATTTCACTGCACAATTTTAATAAAGAAGAGGTCAATTTATACTCGCTGGATGTTCCATCTAAGGTATTCCGTTGAAGCTCGATAATATGACCATCGACATAGAATTCACATCGCAGTGCTATTGCTTGGTGATTATCTTGAAACTAAATCAACAGTTGCGCTCTCCTTCTTATTTCAAGAAACAACAGAAAGATACGACAATTCTTCCGTTACGTCATATCTTTAGCTTAGACGAGATATCCAGTGTGAATGTGAATAAAAGGTCCTTGCCACGAGACTTGCGGGAGATTGGCGGTGTCACGTGTCAATTGTGACATAATTGATATGTTGATCAATAAGGACCTATATAAGATCAGTATGGCCTAGTTACGGCACGCATGTGAAAGATAAGATAGTGACGGCTAAAAGTTGTCAAATTATCGGAACACATCCTTATTTCTATCGTAACAAAGATGTGTTACGATTTACAATATATTTGTTGTACTTTGGATACTCTACTATACACCGTGTTTTTTTTATTACCATTAATTTCAAGGGTGCATTCCAGAGCTTAAATTAAGTAACTTTCTCAAAGACACCTGTATTTTAATTAACTCAATTTCTGAGATAATTAATAATTTATTTTTATCTGATAAGGCCCTTAAGAGTGTGTACGCTTGCCTTAGGGCCTGTTTATATATTGATTAGTGTTTAGTACGAGTTTGTACATTTTCTACGAAACGTAAGTAATATCTCGGACGATCGATATTCGAAATCACGTTGATATGTCACAGTTCTCAATTATTTGGTTGAGTTAAAAGTAATGCTATATGCAACATTTAATTACTTTTCATAAAAATAAAAAGTAAATAAAAATAATAATTTTAGAAAAATAACAATGCTATTTAGTTTCCTTAAACGTACTTACCTATACCCCGTAGTTAACAGAATTCAATAAAAACACGGTGTATATATATATAAATATATACCTATATGCTGACTGTGCTTACTACTGTTATCTAGAGTACAATCATTAAGTAAGCAAATCAATAAACCTAATGTATTCACCACATTTTATTAAATAAAATCATTTCAATTGAATATTGTATACAAATCCTTTCCATTCAGATTTATTTTCTTAAAGCAAATATACAAGGGGCATCGACTTTCATAAAAGGGATTCAATTACAAAAAACATCGTAAAATATTCTTGAAACGATTTTCTCCAAATGGAAGGTTAATGGATCTGGAGCTCGCAGCTACATAGCGACACTCTATGTATTATAAGACTTAAATAAATAGCGTTATATAAAAATGTTACTGATTTTATTTAAAACCTTTGAACCTTTTGAGCGCTAAGAACGCTTATAGGTAACTGTTACGAGGGAAGAATAGCTTTGCGATCCTAACGAAATAACGGTACTTTTTCAATGAAATTCCATTTCTGAAGAAAACGGTTTCCACTAACTAAATCTTAACAAATCACTTTGATTTTGATGGTGATTGCTTCAGCGTAATATATTCTACATAAATATTTCGAAGTGGAAAAACATTTTCTTTTTTCTATGGACGTGTACGTGCTATATTAGGTACTTTCTCCTAAAAAAGTAAGTACGCTGACAAACTAATGTACCTTACGTACGCACTATAAAAAGGTTCATATTAGGTTAGCAATATATTTTTCTACCAATGATCAAAAATATCCTTTATACGAAATATTCTTTTGACGACCGGTCTGGCCTAGTGGGTAGTGACCATGCCTATGAAGCCGATGGTCTCGGGTTCGAATCCTGGTAAGGGCATTTATTTGTGTGACGAACACGAATATTTCTTCCTGAGTCATGGCTGTTTTTCTAAGTATTTATATTACTTATTTACGATACAAATGCGAAAAATAAGATATTCGTACCGAGTGGCGATAAATTAAAACACGACCGAAGGGAGTTGTACGATACATGTGCGAATTACCTATTCTCACATGTATCGTACAACGTTTTACAGTACATATGACCCTTTAAATTTTCGATATACTTACATAATGTGCTAATTTACGCACTAGTGCGGAAAAGTAGCACCAATGTACTGTAAAAGTACATTGTGATAAAAGTGTGCTAAGTTGGTCATTATGACACACGAGGCGATATTGTGCGCGCGAGCTGCAAGCGAGCGCGCAATAAAAAAGCCGATGTGTGTAATGACCAACTTAGCACACTTTTATCAATATGTACACGACCTTTTTTACTTAATGTATACTCGTAGGATGGTATAGGTAATAAGGTCGTGTATACATATTTTTGGCACTTTGTTCTTGTCGATATTTCATACCTTGACTGTACACAATCGTATATTTTTCATTGAGCTTCCAGTTTTATAAGATTTTCTGCTAAGAAGTAAATAAGCCTGTTTTCATGATTATATTTTAACTACTTCCTTACTTATTATTCAAGCAAAGTTTAAAGTTATTTTATAATTAAATGTTAAATAATACGTTACAGAGAATAGATAATAATCAAAGTACGAATACGATTGGTCCAAATCTTAGCCTTAATTTTCATTACCTCATTGCTGCTATTATATTCCACACCGCTGTATATACTACGAGTATGTACATATTGCCGCTTTGTTGTTTACCGTCGTAATTATTATAGTTATCTCAGTAACTTAACTGTAGTTGGTAGCTGCGCGCAACTACACTCCCTACAGGTGTCCACGGAAGAACCAGCGTCAGCGTACTACTTCGGTAGGACCTGGCATTATGCTGAGTGTTCACCTTTTTCAGTATAATTATATACAGTGTACAAGTTAGTTATAAGTCATTTTTTCTCTTTCTTTCTCTATATGTATTGTATAACTGTGTACTTATACTGAAATAAATGATATTCTACTCTATTCTATTCTATTACGAGTAGGTTCGTAATGATGCTGATGGTTGAATTGGTTGTAGATAAATGCAGGCCTGATAATGTACAAAGCTAACATGAATATACTTATTCGTACTTGTACATATAAAGATTCCTTTGCGATTATATTAGGATAGAACAAGAGCAAGATTATGGAAGATATAGAAGGGAAGATATTTTCTTAATATCCGGTATGTTACAATTGTGCTACGATTCATAGTGCCTGCTCGTTCCGTTTGGTGGAACAGTTTGAACTCTCTTATAGGTACTTCTGGAATATTATCTCACCAGACAAAATTGAAATAATCGGAACTGAAATATTTTATAATGAGTTAAATAAATAGTCAACAACCGTTGAGGCGAGGTATAATCAAGCCTCTCTGTGATATTTTCGCGACCTAACCCAACCTAAAACCTAAACTATTGTAAATTAAACCATTAATTACTTAGCATGTTCAGACATCGTTCTGTTTTATTAAAGGAATTTTTCATGAAATATTTTTTCATCTCGATGACGTGACGGTGAATAAATAAGTAGGTAAGTATGTAGGTATATCTAGGCTATATCTACGCTATACCATAGCAGTGACATCGCCAATCGATGAGTTAAAAGTTTGAAAAGTTAAGCCGACTAATGTTTTTTTTTGTATAGGCCCTTTTTTTCTGATGTCGATTTTTTTAAAAGCGACGCGGTTAAAAGGACGCTTCATCCAACAAGGTCGACTTAGTATATTCGACGTTAGGTTACACATAACACAAACGTAGGTACATAGGTAGGTACATAATGTGTTAAGGTCATAACCCTTTCCACAGTACGTACCCAATCGGGATTTTCATCTATGCCTATGCTATGATGAAAAAGGTTTTGAAAAAACATTGTTTTATCTCTGAAACTAAGTCAAAACATACATTATTTTGGGCTCAAAGAGATTTGATCCGGCGAATACACCATTAACATTTTTCGGCTTACTCAGGGCATCCTAACCACACATGTTTGACTGACAAAATAGCGAGTGACAGTAATGGGGGATGAAATATTGGGTATGATACACCCAAGCACAGTTTACCACCCATTGCCGCCGCGTCCTATCTAATTTGACACGCTTAATCATGATTTACCGCATTTTTCTTTACGCTCAAAATAAGACCTGCATTTTGGAACTTAGTAACCGTGCTTACTATACTCGTATGAGTTGTATGTAGGGAACAAAGAGCATATAATCACTACGTTGTAGGGAATGTCGGAGGAAATCATGAAAAACACCAGTATCATTTTTGACAACTAGGCGAATGTCAGGTGTAGGTGTCAGGTAGGTGGGTGTAGGTGTAGTCGATGTCTTCTATGGAACGGCAGATGCTTTTTCTCGATTTCGGGGTTAGCTCCATAGAGTAGTTCAGTATGAGAAATTCTTAGATTATGGCTAGCCTAGACATTAATAAAGGTTGCGTCAGGCGAGACCTGTTTGCCTTCAACATCTCGGTTCACATTGGGAGGAGCTGTTCGCCACGGGCACGTGACACCTGCCAGGCTTGCTTGCTTACACAGCCATGAAATCAAATTAAATGAAAACCTTTATTTTAGGCAGCTAGATGCCCATACATAAATACCTTTAAACTAACATACATATTACAACAATATATTTTAAAACTAAACACTACAAATCCGGCCGTGGAACCGCCGAAACTTGACACCCTGATGAAACCCTGAGGCTTGTTTTGATGAAAAACGTTGTCGCCCTACTACATAGTCTGTAATAGACTCGAAGGCCAATAATGATGATGATGGTTCACGAAGACTATTTATGATTGCCTAAGGTGGTTCCATATGCAACGGCTTAATTTGTATGCGCACTGCGCAATAATAAACAAGTTACCGTCAAAAATATTTTAGACACACACTTTTATTTCCGACTGCACTTTCTATTTTTTGTATGTCTATCAAGTACCTACTTCTGGAGACCTTTCAAATGAGCCTAAACTCAACGTTTTCCCATCGAAGAGTTCCTTTGGCTACCTTCCGACTGCATCATCAGATCAGCTTCATGTTAGCATACTATTGCATTGTCATCGAAAATACGGAAGTATACCAAATTTCAGCTCAAACAGACACCAGGAAGTGGTTCAAATTTAAGTTATAAGATTTGAAGCACATATATATAATGTAGATTTATACAAAGAAGATACGCGGTGAAGATAAATAAGTACAAGTGTGTAATAAAAGTGTGTAATAAAAAAAAAGTGTGTAAAAAGCGAAAATCTTCAAAAAAAATTGTGTTCCCTTTTTAGAGTATAACGGGAAACATTTGTAAATAATAATTTCACGGAAACTCTTTCCATGAGTAGGCTTAGAAAGACAGCAAACAAATCCACATAGGTTTCATTTCAGAAAATCCATTTTTCCCAGTTTTTTACCCTTTACTTTTTGCACAAATACGGCCAAGTGAATTGTCAGCCCTACACTTCAAACGCGCTGTCGAGAACCTACTTACTTGCCTTGATTCTATTGACTTTAGGAGTTAGGTTTATGCGGAACCCGCATTGGCCCACTATTTCCATATTTATAGAGTTCCGCTCTCGAACAGAAACAATAAATTGCAGAAAGGGCGAATTTAATCTTAGTACCCCAGTCATTTGTGGCGGATACGGACCGCTTAGGAAACTTAACTAAGTCCCTGAAATTATTGCTTAATGTAATTACTTACTCCGTTGATCGCACTTCCATACAAAGTCCTACGACCTGTCATCTCCTTAGGAGATCATTTGAAGCACTGGTAGGTAAGGAGATAAGGAGTACAGCGGTCTAAGTGGAGTCGTAGTTCAAACCCCGGCTGGTGCCTATGAGCTATTTTTCTTTTCATTGCAATTAGTTTAATTAATTAATTGACGACCGGTCTGGCCTAGTGGGTAGTGACCCTGCCTATGAAGCCGATGTTCCCGGGTTCGAATCCCGGTAAGGGCATATAATGTGTGAACAGCATAGGTATTTGTTCCTGATTCATGAATGTTTTTTATGTTATGTATATTAGTGTGTATTTATCTACATAGATATGTATATCGTCGCCTAGTACCCAGAGTACAAGCTTTGCTTAGTTTGGGGCTAGGTTGATCTGTGTAAGATTAAAAAAAAACAACAAGAAGTGAACAATATTTCCTAAAAAGAACATTGTTTATTACTAAATTAATTAATTATCAGAAAAATGAATTAATTACAACTGAAATGAATGTAAAATGTTTCGATTTACCTACTACTTACGTTGTTAAGTATAACCACTAAGCAGATCATTTGGGCGACGTCTTTGTCTGGCAATCGATACTACTTTAAATGATCCTCTGATATAAAGGTACCTATTCGCTGTTATTAATTTCTTATCGTGTCCTGTCCATGCGCGTCTCTCGCTGGTCCATTTTCATTTCTGCTGTAGCTGTTCTGGGATGCCCAGAAAAACATATACGAGTACATATCGGCTATGTAATTTTAGGGTGGGCATTGGGGATATTGAAACCTGCATTTGATAAATACTCTTTGAGACCTACCTATTGAATATCTATAAAAATGAAATACCTACAGTCCAATCAACTCGCGTAAAATGGATTATGAGGAAGTACTGTACCTATCGTGAATATTCGTGAATTAATGAGCAAATGCACCAGTATTATTTAAATCGTGTTATTATCCTCCGTGTTTTTAATATGTACAGTCAGCATCAAAAGTAGCGGACGAAATAACGTTTCATAAGTAACTACCATTCTGTAACAGCTTAACAAAAAGTAATTTCTTTAATATAGAACAACTAAGACTGTAAAAGATATACTTTTGAACGAGAATTTTAGAAATTTATCTATATTTGGAAAAGTTATCCGGAATATCAGATACTTTTGGCGCGTTGTTTCATCCGTTACTTCTGATGCTGGCTGTACCTATAGGCGATGATTAAGTCACATTAAATGTACAATAATGGCAATAATTAAATGGAATCGCCCTGAAGCTCAACAGTCAAACAGTATGTATTCAGAGTCACACTTTATATATTTTAACATGTTTAACTTAAGGTTTTTTTTTCTAAATTATGTACTCATATTACATTGAATTAACTAGTAATGGTATTTCTTTTATATAACAAAATCATATTTACGTTAAAGGACGGCAAATTCAATGAATACTTAAATCCGCCTCCTATACTTCTACTTCTTTGTTTAAAACTCAATAAAGACTTTTTTATCCCATAAAAAAGTATATTCAGTTCAGCTCAGGCCTCCGCAAATATGTACCCAGAAGTAGGATATTTTGGTCGGGAAATTCATTTAGGCGAGCTCTAGAGGGGGATATTGCGTTGTTTAGACCGCACTAGGCGATTTCAATATCTCGTCGAGGCAGAACGTTCCACTTTCATCGTGGTCTCCATTCGGTACTTATTTTGTATCTTGTAGATGGTGGAACCAATTTGCTCTCGAATAGGATAAAAAAATTATATATGGTTAACTCTGAAATAAATATAAGATAGTTTCCTACGTTAAAGTTAGTTTTAGCAAAGAGAGTTTGAAATAGAGGTGTATTGTCAAAGAAAACTTTGTAGCGACGTAAATTTACAGCCGTCTTTTGACACATTATTAAAACTTTTAGAACGCCATTAGACTTTGATGCTTATTCTTTCACTGGTATGTGTTTAATTTGTTAAATATCAAAAAGTGGCGCCATCTAAGATATCAAAGGTCATAGGTATAGCAGCATCGTTTTTGAGCGATGGCGTCATAACCTTTAAGTAGTGCCCGGTAAGATGGCGCTACTTTTTGATATTTAACAAATAAACACATATCAGTGAAATAATAAGGATCAAAGTCAAATGTCATTCTAAAAGTTTTAATTATGTGTCGAAAGATGGCAGTAAATTTACGTCGCTACAAAGTTTTCCTTGACAATACGCCTCTATTTCTAATTCTCTTTGGTTTTAGCTATCTAACTTACTTATTAAAAACTTAAAATATTATTTCGTATATTTATTTATATTATTCTTACATTTTACGGACAATGTTGCGATACAAGATTCAAATCAATCAACACAATCAACTACTGTCCTAGACTAATTTAGACAATTTTGTATTTAGGGAGCTGAGCTCGATACGGGTACATCAGAGTTCCATTAGACACCATTATTTTATTTATAAATTTCGTAATCAGCAAGATTGACCCTATAGTTAAATTTTTTTGTAAAATGCATCGGACAGAGATCAGAAGATTACGATCAGACGCAAAAAATGGTTAAAATATGTTTTTCACGTCAGCAGCGCGAACAAGGGTAATTTGCTGCTTAAAAAATCGCATTTTGTTCACCGAGTGAGACAAAATAACATTCAAGTGGCCTTTATATTCGAATGTCATTTCAACGTGCGGGGCCTAATACAAGTTCGAAGTATTTGGATTCTATTATCTTTGTCCCTTTCACGTCATTAGGAAAAAGAAAGAGACAACAAAATGCATACGTAATTGTTTGTTTGTTACTTTATTTGCTATTATAAGATACAAGTACAAGTATCACGCAAAATTGTATACAATAAAATAAACTTAGCCTAAATCATGCGTAACATTCAAAATGAAATTTAAAATAATATTTAAAATAAATTTAATAATTTTAATTTTTTTTTTTAATAATTTTTTATTTTAAATTCAACTGTATATTGACGATTTATATTATGTAGACCCCCGAAATAAGTCAGACCGCATCGTTCCAAAATTCGTAATAATCAATTAATGAAATAAAAGTTTAAAATTTAATAAAAACACCATATTTTACGTATTTTATTATACAATCAAAACAATGAACTTATACAAATTTACGCAATTGTTACGCAGTAAATAATTCTACTTAACTACTTTTAACGATCTCTACTATAGTTGACAAATAGTAGTATCCGCAATTCGGACCGTATCTTACAAAGTTTTTTTTTACAAAAAAAAGTTGTCGATTGAACTGTCAATTGATGTTCGTTAATTCATTATTCTCGTATTATTTTACTGAAATTTCTTTCGTTTTGTTTTATTGCGGTAATAAAAGTTAATTGTTAGAATACCTTCAGAAAACATGAGTGAAATAGTGATCTGTCCGTCTGGATTACATTTGTTCAGGTTGTATTTTTTGATGGCTGATTGACGTGAAAATTTTTGTGTACTACACGAGATCAAAGTTATTTACATCTCGTGCGCTTTTGAGTCCCTTACTACGCTCAAGATTCTAAATTATCTTCTATTCTTTTTGTTTTCGATTCTAAGAATCTATTATACAATTTTTCGCTTGCACGGGACTCAAAATAAGCACTCGAAGAAATATCAAACTTTGCTCTCTTGTTGTACAAATAACTATTGCAAACATACATCCACACAAATATCAATGTCAATAAGTCACTTGCACCAAACATAGGTATACTAATCAATTCTCCCGTAAAACCTTGTTTTTTACAATGTCTTGCGCTTAACGTGTTATTAAATCCATATTTTAAGCTCAGCCGGCGTAAGGATAAGGAAAGGACCCTCATCAAATTTCTACCTTTTGGGTATGAATGTATTTTTATGTAGGCTATCAACATAATGGCTTCCCTAGGGAGAGCTAAACGCAGGATGCAAAGATCAAGAGTCAGTGGAAAAAATTAGAAGCCTCGCCCATAGAACTGTACCCCTAGTGTAAATAAATTCGATTTCGAAACGTGACGTACGCGTTTGCGTTTAGTCTCATTTTGTTTTGGATTTAGAAAGAGCGCGCCAAGCGGGACGTTTTGGAAACTCAAAATCCTATACAAAATGAGACTTAACGCAAACGCGTTCGTCACGTTATGATGTCGATTAAATTTACACTAGGGGTACTGAGCCAGGTAGTGCTTGTTTATGCCAAGTAGTAAATAATCCAATAAAATATTTTGTTTGATCACAGGGCATTAACTTTAAGTACATTTAAAAGGATAATATTTGGGCATTTTCCGTTTTCGATTTACGAACAAAATGCGGGCATCTCTGTACATGTTTCGCAGCAAGTAAAATCAATATAGGTACATTTATGTACATACCTAACAAAGAATAAAAACGTTAAGTAAATTGTGTTTTCATGCCAAGTATTACATATGGCGCTTACATACATTATTACTGCCAAGTCTGTACGTTAGGTTTTTATTTTATATCATCTTCCTAGCATATATCCCGGTTTATTGCCACAACTCATCGGAGCCTGGGGTCCGTTTGGCAACTAATCCCTAGAATTGGTGTTGGCACTAGTTTTTACGAAAGCGATTGCCATCTGACCTGCCAACCCAGAGGATAAACTAGGCCTTATTGGGATTAGTCCGGTTTCCTCGCGATGTTTTCCTTCACCGAAAAGCGACTGGTAAATATCGAATGATATTTCGTAAGTACATAAGTTCCGAAAATTAATTGGTCGAGCCAGGGTTTGTTTTGAACCCGCGACCTCCGGATTTTAAGTCGCACGCTCTTACCGCTAGGCCACCAGCGCTTCGGGTTTTAATTTTATATGTAGCCATAATATTAACTGAGTTCAAAAAAGGCACGTATTCATAAATACATACATTAAAACACATAACGCTCCTTTGCGTTGCGCTGTCGGGTAAAAATATGTGAGCGCGAATCAAATGACTTTAGGTACCTAAGTCCTTTATGCTACTTTGAGAAGTTTTTTTTTGTTTTTTGAGTTTGTTTTACTTAGGTATTCTATTTTACTGTTGTGTAATAAACTAACAAAGTGGCATGAAAATGTTGAATTCAATGTTTCCTTAAGAAATTACGTGCAAACTCGATCTAGAGCAAGAGCGGCGTTTCAACGTAAAGTATTTCAATTTGATTTGACAATAATTAAATAGGTATTACTGACACTGGCAGTGCATCGTGGGCAATAATGTAGAAGCAATAACTATAGAAGCCTGACTAGAGCTTGAAAATGACCCCACGGGAATTGTGCCGCGTAGAGATGGGTAAAATACCCGATATTTACATTCCCGCGAGTAAATACACTAAATACGCGGAAATTTTCGTTTTTCTTCTAAATGTGATGTGTGAGTTGAAATAAGATTAATTTAAGTTAATATATTTAAATATATATTATATTACATTACATATAATCTTATACCTTTAAACGAGCAATTCTTGTATATATACATATATATATATATATTTCCGGGATCTCGGAAACGGCTCTAACAATTTTGCTGAAATTTGGTATATGGGGGTTTTTGGGGGTAAACAATCGATCTAGATTAGTCTTATGTTTGGGAAAACGCGTGTTTTCGAGTTTTCATGCGTTTTTCTTTCGACGCAGAATATGATCGCTAATTTCGTGTTGCCGGCCATTGTCCGTCTGGTCCAGCGGGTTAAGACGCGGACTGCTAAACGAGTGTTACGGGTTCGAATCTCGCCCGGTAACTAATTTTTTAATTTTTATTGTTTTAGACAAGTTTAATTTAGTAATAAAATGTAATTAAGATTATCACCTATACACCACCATATTACAATAAATAGTTATAACCGAGCAAAGCTCGGTCGCCCAGGTACTGTATATTTAAATAAATAACGACAAAGTTACTAGTTAAACTATGAGGTGAAGCTCGATTTTAACGTGTCAGTCGAATTATGAAAATCGTTTTAAATTATTCCCTAACCTCTGGAGATGTTTCATAACGCCTTAAAATGTATATAACCTTTTTTGCAGGAAATTTTATCTTTAATTTGTACATAACACTTTTCGGTATTATATACTGACAGATTTCTAGAAATATAAATTCCTAGGGGAGGGGGTTAAAGTTACCTTTTAACCCCCAACCCGCAACCCCCCCACCCCCACCGAACGAAATTGGAATATTTATTATCAACGTATAAGTACGATAATTTACTCAAATGTAAAAAAAATACTTTTACAACGGCATTTTTTACTATGTATTTATAAAAAATATATAAAAAAATATTTAATTACAACTGCAGGTTTCATTAAACCGTTTCATTTTAAATGGCAATAATTCCTACATTCGGGTTATATCTCCTCTTTAAGGGGCTGTCAACCCCCAATGTCCTTGAAATTGATGTTACTTAAACAGTTTTTTATAATATAATATAAAAAATATATGTTCATATTAATTATATTCCAAAGACCGTGGTTGTACTCGATACATGATTGAACGAAATCGGCTAGATAGAAAATAATTGCAAAGATTGGTCTTAAAATCACAATTAAACGGTTATATGCCTTTATTGTTTTGACTTATGGGTCTGCAATTAAAATCACAATTTCAAAACATTTATATCTAAACCGCTAACGAGTAAAATATTACACTAATAATCCACTTTTTTTTATTTAAATAATTTTCTTATTATTCCCTTGCCCAGGCCCAGTAATATGTGACAGTGCTTTCTCATTTACTCCGATACAAATAGACAGTGTGCGCGCTTTAGGTATTGTCAGCCTCTTAACAGAAATCGACATATGATGGTGAGTAAATTGGTTAAATACCCGCGAGCCATCTCTAGCCACGATCGACTCATCTGTAGCTACAGAGCGCATGTTGACACCGTCATGGCTCCTACACGATGGCCCAGCACTGGACCAGCGAGATGGGCATACGATGGTTATAACTCCTCTACACGATAGCCCAGCGCTGGACCAGCGAGATGGTTATGCGATGGTTGAGAGCACGCACTTTGGAATAGGCCACGTGTAGATGCGTACGCACCATCGCTGGCCCACTACTTTTGCCTACTACTTTGGCCCACTACCTTTGATGTGCGGACGAAAAACCAACACCGTGGCCATCCCATCGCCATCCCGCGGCGCCTTAATCCATCCGACACCACTATCCTCTCTACACGCTGGCCCATCTTAGTGGCCCAGTATGATGGGCCATAGTTTAGAGGAACTATCAAATATTTCAATGCCGCGCAGGAGGTTTAACATAGAATCGTATTTTAGCCAATCAAAACTTTTATTAACCGCTCACGACTTTTCTTTATAGCGGGAAATTGTGTGTTAGTTAACATTGAAAGCTGCGGGCGTGTATGCCTATGGAGAAGGGATATGTGTCAGAAAAGTGTCAGCTTCATATGAACCGTTTCTTCGAAGTTAAAAATGTACCGAGAGCTATATATATTTCGTCGCAGAGTTACAGTATTTATAAGCATCAGGTACTGCCACCGGTGTCAAATCAATAAAGACGGAGAGCTAGCCACGGCAAATGGTATACCTACTTATGTTAATGGAAGCAACAAAATTAGTTGGCTATACTATACTATTCAGGCGTCTTGTCACTCTGACCTCCACCGATTAACAGCTGCCAGACGCCCGGATCTAGTAATAAAGATAGTATTTAAAGTCCATAGGTCGGCAAACCGCGGCTCGCGAGCCGCATGCGGCTCTTTCAACTTGCAGTTGCGGCTCTTCAGACACCCAAAAAATTAACACGTTTTGTTGCTCTCATTATCTTATACCCTATATCAATTCAAGATCTCATTTTAAAAGTTTGAGTGCTGTTTCCTAGAGAAATGCTGTTAGTGCGGCGGAAACGGCTTAGAAAATAGTGGCGGTATACTTACTTAAATATTTCCGCTGTAAACCAAGGCTTGCTCATAAAGTGCTGGGAGCGTATACATGCTTGCACATTTACGGAAAATCTTTCATAAATAGCCCCAGAAATACGAGAACATACAAAGTATGAATCTGAGACGGTCAGTAAGTAATTATAATCATAATCATAAATAATTTATTTCGTGGTAAAACTTAAATTACATACAGAAAATATTACAAAAAATAAAAACCAGCCAAGAGCATGTCGGGGCATGCTCAGAGTAGGGTTCCGTAATTACTTTTCCGTCACAATAAGCTAAAATGGACCTTAAAGTATAGTAGATTGTTAACCAAGGGACGAACTGTAGATGTACGTCTTTTTACTAGAAGGGTACTGAAGGGTAAACTTTTTGTAATAACTCAAAAACAGCTAAACAGATCATGTCCGCTATAGTTTTCATATAATGTCTTTCTTAAGCTCTACTTCCACAATTTTTTTCATATTTTTTGGACGGTTCAAAAGTTAGAGGGGGGGACATTTTTTTTCTTTCGGAGCGATTATCTCCGAACATATACATTTTATAAAAAAATGTTTGTTTATTAGTTTTGAAAGACCTTTCCAACGATACCCGTGTAGTGTTGAAGCAAAAAAAAAAAAACACCCCCACTTTACGTACAGGGAAGGTACCCTAAAAAAGTATTTTTTTAGATTTTATTGTACGACTTTGTTGGCTTTATTGATTTATATATCCATGCCAAATTTCAGCTTTCTAGCACTAACGACCACGGAGCAATGCCTCGGACAGGCATACAGACAGACAGACAGACGGACATGGCGAAACTATAAGGGTTCCTAGTAGACTACGAAACCCTAAAAAGACTAAAACATATTCAAATTGTTTACCACGAAATGGGCTCGCCTCAGCATAATGCTGACCTGAAGGTCAGCGCTGATCATCCGGCGAGACCATTTGTGGGCCACGATTGCAACTGTACGGCACCTCGTAAAAACTGAACTAATCCACTTGTGACAGCTACTAGCGCCATCTACGTGTATGACAGAAATGACAATGTCAGATAATCTAAAAACGCCATGCCGTACAAGGAATTAATAAATAACAATGGAACAATTACATCAGTTTAAGTGATATATAATGGTCAGCTTCGCACTGGTTGGCTTTGCTGCATAAAGCTTGTGTTAGGTATATAAGTGACCCCCCGCGGGTTGCCCACCTTGTCGTGGTGGAGGGGCTTAGTAGCCGTGGCTTGGTCACCCACGGTGAAGCGAAGAGGCAACCTGGGCCGGCCTGTTTGAGGTGCGGGCTGGCCCGAGGAGGACGCTCCAAGTGGGCTTAGTAAGCCCGCCTGTGACGCGTTGGAGGTGGACCGTCGGGGAGGAGGAGTGTCGGTGTTGCGATTAGCCGTTCTCCCTATCCTCGACGGCCGAGGTGGGATCGCAGGGGAAGAGGCGTGATGGTATCACGATGCGCCACTCTCCCTATCCCCTGCGACCTTGACGGGGCCGTTCCGCTGTAGCGGCGTTGGTGGGGCTGCAGAGGAAGAGGAGTGTCGATGTTACGGTGTGCCGTTTTCCCTGTCCTCTGCAGCCGAGTTGTGGTTTGCGGCAGAACCATTGACCTCATCTGTCGCCGGGCGCTGGGGAGTTTTCTGGCGCCCGTGGCCTCCTTGTGGCGGGCTCGGGGGGGTCCACTACACTGCTGGACGGAGGCCGAGGAGGAAGGCGCGTCAAACCATCTGGCGCGCCTAGCGTGAAGTGCCTTCGGGCTTTAGCGAAGGAGTCGCTCGTGGGCGGCTGCCGCCGGTGGGGTCGCGGATGAGTACGCAAGCGTTCCTGTAACCCCACCAATAGGGCGGCGAGGCGGCATACAGGGGGGTTTAAGGGCATACGCAGCCCAAATGATGCCGCCTTAACGGGAACCTGCGGGTGATGGGCCGGGAGTTCCATCACTCGCCTCAAGAGGTTCCGAGCTGGAAGGCCCTCAAGTGTTCCGAGGCGTCTTCAGCGGAGTAGGCTGCTGCAGCAGCCACAAAAGACGAGCCCGTAATGGCAACGCCGACGCCTTCTCCCGTGCCAGTGGGATCCATAACGGATTCTGGGTAAAAAAAAAGGTATATAAGTGAATAAAGATATGGATACACTTTGTTGCCATAGAAATAACGAAGTGTCCCGATATATTTGGTCACTTTTGTCGTTATTATCCAGATTATACCGACTATATGATAAAAAGTAAAATTTCGTAATATTCTATTGTAAGGAAAAAAGTAATATTACTGTACTTCGTTAAATATAAGTCCAATCTTTATACAATATTTAAGTAGGTACTCTAAATTTCCAAGAAGGTCGACTATTATTTAATCATTACAAGTAAACATCTGATACTTAGCTTTGTAATGTTGTTGTTGACTAAATTAGCCGCTTACAGGTATAAAATGTTAACGCGCCACGGGAAACAAGAAATTTGAAAGAAGCTCTCAGGAAAGGGAATGAAAATGAAAGTAGGGTACGAAAATTCGGCTGTTTCTATTTGTATTTTGATCATGCCTTAGAGTCCCATTCTCCTGGTTATTTGAAATTACACCCGCCGAAAATCTATGTTGAAATTCTGAAATTATTATTTTCCGTAAGTGTTTTGGGGAAACAGTAAAAACGTAATAGGTATTAGGTATTACCATTGCATATAAGTGGGGTTCAATGGAAAAGAAGTTAGCATTTGACGTCTATTTTTACGATGGTTGTTTTCATTGTGATATTAATTATTAACATAATATTTTAACTTGTAATTAATATAAATAAAAGGTTTAAGTACATAAACTGTTGAAAAAATCACGGTTGTCCACAAAAACTGCCAGATTAAGAAGAATTGAATGTAAATAGGTTTGTTTACATTATTTGTCTTTTCTATTGAACTCCACTTAATAGTCCACTTAATATGTTAGTTTAGTAAAGCTGAGACATTTATAAAATAAATAAATAAATAAATCGTTTAAAACTTATTCGTCTTAGTTACATTTAATAAGGAATAATGTTAAAGATCTACTGCCTAAATCACATCGGATTGATAAAGCAATTTCAAATATTTTGGCTATCATGATAACATTATTTTGCTATAAAACACTAAAGAGCTCGGAGCTGAAACTTATGCCTTCGCGCGCTTTTCTTATTATAAGATAAAATATAGAGTGCGACTCGAATTTTGAAGCCACTGAATAAGAGATGATCTATGCGATGCAGTAAACAAGACTCAGAGAATCTTTTAAGTTTTTTCAAAAAACAACGTAATTTGTAATGTTTTAGGTTTTTTATTTGCTTTCATAAGGTAGTACCTAAGTATATAACGAAACCATAAGGCAATGATGAAGCGTCCATAAATCTCGACTCCCATCGGTCAGCTTTATTTTCAGTAAGTTGAATATTTTTACGAGAAGCTAAATTACTCCTGGGTTTCTGATGAATATTTTTAACGGGCCCTGTTAGGATAACGGGTAACATAATGCACGATAACGCAAGGGGCGCGTTACCAGATGTACGTTATTGGCCGCGTGCAGAGCGCTTGACGTGGCCAAAACTCGCGAAATTCTATGCCGGGTTTCTGTCAGTTATTTTGTTCGCGCTTTTTGCTTTAAAATAATATTTACGATAAAAATGGGCCACAATAGCTGTTGTGTGATAAACTGCAACAGTATTAAATGAAACAGTCATTGTAAATTTTATAGATTTCCAACACCGAGTTTGAAATTAGACCAAAGAATAAAATGGATAGCTGTTTTAAGAAGATGTAAATGTATGTCTGGACCTATTTTTAAGGCAAGAACTGGCAGCGTAGTCAATGTGCCAATCTTTAACGCTCCATTGCGTATCGTAGTCATTTCTCTCTATCACTCTTCTATATTAGTGCGACAGTGACAGTTGCGTTTCGTTCGCTACGGAGCGTTAACGATTGGTACGTTGGCTAAGCGGGCTGAGACTGAGACACCAGTGCGCCGTTCTCCCATCTTCATCACCGGGCACGGCACTCTCCTGCCAGCTATGCGGTCGCGACTACCGCTCTCGCGTTGGACATACTAGTCATTTGCGGACGCTGTTTAAATCATCATTTTATTGATGTTACAGGCCAATGATGATGATAATAAATATTTTAAAGGAATAATCTTTATTTTGTTGCGCTCATTATTTGACAGGACGAAAGCGTTGCGAACACTAGGCGCTGCCATCGTGGACCCGACCAATAGTTGAACTAATATAAGGTGAACTGTTTTCTTCATACCAGTCTAAGCTTAATGTCGGTAGTGAGCCTGCCTATGAAGAAGGAGGTCCTGAGTTTATTCAAACTCGATCCCCTCCCTCGATTCCCTCGTAATGGCATTTGTATGTGTGTATAAAAGAATATAAGTTATATATCTGTTATTGAGTTATGATGTGCCATGCCACAACACAAGCCTTAAGCCCGTCACAAACGGAGCGACAATACCTATTAATATATCTTATAGTATAGCTAAGCACCACACAAGCCAACGAAATATACCAAAATATATCGTAATATACCGAGCTACTTATATTATTATATATCACAAGGTATCTTAACATGCTTTGCTATAAGGTATATAGACTCTGTTAAATGGTACGTAAAATATATCGTAAGATAAATTTAAAAAATAAGTAAAAGCCGTTAAGAAGTGTAACGTTCTTACTGTAGATGTCGTTAGGGTCCCCTAGGCCCATATGGTGGGAACATTTACTGGCTGTGGATGAGGTCTTGATGGCTTAGTTGGCAGAGCGCTGGAGTATCGATCCAGAGGCAGTAATTTTTCCACTTTTAAATTTATTCTAAGCTTAATAGCATCGTTCGCAGACGTTTCTGCTTATCAAAAATTTATATCGTAAGATGCCTTGCTATAAGATTTTTTTTGGTATACTATCGCTACGTCTGTGACGGGCTTTATTCGACTAGGTCACTTTATTGTCACATATGTATTATTAATAAGATATTAAACTATAAAGTTCACCTAACATTATCTTTACTATACCAATATCACTCCAATCATCAAATTCTCATGCGACATTTGACTCGCAGTTCAAGCACGATGAAATATCTTTATTCTCCGCGATACTCTGGGGGAATATAGAATATAAAATGTGTGACGAGTAACGCAAGCCGCAGCCGTGGCTCCATTACACCACATCACATTGACAGAAGATTCGTTTTTATATCATGTTATACTTATAACTTACATGCGACCAGAGACAAGATAATGATAATGGGACCGTTTCACAAGCTTCTGTAGGTAAGCTGTATTGCAAACAAAATTCTCTTTTTGGCTACATGTGTTTGAATTTAGAAAGAGGCCGTTTATATAGGTATTACAGATAACAATTTTAGCTCAGTCAGTTACAGTAACAGTAAGGGGATCTTCACATTAGATCAATAGCTTCTCCATGTATGCTGCATGTATGCATAGAGCACAAAACGATTGTGTCGACATAATGATTTTTATATTATGTTTGTCTGTAAGGTATGTAACTATTATGAGCCTTAGTTGCCCGATAATAATTGATATTTTATTCATTTGATTGACAGCGCTATCTCGGTCACACACCAGAGAGGCGTGCGGATCGGGATCAGTGTAATAACCACATAATGAACGTGGCTTTGTATTACATTTGGCAGTCTTTATTATTAACTAATATCTGACGCAGCTCAACATCCATAAAATAAGTCATAAATCTACCTATTTGAAGACGCTATGACAAAGCTAGTAGGTATTTCATTTCGTACAGACCCTTATCAGATTCCCATTTGAATAATAGATGTGACGTAATATCCATGCCTTTATGCATAGAGGCATGAATCTTATTAAACGTAGCAGAAGAAATTGTGAGTAAAAATTTGCTATCCGTAACTTGCTTATGCTTACTTACTACTATAATATTTTTATGACTTACATCTAAGTTTATTTCCAGTGTCAGTAGTACTTACTAGGTTTTTTGACAAAACAGGAGTCAGTGAAAGAATAGGATTGGAGCTTTATTCCCCAAGTATCCCGATAGAGGGTAACAGGAAGAAAAGAAGAAGTAATTCTCCGTAAGGGACTGCAAAATGGAATGGGGGAGTAAATTCACTACGGAACAAATTTACCACGGTTATATTTAGTGTATTAGGGCTTTCTCTTCCATCTTCTGGTAATTGCAGCATCACATAATCGCGCGCGCCACAGCAGAGCTACCAACGGATAGTGTTACGAGTACCACTTGTACAAGCATGGATGACCCATACTGTTCTACGTCGCGCTTACGAAGTTTCAAATGTCAGTTGCATAAAACAGCTTTCAACCAACTCTCATCGGGTTTCTTTATTAATTCTCTCTTACAAATGAATTCTCAGAAACTTACTACTTACAAGAAGAGTAGTTGGAGATTCAAATACTAGGACCGACCGAGCCTACTCCGAAATGAACTTCCAGATGCGACTAAACAATCAACAAGTGAACTTTGAAAAATTTGGAATCCCTACTATCCCTATAGTTTGTGTTATCCACGATGACGCGCGGATTTGTGAAAACTAACTTTTAATAACATGACAATACGACTGTCACCTATTCACGCAAATACCGCTGAACTGATTTAGATTAAATTTGCTAGGATTGTTTTTTTATTAATCACCATCATTATCAGACGCAGACGATGTCGCGGACAGAAGCTAATATTATTAAAATCCTTATGATAACAGAGGTCCTCCCAAGATTGCATACCTACGTTATATCATATTATGATAGAAGGTGGATGTAGGTTACCAATACCATTATAAATACCATTAAATACCATTATTACCATTTAACCTTAATTTCTAGAGTCAAATTGGGCCCTAATTCGCTTTGAGAACACTAAGTTAGGCACAATCTACGGCTGGAGCTTTTAATTGCAAATTTTTGAAGCACATGAAACTACATACTTGCGTGAACTAATGTTATTGAAACGCGATAATGTGAAAGGCGAACTCTTGTACATTTGGATATATCTATTAGTCTGGAATGGAATACAGAACATTAATAAATATGAACTTAGGACCGTATTTTTATGATTTTGTGCTTTTTTGACATGATTTTATAAAAAAAAAATACAACAGAAGTCTGAATTTATTTCACATAAAGGGTGATCCACATATTACGTCAAAGCAACAGGGGGTTCAAGCCAAATGTGAAAATCGGAATTTTGTGTGATAATAAATATATAAAATAGCGGCGCTTGGAAGACCTGGATGCCAAGCGCCATCTCCGTAAGACGCGACCGAGGCCCTCGTATACCTATACCTACAACCCAGCTGGTCAGCTTCATTGCGCACCATGCGATCGCATTTTCAAAACCAAATTTGGCTTTGCAAGCCATATTAGAGCTTTCCATGTTTCCGAATAAAAACAGTTGAAGGAGTCGCCGTCGTCGGATACGGCGAGGAGGACTATATATGATGGGGGCGAAGTGCGCCTTACTAGTATTCTATACGCAGTTTTCGATATATTAAAGGTAGGCGAACTTGGACGGCACGGCGCACTTCGCCCCCCCTTACCATTATATTCATTTTTAGCTAGGTCCGTTTGTCCTTTTTGCCACGAGGGTTCTCTTTTCGCTCAGTCATTGAAAAATGGAGTAGACATAGCTAAATGCCGTCTGTAATCATTTATTCAATCATGGGCGCCATCTTGCGACGTCACGTAGTATCAAAAACAATGTGGACCTTTCTGTTACTCGTAAAATTCAACTTACAAAGTAAAGTTAAGTACCAAAACGCTTACATTTGAGACTTTGTCTTCATTACGTCACACTGGTGCTTGGCAATACCCTGAACTTGGCATTTAATAGTGTGACAGCTTTAATACTCCAAAATGTACGTTATTTTGTTAACAGTTATACATAATAGGTAATGGGACTTAGTTTGTCTGTATTAAGTATCGCAGCACAGAGATCACTCTCACAACAACACGTGAATGTGAAGACATGAAACTGTCAGCACCGTTTCAAATTAAAATTTTTTATCATCATAATTATTTACTATCTGTGTCATTGCATTCCTTTAGCATTCGTTCTATTCACCTCTTTAGAAATTGCGAGACTTAGAATTCGCTAAGCTTTCTTACTAAGTGCTACTTCGAGTATAATATCAGTGTACACCGATTCATAACGTGTAGTCCAACTTCGAACAAAAAACTGAGCGGATCTCAGGTGAAAACAAGCATGCTTTTGCATGCAAGGGGCGGCAACTTTCCGGTGAGCAAATATTAGTGATATTTTATTTTTATTACTGTAAGACATTTTTTATTAAATATTTATAGGTACATTTCGAACGAGAATTATAAACTGTTTGAGATTGGACTACTGGTCTAAAAAGACGGTTTCCTTATACTGTGGCGCTCTTATTTATGCCTTTATCACTACCATCAAGTCAGTGGAAACAGCATGGTAAACTTACCGGGAACTTATCAGGAACCACACTTTGTCACTTTGTTGTCTTAGTTGGTCGGACTAGAGAAACTATAGACTTGTGTCCTCATCAAAACTAAATAACCAAAGGGCACTATTAACCTAAGCGAACTCGGCGCCGTCGACTGGACAGAAACGGCTTTGGACAGAGAAGCATGGCGGTCTTTAGTGTCGGAGGCCAAGATCCACTTCGGGTCGCTGCGCCACAGCAGTAAGTAAGTAAGTACTATCAACATTGCCCATATTTTTGAACTGCATTAAGTGTGTATATTGTAAATTACTCTACATGTTCATCATTTGGGTTTATACTCAAGAGCATGCACTTGGATCCCTTAGTAAACAATGTTCATACAAAGTTATCGTTTCATTGCTTTTGATAGGATTAATACCAAACGCACGTCTGTCAGTAGGTACTTGCTCTGATCATTAAGTAATAATAAGTATAAAGTTGGTACTTTTTTCTCTAACTTGCAATGACTTGACTTACTTCAAATTAGGTCCGGAAATACTACGTACGTACCATAGCACCGGATGTGCGATGAGTGAAGATGATATGTAAAGGAATTTCATACAGCCTCACACACTAAACCTTGCCTGTAAAGCAATTTTCTTTTGTTTTTAAAGCTTAAACGTCAAATTGTGAACGACCATGTCTTGGCATTTAACCATCAAATAGTAGTAGATTCGTAATTAGTTTTTAGCTGTGTACCCGTAGACCTACGAATAAAAAAAACGGATTAATTTTCATTGCAAGTTTGAGAAAAGCACTAATCTCGGCCAGAAACAGGGTTTCCGGCCGCGTATCCTTATTCGTCCATATCTACTTGGCCTGCAACCCTTCGTTTCCCGGCCTCTATAGTAATGTACTATTTCGAGAATGGTTTAATGGTCAAATCGAGTCATTGCTAATTTAATCCAGTAACTTTAAACATTAGCGTTTGCGTCAAATCCGGTAGTTCTGATTTTTTGCAGGCCTGTTTATATTGGCCCCATGAATAATCCAACTTTGAGACCTCGAGCGCCGAACGCAACTTTATGAAAAATCGAGAAAACCGCGAAAATTTCATGTTTTTGTAGATTTGGGCGATTATAACCCTAAAGGACTTGTTTTTGATAGTACCTACTCAAAACGTTTTTTTAAAGTAGACTAATTTTGTTACAATAGGTACGATACTAAAATTGTCTCTTTAGACCTAATAGTTTCCGAGAAAAGTTCAAAAGTCGACAAAGTTACTGGATTATTTTAAATACTTAATCATAATAATTTTAGACCCTTTTACGAATTACTTTGTACAATGAAGATTACATAAACGGAGTTTTAATAAGATCTTGGATATTTTCCTAACAACATAGGAACACTTACTTATTGGATCAATTTTATAAGGTTCCTTTTATAGTTTTCTTATTGATATTGTCACCTCGTACACATAGATAATATTAATATTGTTAGTATTTGTTATTTAATGTCTATGTCATTAAATAACAAACAACATTGAAGTAAATACAATTGTGCCCCGTGGGACAAAATAGCTATTATAGCCTATATTCTCTATCGGCTTTAGGGAGAGCCTTGTGTACAGAAATAGGACATGTATGAGTATAGGCCGATGAAGCTAACAAAATAGACAAAGATAACGTATAAGTATTATAAGTATTAAACTTTTTTTTCGTAGGGTTAAACAGAGCCGTCTTCTAACGGTTTTTTTTATCTGAGTAAATAATAAAACATATAATTGAACCCGGCGGATCTTAAATCACTTCCTTTGTTTTTTTATATGCATTATAAGTGTAGCATTCTTACGGTAGATCTTCACACGCCTCCCTAAAGGGTTGCCAGTTCTTTTCATTAAATTTTAAGAAAGGTACGCCTTGTGCCCTAATCTTCTTTCTGACAAACACCTATATGTTTATCCCATGGTTGACTGGCAGCGAATGCCTTCTGGTACTAAGTAGGTACGCCATTCTTATTTTCCTGTATTGTGCAATAAAGTATAAATAAACAATTACACACCTGATACTGAGAGCGTACTATATACAGAATGTATCCAATAATCTAATCCACGGATTTTTATCGGAGAGGGCACAAAAATATAGACAGAAAAATAAAAACATTGTAGGTAAGTCGATTTTAGCGCCAATAGAAAAAAAAGCACACTAGCTTTTAGCGCCAATAAAAGCTACATAATGAACCATCCTCTCGTATAAATAAAACATGAGTTTCATCGGGACCAATCTTCCACAGATTGATATTTATGCCAACGAACGCCTATTTCGTGAATTAATTGTTATTAGTTTACTTATCATAAGTAGTAACCTAAACAACGACACTAATTATGAGTTACGACAACGTTGGGGCAAACGAGAATATACACCCTTCTAAGGGACTAATTAAACTACAGTAGGTAAAGGCGAAGGAAAGTCGGTGCTTTCTACAATACAGGAAAATTGCAACGAAAGGCAAAAGCGAGCAATATTCGACCTCCGATTAGATGCCAGGATGACACAAAATAAAACTAGTGCCACTATGAGCCATAGACCTCACGAGTCCAAACGCACGCAGAAAAATATATAGATCAGCGCGCGGATATAGATCAGCGCTGGAAGCCACCAGCAACATGCTGAGATGAGGCCATTTCGTGGCACTTTATACTTTCTTTGTTTTTGTTATATTATGTAATGTAATGTGTCTTGTTTGTGTTTACGAATAAAAATTATTCTATTCTATTATATTCTAAAAATCCAATATTTCACGAGAATTGGTCAAAAATACGACCTTTAGAATGTAACAGCCGGATATAGATCGTATCATTCGAGCCGACGCATGTCTTGACTCGAACTGTCATGTTATTAAAGGTTAGATTTGACAAATCTGTGAACACAAACTATAGTCGGACCATTCGAAAGCGATATATCCCAAGCTGAGACACAGAAGCTTCACTCGCGCTTCGCTCGGTCAATAAAAGTAGACAGAGTCCTATTTAAAACTTATGTTTAATTATTAATGTTTCAGTGTTAAGCTATTAGGGAGCTCCTTGTATGTAAATCAGGGTTGCCCTGAAAAAGGGCCTTTTTAGAAGTGCAAAATTGGTCCCAGGGAGCAGAGCTTATTATTTCAACATGCGCGTTTACAATATCAAAATAATGTTTCCTAAGAATAGAAGTGGCTATCTCTCATAGTTTCTGACTTCTCCATACTGACCGTTTTGGATTGATCATCCTGTATAGTAAACACCCATATAATGGAACAGGCACCAGTAATGGGATGGTATAGATAAATCCTGTAAAACAAGTATTTACCATCAGTTTTTAATCGCTGACAACATTTTACCATAAACAAGAGCCAAAAAGCTGCTTAAGTTTAATTTTTCATTGATATTTGTTAGTTTGAAAATTAATTGCGCCATACATCCCATGACTGGAGCAAAAAAACATAGTTTTAATTGTAAAACAAAAGTTGCTTAGGAAATGTTCTCATTTATGCAGTTTTTGGAAAATAAAAGCCTAACTTTTTCTTCTTTTTAATAAAAAAAAGAAGCTTCTTAATAAACTTGTAAAAGTTAGTATAAGGCTTAACCGCAACCATGTTGCACCATGAATATATAGGTACGTTATACGTTTGTAATAGGAACCACAATTTCGGACGTCGTCGGTTGTTCTTATATATAATATGTTAAATTTCCCTCTAAACTTAGCTTAGCCAATTTGTGTAAGAATGTCCTTATTATATTTATTTAAGTATTTAAACTTAGTTTGGCGCTCGAACGCAGTAAAAGCGTCAATAGTCCGAGACTGAAATGGTGTCTTTCACCCGAATTAAACACTCTCCTTTTCATTTCGAGTACAAGGAAAGTAAAATACATGCATTAAAAAATCAAGGCTAAGTATAAACTGCAGTATTTAGTATTCCTGGAGGGTACTTTAAATTGACAAATTTAGGCAAAAATATCGTTATTTATGGAATGGGGAGTTAATTCTCAGAATGGAAATTGTACAACTAGTCCATTTAAAAACAAAATTTTAAATGCTAATCGTAAAAAAAAAAACGTACTTAGAAAGTACAAAGAGCCCTTGAGGCCTACTTGCAGAATAAATTTTTGAATTTTGAATTTTTTGAATTTTCAATGCTCTAGAGTAGAAACGTATCATTTTCTGCATACTTTTTCGAATAACAACGACCCATTTTCAGAGCATGACAAATGAAATAGTACATTACGATATAAGTGCGAAAAGTAGGAAAATCTACACGAATTGCGAATTACCTTTTCCCACGTGTATTGTACCTTTACAGTACAAAAGGCCCTTTAAATTTTCGATATACGCACGTATAGTGCTAGTTACCGTACTAGGGCGGTAAAGAAGCACCATATGTACTGTAAATTACATTATGCACCTACTTAGTATGAAACTTCATCCAATATTCTTTTTCCAAGTCGAACTCAAAGTAACAAGACTGTCATCTTCATAACTGCAGCTACTAAGAATGCAGTAGGAAATAATAAATCGTCCGCGAGTGCACCACCTTCGGGCGCATTAGCATTATTCAAAACTTCCCCCGGAATACGCGATCGTTTGCAGGGGCGGCTGCCATTTGGGTGCATTTTAACGATTCACTGCCATGTCTAGTAGTTTTTTGTTTGTTGTTCTATAAGGTCTTTAGGGTTTTCTGAATATCTAAAAAGTCGAGGTAGTTTTGGAAAAGAAATTAACCTTATAAAAATTAAAATTTATGAACTACTTTATGGAATTATCTAGACACGTACCGTAGGTACCCTACTTACCCTTTAATCCGGCACGAAATTGCAGTTCTGATATTTTAAGCCGCCGCCGTGTACACGATTGTAATTAATTACGGAGTAATTAATACTAAGTGACATGTCTAAAGTTATCAATGAATGACACATGATAAATACTAAGTTCAATTCGATAAATAGGCCAGTACTTACAGTGTGGTATATCGCAATAATATAGTACCTAATGTAAAACTACTTACCGGCTTGAAGGAAGTAGACTAGGATTTTCAATAATTAAATGAATAATTAAAAGTTGAAATTTAATGTAAACATAATTAACTTCATATGTCTCCTTCGTCGCTTACGCCGTTATGGAAACTGAAGCCTTACATACCGGGTGTGGCATGTAACAGGAGCAAGAAATTAAACTGTAGGCTGTACTCCTCACACTAACCAACCTTTTCAC
Organism: Cydia pomonella; assembly: GCF_033807575.1. Classification (NCBI taxonomy): domain Eukaryota; kingdom Metazoa; phylum Arthropoda; class Insecta; order Lepidoptera; family Tortricidae; genus Cydia; species Cydia pomonella. The sequence goes on from NC_084710.1 coordinate 13,896,982, forward strand.
TAACAATATCACATTGATTTTTAGCACATTTTAAAATATACATTCTAAAATTTCATAATTTTTAAAAGTTATTGTACATAAGTGTCATCGTTTTAGGAGTTAAATCTATGTTCAAGTTATTTGCTCGTGTTACAGGCCTCACCCGGTATTATGTTTCCATAAACGGATTTGTTTATAACAAAATACCTAACACGCCGTATACACACAATAACACTCGACCAGTTATAACAAATTAATTCAACACAATTGATCAAAGTGGAGCAATAATGTTTTAGTTAGGCATGTTTCGGGCTAACAAAAATACCAGTAAATATTATTGTCATTTTAAACAAATTTAATAGTCGATGGTGCAGCCCATAAAACACGATGACGCGTAAACAAAAGATTTCCTTTGGCAGGATTGGTCCTTAGGACCCAAGGCTGGATTTGAGAAGTGGAGCCACCAAGATTTTTGATATAAATTTTTAGGGCGCGGGGCTCTCAACTTTATCTTGATATCTGTACAATCATTTAAGCTACTAGGCCAAGTTTGGTATCGTTTTCGTATAAATCGGGTGTGAAAAGGAAGGTGGAAATGTGTATGGGGAATCAATAACCGCTGAATCGATTTTGTTAAAATTTAGTATAGAGATAGTTTGAGTCCCGGGGAAGAACATAGGATAGTTTTTATCCCAAAAATTTCCCCTTAAATGTGAAAAGGGATGTGTAGGTTTGTATGAGGAATCAATAACCGCTCAACCGATTTAGATGAAATTTTCGTCAACATTTTTGATTTAGTTGAAAATGATACTTAAAATAAAAAACATAAAGCATTTTTTATATTCTTTCGAATAAAATACGCTAAAACTTTTTATATCCCGCGTATAAGGAAATATAACTGCTTATATGTGCAACTTCTTTTTTTATATAGCTCGGTCCCTGCAAGTTGTCCAAGGTTGGTGCCATACAATAAAATAATACTACGATTAAGAGCTTTAAAACAACATATGTCTCAACAGTATACATCCATGGGACACTCCCCATACAAAAGTGCCCATTGTCCTAGAACTTAGAACCTAAACTTACACAATTATTAACCTCAGACGTCGCCGACGTTGAAAACTTATTTTGGAACAACTATTTCCAAAAATATTTAAATGACAGACAGACCGGTATGGCGAAACTATAAGGTTAATTAACTACGGATCCCTAATAAATATGAAGGTTTTCTTTAGTTTTAACACATTACGTCAGGGTTGGGAGCGGAATATGCCGTTACACATATGTCACTAACTCTAGCAATAGCTTTCAGAAGTATAGCTCCATTATACTTATCTTCCAGTGTATGTTTGAACACTAGCGAGTAAATGATTACCTATAGAGAAACACATGGCTATTTCAATAATGTTAATATAATACCAAAAGATGATAGGTTTATTTTTAGATAGTATAGGATTCACACAGGAGGTGAAGAGTAGGCTGCGCAAGGCGCCTCGCAAGAGCCAGTGTGGCACTGCGTAGCTAGGTATGTTGCTTCTGGTCTGAAAGTTGCCTCGCCGAATATCGCGCTATATGTATCGCGCCTGCATGTTTCCGCCACGGCTGACGATGTGGTGGAAAATGTTCGCAAGAAGATCCGTTACGACTTGGAAGTGTTCCAGCTGCAATCGCGCCATTACGTGCACTTCAGTTGGTTCGTGGTGCGCGTGCCGCGGCTGCTGCTAAAAACCTGCTAGTTCTGGCCGAAGGGTGTGGTATTTCGGCTGTTCCGTGGGAATCTGCCGAATCCTACACCCGAACTTGCGATACAACAGAAAACTGTGTCGCCCAAATAATTTTTAGCTTTTAAGATTTTTATTAGTTAGGTATTGTATGCATGTTAGTTTGTAAGGTATTTATGGGCCATAGTTGCGTGATAATAAATGATATTTAATTTAATAAGTAGGTAATTGACTCCGAACATATTTTTTTTTGTAATATTCTGTGAAATGTGCATAAAAGTAAAGTGATATTATAAAAAAATTGCTATTCGAAATATGAAAATCATAGAAAGCTGAAGAGAACATATGACAAATTAAAAAATAATAATTACTCCAATGTTTAAGAAACTGCCCAATTGTAAAACTAGTCACTTTCTCACTAGTAAAAGTTTTGAACGCCAAGTTCAGAGCGCGAGCGAAGCACCACAAAGTAAACCAAAAATAGCTTTCGATTTACTTGATTTTTCTTGATACTACTCGTTATTTTTAGTAATTTACTGTTCCCTTTTGAGCTTTTCTGCTTTAATTAACTAGTGGAAACTGTTTTGGCAGAAAAGCAGGTAACTTTATGAAAGGTCAAGTGAGCAGAGCAGGAATTACTTCCTGCTCCTCTCTGAAATATGATATCTGGCACATTTACCAATTAAATATGACGTTAAATAACTTAAAAATCTGGGCGCCATCGCTCGAAACGATGCAGTTATACCTTTGGCCTATGATCGATTATAGATGGCGCCACTTTTTGATATTTGACAAATTTAACACATATCAGTGAAAGAATAAGGATCAAAGTAAATGGCGTTCTAAATGTTTTAATCATGTGTCGAAACATGGCAGTAAATTTACTGTGGCTACAATGTCTTTTTTTGACAATCCACCTCTATTTCAAATTATCTTTACTAATAGCCCCCGTTTAGCTTATTCTGCCAGGATGGTAACTAGGGAACCCTGAACATGGCCCGACATGTTCTTGGCCGATTTTTATACATTATTTTAGTCAGTTTCGTTTGGCGTTTTATCCAAATTTGGCTAGGCCTCCCGAGTAGAATAAACAAAGTAAATTGATTAAAATTTAATGAATACTGGAGGCTGTAGATAATAGTTTATTGAGCAGTTTAGATGTACATATGTATAGTTTGTAGTAAGTAATTTGTTTTGATAGACGTTCCAAATAAACAGATTATGTAATTTTATCAATATGATTTATATTCAGATCTATGTATATATAGGTATATAATTGTATAAACATTTTTAGACCACGCACGCATAAATACTAACGAATTTGTACCAGCCACCCCAATATACTACTAAATTCATACATTTGTCGGTGATATTCCATTTAATAAATGATTTCAGGGTGCTTCTTTGACTATTGTGTGTTTTCAAAGCCGTACAGGAGTATTTATCTCACAATGGACACACTTGATCAGGGATTTTCTTCGGTACTTGTATGTTATAGGGGTAATACAGTTGCGTCGATCATAATTTTTCATACAGTCAGTCAAATATGTCAAGGTGCTCATCTACTACTTGCACATCTGCAGGGCAGTCTATCAGTGTTGCTCATTGTAACACCGTGTGCAGCACTTGTCATATAGCGAGCAAAACATGTCAGGGTTATCTCCAGTGCTTGTCTTCGGGTTGATATACAGCATTGACCGTGCAGGGCCATTTGCACCATTCTTCTTACAATCAGTCAAACATGTCAGGGTGCTCTTTGACTACCCGCGACTCCGGGGGGCAGTACATTAACAGGTTGCTGACCGTGCACGGCCGTTCGCAGCACTCGTTGGCCACCTGCCGCCGCACACGCCGCCATCGCTTCAGCCGCGCGCGCTTCATATGCTCGTGGAGGTCTTCTGGGACTAGTTTATCTGTGGATAAAAATATTTACCTTCAGTGAGAAAAACGCAGTAGGTAAATACTTATTCATTTCCATATAATAATCTGTGTAAGGAGATTAAGGAGCCCCCTAACAGCAATCACGTTATTAACTACTTAACAAGTTAATTAATAAAATATTGTTGACTATTCAACTTGTTTATGAACTTTATATATTATTACTCATTTTAAAAAACGTAGTCAATTTACTTTGTGAAAAAATATCTTTCGATAGTCACGTTATATTTATTACTCAATCCAAACACAAAGAGAAACATAAGCTGATACCACAATACTTTAAATCACAATATTCACAATGCCAATCCAGCATTTCTACGCCAAAAAGAAGGCGTTGAATCGAGCTCTCCATTCTTTAGTTTGCACTCAGCGACCTTTTTCTGTCCCGCAAACTTTGCCGATTGTGCAACCGTTGAAATATAGCTATCCCGAGAACCAGTCGGCGGAACACCACCCTAGCCTGACCTTTATATTTGTATAGGATTTAATTTAACATGTCACTTGATGCGTAAATTCTTTAATTTCCGAAACAGCGTAATGTGATTGAAATATTCGGTTACTTTTTGGTACCTACGCTTAATATGAAAGGCGGTAAATCCTTAATTTCCATATTTGGTAAGTAAGGAGAGGGTATAGAAATGTCAAAGTTGGGTTAGAATATTATAATATAACGTGGCCCCAGGCACAGGTATAGACGTGTGGGTAGAATAAGAAAGTTTTACAAGGTCCGGGCAACCTTTCGAAAACAGATTGGGATTACCTGCTAGAGTTATGATAGGGAAGTCTGAAAGTTGTCTCATACGCCTCCATCTTATTACACATATAGATAGTAAGGTATCCTTGTTGGTCTCATTAATTATTTTCACTATATAAACCTTTATTTTTCATTATCAAGACTACGTCTAACAGTTGCACCTTTTGTGCGAATCGCAAGATCTTAGTTCGGGGCGAGCGATGCCTTGTCTTCCTTAAATTTATATTGTAATAGTTTACATACCGTAAAAGGGGGTGAGTAGGGATTACGAGGGCAGTTGGGTTATAAATCGGGTAAGGAGGGATGACAGAGGGGTGAATTGGTTTTTACAGACTATTGCTACGTAAATTATATATTCTAATAACAAATGGAGCTATTATAATGTTCATTATCCCAAAGTGTCGATCCAACAATTTTCAAATCTCACCCCTCCAATCCCTCCTCATCCCTACTACGGGGTGAGCTGGGATTTCCTACTATTTTGTATTTATCTTTAGAGCTATGAAATGGAACTACACAAAATCATAAAAAAAAACTAAAATTCAAACGACCGGAACATATATTATGTATAAAAAGCAATTTGCCACATGTAAAAAATAAAGTTTTATCGAGGTTTGAATGTCAGTGTTGTCCCTACTCACCCCATTTTACGGTAGTGATTAAACTGCCTAAACTGCAATGGAAGTTTTCAACCACACTATTGTAAAATACCTACTAATACTTGATAAATAATTAAATAATAAACATTCATTATCATTACGTTAATGCACCGAAAATGTCTTAGTATGATTAGGTATATTGTCATAATATAAACTCAAAATAACAAAACGGGCGTTCCCAGGTCACGTCGAGTTGAAGGATTATCTTTCTGACAACATGTATGTAGTGAGTAGCAGATGATAAACGTAGGTAAAGTGTGAATGGCATGCTATCATCTGGGCAAAGTACTTTTTGTGGCTTTCTCAGGGCAAAGCCATTCAAAGACCTACTATTGAACTTCAGTAATCAGTAATCATATATTGCTTTCATAGGTAAGTACATTAGATGTTACATTTGGATATCGGACAGCTATAAATCCTGTACACATAATACTTAACATATTCTTAATCTAAATATAAATATAGTAATTTTACATATACCTGAGATCTTGTAATTTGTTTATTACCAGTAATTTAACTTTCAAAAAAACTCTTGCAAGTTATAAAAACTATTATCTATTAAATACTTTGTAAGTTTTTTTGTTAAATATAGTATCTATTTTTTCATTTTTAATATCTATTGGAAGTTTATTGTGAATCTTAATGCACATTAATCACATTATATATGGACTAGAGCTATGGATATTTAAATTTGAAAACGGAACGGGAATTGTATTTCTTGGGCGTAAATGTGAGATTGTCGGATTTTTTGGTAATGGAAAGAGTTAATTATATTTTCTTTTGAATTTACATATCTCAAGTATGTATATAGAAGTCAATGTTAGTATGTCGAGTTTACGGAAATGAGGTCTGCAACTTTCTGTTTGTTTTATGTTCCAGCAGATTGGAAGAATTTACGCCATTCAAGGCTTGATTGTTATATTTATAGTTAATGGCTAAGCTGCGTTCAGTTCAAGGTTATGAAGATTTAACCAATCAACTTCTTTAGTGAGGGTGACGTTAAACAAGGAGTTCAGGTTATTTTCATGTGGAGAGTATGGCAAAACAATGGAGATATCGTCTGCAAATAAGATACTAGTAGCTTCATCCTTAGATACCTAGCTAGCGGTCTAGCTATGGGTTTAGAGAAAGACGAATGGGATGAGCGATGAATGAATGGAATTACAAACATAGGAGAAATATAAGGAAGTGCTGTGAGTTTCTATATCTAGTGCACATGTAATGTTTTTGTGTGGTCTTTCTAATGACCGTGATAATATGCGGCTAATGCGTGCAATATCTATACATAAATATTGGAACATGATCTTAATTATGCAAAACTTTGGTAGGTAGTTTAATATGAATAAAAATTGATAGATTTTTTATATTATTGTCACTGTCATTTGCCTATATTACAAAACATATTCTGTCTGAATTACAAAACATACTTCAACCTGCTCTTAGCTTACGTTACCTAATTCTAAATACTCCTTCATTATTTTAACTCCAACAAACTACTTTTGTGGACACATTTTTGAATAATTGTGTAATTGTAGATTTTGTCAGCATTATCGGATGTTTAAGTAAGATCTTGTTCGACCCGATAATCGAAACTTTTATGAAAACTTATTACAATGTTTCACACAATCATTTCAAACAAACCCTATTATAATAAGCTAACTATTGGGAGATGGGAACTAAAGCACAAAGTGGACTAGAAAGGCGTTCCCGATTTATGAAAGATACATAAATAAGTACAAACATTTCTTACCTATCATTCTCGATGAACGTGTGTCTCTCTTCACAATTTTGTAGAGGTTATTGCAAAGGTTTGCAATCATCTGCGACAGGCGATGGCTGCATTTATTAATAGAGTCAGACAGCCTCAATTGCTGCATTTCTTCTTGCGCTAGCGCCACTAAATTATTTCCTAATAATACCATTATAATAAATAACTGAAACAAAACAATACAAAGCATTAGATACACGTTATTAAATAAGTATGCATACAGTTATAGTATAATTTTTAGAAACGGTTTCAAAAAAGCTTCCTTCTTAATTTACCAACTTACAAAAAAGCTTTTGCTTAAGAACGACACATATTATAAACTAAGTTTAAAAGTCGAAAAGAGAAACTTAAAATTACTTGAATTAAATAAAGTACCTACATAGTGTAACGAATTCATTTTTGGCTGATTTTGGTTGCATCGGCACTGCACGGTCGCTCGGTCTAACTAACAACTGTTCAATGGATCAAACATCTCCACGCGGGCCTAAAAATAGTCCCCGAAGGTCCACAGTACGGAGTTACTTAAAACTTGTTTACATCGATAACGTTTACAAAACAACAATTATAATTATGTTTGATAACACTGTCTAAACGTCCCTTGATTTATCGCTGTTGCTGAGTGGCTAGACTTGGAGAGAAACGTCTGTCATCTAATAATAATGTTATTTATCGTTAGCTATTTTTGTCTTTTACATTTCTCGCTTGTAATTACGTCCTTACTTATTATTAAACTAAGCTCTTATCTGTTCCACATTAGGTATCATTAGACTTAATTAGGTAGGTAATAGTTCCTCATACTTACTTAACTAAGTACCTATTGATCTAGAAAATACACAGCTAGAATAATCATTACATACCTATGCACTGAAAGTTTGATACCAAAATGTTGAAATACCCTAAAAGGCAGTTTAAAAAGCTTCTTTTCAATAAGTATCGAGTCGTATAAAGATGTGTGTGGAGCACAATTTTTATCTCGGTGAGTTTAATTTCAATCCATTCGCATCTTCTTAATTTGAGAGACTTAACTGGAACTTGACTAACATTTCGGTGTAAATTGTATACTTATCACGTCACAAGTACAGCATTACAACAGTCAGTGAGCCGAGCTGTCCAAGGCGGATCTGTGGGCATTTTTTGCGAATAACTTGGAGTTTTACGTTATAAGTAGTTTTCATGTATATGTATTGTATGTAGTAATATTTGTTAGTTTATCGTAAGCATATCTCTCAAATACATGTTAATATTTAATTGAACATATAAACGGTTTCATTAAAATAACGAAATACAAGTAAATAAAGCATAGGTAAATTAAAAACTTATAGGTTAAAAAAATGCCCTAAATCCTGGTCAGTGGTTACTCGGTCGGTACCCTACCGAGTCAGAAGGCTGGCCGCATTGCCCCGCTAGATGGTGATGCTGATCCGTTGAGCGAAGTATTGGCCTGTTCTCTAACCAGAGGCCTGGTGACCACCAAAATCCTCTATAATTAGAACATCATATAAGTAATGAAATTCAATGCGTCGTGAGACATATCATCATGAAGCTAAAATTTTACGGTTTAACTCAAGCGCGAGCACGAGTGACTAAAAACACGTGAGTTAAACCGTGAAATTGGGTTAATACCTATTATATAAGTAATAGTATTTAACCATATATTTGTGTCATTGTTTATTATTATTCTATAAAGACAAGAAATGGTTCAATTTGTGTTAGTTGATCTTAGCCTACGTTAGTATTTAATAACATACATAGATTTTATCCTTTGACAGAGTTTCCACAACAAAGGACAATCAAAAATAATATAATATTTGACTTCACTATTAAAATTTCTCCTTGTAAGTTATTTATGTATTTTTTTTTTGAATCTCTGTTTGGTATGTTATGTATCTATTTGACCCAATGGTTGACTGGTAGAGAATGCCTTTTAGCATTAAGGCCGCCATTTGTACATTTCTTATTGTTTGTCAAGAAACTTTATATAAAGAAATAAGTCAATAGGTACAAGTGAACGCATGACTTGGGAAATGGAGCATGCTTGAGTAGGGCACTCAAAACATGCATAAGCAGGCACTCATTACATTTTGAATCTTCTTGCTTAAACGGCAAGGTTCATAATTTGTCAATAAAAATATCTCAGTTATCATCAACCACATACGATAGCCCCCCAGCGGTAAATCGTTGTCGGCAGGGCTACATCATTCACAATACCCAACTTCTCAATCACTTAGCTTCAGCAAGCCAGTATGACTTAGATCTCTGATTACGCACAGTAGTAATGTACCTCGATATCAATTTATGTTAGATTGAGCTTACAGCCAAGAGAAAAGATTTGTGAAACAAGTAGCAGTACTCGTGCACTGCACATAGCAACAGCGTCTATCTAAGGTCAAGTGGCCGGAAGGCGACGAATAACCAACGAGTACTATAGGTACGATTGGACAAGGGTCGGCCTCTGTTGACCCAGACTATTTGTCACACTTGTTATTGTTATTGCTCTGACATAAAAACAACATCAGGATGTGTTTATAATTAGAATGTATTTGATAACTGTTCATTTCTTTTTCTGAAAGATTAAGTGAGTTAGTTGATTTCATGTATATGTCACCGTAATGAAAACGCGCTTTCCCTAGTTAAAACTTATTTTCCTTATGGCCTCATTGAAACCACGTTTTCACTACTTAAAACTAGTTTTCCATAAGTCCATGCTGAAATCCAGTTCTTTTTTTTATTTAAAATTGGTGTTAGGTCGACCGTCAGCAAACAGCGCGAGGGACCGAGCGAGCGAAACTAGCGCCAGAACCAACTTTAAAGATTTGAGTGAGTGGAAAATCGAGATCTGAAGTACACATTCAATAGTCGTGAATTTCTTCATAAATGGTCTGCAGTGGCAGCATGGTTCCATTTTTATCACTTGTCACTATGCCCGTCACTTTCGCACTTACATACTTGTCAGAACGTGACAGACATGGTGACAAATGATAAAGAGCCGACCATCTTAGCCCTACTGATCATGACTAAAATTGATGATCTAGGATGTGAAAGGTCGTATACGTAGTTAGAATTCGAACAAACGGCCGCCACGTTGCACGGCGCTTGAGAAAGTTGCCGTGCGGCAATGGATTTTCGTAAGCACATCATAGATACCTACGTATAATATATAGACGAGCCAATTTTCTTCATGTCAATTTTCTTTCACAAATGTCTCTGTTTGACCCAATGGTTGACTGGTAGAGAATGCCTTTTGGCATTAAGTTCGCCATTTGTACATTTTTCTTTATGTGTGCAATAAAGTTTAAATAAATAAATAAATAAATATACGACGGAGTGCCCATCGAAGTCTGGAATCTAGTAGGCCATGAGGTGAAGGGGTGTGGGTGTCATAACTAACCTTAAAACCACACCCACACCCGGTACTGGTTTTCCGTACAACCTCAGGCCCGGAACCGAGAATTCCCGGTTCCCGTCATACCCTACCCCTACTTTTTCTTTACTGGTACAATTTTCAAACAAGAGAGATGAAGTACTATTCCCCTATTTTAAAGTTTTTCGAGCGGATAGTTGACTTCCTGCCCGCGCAGCCAACATGCTCATTATCGCTCCATAGCGAACGAAACCGCAACTGTCACTGTCGCACTGGTATGGAAGAGTGATTGAGAGAGATGACTACGCTGCGCTACGGAGCGTTAACGATTGGCACGTTGGCTACGCGGGCTGATCCAAGAAGAGTGTTCATCAAAATCCATTTAACAATCAATTGGAATCAGTTCGGTCTCGCATCAGAAATAAAAGGATCAATCCCACAAGGAAGCGTTTTGGGCTGTCTTTTATTTTTATTATATGTATATTAACGACCTACCAAAAGTGCTAATGGTCTAATTTTTTATTTAAAAAATGAGGAAATTTAAATTTAAAACTAGCATTTACCTTAAATTATATGAATCTGTGGATGCGCAACCTTAATCTTGCAATAAACTTAAACGAAACCAAATAAATTCAATTCATCCTTACCGAAGAACTTTATTACAGTTAAAACTATTGCTTTATAACACAAAATTTTAAGAAATAGATAGTTTCAAAGTCTTTGGTATTACTCTCGATAATTATATTAACTGGAAAACACACATATTAATCACTAAAACCGAAATATCCCAGTTTTTATATGGACTTTTTGGAAAATTGACTTTTAAATTATGATTTAGAATGATAAATATTTCATAACATAATCTTTACCTTGTGTTGGTGTGGTGAAAAACCGGCCAAATGCAAGTCGGACTCGCACACGAAGGGTTCCGTACTATTACGCAAAAAACGGGAAAAAAATCACGTTCGTTGTATAGGAGCCCCCTTAAATATATTATTTATTATATGCAGTTTTTTAGTATTTGTTGTTATAGCGACAACAGAAATACATCATCTGTGAAAATTTCAACTATTTAACTTAATCACGGTTCATGAGACACAGCCTGGTGACAAACGGACGGACGGACGTCCAGCGGAGTCTTAGTAATAGGGTCCCGTTTTACCCTTTGGGTACGGAACCCTAAAAAATGTCGTGTTTCACTCATTGGCAAAATTTGTTTAACCTTCGTGCCTTACAACCCTCACAACAATCAAGATTCCAGTTTTCAATTTTGGAATCTTTCGCTTGCTCGGGTATTATTTAAGGTTTATTATTTAAGGACATTATTTAGTAAATCCTGTTATCACAGTGTAAAAAGTAATAGTGGACCGACGCCTTAGATGTTTGCGTAAATGCCGACACCGCACAAGATCACAGGGTAGGGTTGTCACAGACTTTTACTCAACTGCCCAAAAAAGGAGGGTAATGTCTTTAGGTTTCATATATGTGTGCATGTATTTATGTATGTATGTGCGTTTTTTTTAATCCCCCATAACTTCTAAATGTACCTATCATTACAATTCTTACAATACATCATCCCGGAGTGACGATGTTGGGTTTTTTTTTGCAAGGCACTCTCGTTTTTTTTATTTGGCAATAAGATCTTGTTTGTTAATAATATAAATAAAACACAGTTTTATTATTTAGTGTTCAATATTTTATAAATTCCGGGTTTCTCATCAATTCATACATTTTAAACAATCGCTTCTAGGTATTTCTAATATAGGTATACACATTTTAATTGTGAAATTAAAACATTTTAAATAAGACACGCTGGCCCTGTAAGTAGTACCGAGCTACTAACAATGGAAAATGTATGCAGCTCGGGTGCGCGTACACTAATACTTATTTAAAGCAATATTTACTATACCCTATTGGGGTCCATGAGATACTATTGTTTTGTAACAACTTGTTTTTACCATATACGAGTATGGTTATGAAACCGTTCATAACTCAGGAAATATCATACAAATAAATGTCGTTACCAGGATTTGAATCCGGGACCTCCTGCTTTGTAGGCGGGGTCTTAAATGGTCATTTCATTGGTTTTTTCTTAAATGATGATCGAAAGTCATGAGCAAATTCAACCTAAGTAAGTCCCTAGGCATTTAACATCAACTTAGAACACTTAGACACATTTAAAAAACAAACTAACAAGTATTCATCACACAAAGGTGCCTTTGCCAAGTTAGGTACTTTGTAAAATAAGTTATAGCCTAAATTATCATTTTAAACAAATGTTGTTCATTTGTCCCGCCAAGTAAATGGGGCTTGCCCGTGATTCGTCTCGTAAACAAAATCCATTATCGTCGCACGCGTCGAATATAATGTAATATTATTTATACCTAAGAACTATAATTATCAATAGATTGTGACACATAAAAATATGATTTTATTTTTCTGCCTCGTGTTACTTGTGAGTAAAGGTTTATGACTTTGATAACAGTTGACTTCCAATTAGGAGGCAAAAGAAAACGAGCAAGATCTAACAATAGCTTTGAAACGACATCAAATAACATCATGCTTATCTGGCCTTTGGTAGACCTTAACTCGTTGCAATAAGTTATACGATTCTTCTTCCTCGCGTTGTTCCGGCATTTTGCCACGGCTCATGGGAGCCTGGGGTCCGCTTGTCAACTAATCCCAAGATTTGGCGTAGGGACTAGTTTTTACGAAAGCGACTGCCATCTGACCTTCCAACCCGGAGGGTAAACTAGGCCTTGTTGGGATTAGTCTGGTTTCCTCACGAAGTTTTCCTTAACCGAAAAGCAACTGGTAAATATCAAATGATATTTCGTACATAAGTTCCAAAAAACTCATTGGTACGAGCCGGGGTTTGAACCCGCGACCACTGGATTGCAAGTCGCACGCTCTTACCGCTAGGCCACCAGCGTAATGCAATAAGTTATACGATTACACAATTATATTCAGTCGAACTGTCAACTGTGGTATTTGCATCTAATTTCTGACCGGCTAGCATGAGATGCGTTCTCGCGCGCGACTCCATAGATCCTGCTCGACATCAGTATAGACTCGCGCGCGAGAACGCAATCAATGATACCTATCCACTGGGATTTACATATGTTCAGAACAATGGGCGATCATAATCATAATAAAGTCATAAAAATTAGTCTTAATTAAAACGGAAACGCTCACATACGCTAGAAATTAAAAGTAACGACCATTATTGGCACGCTAGTCGCGACAAATGACAACGATCAATAACAGGCGGCGTAACAAATTGTTATTAGGAAGGTCTCGCCTCATATTCTGCACGGTATGAGTAAAATTGAAAAAGTATCTACCAACAAAAGTATAAAAACCGGGAACATGATTCCAATATATGAACAGTTTGATACGGGTTTGATCGTGTTTTGATACAACATTGGTGCATGCGAAATGCAATGAACCATTCACTAAGTTATCGTCAAGGTCGTATTAAAACAAGGTCTTAATAACTATAACAAATTGCTAAAATGCAGAATCGACCTCCTTGTTTTTTTACTAGTAATTATTTGTTAACAATGAACAGGTAGGTACTTTACTAGGACAGTAGCCTAAAGATTCTTCAGGAATTCTCAATATAAATAACCCAGAAATGACATATTGTACTATCCAGCAGCGTTTTTATCACCTTGTTAGAACGTGACAGGCATGGGGACAAATGATAAAAAGCCGACCATCTTAGCCCAGCTGTCCTGTGTCAATTGTCATATTAGTGAAATGGGGTCATATCGTATATGCGACGGATGACAACAATCAGTCGAAACCTCCAGGTGGACGCACACACACATAATGAAGCATTAGCAGAGGCTCATCTTTCGCGGGAGTGTGATTAATGTGACATCACCAGTCACGGCGAGCGTCGCGGACCATTAACTTGACTTAGGTACTCGCAACTAAACCTAGGTACATAACATGGTATACAATGGAATCTGCTCTTGAATTAGTTGAGTTAAGCTCAAATTATTATTGGTAGCAAACGTTTGTTGGCAAATGGCAACACGGCAACACATAAAATGTATTTATTTGGGAGATATTTTAGACAGTTTCGTTTTATTTTAGATTTATTTAGTTACTTATGTTTAAAATTTTAGTTTAATTTTGATTTGGTATTCGTTTTAATAATAATGCTTATGTTAAAATAATAGTTAAGTTAATTAAATTGAAATACTAAGATAGATATTTATACATGGAATTCAAGGGTAGGTCCTTAAGACTGGGTCGACCATCCAGTGGCGCCCTAATTAGGGGAATTGTGTTTTCTAATAAACCAATTAATTTATAACTAACACTAAATAAAATAAAATAAATAAATAAAATACGTCTATATATGTCTAAATATGTTTATCCCATTTATTCCCCAAATTTTAACTTGGTCTTTGTGGCATAATTTTATTTTAATTATTTTTTGCTTTACCAACTAAACGGCAAATGGTGGCCACATTTTTCCATCTAAAACACAATTCTCCTAATGAGAGCGCCAATGGACGTTCGACCCAGTCTTATTAACGTTTTAAAAATATGGCCATTGAAGTTATCATGTTCGTCGTTAAACAAAATCTTGTCAAACCTAGACCTAACATTATGTGATTTTAAATAATTGCGACGTTCTACGAGAAAAGGTATTGCGGTGGGCGCTTACGTTGCGTAGCGCCGCTTTATTAGTGTTGGAGCGTCGCTAATAACAGCGTAAGCGCCGACCACCATAAAGTACCTTTACCCGTGGGACGTCACAAATTAATTCAGAAACGTTCCATTGGTTCAACTTACACTAGCTAGAAAAAACTTACCACGTATTCAATCAATTTTGCGGATCTAGAATGCACCTAATATTTGGAACCATTGTCGAACAGATTGATATAACAATTTGAGCAAAAGCCTGATACTAAGTACAGGGAACTTTTATTGCAGCTTGTTATTCCAGGCCCTAAGCCTAATCGATAACATTCCCGGATTAAGGGGATTACTGCTAAACATACCATAGCTAGTCCGTAATGTTAGAATCAATGTTAAATGTACTTACGGCCCGATTTGAAGAATGAGATAGAATAACGATAGAATAGAATAGAATAGAATAGAATAGAATAGAATAGAATAGAATAGAATAGAATAGAATAGAATAGAATAGAATAGAATAGAATAGAATAGAATAGAATAGAATAGAATAGAATAGAATAGAATAGAATAGAATAGTTCTAATTTAGATAAGTTCTCGTTTAGATATCGTTTGTATGTCGTATATTGGCAGAAGCAACTCGATTCGGGCAACCTATGTCACTTTGGCGTTAGAAATATTGTAGATAGATCTTATTGGGATCACAGCGGAATCAAAATAAATGTCAATTTTGACATGTCGTTTAGTTATCGATCTTTTAAAGATATTTCTAAGATCTGAAACTTCTCTTAATCATTTTTCGAATCGGACCGTTAGGTTCAACGCGTGATAATTTTCACTAAAAATTTAACTGACATTTGGCTCTGAACTAACAATTTTGATTAAGCCATGTCCAAAAAAAATCATCCGCAACTTTTGGTAGAGTTTAAAAGCATGTGAAACAATATTGCAAACATGTGGGACATGTTTTGCTATTCGTATTTGTATCGTAACCGATATAGGTATACGTATACGTTTTGTAATTTCCAATTATAGTGTTGATAATAGGGCACTGTGTCAAATTACGCGATTATCGATTGTAGGTTACTGGGACATGCGTTATCTGCGGCGCTTGTTTTTTATTAGCGTTTATAAATCGTAAAATAAACAAACAAATTATTGTTATTTTCATATCAGAAAATAACATTACTACTTAAGTCCCGACATTGATAGCTTTATCAAGTCTATTGAGCTGCCAGTCTTGGGTTCAAGTCCCGATAATATACACACATAATAACAATACTTTTTATTTTTATAAAGTAGAGTAAATTTTCCAATTTAGCCGGCAATTTATAATTTAGGCGTTAGCCCCTCCACTAATCCTAACCATAAGTACAACGGATAATAAGAGGATTATTGTTATAAAAGCAAAAACTCCGCTACTTGCATACAAAAAGACCCCCCCTCTCTTTTTCATTTACGAGTGCCATTTTTAGGGTTTCGTAGTCACCTAGAAAGAAACCCTTATAGTTTTGCCATGTCCATCTGTCCGTCCGTCTGAGGCTTTGATCCGTGATCGTTAGTGATAGAAAGCTGTACTTTGGCATGGATACATAAATCATACATTGCGAAAGAACGGTAAAATAAAAACTATAAAAAAAAACCTAGTGTACCTCCTATACAAAATGCTTTTTTATTTTTTTTACCCAATAGTGTGGGGTGTCCTATACAAAATCCTTTTTTATATTTCAAATCGAATACGGGTCTCCTAAAACCATTTTTTCATAAAGATAATATTTACGGAAATAATCGCTCTCAAAGAAAAAAATGTATTCACCCCATGAGAAGTAAAAAATATGAAAAAATATTTGTTTTTTTTTTTTATAAATACTTTCAAAGAAAACAGTCGTTTATGAGTGATTGCAAAAAAAAAAAATCTTAGTAAAAGGACGTAAGTACAAACCGCTGGCAAAGGTACTCCCTTATGCTTCTAATGTACATGGTACTTATATTACATGGTACTTAATAGCCCATTAGCCCCTTTTGGCCTATTTTGACAGAATGGTAACTACGAAACCCAACACTGAGCATGACCCTACATGCTCTTGGTCGATGTTTAACATTTATATAAAAATTATAATATCCATAAACAAAGAAATAAACAAACATAATAAACCTTACCTTTATATAGCCTATGTCACTACCACAATTCTGACGGATTCACCTCATATAGGGCGTGCCAAAAATGGACATAGGTAGATAGGTACATACATACGTTCAAAAAACATTACCCTTGTTCTGACGCAGTCAAGTACAAAAGTTACGGGCATTAATGTTAAATTTATTAATCAACATCCTATTTGTACTTACACCTAAGTTTCCAGTTATATAATTTAAATACTACCATATTTATTATGAAGTTAATAATGAGGATTAAACTTAACTTATTCAAACCTTTCACATTACTGGAAATCCGCGGCGTAGTTAGTAATAGGTGTTAATCTTGGTTATGTAGATTGAAATTAAAATTCATCCCACGTACTCACGTCACGTATTTGCATATTTAAATAAGATCTAAGGCTTATAAGCACAATATCAAGGCTTTGTTTATTATGCTTACCTTTATCGCGAAACATAACCTTCTACAATATTCAGGTAACATGACTGAAAAGTGCTTCAAAAATTTGTTTTTTAGGGTTTCGTAGTCACCTAGAAACCCTTATAGTTTCGCCATGTCCGTCTGTCCGTTCGTCCTCGGATTTTCTCCGTGATCGGTAGTGCTAGAAAGCTGCAAATTGGCATGGATATATAAATCAATAGTATGAGGTATCGTTGGATAGGTCTTTCAAAACAAACCATTTTTGATAAAGTAAATATTTTTGGAAATTATGCTGATGGTCCTGGGTTCAAATCCCGGTAAGGGCATTTGTGTGATGAGCACAGATATGTGTTCCTGAGTCATAGGTATTTTCTATATATTTTTTAGTATTATATGTATATATCGTTGTCTGAGTACCTACAACACAAGCCTTCTTGAGCTTACCGTGGGACTTAGTCAATCTATGTAAAAATGTCCTATAATGTTTATTAAATTTATTGTTTATTTATTTATGTTTATTCAATGAAAACTATAGCGAACATGGTCGGTCCAGTCGTTTTTGAGTTATTGTCAAAATCTTCTTAGTAAAAAGACGTATAAACTTACAAAGCGCTGCGAAGGTACTCCCTTATGCTTGTAATGTTAGGTACATGGTACTTACTTATTCACTGACTTACTTGGCCTGTTCTGACTGAATGGTAACTACGAAACCCTACACTGAGCATGGCGCGACATGCTCCTAGCCGATTTTTTAAATATTCCTCATTTAAAACATAAACAGAGGTGATCTTACTGTCTTTGTATTACGCTAGTTCTAGCACCCAAAAGACAGGGATGAGTACCTATAGTTTTTTCTGTTCTTATTTACTGACAAATTGGGTTTGTCTAATTATATGTGATGTGCCTAAAGGGTCCTTATGCACATATTGCAAGTGGAGCATAAGGACTCTTTAGTTAGGCATGGAACGCCACATACATATATCAAAACACAGTTAATTTTCTTAGTTTTTATTGAGTATTGAATGATGGGTATAAGTAGGTATGTACATACTTTTTGTAGGTATCTATATATGTAAGTATTAATATTGTTGCCTAGTTCCTATTTTGCCCTCAAATATTTATATTATTATTTTTTTTTCGACTTTTTGAAATGCACACATATATATTTAACACATCAGAGCTTCTCCTCTATTTATTTCGATGCATACTGCAGTACATTTATTACTATTATGCTGGCATTTTGCTCTGCACTCTTAAGTAATCCATTTTTCACGGTTTTCACGGCGCAATAAGATTATACAAACTGTTCAGGCGTCTAAAATACCTACTTAGTTCCGGCGACCCTCGTTGAACTAAGTAGAAATGAGCAAATCGTGGTAATGTGGGTCTCAGGTAGGACTTTTCATAAAAGGATCACGGCTTTTCGGTCGCAAATATGATTATTGGAACCTGATTATCTACGTGCTTCGACGGCGGCTTTAAAACGAAAAAATATAAGTCGGGTTCTTTTATCTAGGTATGATTTAGGTAACGACCAAAAAAACAAATACACAAATAAATAATTTCCTAATTTTGTCTAGTTTTCACCTGATAATAAGCTTAATAGTAAATCCCTAGCGCGTGGCCAAACAGTCTAGAAAAAACATGCGAACCAAACAATGACGTCTAAGAAAACAACGTGTGAAAGCACCCGGACTAATATTTGAACAGTAGGGGTTAACGGGCTGGGATCTTTAGAAAAATATTATTACAGAGGCCCCGAGCAATATCCTTAGAAACCTTCTAGCCAGAAGTTACCAAACATGACTGCGCGAAAGATTTCTTCAGCACATTTACTTAAAACACAGCGAAAATATATGAAAGGCACGTCCGGGGTAATAAAAATCCAAGAAATATTTCTTTCAGATTAGCAGCACCCCGCTGTATTAATTTCTATATCTATAGATCCCCGAGGTAACGGAAATAATTTGTTCAAAACACGTACAGGGATAACGAACATCATAGCTAGGAACCTCTTGTAAGTATTACTCGTAACAATCTCTTCATCACTTTCCATTGCCAGTCACGTTCTACTTCAAATGAGAGAAAATCTAATCTTTTTCTGCCCTTCTGAAGTGATTGGGGGCGAAGTATAAATTCTCTCGGACAACGGCATTTGACTGCGGGGTACGGTGTCGGATTAGAAGTCTTTTGCATAATCACAGTGGAACGCTGAATAAGCTTATCTATTCTTCTTATGAATCGACTGAAAGTGATTCGATTGAATCAGACGCAGACGTGTTAATACCAAGTTTCATTTCAAGTACCTAAGTAATAGAAGGTGAACCATGAAAAAAAGCAAGTTAGTTTAATGAGAAAATTCTACGCTGGAAATAGTTATTTGTACAACAAGAGTTTGATATTTCTTCGAGTGCTTATTTTGAGACCCGTGCAAGCGAAAGATTCTATAATATAGAATCTTGAGCGTATTAAGGGTCTCAAAAGCGCATGAGATGTAAATAACTTTGATCTCGTGTAGTACACAAAATTTTTCACGTCGGCAGTGAAAACATATTTGGAAGGTAAAACTACAACCAGAAAAAATTTAATCCGTCTTTATCAATATTTCACTCATGTTTTCTGAAGGTATTCTCACAATTAAGTTTAATTACCGCAATATAACAAAACGAAAGAAATTTCAATAAAATAATACGAAAATAATGAAATAACGAACATCAATTGACAGTTCAGTCGACAACTTTTTTTTGTAAAAAAAAAACTTTGTAAGATACGGTCCGAATTGCGGATACTACTTTTGTCAACTATAGGAGTGATCGTTAAAAGTAAAATTATTTACTTTGCGTAACAATTGCGTAAATTTTTTAAGTTCATTATTTTGATTGTATAATAAAATACGTAAAATATGTTTTTTTTTTATTTAATTTTAAACTTTTATTTCATTAATAAATTATTACGAATGAAGACTCGCGTTAATTAATTATTACAAATGAAAATGCGATTTTGCTCACTGTTTTACAAAAATACAAATACAAATACAAAATTCTTTATTTCTTAATAATATACATTTTTGTGATGCAGGGGATGGAGCCGCCCGATAAGCAAAACAATGCTTGTGTTGGGAGGCACCGCTCTTCCCTAGATTTACAACTAGTACATATATATATATTATATAATAACTACAAGTATGGGTAATTATACAGATTTACTAGTTAAACAGTTTTTAACCTATTGCTTAGACATGCAATAAGAATCTTTAAGCCGCGAATTACCTTGTTCGAGCTGCTGACGTGAAAAATGTATTAAGTAATTTGTGATTTGCGTTACCTTTGTCTCTAATGTAATAAAAGCGTGTCGTGAGGTACAGATGTAGTGAATAATCGTCTACCATCGTATTTTCACGGAAATGCACGAACGTGTTATGCTATTTCAGTCAGTCTCAGTACAAAAAGTATCGACTGACTTTACGTGAGGCTCAGAGACTGTATCGTCTATTCCTCGCTGCAGTGAAGTGGTTTGCAAATTAAACGACATTGTGCAGAACGTGCAAGACTGACACTTCGAACAATTCGTAGTACAGTCAGCATCAAAAGTAGCGGATGAAACAACGCGCCAAAAGTATCTGATGTTCCGGATAACTTTTCCAAAAATTGATAAATTTCTAGAATTCGCGTTCAAAAGTATATCTTTTACAGTCTTAGTTGTTTTATATTAAAGACATCACTTTTTGTTAAGTTGTTACAGAATGGTAGATACTAATGAAGCGTTAATTGATCCGCTACTTTTGATGCTGACTGTACCTACTTACTAAGTAAGTTCGTACATAAGTTGATTCAATTTCTTTAATACGCTTATATGCAAAGACTGCTGGCCCAATCAAAATTTTAAAGTTCTTTATGTTATCTATTAACCCATTCAGCGCTAATCATTTCACGGTGTCGTTTTGCCTCTACAAAGCATTTCCTGTACATACCGGAAAACTTATGTTATCGGCTACGACGTAGCGCTACGCCCGTAGCTCGGCGGTGAATGTGTTAACTGACTGACATTCGTAATTCTTATTGCAACGATATAAGGTCGAGCGATGGTCAGTTACGAGCTTACGTACTCCTTAACTAGATCTTATCTCGTTGCAATAAGGTTTACGAAAGGTCACTTAACTATGTTGACCACCGAATTAACGACTGCAGCCGACGGAATGAGGGTATTGGTATAGACGCTCGTGAGGCGCTCGTAGTTGTTATATTTCTCAACAAAAAAAAATAGTATTAAAAGAAAAAACACGTTTTTTATTATTTTTCGCGCAACTGTTTCAATTTGGTCAGTGATAACAAGGCCACGGTGTATATCAATTTCATTATACTAAAAATAATAAAATATACAAAATCCCGGCTTTTCAACCTGGCTTAAAATGCATGCTTTTCAAATAGAATTCCACGTGAGAGCGTGAGATCCAGGCCAGAACTAATAGAAGCGATCACAACCGAGGATATTGGCAAAGTTTAACGCCCAAATAGTTGAGGATACAATTTCCGATTTGTCGCTAACAAACTTGCTTTATTTACTCGTCGAATCTTCCAGCTTGCTTGTTGTTATTTGAGTCCATTGTGATGGATGTACCTTTATGCATTTTTTAAATTGTCGGCCAGCTACTGGTAAAGTGTAGCATTTTGAAAAATTCTTCGCAAGAACTGACGGCAGCTGTACATATTTTTACAGTTCTTTCTGTAGTCCTACTACAGTTAAACCAAGCAAATTTTGCATATAATTTTCAATTACAAAGAACAAAGTTACATAACATAGTTAGTTTTACAAGTTTTTTGGAGAAATCGCGAAACGTCTGGTTGACGTAACTGGTGACCGAAGAGCTGGCGGCTTCCTCGCACAACGTATCAGTATTGCGATACAACGAGGAAATGCCGCCAGCATCCTTGGTACAATGCCTCAAGGGCCTATTTTAGATATAAGCTAGTTATAGTAATCATCTGTATATATCCATTATGTATATTGTTGTTGTCAATAAATAGATTACGTTTAAAAAATAAAAAGAACAAAGTGTGTTAAAGTGTACGTTTAAGTGTTATCATAAGACTGATTTCTATACGTTATCGTATTTCCAGCACGTCAAAGCTGGTGCAGAGTAGGCTTAGACGGCCTCTAACTATTTATCTATTTTGACATACGAATATAATCCACCCAGATTTATATCTGTACAAAAATCCAAGCGAAGCAGTGTTGTGTAACAAACTAAATTACAAACTGCGGGATGAAATTAAAGGCTTAGTATACTTAAAGTTACGGCCAGAAATCAAGCCACGGCGCAGCTGGCGGCGCTAACTTGCAGGTGGGATTTGCATTAATTTAGGCGAACATGCAACAACAGAGGCACCTGGGTATGCTAAGCTTATACTTATTGCTGGCTAACTCTGGAGCGACAATTAACCGTGCGGCTCGTGACGTGGTCCCGCCGTGACCGAACTCCATGAGTTTTGGCTTACCTTTATTCAAAATTACTATGTATATAGGTACTAAACTTATACCGTCAACAAGAAATTGGATTGACAGAGTTGTTAGATAAAATGAATTTTTAGGGAGATATGAGTCGATTTTACTTCTTGCGAAATAAAGTTGTTTCAAAACGTATGGAAGAAATCATGAAAAGTACAAGATTTTCGTTATTTCGCAGTAAAAAACCTTAAAGATATTAGGAATACAGTTCCTATACATATTTACTGTCCTATAATATTTATTTGTTCGCAAGTGTATCGTACAATGTTATACAGTATAATATATAATTATACATATGGCCCTTAAAATTTTCGACATAGACACCGCACTAGGTTCGTTAAAGTAGCACCATAACTACTGTAAAAAAACTTACGTTTACAAACTTTCAAAGTTTTCATTACAAAAACGTTACAAAATAATTTTCGGTTTTCACATTTTTGCATTGATTTGGTGTTGTTGAACGTGTTTGAGACACGTGAACAAAAATGATATAAATTGAGAACATGCATAAGAAATACCATCCATTATTCTCAAGGTAGATACTACACGTATAAGATATTTAACTATTATTTATGTATTTATTCTTTATTGCATAGTACATAATAGTACAAATGGCTGACTTAATGCCGTACTCTACTCTACCAGTCAACCAATGGTTCAAACCAGAAAAAATATTAAGATTAAGTTAGATATTGTACCTATTTAGACTCTTACTTGATATCTGCGAAATACAGTTATAGTACTTATAGTAACTTACTTTTCAAAGCCAGTGTTTTAAGAATGTGTACATACAATTATTTTCTAAAGATTCATTGTATTATAAAATAAAACACTTAAAAACCTGTCCTTTCTCTATCCCTCAGAAATGAAAAGTCGATTAATAAATATAACCTTGATCTTGATTGATAAATTATAATAACCTTGATCTTACGCCGCAGCGATACGAGAATAGCCTAAGACCCTTAAATCCTCCTAAGAAGTAGATAATGTAATTCGCATTAAGATGAATATTAATAAGATTAACGATAAATTCCTTTAAGGCGCACTTGGATATTTCAGGGATTTAGATTTAATAAACCATTTTATCTACACACATATTATAAACCCTCTATGATGTCTTCAAAACCCGTAAATAAATAATAATAAATAAATAAATAAAAATGTTATTTACTCAGGTATCAACCCATTAAATTACAATAACGCAAATATACAATTAAATTAAATATACAATTAAATTTGTCTAGACTAAAATTAAAGCTAATTATATAGGTGCAGCGGCCAACATTACGATAAACTGTTTTGTTGTAACAAGTTTCTTATCTGTGATGATGTTGTAATTGCTTCATAACTACATCAAAATCGATTTGGTTATACATTCAAATTTGGAACATCTCTGAAAAAATCGGCCAAGAGCATATCGGGCCATGCTCAGAGTAGGGTTTCGTAGTTACTCTTCCGTCACAATAAGCTAAACTGGAGCTTAAAGTATAGTAGATTATTAACCAAGGGATGAACTGTGGATAGTACGTGTTTTTACTATGAAGGGGAAACTTTTTGCGATAACTCAAAAACAGCTAAACTGATCATGTCCGCTATAGTTTTCATTTGATGTCTTTCTTAAGCTCTACTTCCACTACTACTTCCACGATTTTTTTCATATTTTTTGACCTATGGTTCAAAAGTTAGAGGACGGGGGGACACATTTTTTTTTTCTTTCGGAGCGATTATCTCCGAATATATTCACTTTATCAAAAAAAAATTGTTGAAGACCCCTATTGATTTTGAAAGACATTTCAAAAGATATCCCACACTGTAGGGTTGAAGCAAAAAAAAAATTCACCCCCACTTTACGTGTAGGGGCGGTACACTAAAAATTTTGATTTTATTCTACGACTTTGTCGGCTTTATTGATTTATATTTCCATGCCAAATTTCAGCTTTCTAGCACTAACGACCACGGAGTAAAGCCTCGGACAGACAGACAGACAAACAGACAGGCAGACGGACATGGCGAAATTATAAGGGTTCCTAGTTGACTACGGAACCCTAAAAAAGAACAATTCGATTTGCCCTCTATTCTAATATCAATCGAGATGCCTTTTTGTTCGAAATGAAATGTCAATTGCATTATACAATTTTGACATATATTGCATGTTAGTTTGTATCGAATGATACGGAAATAGGCCCCCGACTCTAGTTTGACTCTGAATTTAAAAAAAAAACTACGAATGCGTGACATGCGTGAAAAAAGTTTTCATTTACCGCCATTTGACGTACAGTTTATCTTTTAATTCGTTTTAAGTATAAAATGAATATGGTTTTGTTGTTTTTAAAGTAACTATAGCAAAAGGTGCGTGTAAAATGAGCAATAAAAATATTTCGGTGAAGCCACCACATATCCGCGAGTTCCGCCAAGAGAGCAAAGATGACCCAACGTTGGCTGTAATTTGGTTTAGTGAATATATCATAGAAAGTTTACAATATGTGTGTAGATTAAATAGTGTATGTAGCTACATAATTAGGCATTAAAACACTCCTGTGATCATATTAAGAAACTCACTTCGTTCGTTTCTTAAACCCACACTCGTGTATTTTAATGCCCTCATAACACATAAACAACTATTAATAATTGAGAAATGATTCAAATTGATCTCAAAAATTATTATTCAAGGCTACGATGACTTTTAGGTTACAGTTCAGTCGTTCTGTACGAGTATGAGGACCAACGCTTAGTCATCTAATTTTTCATACGTGTATTTTACAGAAATACTACGAAATATATAAGTAACTGAAACTTCATTTAGGCACCCTAAATTTAACGGTAACAGCCTAAGTACAACACGAAGAAGTATTAAGTCACCTTTCTTTGGCAGGACCTATTTGTTACATGTAATCCTATATACTTGTTCGAAACTTTGAACGTCGGGTCGTATCCATTACCCAAATATTCGGAATCATTCCTCGTAGCAGAAAATTATATCATTCAAGTTAGGCGTCTACCATGCATATAAATGAGTTGCCTAATAGAATCGAACAAACTTTTGTTGCGAGTGTCAACGTTGCCCTTGCGAAAAAGAAATTGTTGAATTAGATAATGCTCCGCTGCTTTTATAGATTTCATTAAATTAACCCTCATACTTTTGGTATTTATGTAAATATAGACGTTATAAATCTCGAAGTTTTTAAAGGATCTGGGGGCCTAGCCAAGATTACAATGGTTGATAGAAAACGCCATTCGTAACTTAAATAATGTATGGATATATATGAATAGTTTGAATTAAAACCCCGATTTGGTCACTGACTCACTCACTCACTCACTGATGATCTTAGTATTAGTACACAAACAACAAAACAATCTAAAACTGGGAACTTTTATCCCCCAACCCGTTAAACTAGGGGATGAAAGTTAAATCTAAAAAACTGAAAGTATCATTAAATAAAATACGTATTTCAGTATTTTAGTAAATCACACGTCACCCTTTAATTTAGGGGATGGAAGATTGTCATAAGCAACTTACAAAAAGAAGTGAAACCCTTGGTGGTTCAAAAACGGTTTTAATATAAGTTACAGATAATTCCCATGGAATCAATACATACAGTACAATACAAATACTCTTTATTGCACAACCTCAGAATAACATTTACAGAAAGACATACATAATACATGAAGACAGAGATGACAACAGGTTATCGCTAAACACATTTCATGCCCAAAAAATATTTTTTCTTAATAATTTTTTCACCTTCATAAAACAAACGGGCAATAAGCCTTCAATGAACTTATTTCCCCATCAGCTTGCCTACTTTGAGACCACTGAGCACATTTTCTTTTTTATAGTTACGTGTGCAATTTGACTATTTTCTGAAAATCCCATCTACTTAGGTTATTACATACGAATATCATCGCACTATTGGGGAATAAGGGAAAATAGGACACTTGTTGTCTAGGGAATTGATGTCTACATCACTTAGGTAAGTTTTAGTACAGATACTTAAGTATAAGAAGTACCTACTCAATTATTTTATTGCAAACAACCCGAGCGAGCACCGCTAAATCCCCCCACTCATTCATTACAATATTTAACTTTAAGTCCGTTTTTCCGCCGGTGCCGTTTATTTCCAAAACAATTATAATCCAATCATAACGCGAGAACGTTCCAACTCGCAAATGGAAATGTCAACGTAATCCCGACAAACGACGTTAACAGGACCACTGTATCTGGATTGCTACTTCGCCATTTCGGTACTTGTGACAGTGACAGTAATGAGAAATTCGACGGCCAGATGCCACTCGAACTAAGTCACGTTAGTTTAGCACTAGGACGCTGGGCTGGACATTCAACAAATAATCTGGTGGTGTAGAGAAAGTCATCAGTATAATATAAAGGTTTGCAACCTTTATAGTCTTCTGGACGATGACTGGCAACAGTTACATGTTTGAACTTAGAATCAGATATCGCTGACAGACGGAATAAAATCTGCAGGCGGGCATTCCAGAAGCACTTCGCATTGCGAATGCATATCAAACAGCCCCTTACATGAGTGCAAACCTTCGCACAATTTACGAATCTTCGTATGATTATGAGTTGCTTGAGTAAACAACCCAGAACATTGTGTACCCTTTTTATTCAGAAGCCATCAGGATGATATGGATATGCACGTAATAAGTAAGTACCTACATCAGCAACAGCAAGTGAGCCATCAAAGTTTGTCGCAAGCGCAACCTTCGTCAATTTCCATCGCGCTTGTTACTGACGTAGACAATTACAACATTCAATTTTAATTATAACTTTCTTTTAATGCAAAAATTAGACTTAAAATGTAATTGATTTACGTATTTAAATGTAAGTGCCATTCCTGGTGTTAAGTTGAAGCATTTGCAAAATCTCGTTTTTGATTACTGAGCATTGTGAAACGTAATGAAGACGATTCAATTTGTTGCAGCTAAGTATACCTACTCTCCAAATGCTGTCGAGGAAGAATTTATGAAAAATCAAAATTGCCTTTATCTTGGCAAGTTTTGATATCTGAATAGCTAGAGGATAATTTAATCTTTCTCCTCCCTTCGGTCGTGTTTTAATTTATCACCACTCGTTTTGAATTTCCTATTTTTCGCACTTGTATCGTAATAAATCGTAAAGTGAATAATTATACTTATGTTGCTAAGAGGGTTGGTTTTGTATAGCAAGAGTGTGTAAGTGGGTGTTTTACTGCGCACTTTAAATACTGCGTACACGAAAGAACACGAGTTTATAATAAGTTTAATAAACGATAGATCCTTCTGTAGGTACTATTAAATACATTTTGAAACTGCATTGCAATGCATTGTTCCGTGTACAAAAGTTTAATACAAAATGATATCTTACCTAATAATAACTGTTGGTTCACAGAACTGGGTTAATAGAGTAAATTAATGTAAACACTCCTCGCGAGAGCACAATGCAAATCGTTAATTAACCAACATAGTAAGAAGGGCATTTCGAACTTTAAAAATCTTATCCCAATTCTTTATTGGTTTTGCATCACGTCCTTTACCTTTGGTGTGAGCCACAGTTATGCAGAAATATCTTTAAAATAGGTATTAAAAAATTAAGATTCGATTCTGTAAGCTTGAATGCGCTTCAAGGTTAGTTTATTCACCGGGCTAATAGTGCAACGGTGCAGCAGCAAAATAGATTTAACAATTCATTCATAACGATTACAGAAGCGACTTTACCCAAAACTTGCTTTGGAGTTTCGTGCCATTGTCTTTAAATTTCGAGGTGACGAAATTAAGTGCAAGTAGGCTTGGCACAGGTGTGCCGTGAGCGTGACAGTACTTATCACTTTCTAGGAGAAATAGACGAGTAGGTATACTCTGGCACAGCGAGCTTGTCAGTACAAAAAGGGCGGCAAATTTAAAAATTGTAGGCGCGAAGAGTTGACTTTTCGCATAGAAAATTTATATTTTGCGCCTTTTTCTACTGACAAGTTGGGTATGTTTTACTATACATCGTGTTTTTTTTAAACGTCGTTTATATAGTAATAAATAATAATAATAAATAATAATAAACGTCGTTTTAGAGAACGGTCTGATAGCGAAGAGTCTCGACCAACAACCTTGAGAGACTCTCGCTAGGTGGTTGGATCAAGGGCCAGACGCAGAAGCCAGAAGGTAATCTTGGACACGGCGTGGATAGTCCGGCGGTTCCTCTCTCTGCGGCCCTGACCACCTTGGGCCCTGCCCCGCAGCTGGCAGCACCCTAGGTTAGGGTTTTTATAATGTGTTTATATTTATTTTGTCTTGTTTTGTAAGTGTTTTTATATTTTACTATTATTCATATTATAAATAATCTAAATAATAATAACACCTTAAGAGCAATTTCTATCTGAGCAACTTTTCAAATCTCGAAGTTTTGAAACTATGTTTTTGTCGCGCTGCGGTGGGCGGGAGTACGTGCGTGCGACAAAGACAACTGCAGGTCGAACTAAAATTCCCACGCAAAAAACTCAAAAATCAAGGTTGCGCTCTCGACTGTTACCTCCTCCAAAACGCAACCAATCATTACGAAATTTTGGAAACTGCAAGAGGAGGAAATAATCTATGTGGTTATGTTTTGATTTTTTGGATATTTGTTGTCATATTTGCATACTGCGCCATTTTTTGCAGCCAATTCAATTGAGCCGTATTTGCGATTTTCAAGGCGCTGTAAGTTTCTTCAAAATAAAGTAATCCAAAAAAGCAAAACATATTGATGATATTGATCTTATTTGATAAAATCATTGCTCTAGGTTAAAAATCCAGGGACGAAACCGTCGAGAGCGTTTGTATTAAAAAATCGCAACTATGAATTCCTCTTAAGGGGTTCTTGTCTCATTCTCACTGAGCTTAAGCGTGAGCGAGTTGGATATGCGTACTCGGGACCGCAGATATCATGTTTTTGAATATTAATTTTTTGTAAGTTTTACATAAAAAAGAGAAAAGTAATCGCTGATTTGCCTTAAAAATATAATTGCGCATATTTAGAAGCAATAAATTGTAACATAATGTTAAAGTGCGTTTTATACCTATGTTCGTGATTTTTTCTATCGAGCGAAAATTAAAAAATCTAGATTCGAATCGCTCAAGACTTAAGTCCCTACAGAAAATCCTCAAGACAGTTAATTCATTTTTTGGTAGCCATATTGTTATCTAAAGAAGCGGTATGATTTTTTTTAAACTCCGCTCCCTGAACCTCAACATATGTGCACCATAAAAATATGTATACCTCTACTACCTTATATACCTTAGCAAATAAAATATCTGCCATATACTAAATTTAAAACAGTGCTTTTTAAATGGCTACTGGCAAAAAAAAAACTCTTTTAATGAATTTATTGCTTATAAAATTCATATTAGTCAAATTTATATTATATATACTTTATTACCATGACATTACATACTAAATTATTATTATTACTTAATTTATGTGTAGTTTTACATGACTGTATTTAAAATGTATAATAGTTGGTGCAATTAAGAATATTTACTTACTTTGATTCATTATTTTATTATCTATTTCTGGCATCGATGTGTATATTGTAAAATTGACTTATTGTGCATTCTATTTTAGTTTAATTTAAGTTAATTTAGTTTAATTAATAATAAATTAATTAAGTTAAAAAGAAATTTGTCTAAACTACACCGTCTGGGCTATCAAATTCGCTGCCAACCTAGCTTGGTCTGACTTTGATTTTATAATAAAAATGACTCAAAAGACAAACTTATCACTTCAATGACTGACTTTCGACCATAAGGTCGATAATTACATGATTATCACTGTCTGGAACAATCCATACAGATAATAAACAAAATTGTACAATTTTATCGAAAGGTACGAGTACCCACTGTCTACGAATAAAAGCGATAGGTATATATAGTTATAGATAAATATATGGGAACAAGCTTTTGCCCGCGACCTCGTCTATGTGGAGTGATGATGATGGTATTGATGATTGATAAAAACTATGCTATGTCCTATCCCGAGCTCCAATTATCTCCGTACTAAATTTCATCTAAATCGGTTCAGCAGTTAAGACTTGAAGAGGTAACTGTTAGAACATATAAACCAAACAGGTTTTAAACCCAATGTTCCTTAGCTGGAAGCTATTTGTTTTTGTCTGTGGTTCTTTATTTTGTCAGTTTACAAACAAATGAATACACGTATCGTTTTGCTGTCTGCGACAATATAATGTTTTACTCTATTCAATCCTGGTAGAATTCCACTCCAAACCCAATAGGTTTTGGGCCCAGGATACGCGAATAATTAGTACGTAAATAGTTTTCGGCAAAAAGTTCAAAAATTAATTCGAAAATGTCGTATGAAAATTTGCCGACGACGACCTCGTCTTCCACGTCGAGTTCCGGGATCGCAGTCAATTTTGAAAAGCTCAGTGGCATAGCTAACTATGGAAACTGGAAGTTTTTGATGCGTATGTACTTGATTCACGAAAATCTATGGGATTGCATACAGGAAGAGTCTACCGGCGTTCCCAAGGTCAGCGATGAGCGTCAACAACAAAGAACGCTTGCAAAAATATGCCTGATGGTGCAGCCGTCATCGTTTTCACATGTACGTAACGCAAAGACTGGATACGAAGCTTGGAACAATTTGAAAAATGCCTACGAAGATAAAGGGCTATGTAGAAGACTAGGACTGCTACGTACTTTATTTGGATTGAAACTAGAGCAATTTAAGGATATGGAGGCCTATCTCTTGAAGATCACTGATTTAGATCAACAACTACGAGACATAAATTCTCCATTAGATGATGATTTCCTGTCAGTAATTATGTTAAGTGGTCTACCACCAGACTATGATCCACTTATTATGGCATTGGAAAATTCTAACATTAAATTGTGCAGTGAAACAGTAAAAAGTAAATTACTACAAGAAAATTTACGACGAGACGATAAGACCGAAGAAAGTTCTATGTTTACAAACCGGGGTTCTAGTTCAAAAAGTGTCAACAAACATCCATCGAAGGTTAAGTGCTTCATATGTAAGAAACCGAATCATTATGCGAAAAACTGTCCAAACAAAGCCAATAAAAGTGAGAAACGCAGTGAGAAGACTGAAAAAGCGTGGAACGGAACGTTGCTAACCGCTTTGGCAGTTGACGTTAAGTCAAACTCCTTTTACATTGACAGCGGCTCAACTTGTCATATGTCAAACGATAAAACGTTATTGCAAAATTATGTTTTGGAAACTCCGCGTTCAGTAACAGTGGCGAATAAAGAAAAGTTGCATAGTGAGGGACATGGAACCGTCGAATTGTTGTTAAAAGGACACAGTGAAACTACGAAAATAAGCGATGTTGTTTACGTGCCGGGATTGTCAACAAATCTTATTTCCGTTGGCAAGATGGTAGACAAAGGACTCGAAGTGCATTTTAAGAAGCAGAAATGCGATATTTATTGCGGCAAAGATGTAATTGCCAGTGCTACGAAGGTGAACGGCGTCTATGAACTGGACATGGCGAGTCAACCGTCACATGGATACGAGCTAGCTGCGGCATGTCACTCTGAGGATTTGGGTGAGCCAGTACTTAAGGTTCTTTCAAGGGATCAAGAAGCTGCTAATCTGTGTGAAATGAAGTCATCCCAGGAGTTGTGGCATCGTAGACTTTCACATCTAAACAGACGGAGTATGGATTTACTAAAAAAAGGTATGGCTAGTGGAATTGATTACACTAATGATAAACATATTCCCTGCGTAGCATGTCTTGAAGGGAAACAAAGTCGATTACCATTCCCCAAAAGGTCTTATACCAGAGCTACTGAGAAACTTGGTCTGATTCATTCTGATTTAATGGGACCTATGCCAGTTTCATCATTCAGTGGTAGTAGATATCTCTTGACTTTCATTGATGATTATTCTAGAATGACTTTTGGATATTTTATTAAAAGTAAAGATGAAGTATTGTCTGTATTTAAAACCTTTAAGAGTTTTGTTGAGAATCAAACTGATTTGAAAATAAAAGCGATTCGTTCAGATAATGGCACTGAATATGTGAATAAACAGTTCCAGATGTTTCTGAAAGAGCACGGCATCCAGCATCAGACAACCATACCATATTGTGCAGCCCAGAATGGAGTCGCAGAACGCGCCAACCGCACGGTTATGCAGGCAGGACGCTGCATGCTGCAGGATGCTGGAATGGACCCGAGGTTCTGGGCCGAGGCATTGAATACAGCAATATACATTAAGAATAAGTCACCAAGTAAGGCGGTAAGAGGGACCACACCTGAAGAGCTATGGTCAGGTAATAAAGTCAATTTATCTAATTTGAGAGTATTTGGCTGTGTCGCCTATGCAATGATCCCTAGTGAAAAACGTAAGAAATTAGATGCAAAAAGCAAAATGTATGTATTTGTGGGATATTGCGATGGATCAAAAGGATATAGACTAATTGACCCTGAAAACCCGTCTAAATGTATTAAGTCTCGAGATGTACAGTTCTTTGAAGATAAAATGTATAAAGATATAAAACTGAATCAGCAAAATTCTACTACAGATGGCCAGTTACATTTAATTAGTGATGGCATAGATAATACTATTAGAAATGCAGATCCTTTAACTGCAGATCCTTTGTCAGCTGATCCTGTTGTGGAAGTATCTGAAACTGAACCAAGCACTTCTAGTTCCAGTTTTGTAGATGATCCTAATGATGTCACTTGGAATCCTGATATGACTACGGATCAAGGCTCTAGTGAGTATGAGGAAATGACAGACTCCGTTAATGCAGAGATTGCAATGACAGTTGCATGTCAAGGTGCTGAACCAAAGACAATTCATGAAGCGCTGTCAGGACATGATAAAGTACATTGGAAGGAAGCAATTGTGGATGAGTACAAGTC
The DNA here is from genome assembly GCF_033807575.1 of Cydia pomonella. NCBI lineage: Eukaryota > Metazoa > Arthropoda > Insecta > Lepidoptera > Tortricidae > Cydia > Cydia pomonella. The sequence goes on from NC_084710.1 coordinate 13,930,780, forward strand.
ATTTGAAAAGAACAGAGCCTGGACATTGACAACATTACCTGCTGGAAAGAAAGCTGTAAATTGTTAAATGGATTTTCAAAAAGAAACTTGGATTGGAAGATTTGCAACAGCCAAATTAACCATAGTAGAAGTAAACATATAGACATTCAACATCATTATGTGCGGCAAGTCGTAAGTGATAAAATTATTAACTTAGAATACTTGTCTACTGATCAAATGCCTGCGGATGTTTTGACAAAGCTTCTAGGCAAAGACAAACATTTTAATTGTGTTTCTAATCTTGATTTAAACTGTTCGGTTTAAGGGCAGGTGTTAGAACATATAAACCAAACAGGTTTTAAACCCAATGTTCCTTAGCTGGAAGCTATTTGTTTTTGTCTGTGGTTCTTTATTTTGTCAGTTTACAAACAAATGAATACACGTATCGTTTTGCTGTCTGCGACAATATAATGTTTTACTCTATTCAATCCTGGTAGAATTCCACTCCAAACCCAATAGTAACAGACATACAGAGTTACTTTTGCATTTATAATATTAGAAGGGATTTAGATCCCTTAAATTATCATATGAAGACTTTTGAAACCCACTTTAATAAACCCAATGTCCATATAATATCCATTCAATTCAAAAGGGCTGTTTTTATCAGGAAAACACATTAAAAAGTAGGCAAAAATATTAAAAAGTACACCTTTAAATTTATCTAGTGTGTACAGAGTGTACACACCGCACTATTTTTCAAGTATATTTACTATCGCGCCTGGAACAGCAGCTATTTTTAACCGTCTTCAAGATTTCAAAAGAGAAGGTTATCAATTCGGTTGTATGTTTTTTTTTTTAACGTTTGTTACTCCATAACTCCGTCATTTCTACACGATTTTGAAAATTATTTATTTGTTTGAATTGATATATATACAGATTGGTCCCGTTTTTGTCAAAACTCAGTTCTGATGATGGGATCCATGAGGAATCGAGGGAACTCTTCAAATGTTAGGAGGCATATAGTGATTTTTGTATTTTCTGTAACAAATCAATCATTTACATTTAAAAAAGTGACATTTGATGAAGTGGAACTGCTGATGATGATCAGGATGGAACTCTTCAACGACGCATAGTACACGTTTGGCGATTTCTCCTCTTCGCTCTGTTTGATAAGTAAATTAAATTTTCAAAACAAATTTTTGTCAAGTTCGAGTTCTGACAATGGGGTCCATGAGGACTCGAGGGAACTCCTCAAATGTTAAAGGCATATATATATATATAGTGATCTTAGTATTTTCATTAACAAATCAAGCATTTACATTTGTAGAAGTGACATTTGATGAAGTGGAACTACTGATGATGAACAGAACGGGACTCTTCAATGATGCATAGTTCACGTTTGGCAATTTGTTCTCTTTGCCAAGCAGTTAGGTTTTCAAGACACATTTTTATATTTCTGTCCTATTTAGTTTTTTTTAATAATTATCTGGTGCTTTATTTAATGCGAAAGACGTTCATGCAGTAATTAAATCAATGGCTCGGGGAAAATCACCTGGACACGACAGCCTTAGCATAGAACACCTTAAGTATGCTGGCTCTCACCTACCTAGAGTACTGGCCTTATTATTTAACCTTTGCATAAGTCATTCTCACTTGCCGGATGCTCTCATGAAAACTGTAGGTAGTTGTGCCAATAGTTAAAAACAAAAATGGCGATATTAGTGATAGAAACAACTATAGGCCGATTTCATTGGCAACTGTGATCGCTAAAGTACTTGACAGTCTGCTCAGCACTCAGCTTGACAAATACCTAAATCTACATCACAACCAATTCGGTTTCAGACCGGGCCTATCAACCGAAACAGCTATCTTGTGCCTAAAGCAGACTGTCAGGTATTATACGGATCGAAACACGGCTGTGTATGCGTGTTTTCTTGACCTCTCTAAAGCGTTCGACCTGGTTAATTATGATATATTATGGCAGAAACTAAAAAAGATCGATATTCCTACTGAACTTTACCACCTTTTTAAGTTCTGGTATGTTAACCAGGTCAACGTGGTGAGATGGTCAAACGCATATTCGGATCCATACAGGCTGGAGTGCGGGGTGAGGCAAGGGGGTGTCTCCTCACCCAAGCTCTTCAACCTGTATATAAATGCATTAATAGAGGAGCTCAGCAGCACTCATGTCGACTGCCACATTGATGACAACTTAAGCTACGCTGACGACATGGTGCTGTTGAGTGCCTCTCCGTGTGGCCTTGGGCAGCTGCTTGGCATCTGTGAGCAATTTGCTAGCAGCCATGGCCTAATATATAATGTAAAAAAGAGCGAATGCATGGTCTTTTAAGTCAAAGGTAGCACCTGCCACCTGTGCCGCCTATTCGCTTATATGGTACTCCTTTGGATAGGGTAGAATCTTTTAAGTATCTTGGCCATGTGGTAACCTCTGACTTGAAAGATGATGCCGATATAGAGCGAGAACGGAGGGCGTTGTCTGTTAGGGCAAATATGGTGGCCCGCAGGTTTGCTCGTTGCTCTGCCGAAGTTAAGGTAACTCTATTTAGAGCCTTTTGCACAACTTTTTACACGAGCAGCCTGTGGATCTCTTATACCCAGAAACGGTACAACGCTCTCCGTGTACAGTACAACAATGCCTTCAGAATGATGATGGGGCTGCCTCGCTACTGCAGCGCATCGGGGATGTTTGCTGAAGCTAGGGTAGACTGTTTCTACACCACAATGCGGAAGCGGTGCACATCCCTGTCGCGTAGGGTGCGGGACAGCTCTAACATCATCCTGAGGGCATTTGCGTCAAGGTTTGACTGTCAGTACATGAACCATTGCCATATGATACATGTACTGACAGGCAAGCCAATATACTGTATGTAGAAATAGTATGTTATGTCATGTGTTTACTAACCTTAGTTGTAGGAAGACTAATTAATGTAAATGTGTAATTTAATATAGTATAATGTAATTACTAACAAACTATATGGGCCTATTTGACCTGAAATAAATGTATTGAATTGAATTAAATTGAATTTCAAGCATATAGGGCAAATCTGCAATGTGTCAAAGTGGGTGCAGTGGCAAAAAAAAACATGTTACCTCCTTTTCTACATAATCAGGCGTAGCACGCTGTCTTTTTAATTTCATTGTATGAAATCTAAAATCAACAATAATTGTTCTTTCACCGGTCTCCCTCAATGAAGTCGGTTTTTTTTTCTTAAAAATTATGTGTAGTTATAACGGTCCAAGTCCTAGTAGGTACCTAAGGACCGACCTTACGAACAAGTGAACGATAGCGCCAACCAACACGGACACCTTTTAACCATGCGCCTATTTACGGCCAATACTCCATCCCAAGGTTTCTGCCAATCTATGATGTCGTACTAATGAGTGACGCGCAGCGATAACAGCACGCCTATTCCCAAGGCCTACCAAGCACGTCGCCTTGCTTACACAAACCAGCATAATTGTAACCTCGAAATCTAAATAAATATGCTAAACCAAAGATTGCTCTACACTGGTTCGTCTTATTGGTTACACTGAGTATGTTTAATTATAACCCAGCTCCACATATCGCTTGACTCAGCAAATCTCTGATAACTTATCACACTTACCCACTGACAAAATGCCATATTGTTTTACATACGAAGCGTCAACGCAACTATCGTTCACGGTTTTTTTAACAATAATGGTCAAATAATGTGAGTGTTATACGCAAAATAATAATGAATAATACATGGGCGACGGTGATATTTTGTTTAAGTTTGATAGTGTTAGTGTCTGCTGACTTTAGTGACAAAGGTAAATAAATAACAAGTATAGGTATAATCACATCAGCAAACCGAGACAGATATAGGTACTTCCTGACGAGTTTTATCTTAATAATAGAAAGTATTGGAAAAGCAAACTCAAGTATTTACTTGTTATATCAAATATCAATAGACTGCCCAATAATAATGATACGGTGTATATATCATGTCGTTTAAGATGACGCGTGCCTTGATTCGTAATGACATGTTTTTAAAGGTTGGATTTGACAAAACTGCGCGTCATCATGAATAACACATTATAAATGATTAACGCATTTTAGTCTTCTTGGTTTACTCTGTGGGGTAGTTATTATAAATGCGAAAGGGACTCTGTCTGTCTATCTGTCTGTCTGTTACCTTTTCACGCTTAGACCTCTGAACCGATTTAGATGTAATTTGATATGACAATAGTTTGTCATAGAAGATATGTAGAAGAATATAAGATAGTTTTTATGCATTATCATCAAAATTCCACGCAGACGTAGTCGCAGGCAGAAGCTACACCGCATGTCCAATAAAAAAAATCGAACAGAAGTTTTACTTTTCTCTTTGTAAATATTTTAAAAATATATTTCTTACTATTTTGGGTACTCAATCCAGTAGCGGCTTACAAAACGTACCTATTTTTCAAATTTGTATGCCCCTTTCAGCATTATAAATAGTTAATACCGACCAATTTGGGTAAACACGAGTAAATACGGGTATATTGATTAAAATCTGAGTATTTACTCGGTATTTACCCCTGAGCTGAGTATAGTACTACTCGTAAGTCTTCAAACAAGTCGTTAGTTAACCATATTAACTACTTGCCAACACTTTTCTTTAAATATGCGTTATTAAGAATATTTTCTTTAAAATTTCGATAAAAAGTTTGCGTCGTCATTTTTTTAAAAAAAATCTCCGGCCGAAGAGACTCTCGAACCTTCTCCACCTCGACGGCAGGGCTGGAGCCCTAGTTGTTCGCCCGCCGTCGCCCCGGCTCCTGCCAAGTCTATTGCGCAGTATACGTACGTGAATACCAAGGTATACGTGGTGTGCAGTATAAATTAAATTACTTCCAGAACAATGCACGATCTCACACTGCATAGGCAAAGAATACCTGTGCATAGGCGATAGATGCTACTGCGCGGTTGGCTATATAACCAACCCAACACAAACTGCCTGCGTCAAATGTCCAGGTAAGTTGGTAAATAAGGTGGTGGTATACATAAATAAATGGTTGATAGGTAATTGGCGATTGATTGGCTAAAATTATCATCCTCTAACATGATTCTTGTGTTTTTTCTACCATTTTTATGGTACTTATAGATACACAAGGCTTGATTTAAATGTAGGTTGTTTTACGAGTAGGTATATCTAGCCCGTTAAAGGGTTAAGGCCCTTCTAGAGGTTTGTTAACCAATCTCCAAGGTGACTTTTGTTAAAATTAAAACTGACTTTTGATTATGGATACCAGCAATAGAAATTTGATGGAAAAACTAGTCACGTTGGCGGGAAGCATGACTGGGAACTGTTTAGAAAGACTTTAGGGATTTGAATTCACAGTTAGAAAGCGCGTAGATACTTACTTACCTCATTCATTATGTTACTTTGTACCTATTGAAGTCCTAATTAGGAATAAATAATCAATATTAGCACGCGTATCTACAATGGAATCGGTTGCTGCTAAATGCTGAATCTTATCAACACACTGTCACAATTAAACGGATCTGAGGTATGATTTGCAGATTATATTTTATTGTAGATAATCTGCAATCGGAATTAATTATCAATATATTTATTACCACAAACAGGCTTTATAATACCCCCGGTTTATCGTGAAAATGGGATTTAAACATATCATTTTATATCTCTACCGCTGCACTTTATTATTTTTCGCGTCATAACATAAAAATAGACATAAAAAGTGTAGTATATTTTATATTTTGTTCTGAGCTATATTCAGAAGCGAATATTTAAAAACAAATTAAAATGAAGATCGAATTTGTTATTCTGCCTGTAAGTAATATATTTTCGACGTGATTTTAAGTCTAAAGGTGACAGTCCATTTCCAACTACAGCTGCACTACCGTTGCGACATTACTGGTGCGACATTACTGCAGCGGCCGACTGCTGCTGTTTGCGGCGTACAGTTGCGGCAGCGTTCGTCAGTTGATTGTCAAAGTCAATGAGTTATATATAGAAATATTATGTTGTCACATTTTTATGCTGTTTATGCTGTGTGTACATGATTGTATGATGAATAACGGTTAGCATACCTACATCGATCTTATTCTAACACATACGTGCGTCCTGTAATTTAGTAGTAGTAAAACTCTTTATTGTACAAAAATGAAAACAAAACAGGAAAAAAACACTCATCATTAGTACAAAGGCGACCTAGTTTTCCAGTTTTTTCACTTTTATCAGTCATGTAAATAATTTATATATACATACATACATACATACATACGTAGCTGCTATCTACTTATTGCTTACCATGAAAATCTTAATTTGAAAATTGTATATTTGCCTCTCTATCGCTTTTGCCCTTTCGAGCTTATATCTGTTCTCGGAAAACTACGAAAAAAGTAAAGAACAGTTTATGCAATGAATTTGTCAGGAAACATAAAAAAAAAACAATAATAGCAACGCAAACAATAGCAAATACAGAGGAACTACCGCGAAACACAGAAACTATCGGAGTTGTTTATCCGCGGGTGTAATAAACACCTTAGAATGTAGTGGTTATATCCTCTTTGCTTAGAGCTACTAATATCTGTGACCAAAGACATTTCTGTACAGGTGAAAGATTTGACGTGCGGTTCGCAGCCGCAGTTGCGGTCCAAACCTAAAAATCACCATGCTACGTCGGTCTTGTCATCATTTTACTCAAAGAGCATATAATCACTACGTTCTTGATTTTACTCATAGAAATAGGATAGTATAGAACGACTGTTAAACTTCGAAAGTGTGACCAAAAACGAAATGCAAGTGTGTGCGTAAATTGTCTATGTGCGAACAAAAATAGTGATGTCATGTCATGTTACAACATATTAATAATCTATCGATGTTTAACTGCTTTATCGACTACTTTTTCAAATGTGTTGTGCACCTTAAAAAAAAGGTATTACTTATAACAATCGTTATTATTTTGAGTCGGTTATAAAGGTAATATCTTAATGATGTCTTGCGAACAACTAATTCCATACCTACTATTAATACCGACAAGTTATCGATACAGTCATATAAACATTTTGTCAAGCCCTAGCGTAAAGTAACAGTTTAGGTTTTTACACAAATTCTAAATTATTGACTAATATGATGAAATATTATTGAAGAAAAACTTATAACGAACTGTATAAATGGGTTTTTTACACTTTTTATGCTGTTAATTTGATAAAATATTTTACGAAAATTTCGCTAGGAATATCATAATTACCTGTGTAATGAGTATTTTCCTGGGTTTTTTGGCCCTGAAACACTACAACCCGGCACACAACAAGACACCATCTTCACTAAATTACCTAATATATATTTTTCACGTCAAAAAATACGACAATATGATCTTGGCCGCCTCGGCCGACTTCGAACTCAAAAAATGATTACTTTTTCTCATATGTAGTCTGCCTCTTTCGCACTCATGGCTTGTTCATATACGTGATGGCTTCCCTTTCGCACACTTCATCTGTCTATTTTATTATGGAATTTGACAATAACACCTACGCATTCAGGCCGCTGCAGTACTGTCGGAGCAGTAGTGCAGCTGCGGTCGGAAATACGTTAAAATTACCATATTAGGTGCAGTCGGTAACGTCATTGATTTTACTATGGAAATTGACAATAACACCAACGCGTTCAAGCCGCTGCTGTAATGTCGGAGCAGTAGTGCAGCTGCAGTCAGAAATGGACTGTCGCCTTTATTCACATTCTTAAATAAAGCCCCCGGAAACCACAGTTGAAACTGCGAGATACTTACACATTCACATTAAAATGAATAAAAATCTCTCATGTCTTGATTTTATGGGTCGTTATATGAAGTCGTAATAAACCGACTGCACTTAAATAATCGAACACGTTCTCATGAAAAATTACGTAAGGAAGCCGTACTTATACATATTAAGTACCTACACTCATTGCTTAAATAAAACAGAACTTATCCACTGAAAGCATCGAAATATTGGAAATGTCAAAATCATAATAATTATTGTCATTGGCACACTAAATACCTAATAAAGTAATGATCATAAACAAAAAAGTCTATAACAAGAATTATTAACCTGGATTAAGAAAGAATAACAGCATGATTAGCATCTGTTATCCACACGCGACGATTAGGAAAAATCAGTACGTACGTCAGCGAACAAGAATAAGTACTCAAATTCCATATACATACATGTATAATATGTAGGTAAAATAAGGGTTCATTTTTATGCCATTTGGCTACGGAACCCTAAAAAGCGGCCAAGTGCGACTCGGACTCGCCCATGAAGGGTTCCGTACCATTTATGACGGATTAAAAAAAACTACTTACTAGATCTCATTCAAACCAATTTTCGGTGGAAGTTTGCATGGTAATGTATATCATATATTTTTTTTAGATTTTTCTTTTTGTTATTTTAGAAGTTACAGGGGGGGGGGACACAATTTTTTCACTTTGGAAGTGTCTCTCGCGCAAACTATTCAGTTTAGAAAAAAATGATATTAGAAACCTAAATATCATTTTTGAAGACCTTTCCATAGATACCCCACACGTATGGGTTTGATGAAAGTTTTTTTTTTAATTTTATGACGTATTAAAAAAAACTACTTACTAGGTCTCGTTCAAACCAATTTTCGGTGGAAGTTTGCATGGCAATGTATATCATATATTTTTTTTAGATTTTTCATTCTGTTATTTTAGAAGTTACGGGGGGGGGGACACACATTTTACCACTTTGGAAGTGTCTCTCGCGCAAACTATTCAGCTTAGAAAAAAATGATATTAGAAACCTCAATATCATTTTTAAAGACCTATCCATAGATACCCCACAGGTATGGGTTTGACGAAAAAAGATTTTTTGAGTTTCAGTTCTAAGTATGGGGAACCCCCAAAATTTATTGTTTTTTTTTCTATTTTTGTGTAAAAATCCTAATGCGGTTCATAGAATACACCCTAAAAATTAAGCTCACTTTAAAGTCAATCCAAAATTACGAAACTGTCTTTTTAGGGTTCCGTAGCCAAATGGCAAAAAACGGAACCCTTATAGATTCGTCATATCCGTCTGTCTGTCCGATTATGTCACAGCCACTTTTTTCCGAAACTATAAGAGCTATACTGTTCAAACTTAGTAAGTGGATGTATTCTATGAACCGCATTAAGATGTTCACACAAAAATAGAAAAAAAAAACAATAAATCTTGGGGGTTCCCCATACTTAGAACTGAAACTCAAAAAATCTTTTTTCGTCAAACCCATACGTGTGGGGTATCTATGGATAGGTCTTCAAAAATGATATTTAGGTTTCTAATATCATTTTTTTCGAAACTGAATAGTTTGCGCGAGAGACACTTCCAAAGTGAAAAAATGTGTGTCCCCCCCTGTAACTTCTAAAATAACAGAATGAAAAATCTAAAAAAAAATATATGATATACATTACCATACAGACTTCCACCGAAAATTGGTTTGAACGAGATCTAGTGAGTAGTTTTTTTTAATACGTCATAAAATTTAAAAAAAAATTTTTTCATCAAACCCATACATGTGGGGTATCTATGGATAGGTCTTCAAAAATGATATTTAGGTTTCTAATATCATTTTTTTCTAAGCTGAATAGTTTGCGCGAGAGACACTTCCAAAGTGGTAAAATGTGTGTCCCCCCCCCCCCCCCCCCCCCCCGTAACTTCTAAAATAACAGAATGAAAAATCTAAAAAAAATATATGATATACATTACCATGCAAACTTCCACCGAAAATTGGTTTGAACGAGATCTAGTGAGTAGTTTTTTTTAATACGTCATAAAATTTAAAAAAAAAAATTTTCATCAAACCCATACATGTGGGATATCTATGGATAGGTCTTCAAAAATGATATTTAGGTTCCTAATATCATTTTTTTCTAAACTGAATAGTTTGCGCGAGAGACACTTCCAAAGTGGTAAAATGTGTGTCCAAAGTGGTAAAATGTTGAACAAGATCTAGCAAGTAGATTTTTTTTAATACGTCTTAAATGGTACGGAACCCTTCATGCGCGAGTCCGACTCGCACTCAAAAGGAGGAGGATTTTTAAATTATTTTTTTGATTGAATCTATATATATATATATATATACAGATTGGTCCCGTATTTGTCAAAACTCAGTTCTGATGATGGGGTCCATGAGGAATCGAGGGAACTCCTCAAATGTTAAAGGCATATATGTATATATATTACCTGGGCGACCGAGCTTTGATCGATTATAACTATTTATTGTAATATGGTGGTGTATAGGTGATAATCTTAACTACATTTTTTTACTAAATTAAACTTGTCTAAAACAATAAAAATTAAAAAATTAAATATAAACTTGAACATATAAAAATAAAAAAATTAGTCACCGGGTGAGATTCGAACCCGTAACACTCGTTTAGCAGTCCGCGTCTTAACCCGCTGGACCAGACGGACAGTGGCCGGGAACACGAAATTAGCGACCATATTCTGCGTCGAAAGAAAAACGCATGAAAACTCGAAAACACATCCCAAACATAAGAATAATCTAGATAGATTGTATACCCCCATATACCAAATTTCAGCGAAATCGTTAGAGCCGTTTCCGAGATGACAGAAATATATATATAAATATATATACAAGAATTGCTCGTTTAAAGGTATAAGATATAGTGGTCTTAGTATTTTCATCATCAAATCAAGCATGACATTTGATGAAGCGGAACTGCTGATGATGAACGGAATGGAACTGTTCAACGCCGCATAGTTCACGTATGGCAATTTGATCTCTTCCCATGTTTGTGACACAACAGTTAGGTTTTCAAGGCACATTTTAGTCAAGCTCGAGTTCTGATGATGGATTCCATGAGGAATTGAGGGTACTTCACAACTCTTTTAAGCAAACTTATAGACATTTTTATTATTATTTCATGTATGGTGTGAAATAATTTATTTTAAATACATAATACTGTCGAATATATTTAGGGTATTTTACCAGTCAACTAGCAAATCTGAAATGTGTCAAGGTGGGTGCAGTGACAAACCTCCTTTTACCTCCTTTTCTACATAATTAGGCGTAGGACGCTGTCTTTTTAATTTCATTGTATGAAATCCAAAATCAACAATAATCTTTCTTTCATCGGTCTATCATTGATCTCGGTTTTTTTTTTCTTAAAAATTATATTCTACTATATATTTTTGAAAGGCTATTTTGTGTCCCGCTTCTGGGCACAGGCCTCCCCTTTCTTTCTCCACTCATCACGGTTTTGTGCACCGATCCGGGTGCATTTAGCAAGCCGCGGAGCCAACGTTACAATCGTTCACGCTCCGTAGCTATCTCTCTCTATCACTCTTCCATATTAGTGCGACTGTGACAGTTGCGTTTCGTTCGCCACGGAGCGTGAACGATATGCACGTTGGCTACGCGACCAGACGTGTCCCGCCCAATCTCACTTAAGCTTAGCGGCCGCGATACCAGTTTTGGAGCGCCCTTCCTTACCCGATCGGTTCCAGGCTATAGTGCGCTCCACTGCTGCTGGCAAATCTCGAGTCGGGAGTTCGGGACCCCTGAAAATAATATGAAATTAAATCAATCAAGAAAAATATGACGTCTTTTTTATTTACTCGCTTAAATACAGGTATAATACGACCACGCTGAGTTTTCACCGACTCACGGCAGTGACATACATAGGATCATAGGAGTGCCATACTAGACATGAAAACTTAACGTGGTCAACAATGGCCAAACCCGTAATAAATTAAATTATTTTACAGGATACATGGAAAAATGTTACGGGCCATGCTGTAACCCACACGGCAATGGTAGCCTTCAGTGCTTTCAGGGGGTCTGTCAGCGTTGCTATGATCCTCTCGACAATTGGATTTGCAGGTCAGTATCAATAATTGTCGATAACAATACTCGTACTTCTACATACCTGTGCAACGGCCAGAACCTTAACTGGATAACAGAAGCTTCGTACAGATTTGCACCAAAAAAGGCCCATGGTTATTTTTATTTCTTATAGTTCTCATGTTTAAAAAGAGTTTATAGTTTGTCCCATTCAACCCATTCACATTAACACTTATTAAAGTATGTACTTTTGAAAGTAGGTAGGCTCAAGAACCGCCCTACTCGGCACAGATACCCTATTTGATGGCGATTGACGACTAGATTGTCATGTTTTTTTGTGATATAGTCGTTAAGTGTCAAGGTCAAGGTACGAAAACCACATATTAACTTACCTTTTTTTACTATACCTACTCTAAGAAACATTCGACAAATTTTATTTTTTTTGGAACTGTGACACAAAATCGAGGTGGCAAACAAACATACGGCTTGGTTGATAGTGTCACGGTTACCGCCCTATTAACCCTTTTTAAGGCACTACATATAATAATTAATAATACAAGGTGCTTTGTTTCAGAGACCCCCTGGATCAAATACTATTGATATCCATAACCCAGGTGGTTATGGCTACAGCGCTGGTGCTGGGCATCATCGCAACATTCGTGCTTCTGTACAAACTGTGTGCTGCGACCAACTTGAGGTACCTGTTGACTGACTGCATCAGAGTGGCGCCACTCTGGCGGCTAGCAATATTACGAGTAGTATTTGACAACCATTTTACAAAAAAACTAAACTTTCACCTTTGCTACCATTGGACCGTAGAGGATTTATATAATCACTTTGTTTGCCGCGGCTAACGTAGTAAGTTTGACAGATTCATGATCCTTAATTTATTTATTACTTTAGTTGGAAACTTAGTACTAAATGCTAGGGGACTCACTAAGTCCAGGGACCGGACCCGCTTACCCTAACCCGTTCAAAAACCCGGGTTATTGTAAAGCTGTGTTCCAAAAACCGCTTCATTTCGGTAAGCTTTTGATTGGCTTACCGGTTAAGAAACTAATCCTATTATTTGAATTAATTCAGGTTAGCGCTTACCGATATTAAAAACCCGGGAAAGGGTTACCGCTTCAAGCGCTGATTAAATACGAACAAGCTGTTTTAACTTTTACGTGAACTGCATATGGTCTATTAACGTAGCGCCCGACGCGAAACACGGCGGTTCCATTCCCTACGTGCACGTGCGAGTGCGCGGCGCGGCGCGGCGGCAGTCGGTATTTGTCAAAGGCTTTGTAATTTGCCGACCTAATATTGCTAATTCAAACAAAAGTGTACGTTAAGTCAAGTAGCGCACAACGTAGATTTCAAAACACATGCTAAAGTTTAAGGCAAATTACCTAATATGGTAAGGCGTTGCATTGATTTTGGTATATTTTTGTTTAGTACCTATTACTCCTATTATAGTCACGTTCTTTATCGTTAGCTGTCTGTGCACATCTCCTGTATCAGTGGAACTCATCAATGGCTTCTAATAATTTTATCGAGTTCGGGCTCATTTTAAAGGTCTTGACTAGTTCTTTACGATACACATGGTGGAGAGGGTCTGATGGTGGAATCGGAAGGTGTCGATGGAACTCATCGATAACTACTAATAATGCTATCGAGTTAGGGCTCATTTTAAAGGTCTTGACGAGTTCTTTACGATACACATGGTGGCGAGGGTCTGATGGTGGAATCGGAAGGTGTTGATGGAACTCATCGATAACTACTAGTAATGCTATCGAGTTTAGGCTCATTTTAAATATCTTGACGAGTTCTTTACGATACACATGGTGGCGAGGGTCTGATGGTGGAATCGGAAGGTGTCAGTGGAACTCATCGATAACTACTAGTAATGCTATCGAGTTTGGGCTCAATATAAAGGTCTTGACGAGTTCTTTACGATACACATGGTGGCGAGGGTCTGATGGTGGAATCGGAAGGTGTTGATGGAACTCATCGATAACTACTAGTAATGCTATCGAGTTTAGGCTCATTTTAAATATCTTGACGAGTTCTTTACGATACACATGGTGGCGAGGGTCTGATGGTGGAATCGGAAGGTGTTGATGGAACTCATCGATAACTACAAGTAATGCTATCGAGTTTGGGCTCATTTTAAATGTCATGACGAGTTCTTTACGATACACATGGTTGAGGTTCATCATTTTTGAAAACCACATTCCCTAAAACCTATAAAACGACATCCATGACAACTTTTATGACAAGTTGCATGGCCGCCATCTTGGATTCCAAAATAGTCATGACTTTCGAAATCCGCACTCCCTAAAACCTATAAAACGACATCCATGACGACTTTTATGACAAATTTCATGGTCGGCATCATGAATTCCAAAATGATCATCTTTTTCGAAATCCGCACTCTTTAAAACCTATAAAACGACATCCATGATGACTTTTATTAAATAGTACGTGGCCGTCATCTTGGAATTCCAAAATAGTCATCATTTTCAAAACCCGCACACCCTAAAACCTATAAAACGATATCCATGACGACTATTATGACAAAAAACAAGGCAGCCATCTCGGATTCCAAAATAGTCATGATTTTCGAAATCCGCACTCCCTAAAACCTAAAAAATGACTTCCATGATGACTTTTATGACAAAATGTGTGGCCGCCACCTTTGATTTTAAAATGGTCATCATTTTCGAAATCCGCACTCCCTAAAACCTATTAAACGATATCTATGACGACTTTTATGACATATTGCATGGCCTCCACCTTGGATTCGAAAATAGTCATCATTTTCGAAATCTGCACTCCCTAAAACCTATATAATGACATCCATGACGATTTTTATGACATTGTACATGGTCACAATCTTGGACTCCAAAATGGTAATCTTTTTGAAATCTGCACTTCCTAAAACGTATAAAACGACATCCATGACAACTTTTATGACAAATTGCATGGCCGCCATCTTGGATTCCAAAATAGTCATGATTTTCGAAATCCGCATTCCCTAAAACCTATAAAACGACATCAATAAAGACTTTTATGACAAATTGCATGGCCGCCATCTTGGACTTCGAAATGGTCATCATTTTCGAAATCCGCACTCCCTAAAACGTATAAACTTTTTCGTTTCGTTTCGTTTTAAACGTATAAACGTATAAACCGCGCGATACACACTGCCGGCAAGATCGACCGTGAGTCACAGCCGTGTCGTGTGAATGACAAATCCTTTGCCACAATTGCTCGGGAGGGCGAGTGGAAAGCGGAAGAGGCCAGTGAGGAATGGATAACTATACAAAGGAAAAAACTTAGAAATCGATTTGTTGGTAACAAAGGGATAGCCACAGTAGATCCGAATAGCAATTTCAAAGCAGCGGACATTAAGGTTCCCATATATATTTACAACGTATCTAAGGAGGCAACTGAGGCTGAAATTTTAAGATTTATTAAGAGCAAAATTAACGTTACTGTGTCTTTACAAAAAATGAACATGAAGAAAATGAAGGATTACGATGCATACAAAGTGTTTGTCCCGAAGCATAAAGCGGATATTTTCCTAAAGGAGGACTTTTGGCCAGACGGTGTAATATATCGCCGTTATGTTGATTTCAGTCGGAATAATAATAACAAAGTGAAATAGTTCGGTTAATAATAATAATAATAATTGAAGCAAAATGAATAGCAGTAAAATTCAACTTATTAGTTTTAATTGCAAAAATGTGATCCGCTCCGTGGACTGCGTGAGGAAGTTGTGTCGTACTGCGGATGTGATTGCACTGCAGGAAACGTGGCTGCTGCCTCATGATATACCTTTCCTGGGGGGCATCGACGATAACTTCGCGTTTACGGGCACCTCGGCAGTAGACACATCTACTGGCATTCTAAGAGGTAGACCTTACGGAGGAGTTGCTCTTATATGGCGAAAATCTACGTGCCCGTGTGTATCGGTGGTTAAGTGCAACAGCGTAAGGCTAGCCGCTATTAAACTTGTTTTTAATGATCGCTCCATTCTAATTGTATCTGTGTATATGCCTACCGCGTCGGCCGATAATCTTATTGAGTTTACGGAATGTTTAAGTGAGATAAGTGCAATAATTGATAGTTGTGGTGTGGAGTCAGTCTACATACTCGGGGACTTCAACGCGCACCCAGGTGAGCTATTTAACCACGAACTATTAGACTTTTGTGCAGAGCAATCGTGGTCGTGCGTTGATATGGATATTTTACCTATTGACACTTATACGTTTGTAAGTGATGCGCACGGGTGTCGGCGCTGGCTTGACCACTGCGTTGTGACTAATGCGGCGAGGCAGTCTATAGTGAACGTTAATGTTATAAAGGACGTCTATTGGTCAGATCATTACCCCTTACGTATTGAGTGCAATGTTAATACTGTAACACCTAAAATGCCATGCTCGGATAATATTGACAACGGCGTGATATGGGGTGACAGAGACAAGGAACAAATAGACAAATATCATGAGTTATGTAATTCTAAGTTCAGGGACTTTGATTTTCCGAGTGATTATATTCAATGTGCTAATAAGAGATGTTTTAATCATAATCATAAGTTATTACTGGATAATATGTATAGCAGTATAACATGTACACTTAGAGAGGCGGCCGAATATACTCGAATATCGTCTGCTCGTAAAAAACACAAATATGTAACTGGGTGGAATAAACATGTCGGTAACGCTCATAGGGAGGCTCGGCACTCTTATCTTAATTGGCTATCGTGTGGGAAACCTAATAGTGGTCATATATATAATAATATGTGTGAGACCAGGCGTATATTTAAGTCTAAATTAAAATACTGCCAAAACAATGAGCAAAAAATAAAAATGGAAATAATTGCTCAACATCACTCGTGTGGGAAATTTTCTAGTTTCTGGAAAGCTACAAGTAAATTAAATCCGAGGCCGGGTACCCCTGTGAGCGTAGCCGGTTGTCATGAGCCTATCGAAATTGCGAATGCTTTTCGTGGTCATTTTCGTGTTCAGTCGCCCCTAGTGGCCCCGGTGCAGGAGCCCGACGCTGATAGTTCTCCCGAGGATTACAGTGTCACCTTCTCTGCCAAAGAAGTATCTTCCGTAATTAAAAAGATGGCAAGAGGAAAGTCACCAGGTAAGGATAGCCTCAGTATCGAGCACCTGAAGTACGCCGGGGTTCACTTACCGAGGGTCCTGGCTATGTTTTTCAATTTGTGTCTTAGTCATTGCTATCTGCCAGATGATCTGATGCACACAGTTGTTGTACCTATTCTAAAAGATAGGACCGGCGATCCCTCTGACATGTCCAACTACAGGCCTATCTCGCTAGCAAACGTTATAGCTAAGATATTGGACAGGCTGCTTGACAGACATTTGGATAGGCACATAAAGTTACATGATGCTCAATTTGGGTTCTGCCCTGGCCTATCCACAGATAGTGCCATCCTGAGTCTCAAGCAGACTGTTCAGTATTACACAGCTAGAAAGACTCCTGTATTTGCCTGTTATCTGGACCTGTCAAGGGCTTTCGACCTGGTATCTTACAATAGGCTATGGCAGAAGATGAAAGAAGAGACTGACATACCTAGTGAAGTCATTTCCATTATTAGGTACTGGTATAGCAGGCAGAAAAACAATGTTAAGTGGGCAGGGGCGCACTCGGAAGTGTATGGGTTGGAGTGCGGGGTGCGGCAGGGTGGGTTAAGCTCGCCCCGACTGTTCAACCTGTACATGAACCGACTCATCGAGGAGCTGAGCAACACCAACCTAGGATGCTCAGTGGATGGAGTTTGCATAAATAACATCAGTTATGCCGATGATATGGTGTTGCTCAGCCCTTCGATTAGTGCGTTGCAGAAAATGTTGCACATCTGTGAGTCATACGCGGAGACCTATGGACTTAAATATAACACAGTAAAGAGCGAATTCATGGTTTTCAAGGCCGGCACTAAAACATATCATGATGTACCACCTGTCAGGTTGTGTGGAGCACCGTTAAAGCAGGTACAGCAATTTAAATATTTAGGGCACTGGGTCACCGATGACCTAAGTGACAACCTTGATATAGAGAGGGAACGTAGGGCGCTGGCTGTACGTTGTAATATGCTGGCCCGGCGGTTCGCGCGTTGTACTGATGCAGTCAAAGTAACCCTTTTCAGGGCGTACTGCCAATCCTTTTACACGTGTAGCCTATGGGTCAGACATACGCAGCGTACATACAGTGCCTTGCGCGTCCAGTATAATGATGCGTGTAGGGTGCTGTTCGGGCTGCCGCGACACTGCAGCGCCTCCGTGATGTTTGCGGAGCGGCAAATTGATGGCTTTTATGCCGTTATCAGGAAGCGGGCCGCCTCGATGATGAAACGTGTGCGCGGCTCCACGAACACCATCCTACAAACGCTGGCCGAGAGGTGGGACTCCCCGATACTTAGGCGATGGATGCAGCTCCATACCACAGCGGGGAAATAATATATTTTTTTTTTTGATTAGGCCAATTTATTACTAACATAGTTCTTAAGGATTTACCCATTGTCACTAACATATTTAATTATAATTTTAATTTTAATTTTTATCTTAATTTATATTGTATTTTAATGTATGGAATTTATTTTCTGAATTAAAATTATTGAATTGAATTGAATTGAATAAAACGACATCCATGACGACTTATATGACAAATTGCATGGCCGCCATCTTGGATTCCAAAATAGTCATGATTTTCGAAATCCGCACTCCCTAAAACCTATAAAACGACATCCATGACGATTTTTATGACGTAGTACATGGTCACCATCTTGGACTCCATCCATGACGACTTTTATGACAAATTGCATGGCCGCCATCTTGGATTCCAAAATAGTCATGATTTTCGAAATCCGCATTCCCTAAAACCTATAAAACGACATCAATAAAGACTTTTATGACAAATTGCATGGCCGCCATCTTGGACTTCGAAATGGTCATCATTTTCGAAATCCGCACTCCCTAAAACGTATAAAACGACATCCATGATGACTTTTATGACAAATTGCATGGCCGCCATCTTGGATTCCAAAATGGTCATCATTTTCGAAATCCGCACTCCCTAAAACGTATAAAACGACATCCATGACGACTTTTATGAAAAATTGCATGGCTGCCATCTTGGATTCCAAAATAGTCATGATTTTCGAAATCCGCACTCCCTAAAACCTATAAAACGACATCCATGACGATTTTTATGACATAATACATGGTCACCATCTTGGACTCCATCCATGACACTTTTATGACAAATTGCATGGCCGCCATCTTGGATTCCAAAATAGTCATGATTTTCGAAATCTGCACTCCCTAAAACCTATATAACGACATCCATGACGATTTTTATGACATAGTACATGGTCGCCAACTCGCCATCTTGGACTCCAAAATGGTCATCTTTTTCTAAATCTGCACTCCCATAAACCTAAAAACCGATTTACATGACTACTTTTATGACTTACTGCATGGCCGCCATCTTGGATTACAAAATAGTCATGATTTTCAAAATCTGCACTCCCTAATACTTATATAACGACATCCATGACGATTTTTATGACATTGTACATGGTCACCATCTTGGACTCCAAAATGGTCATCTTTTTCGGAATCTGCACTCCCTAAAACGTATGAAACGACATCCATGACGACTTTTATGACAAATTGCATGGCCACCATCTTGGATTCCAAAATTGTCATGATTTTCGAAATCCGCACCCCCTAAAACCTATAAAACGACATCCATGAAGACTTTTATGACAAATTGCATGGCCGCCATCTTGGACTCCAAAATGGTCATCATTTTCGAAATCCGCACTCCCTAAAACCTATAAAACGACATCCATGACGATTTTTATGACATAATACATGGTCACCATCTTGGACTTCATCCATGACACTTTTATGACAAATTGCATAGCCGCCATCTTGGATTCCAAAATAGTCATGATTTTCGAAATCTGCACTCCCTAAAACCTATATAACGACATCCATGACGATTTTTATGACATAGTACATGGTCGCCATCTTGGACTCCAAAATGGTCATCTTTTTCTAAATCTGCACTCCCATAAACCTAAAAACCGATTTACATGACTACTTTTATGACTTACTGCATGGCCGCCATCTTGGATTCCAAAATCGTCATCATTTTCGAAATCGGAACTCCCTAAAACCTAAAAATGATGATTTTTATGACAAAGTGTGTGGCCGCCATCTTACTAAAACCGGATACAAATAAGCATCTATATAGTAAGTCAACATTAACGAAAAGTACTTTTACGTCGGTAGTTACAATATAACTATCGAATCAATTACGTAATGCCCATCTCTGCCGCGGTGCCGCACCGGTGGGGGAAAGGCGCGGGAGAGGGGTAAGGCTTACCCTAAACCGAAAGGTTACCGGTTAGTACACGCAAAACACAAACCGAATCAGCTCCTGTAAGCGGTAACCACTTGTTACGATTAGGTTAATCTGAATAATACGGGTTAATCATTATTGTTGGGTAACCGGTTGAACGGGTTACCCAAACGATTAGCTTATCATATGAAGGGGTTACCCATTCGAACGGGTAAGCCAAATGAACGGGTTTTCCGGTCCCTGCTATACTAAGTCACAAAGAACCATTATAACGGCTATCAAAGACCACACTAAGACCAAACATCAAAAAAATGAGACAGTCCGACGGTTCTAAAGCACTCAAAGTGATATAATAAAATTCCAAAAAATATAAAAAATCTATGCCTTAACCAGTTTAAAACAAATTTGTATGCCTGGTTATGTGACCTAAATGTTTATACTATAGAATAATTTTTTAATGTTAAATGTACATAGTAATAGTATGCATGTTGTTCGATAAAACTTTTTAATAGGCTAAGTCTCTGTATTTTGTTGGATCATTAACAATTAATCAAAAATACAGATAATTTTTTGCATGCTTGTTTAAGTAGAATATGGAGAACTTGTACATACTATATTTTTAACAACCCTATGTAACCCGTATTCCGCAAATAAAATTCATTCATTCATTCAAAGCTTTTTATGCAAGGAGTAGACTCCGGTTGGAGCAAAAAGCTATGGAAACTTAACAACAGACTAACTTCAACTTATAACAGGGGTGTTTACGAGCCATTGCGGGGTCAAAGGAGTTTTGGCCAGGTCCCATCCTGCATCCCACTCCATCAATAACACCGATTTTTTTTTTATACTACGTCGGTGGCAAACAAGCATACGGCCCGCCTGATGGTAAGCAGCCTCCGTAGCCTATGTACGCCTGCAACTCCAGAGGAGTTACAAGCGCGTTGCCGACCCTAAACCCGCCCCCCCTCATTGAGCTCTGGCAACCTTACTCACCGGCAGGAACACAACACTATGAGTAGGGTCTAGTGTTATTTGGCTGCAGTTTTCTGTAAGGTGGAGGTACTTCTCCAGTTGGGCTTTGCTCTAGATCTGTAATGACATCCACTGGCTGTGCCCTACCCCACAAAGCGAGATGACATTCACAATGCCCATACCTCTCTTTTGGACGTAGTTTAAGGACGTACCCGGGTCCAAAATTGTCGAATGTGTGGCGAAGAGGAAGATACAGTAATTACACCTAATGTGTTAATGTCACGCCCTCGCCAGACAAAGAATGAAGGATTTTGGAAGCAACCCATGAGCTCCATTATCCGGCACATGGAGATGGTCAAAAAAGTTCTTGAGTAGCTGACAGATCGTTCCTAAGGGGGCAACTACACAAAAGATCCCTATGGGTCGAAGTGTATCTGCAATGGCCCCCGAAAATCATAAGATAGTACTAAATGCTACCTAGTAGTTAATTGTCAAATTGGATCACAATCTTTAAGTCGATGTTTTATTTTTCGTAGTTGGAGTTCTTATTTATACATGTATATACATATATTATACTTATACAATTATTTGACATAAAATAGGGTTGGCAGCTACAAAAGTTTTGATAGATGACGTCAACATAGGTTTTACCTGTCTCTGCCTACCTGGACAGACGGAGTCGCACCATAAGCGCTCCTTTTGTACATTTTTTTTACGGAACCCTAAAAACAGGGATAGGATTGACAGGTACAACCTATGCTGGCGAAATTTGTATAATACTTCGACCGGAGAATCCTATTATAGGTATAATAGGTTCCTTATGTGTACACAAGATGTATTTTGTCATAAACCGTAATTATCTCAAAATTGGAATGGAAAACTCTTGATTGTTTTTTTTAAGTATATTTGTATTGAATTTGACTGTATTATTGTCTTATATTATGTTTGTAAGAGAAAAAAGGTATACTTTAACAAATTAACATTTTGTTTGTATTTCTAGGCCATCCAGCAGTAGAAGTCGATTATCCGTAGGAAGCCTTCAAGTATATGTCGAGGAAAGACTAAGAGATGCGCCGCCTAGGTAAGATGAGGACTGTATATTGTTGGTGCAACAAGGGGCCAAGGTCCGCGGGCAATTCGAAACTCGCACTCAATTTTGGGTGGTACTGGTACGAGTAAACCGTTTTAAGCTTAGAAGGCTTATTCTGGTTGTAACGACGGGCTATGAACTTGATCTGGATTTTGTTATGGATATATCTGTCAGCTCTCAATAGTGACTTTTCTTCAAACAGAAATGTAACTTGTCACTTTTGAGAGATGACAGATCATATTTATAACAAATCCAGATCAAATTCATAACCCTTTATTTTATTACAGTCAGAAGCCCCCAGGGCGAAATGTCAAATCGTAATAATGTCCGCCATCCATGCCCATTTCATTTTCTTTTTAGTTGTCTTGTTTATTGTACAAGATCATGTAGGTAGTAATAATAGTTTTAATCCAGATTATAAATTACTTCAAAATATATTAATATGTAAGCAACATTTCAGGTACTCGCGAACAGCGCCAGCTGGGTCATCAGTGTATCCAGCAGTTGCATTTTTGAACGCAGGATTCGTAAGTACCAATGTGGTACCAATAGCTAGGTACTAGTATTAATAATGAATAGGTAATACTTAGTATTAATGATGAGCTAAAGGTCCCCTTGACTAGTTAAGAAAGGTCCCCTGATTTATAATAAGATTAACCTTTCGTATGTCTTGTCCCGTATACGTCCCATATAATTTGGACAATAAATTATTACTTCAAGGTTATTATTCAGTAGTCAATTTTTGACAAGGGTATATGAAGGGTCAATAGAAATCGTGCCGGTAAAACGTGCCGTGGTCGTATCGTGACGGTAAAACGTGCCGTGGTCGTCCAAGTCAAAGAGCGACACGCTCTTATAATAGGTATATTAGGATACCTTCTTTATTTGTCTTGATACATTTGATTGAAGTGCATAACACAATAAAAAAAAGGTATAAATTATTATAGTTATAACATATTTACAATGATAATTTTATTTGCATTTCAGATACACGACAGCAGTGTCCCTCCGCCGCCTTACAGCCCTGAGAGAAAAGAGGAAGAAACACTACCTCCAAGCCCTCAAATCCATATATAATATAAGGAAGTTATGTATAATTTAATAAAAATAAAAAATCACTTTAAAATTTGAGACCTACTAAATATTTTTTTAGAGGTGTGCAATAAAAAGTTTTGTATTATATTGTACTCCTCTACGATTGCACAATACCTACACGAAATTACAAAATGGCACATGACAGAAGGATTTTTCTATCCGTCAACCATGGACTATGCCGAAGAATAAGTTGGTGCAGGGTCAAGGGTCATACAAATAGAGTAAAAGGAAGAAAAATATGACTCAAGTCTCAAAACCGTAGGTACATAAATATTATATTGGTACGAATTAATAATATTAAAAAGGGTCACTACGTATTTGAAATCGCAGATCTATTGCTCGACATGTTTCGCTTCATAACGAGGAGCATCCACGGGAGCACGCGTTGGCGGACCGACGCAGACTGCCGGGCTACGGCTCTCCGGGACAAATACAAAAGATATATTGGGAGCGTGCACGACTGTCACGCAACCTAGTGACCGCAATTCTAGGGGAAAACGTCAATTCACTACATCTTATAAAACTACTCCAAAACTAAAAACTACTGAACGGATTTTCATACGACTTTCATCTATCAATATAGTGATTCTTGAGGAAGGCTTAAGTATATAACTTGTTAAGGTTTTGTGTAAATTGTTTGAAATATAACGATGTTGTCGGAAAAAATCACGCTGGCTAGGAGCTTTAATCGAAAACGCTGCCTAATCCGTTTGAGCTATAACAACACAATGTATGGTGGGGTTGTTTCTCATTCATAGGTCTACAAAAAAGTCCGCGATGTGAAATGTCTCTTTTAAGGATAACTTACTATATCCATTCTTAACTTCTAGAAAAAGATCACGTAATATGTGGCATTTGCAAAGCTATTTACATGGATACATTATTAACAATTATCAAAATAAATACGTTAGTTATATTAAGCATTTCATACAGATTACAATGGTCCCTTACACCATACAATTTAAATGAATATTTCAGGAGTAATCGTAAATTAAAGTTTCATTTCGAGCCATGTAACTTGTACGAAATGTTAAAGACGCTATCCGCAGTTAGTTCAATTTTTTACCACCTTATGCGCTGGGATCGCTTTACTTACCCCCACCACGCACTTCGCACGGTCCCAATACAAGAAAGAAAATACATATATAACCTTGTGCAATATGTACCTTCACTACTCCAATTGAAAGTGGTCCAAATTAGGGGGTGGTGCCTTGCATTGAATAAGGATCAGCTTATTTTTTTAAATATGTTAATAGAGTAAGCCTGCTCTTGTTAAATTCAAGTTTTTGATCTTAAAAACCCACCGAATCATTTGCGACGAAACTTCGATTTCGTTTTTCGTAGCCTCAGATTGCCTGGACAGTGACGGAATTGGACATAAACTCTGTTTGATGTGAGAGGACAATGAGCTTAAGGCTATGGGAGGTATGGAGATCAGTGCCGGGGTTTTACCCCGTCCAGTATCCAAATTTTAATTCTCCATGCATCCTTATCATATAAGGTTTCTACTCGAGAATTCTCGAGACTATAATTGTATTTGTGTTTTTTAATAAAACGACACGTCAAGATCGCTTATTTTCTTTCTAATGCTAAAAAAACGAATTATAGGGCCATGTAGCAAATATTACAAAACTAAATTACTTAATTTTAGGTATTTTACGTTACTATTAGGAAGAACCATATACATGTACGGTTTTTTGATGGATTCAATTTATTAGTTTTGATGTAATATCGTGTAACGCGTGGTGCTGTGGGAACCTCCGCACCGGCGACAGGTCAAGGCATGGTGCCCGTGGCTCTCCACCATAGACCCGCAGATGCATAACTGTGGTTCACAAACATTGCAGCCTAGACGAAGAGCAACGGCCACCCGCAACGAGTCGTTGTCAAGCAGGGTGCCAAAGTTAGGGGAGCAGGGTACCAAAGTTAGGGGAGCAGGGTGCCAAAATTAGGGGAGTTTATATTAAATAAATATTGGCATAAATCTAGCGCAGATGAAGTATTTCTTAGTTCTATAAATGGTAAAAATCAAGGAAGGGGGTTGAAATTGTTTTAAAAATGTTTTTCATATATGTCCAATCATTTCAGTAATTTATACGTATATTTATCGAAAACAAATTCATCGAAGTTTCTATTAAAGTACTAACAGCACTAAGAACATTGGGTAGTGCAGCAGAGCAGTAGAGCGTTGGCTGCCAACTAGGGATTGGAAACCGGTTAATCAAAAACCGGTTAACTGAGATTTTTGAGCTCGGTTAATAACCGGTTTTGCGGACCCACAAACCGGTTAATAACCGAAATTTAATTTCTTTCATAATTTGTTTTTGACCACTCTACTTTTGTTTTTTTTTTCTACACTTTTTACTAAATGATCAACCTACTTGGCCGTATAGCATTGTTTCACTGTTTGATGACATTTTTTGTTCCCACTCTCCCTGCGCAAAATTAGCACAGTAATATTTCTTGCTTTAATAAGCATGGATTTCCGCAAAGTAACGCCTGATTCTATTAATTGATCGTGATTGTTTATCATAACTCAATCTTTTTGTTTAGCCAAGAGAATGTCTGGCCATGCTCAGTGTAGGGTTCCGTAGCTACCCGTCCGTCAAAATATACTTATTGCAATAAAACTAAAAACGGTTAGGCCGTTCAGGTTCGCTGAAGTATTCCTCGAAAATCTTTATTAAGTTTTACTTTCTCGATTTTTTCATATTTTTTGGAACGGTTCAGAAGTTAGGGGAAGTAGAGGGGAAATCATTTTTTTTTCTTCGGGCCCGAATATAGTACATTACGATACAAGTGCGAAAAATAGGAACTCGTGTCGATTTAAAACACTCCCTTCGGTCGTGTTTTAATTTATCGCCACTCGTTTCGAATTACCTATTCGCACATGCAGATGTTTACAGTACATATATGGCCCTTTAAATGTTTGATACAGTAACGTAATGTGCTAATTTTCGCACTAGTGCGGTAAAGTAGCACCATATGTACTACATAAATAATATTTTCCGTTTCCGTCGTGTAAAAAAATGGTTCATTACGCAGTATGGCTTAGAGCTTTAGCCTGTCCAGATGGACGAAAAAATATTAACCATGGAGATATAAAATGGAGCACACTCTTACTTTTTTTTTATAGTAAATTGAACCTTATCACGGAGGCAGAAAGGTGTTCTTACCAGACTAGAGAAAACGGTCAACTTGAGATAGCAAAAGTGGGGCGCGATGTCTCACTCGCACATGTTGCCAATGTTAAAAACATATTGTGGTAGTATTTATATCAATATACTACTGAAATTAAATACTTTCTTATACTATTTTAATGCTATATACAGAGGGCGGTTCTCAAATCTTTTAAGTAATTTGTAAATAATTATGATGTCAATATTATTAACTGATTAAACCAAGCATGAGCATAACAAAAAAATATATAATTTTAATATGGTAGACATTGTAGAAACTTTGAATACCTATTAATTGGTATCCCCAACTTGATGACATATTTTCGAGATATTTCCAAAACCCGTAAATGGTAGAGCTCAGTATTTAATTGCGAAATATTTGAAAAATGGGTAAAAAATTTTGTGTGACATGTTGTAGAAGTGAAAGTTTTGCTGATTGTGGTACATATTTTTACAGGTGAACCACAATCATTCAATTTTACGATAAAAATACAAGACGATAATTGTCAAACTCATTAGGGTGACCATGATGTCGGCACAATGTGAATCTGTTTTTCACAATTCTTATTAAGTAATTAAGTAAGTTTATCTAATTAGGTATGTCTATATTTCGGCATGATTAAATTGGTGGATTGATAGCTATTACAGAATAATTAATTGCCAAAATTGAAATCCAAAGTCCGAAACGGTTTTAATAACTATTTATATATAACGCGCATGTAATGCCTCTGGTGTTGCAGGCGTCCATAGGCTACGGTGACTGCTTACCATCAGGCGGGCCGTATGCTTGTTTGCCACCGTCGTGGTATAAAAAAAAATATACCTAATCGATTCGATATTGGTTGGACACACATTTCCGTCAGTAGAAAAAGGCGGCAAATTAGAAAACTAGTTGCAATTACAGATCTACGATGAGTAGATGACGCTTAAAGAATTAAAGATAGTTAAAGTGTGCAAAACGTAAGCCATCACGTATAGAAACATACCATGAGTGCGAAAGAGGCAGACTATAAATGAAAAATCGTGACCATTTTTGAGTTTGACAGTGGCGGCTAATGGCCGCCATTTATTTATTTTCAAACACATGTCCGGCATCGTAACACCTTAAGTATTTTAATTAGAAAATATTAATGTCATCCACATGGAATCCAGGGCTAAAACCGCGAAAATCGAAATTCATCAATTGCGGGCGTTTTTCTCTGTCACTCTTATTACGTCTTAGTGAGAGTAAAGGACAAAGATCCCCACGATTTGCGAATTACGGTTTTTGCGGTAGGCCCCCCCAGTTATTAGTATGTGTAAGCGAGAACGAATATCGAAAGAAGTTACGGCGGACCACCTTCCTCACGATCGATCATGGTAGCGGTCCGGTACGCCTATCAGCTATCAGTAACAGCTTTTAGGACGACTAAATTAAGTAAGATTTTGTGAAGCGTTTTACAGAAGAGAATAAACTATATCCATCCCTTTTCAGGGGCCATAATACTAGCACAGCAAAAAGACAGTAAGATTCTCTCTGACTATGCACAAATGACAAAAGATCTTGGCCAAACTATATATTCCACATTATCCTAATATCCCAGATACATATAACTCATGGTCACCCTAATTAGAAAGAGATGCAACGGCCCACCTTTACTTCTCATGTGGACACACTTTTTGGCCAATGTCCCCTATCCGGTTAATCTTATAAGTCCGTGCATTGAACATTCTCGGCTATTAGAGACAAAGCATTTTTTAAATTTCAAATTTTTTACGATGTGCTGATATTCCTTGAAACGGAAAACGATTATCAGGCCCGGAATCGGGACTGATTTTGGGCCCGTTATCGGGAAGTGTGGATGTAATTGCAGGGACCGGACCCGCTTACCCTAACCCGTTCAAAAACCCGGGTTATTGTAAAGCTGTGTTCCAAAAACCGCTTCATTTCGGTAAGCTTTTGATTGGCTTACCGGTTAAGAAACTAATCCTTTTATTTGAATTAATTCAGGTTAGCGCTTACCGATATTAAAAACCCGGGAAAGGGTTACCGCTTCAAGCGCTGATTAAATACGAACAAGCTGTTTTAACTTTTACGTGAACTGCATATGGTCTATTAACGTAGCGCCCGACGCGAAACACGGCGGTTCCATTCCCTACGTGCACGTGCGAGTGCGCGGCGCGGCGCGGCGGCAGTCGGTATTTGTCAAAGGCTTTGTAATTTGCCGACCTAATATTGCTAATTCAAACAAAAGTGTACGTTAAGTCAAGTAGCGCACAACGTAGATTTCAAAACACATGCTAAAGTTTAAGGCAAATTACCTAATATGGTAAGGCGTTGCATTGATTTTGGTATATTTTTGTTTAGTACCTATTACTCCTATTATAGTCACTTTCTTTATCGTTAGCTGTCTGTGCACATCTCCTGTATCAGTGGAACTCATCAATGGCTTCTAATAATTTTATCGAGTTCGGGCTCATTTTAAAGGTCTTGACGAGTTCTTTACGATACATATGGTGGAGGGTCTGATGGTGGAATCGGAAGGTGTCGATGGAACTCATCGATAACTACTAATAATGCTATCGAGTTAGGGCTCATTTTAAAGGTCTTGACGAGTTCTTTACGATACACATGGGGGAGAGGGTCTGATGGTGGAATCGGAAGGTGTAGATGGAACTCATCGATAACTACTAGTAATGCTATCGAGTTTGGGCTCATTTTAAATATATTGACGAGTTCTTTACGATACACATGGTGGCGAGGGTCTGATGGTGGAATCGGAAGGTGTTGATGGAACTCATCGATAACTACAAGTAATGCTATCGAGTTTGGGCTCATTTTAAAGGTCTTCACGAGTTCTTTACGATACACATGGTGGCGAGGGTCTGATGGTGGAATCGGAAGGTATTGATGGAACTCATCGATAACTACTAGTAATGCTATTGAGTTTGGGCTCATTTAAAATGTCTTGAAAAGTTCTTTACGATACACATGGTGACGAAGGTCTGATAGTGAAATCGGAAGTTGTCAATGGAACTCATCGATTACTTCCCATAATGCTATCGAGTTTAAGCTCATTTTAAATGTCATGACGAGTTCTTTACGATACACATTCCCTAAAACCTATAAAACGACATCCATGACAACTTTTATGACAAGTTGCATGGCCGCCATCTTGGATTCCAAAATAGTCATGACTTTCGAAATCCGCACTCCCTAAAACCTATAAAACGACATTCATGACGACTTTTATGACAAATTGCATGGTCGCCATCTTGGATTCCAAAATAGTCATGATTTTCGAAATCCGCACTCCGTAAAACCTATACAACGACATCCATGACTATTTTTCTGACATATTTCATGGTCGGCATCATGAATTCCAAAATGATCATCTTTTTCGAAATCCGCACTCTCTAAAACCTGTAAAACGACATCCATGATGACTTTTATTAAATAGTACGTGGCCGTCATCTTGGAATTCCAAAATAGTCATCATTTTCAAAACCCGGGAGTGCGGGTAATAAAACCTATAAAACGATATCCATGACGACTATTATGACAAAAAACAAGGCCGCCATCTCGGATTCCAAAATAGTCATGATTTTCGAAATCCGCACTCCCTAAAACCTAAAAAATGACTTCCATGATGACTTTTATGACAAAATGTGTGGCCGCCACCTTTGATTTCAAAATGGTCATCATTTTCGAAATCCGCACTCCCTAAAACCTATTAAACGATATCTATGACGACTTTTATGACAAATTGCATGGCCTCCACCTTGGATTCGAAAATAGTCATCATTTTTGAAATCTGCACTCCCTAAAACCTATATAATGACATCCATGACGATTTTTATGACATTGTACATGGTCACCATCTTGGACTCCAAAATGGTAATCTTTGACTTTTATGACAAAATGTGTGGCCGCCATCTTGGATTCCAAAATAGTCATGATTTTCGAAATCCGCACTCCCTAAAACCTATAAAACGACATCCATGACGATTTTTATGACGTAGTACATGGTCACCATCTCGGACTCCATCCATGACGACTTTTATGACATATTTCATGGCCGCCATCTTGGATTCCAAAATAGTCATGATTTTCGAAATCCGCATTCCCTAAAACCTATAAAACGACATCAATAAAGACTTTTATGACAAATTGCATGGCCGCCATCTTGGACTTCGAAATGGTCATCATTTTCGAAATCCGCACTCCCTAAAACGTATAAAACGACATCCATGACGACTTTTATGACAAATTGCATGGCCGCCATCTTGGATTCCAAAATAGTCATGATTTTCGAAATCCGCACTGCCTAAAACCTATAAAACGACATCCATGAAGACTTTTATGACAAATTGCATGGCCGCCATCTTGGACTCCAAAATGGTCATCATTTTCGAAATCCGCACTCCCTAAAACGTATAAAACGACATCCATTACGACTTTTATGAAAAATTGCATGGCTGCCATCTTGGATTCCAAAATAGTCATGATTTTCGAAATCCGCACCCCCTAAAACCTATAAAACGACATCCATGAAGACTTTTATGACAAATTGCATGGCCGCCATCTTGGACTCCAAAATGGTCATCATTTTCGAAATCCGCACTCCCTAAAACGTATGAAACGACATCCATGACGACTTTTATGACAAATTGCATGGCCACCATCTTGGATTCCAAAATAGTCATGATTTTCGAAATCCGCACCCCCTAAAACCTATAAAACGACATCCATGAAGACTTTTATGACAAATTGCATGGCCGCCATCTTGGACTCCAAAATGGTCATCATTTTCGAAATCCGCACTCCCTAAAACGTATAAAACGACATCCATTACGACTTTTATGAAAAATTGCATGGCTGCCATCTTGGATTCCAAAATAGTCATGATTTTCGCAATCTGCACTCCCTAAAACCTATATAACGACATCCATGACGATTTTTATGACATAGTACATGGTCACCATCTTGGACTCCAAAATGGTCTTTTTCTAAATCTGCACTCCCATAAACCTAAAAACCGATTTACATGACGACTTTTATGACTTACTGCATGGCCGCCATCTTGGATTCCAAAATCGTCATCATTTTCGAAATCGGAAATCCCTAAAACCTAAAAATGATGATTTTTATGATAAAGTGTGTGGCCGCCATCTTACTAAAACCGGATACAAATAAGCATCTATATAGTAAGTCAACATTAACGAAAAGTACTTTTACGTCGGTAGTTACAATATAACTATCGAATCAATTACGTAATGCCCATCTCTGCCGCGGTGCCGCAGCGGTGGGGGAAAGGCGCGGGAGAGGGGTAAGGCTTACCCTAAACCGAAAGGTTACCGGTTAGTACACGCAAAACACAAACCGAATCAGCTCCTGTAAGCGGTAACCACTTGTTACGATTAGGTTAATCTGAATAATACGGGTTAATCATTATTGTTGGGTAACCGGTTGAACGGGTTACCCAAACGATTAGCTTATCATATGAAGGGGTTACCCATTCGAACGGGTAAGCAAAATGAACGGGTTTTCCGGTCCCTGTGTAATTGGCGCTATATAATTTTTTTTTTTAATTTCTGGTTATTATACTTCATTTATCATTAAAAACGCGCATGATATTACTAATAAATACAATATGTAGCTCAGCTGTTTTACTGGTAGCTGAGACACGCTAGGGTGCGGGAGCGTTCAGATATCAAACTAAAGTTGTATTTATCGGATCATAAGATATAAGCTTTTCCTCTGAGATTAACAATATTTTATTTACTAACTATATATTATTTTCTTACTACGTAATTTTTCTCTATAAAAAGCGACAGTAAATTTTTCTCTCATAAAGTTTTAATGTCTTGTTGATGTTTTGGACAGACTCGGAATAAATTAATCATGTTTCCTAACGACTGTACTCTAATGCTCATTTTTACCTTGATTTACTTTCGACTTGAATGTGCCCACTTTATTGTGATGATTTGATTTTTTAACCGTAAAAATACTCAGAACTTATCACATATTGTAATTTATTAAAATACAATGGCTGACGAAGAAATAAACGGAGATACAGATGATATTCAGCACGACAAAGACAAGACCCAAAAGAAGACTGCGAAACATGATAGTGGAGTTGCAGACCTAGAAAAAGTAACGGATTATGCCGAAGAAAAAGAAATTTCATCACAGGATATATCTGGCGTGAGTAGAAATCTATATTTTAATATGAAAAAATATTTTGAGGTTATGTGAGGACCAACCTAAAGTTTCCTAAAGATTTGGATGGTAGCGAATAAGATTCTTAATCGCGTTTTCTTGTGCTTTCTAGGCTCTATCTTTAATTGGCGACCGGAGAAACAAGGAGGCAGCGGAACGTCTTGAAAAAGAGAAAGAACTACAAAAAGTGTCAGTTAAAAAGGATGACATAGAATTAATTGTAAGTGTAAATTGTTTAGTATTTATTTTCTATAAGCAGGAGGTATGATAAGGTTCAAATCTCAAAAGAAATGTAGCAGGGCACTTGTCATGACTGGGATAAATTTATATTCAGATGCTATTCTGCATAGCATAGCAGTTCTCAGTCTATTTTCCAGTGAAGAGATTGTATGAATGTAATTATTTGTATTTTGCATATGGTAGTGTATTGTATGCCAAAATACTGTGTTTATATTTGATGACCGGTCTAGCCTTACTTACTGCTAGCCTTTCTCTGCAAACGTTTTGTCTGGTTGCCCTTGGCATAGGCCTCTTCCATATTCCTACATGTGTCTCTGTCTAGAGCCAGCTCTTCTCCACAAGGTTCCAACTACCTGCCTAAATTCGACTTCCCATCTCATTTTTTGTCCACCATCATTCCTTTTCCCATCCCTTGAGTACCATGTTGTGATGTCTTTTGACCATTTTTCTATTTTGTCCGTAAACAGTCTAGCCTAGTGGGTAGTGACCCTACCTATGAAGCCAACAGTCCTCGGTTCGAATCTAGGTAAAGGCATTTATTTGAGCACAGTATTTATTCCTGAGTCATGGGTGTTTTAATATAAGCTATGCAGGCCAACTGAAGTTTTCTATGTATTTATATATTATATTTATCACTGTCTGAGTACCCACAACACAAACATTCTTCAGCTGTGGAGCTGGGGCATAGTCAATTTGTGTAAGAATGTCCAATATTGATTTATTATTTATTTATAATAGTATAAACCAAAGGTTGAATCTTTAGTAACATCACCAAATCAATAAATAAGCAAATCCTTTACAGTTAAGTTACAGCAAATTCCATTTTGCAGGTAAAGGAAATGGAAATCTCCCGGACACTAGCAGAGAGAACATTACGAGAGCACAGAGGTGATGTGGTAGCGGCTTTAACAACACTTACAAACTAGTGCCACTATAGAAAAACTTCTGAAAACCAAAACAAGTCTTTTACCATGTTCGATAACTGTTATTGAATGAAAATAGACTTTTCTATCTTGCTATTTGATTTTTATTGTAATATAAATTGTTGACTGCAATGCAACAATACCATAGACAAATAAGTAAGCTGCTCACTCTATGCTTAAATAAAAAGCCATTTAGAATAAGTTTTAAGGAAGCTTTATAAATAATTATTTTTAATATCATTTACCAAACCTCCCTGTGTTTTACAACTTAAAGAAAACTGATGCATAGAGTGAGCACTCTAAGCTTACTTTTTCTCTATGGCGATACTAACAAAACAAACTACACTCTTATCCATTGTCTCTACTTTACTTTGATGCTATAAGGATTACAATTGGTTGATTAACTTTGTTGACAATAACATCTTGCAAATCAAGCATGCGAAAATATTTGTTATTACAATTGTTCCTCTATGGTTATTACCAATGGTTCACCCATTAGTCGTTATAAACTAATTTGTAGAGCTACTGGGAGTCATATACCTTTTTTTGGCCAACCAAAGTTTCAGTTTCGGCAATTTTCAGGACTAAAGACTGCCGAACCTTTCAGTAGAGTCAGACCGAAATTTCGGTTTCGGCATAAAAATTCTACTGAAATGCACTGCACAGCATACTCTTCTTCCTTAGCAAGTATGCACCCACTGTTGGGCTACGCCTCTCCAAATCTCCAAGCAGCGCGATTTGTCGCTTGATTTGCTTTTTCTTTTAATTATGCTACACAGCATAATAACAAAAGGTGGGACATATTAAAGGGAAAATGGAAAAATTCACCGCATCTGACTTGACTCGGAGCTTGCGACCTTTCGGCGGCGGCGTCCGATGATTTTTTGGCCGGCGGCGCCGGCGTGAAATCGGTGTGACCTTGATTTTCAGGTTTCTTAAGAAAAATCATTAATTTGTTATTCTGTCTTGAAAAATTGATCAATCCAGGTTGCTGGTACGTGGACTACATATATATTTAAATAGGCTATAAGTAAAATGGAGATTGTAAATGAATATAGGATAGGTGTAATAACTTGATTTCCCTAGTAACTGACTTTCATTAAGGGGTTTTCTGGTCCCCTGGGTTTCTGTACTGGCTTTTACCAGCCGTTGCCTCCTCGCCTATCATTTGAGTTTGTCAAATTAATAAACATTACCAAATAATATATGATGCACTACTTGCACTACTCACTATATTTGTTTAAAATTGATCAAAAATATTTGCTAGATCAGAACTAAAGTGATTCTGAATTGATTGTGTGCTTATTTTCTCCTTTTCATATGAAAGAAAATATTTATAGATAAACAAAAACAATGTTTATCGAGGCAAAGTCATTATTCGTATTTAAATTTAATACTTATATTAAAAAAATAAAGAGTACCGCTTTTTACTGAAACCTGTCTTGTCCAAATATATCGCTTTACCAGTTTTAGTTCTGTAGATTTTATAAGAACCAATTTATGTAATTTAATAAAATATCATGCCTATATCTTAACATAAAAAATACCATTTAAAATATACGTTGCACGGGTCTTATATATAATTTTTGTACAACAATATTCATGCACGCAGTTTGTCCAAGGATATTTTCACTGTAACCTGTACATCCACGGTATTGCATCTTACGGTATTACATTTAAATCATATAGGTAAGTACCTATCGAACTAACCACCGTAAGGAACCATCATGACACGATTTTAGCCTCTTTCAATTTCATATTTCTCCAACTTGTCGTAGTTTTCGAAAGTAAACGTCTCTAGCAAGATGATGCAAAATGCAAGTGATCAACACAAAAATAAATGCCCTCACAATTTGAATTGAACCCGGGACCGCCTGCTTCATAATATGTTCTTAATAATTGATAATCCATAAGAATAAATTTAATAATTAAATGTTTTAAACAATGTTTTAATTATAAACTGAAAAAAATGTCATATACTAAGAAAAAGTGACCAAGGTCTCCAGTAATAATATTAATAATAGTGTAATATTTTCTAAAAATAATTTAATTTGTTCTAATACTTCTAATAGTAATGTTATAATTTCCTTCATTTGGAGCAAATATTGGAGAAAAGTAGGACCATTTTACGGTAATCCATTGTATTCCATAAATGTGTTTTAAGCCCCTCTCGTGATGAGCTTAAGTGACATAAATGCTAAGTTCTTTTTAATTATTTGGAAGCTCAATGATGACCCGTTCTTGGCGATTTTATTCCCTATACAATTGTTTATAATTTATTATGATATGATGCTTTAAGCTGACTTTGATAATTTTGATTGAATTGTAGATTGTTACCAAGTGTTATTTTTTATATTAATGCGAAATAAAACAAACTGATAGGGATTGCAAACCGGATTGGTTTTCAATCCGGCCGGATCCGACCGGATTTTGGCCGTAGTCCGGCCGGACCGGATCCGGTTTGGTATAGGGATATAAAAGTTAATTAAATGACATATTTTTCTAGTTTTTTGCGTAATACGTATTCCTAAATCTATAATTTGAAGTTAATAAATAACTTCTTAACAATAAAATAGAACTTGGTAGTAAAAAGTGTCACAATGTCAATATCACTTTAAAAACAAAAATTTTAAATCGGTAATTTATTATATTTAACCATTCAAAAGTGCTCAAATTTTC
This sequence comes from Cydia pomonella, assembly GCF_033807575.1. Lineage (NCBI taxonomy): Eukaryota > Metazoa > Arthropoda > Insecta > Lepidoptera > Tortricidae > Cydia > Cydia pomonella. Next base: position 13,967,361 of record NC_084710.1, read on the forward strand.
GTTTACAATTATAAATTTGCTAAGTTTCCAAAGCCTGATGATGGGATGTGGGGTGGGAATTGGAGCTCCTTGAAAGGACAAGTTTTCGTAACTGTTCTTTGATTGAATTCTTTGTAGAATCTGTTCGGAAAGAGAAGAGTCGTGGAATGTATTGTGCCCCATACATTCCACGGCTCTTCTCTTTCCTCACAAACTCTAACGTTGATATCCATTCTAGCATAGAGAAATAAGAAGTACATAGATTGCTCACTCCATACATCAGTTTTGGTACCAAAACGCTTATTATTTTCGTAGTCGGCATCTAGCATCGAGTAGCGAAACTCTCAGTACTGCTACTCGACAATAGATATCGCGGCAAACAAAAAGTCTAATGCTCAACGATTTTCCGCTAATATTATAACCAGAGTAACCGGAACTCTATTTTCAAATCCTACGCTTACTATTATTTATTACTTTTAACGAAGATATTTTACTTTTAACCAATTATGATATTAAATGCGCCCTAATCTATATGCTTATCTTGCTCTAATTTATTTGTCCGAAAAAGTAGTAGACTGTATGACTTAAAAAAATTGTACTTTTTTTAATTTATGGAAAAGTATATTGGTCAAATTATAAGGAACAACACACGACACGACGATCTCATGCGAAAAATAATACAATGTAGGATTGAAAACCATAGCGGAAAAGGAAAGTTGCATAGATCAAATAAAGAATTGGCTAGACGTACTCGTAGAGTAGCATGTACCAGGAGATGAAGGAAATTGCATAAGATTGGATGAAATTGTAAAGACACAAGATTCTCTCTTAAATTTGAATAGAAAACTATATCGGAGAAAACTAAAGATTATCAATATTATCATATTCTATATTCTTCATTCACACATATTGATGAGCCCAACTGTAGTCGGTTAATCTCCTATCACAACATCATGACATGACATGAACCTTCTCTTTAGCATAAATTACAAATGCCTTCCATGGCATCTCCATCCTTTCATTTTTCCTTCTATTACAGTATTTATGTAATCGTCATATCGTGCCACCAACATGAAAGAAGAAGAAATCCTCTTCTGTTCCCAGTAATCGTCATAATATAGTTGGTCAAACCAATTTGTCAGTTAATAAGAACAAAAAAAAACTATACTCGTCCTTTTTTTTGGGTGCTAGTACTAGTGTAAAACAAAGATAGTATGATTCTCTCTGTCTATGTTGACATGAGATCGTCCTTTGACAAACTATAAATATATTTTTATCTTACTAAATTTAAACCTTTTCATTCGTTTTTTGTTCTGTTCAACTTCATACCTCGTATCCGTTGCCTTTTCCTCATCTGAAACGCACAGCGCGTGCTGTATTTAGGCGTTTTTTTATTATACCGGATCCGGTGATTTTTACCGGATCCGGTAGTGCCTGAAAAGTGCCGGATCCGGCCGGATTACCGGATCCGCCGGACCGGATTGCAATCCCTACAAACTGATTATCACTATATAACTATGAAATGTATAATTTTTAAGTAAAATTGTATATTGTGTCAATGAATGATACATATGACTTACTCATTACACAATATACAATTACCCTTATGCGTGTCACCAGTATCACACAAAAATCATAAAACACGCCATTAAAATCGTGGTGGCAACGTGGTATCTAAGACGAAAACAGCATGTTTATGTCAATAAGCTCTTTATTTATTGACATAAACCTGCTATTATATTCTTTGACTTCACTTTACTGATTAAACTGACAATCAAGAGAATTTTAAAGTAAAACAAAATGCTATCTATAAATAAAACCGTACAGTAAAATATCAAATGATAACATGTAGTCCAAAAACTAGATCTTGTTTTAAATTAATGGTAAATCGTTATCGCAGCTACCATCGCAACGACAAAAGTGATGCCAATTTATTTCACTGGAAAATAATAAGTGAAAAAGCATAAGCATCTTTAAATTATACCTTTGACACTATCTACTCACTACGTAACATGCAATAAGTCACAATGAGTATCAATAATTTCCACGCCGATTGTACGCTGGTCAAATTTATCGGCGGCAGCGGCGTGGAAAAATTGTCGGCGGCGCGGCGGCACGGCGCACACCTCTACTCCGGGCTGGTCACTACTACTAAGTTACGCAGGCCGACCGAAGTTTCGGTTTCGTCATCGTCATATAATTCTAGTTTCGGCCAAAAAAACTGCCGTACGTTTCAGCCTCGCCGAAACTATTTTAGTAGTTTCGGCGAGGTAGAGTCCGACCGATGTTTCGGTTTCGGTCGGATACTAATATTTTTGCGATATTTTTGGTGCAAGAAGTGACTGTAGGTGTATATAATGTGCACAATTAAGATTCATTTGCCAATATATTATTATTTCTAACGAAATACAGCTGATACTTAAATAAACCTATAAAAAAATTAAATATTTTGTGGTAAAGACTACTTACATTTTTGGTATAATTAAAGGTTTTACTACCTGATTGCGACGAATTGTGGAACAATTATTTAGCACCATTTAAGAATGATATACGAGTAATACGAGATACCTACGTACTTACAGTCTGAATCCAGAATTATAAGGATGTGCAATCATATAAACCTATTCATACAGAAATTTTGTTATTCTGCTCCCAAAACCCAAAAGTTAAGAACTTAAGAATAATATAAACGTATTCGTTCGTACAGACATTTTGTTATTCTGTTCCCAAAACCTAAAAGTTAAGAATATTGATTGAAGAAATATCGCCATTTTCAAAATACATAGTTCTACAGATTTTTCAATAAGATTTGTTAGCAGAAACAGGCACGACATCTCGCGCCTATTTTTTTTTATTTGCTGTTTTTCTTTATTATGGACGAATAGTCATGGGGAAGCAATAGTGATTTAGTCTGAAAATTAGTAGGTTTACCAATAATTTCCTTAGGTCTCGGCACAAAGTCTTAAATCTGTTGATCTTCGGATTTCTCCGTAGTCTGTAGCTCTCGCAATGTTACTGGTGACTCCATCAGTCCATCTCATCTCCACCAAAAATAGTGGAAAGATCCGTTTAATATGCGTTTAATTTGTGAAAATAGTGCCATCTAGTAAATAGTCTCAAGACTATTTCTTTCCAATGATAGCTGTATTGGTCAACTTAGTAAAACAGATGGCGCCACAATATACAAAGTGAAAAGCAGTCTTATTATATGGAGGGTGGAGGTAAGGAATGGAATCTCCATGTACCAGAAAGTGTCATCAAAAAACCTTAAATAGGTAGCACTACAATACCTATAATACTTGAAAAAAAAATCAAATCATAGACAGCGCATTTCACTCCGTCAATAACGCCTAGGTTCTTAGCTACTCTAGCGCTACTCTTAATATAAAAAGAGATTTCACTCCTTTTAATTCCACACTCCATAAGTCTTATGGCCTCTACAAACGTCGCGATAATCGCATGCGGATTTTCAATGATCGATTGTATTCGTTGCTCCTACTAAGCCAACAATTATCTATTCGCATGCCATTTGTTGCAAGGTCTAAAGAAGCCTTTATCATTAAACATTATAAGTATGTCTAGAATAGCGTATTATAGTTTACCCTAAAAATGTATGTGTATAGAAAAATTACAATTCTACTTTGTCTATTACTCGATGAAATTGGTCAGTTCTATTAAAATACTCTTTGGTCAGTTCTATCTAGTCTATGCTCATCATAAAGGTGTGCTTGCGCTATTGTCGTAGCTTTTGTTTTTATTTTATGAATTTTGTTAAAAAAAAATATTCTTTTATCAATTTTTTAGCTCTACGTGTTTAATTCACATTTGTGTTCATTTTAAATGTGTCAAGTGTCCGGAATCCATAACATAGTGAACAGAAGTCTAAATCGTAAGTAAAATTTGCATATTTTTGAATGTCAATCTAGCGATTTTGTTACGATTATCGTCCTTGGCGTATTATATTTCAAGCAGTTACACTTTTTATCGTTGTTGTAAGTTTGTGATGTGTGGGCTTAAGCAGTCAATGGGTATCTATCAAATATCATGGCACCAATGTGACTTGACAACTGTATCACTCGTCATCCAATTCGTCTCATTTTTGATCAGTGATCACCTTTAATTCACATGATTCTGGCTCTAAAATTATATGTTATATTTATTTTAGAGAGTTTAAATATTACGTATACTCCTTCCCTAAAATTCACAATCTTTCGTTGTTCTAGATAGTCTTAAAATAGTTATAGTGTTGTCTTATTATTAGCTATTCAGAACACACTTTATTCAGTTATAACAACAGCGCTCATGCAATATTCGTAGGTAGCTGAATATAATATTTTAATGGGACTTCAACACTCACACAATAAATAAATAAATATTATAGGGACATTCTAATAATAGAGAAATTGACTAAGCCCTATGGTAAACTCAAGAAGGCTTGTGTTGTAAGTACTCAGACAATGGTATATATTATATATAAATACTTAAATATATAGAAAACATCCATGACTCAGATGACATGAAATACCATTTCTTAATACACATTGTATAAACTCATGGAACAGGATAAATTGTTACTTGTCAAGGCTATTGTTATTAACTTAATCCTGAGCTTATTATTTTGTGTTAATTCCGGTAACATCCTCACCTAACAAAATTAACTTTGCACAATATTTTCTCCAACACTACAAAATCTGTGGCTTCTGCCTCTTACCTAGATATTTTTGTTGTATATGAAACAAAAAGAATCTCAACTGGATGGAAAATCTCATCTTGACTCAATGGATCAAAATGAATGTTTGTTTGAACAAATTAAATTATATTATTAATTATCTCTGCTTGGCCTTAAGGTTGACTGGTAGAGGCTTTATGGCATTTAGTCTGCCTTTTGTACTGTAAGGTTTTCTTTTGTGCAATAAAGGTTAAATAAATAAATATTGTGATGAATCATATTTATAATTACTTTGTTTTAATTAAGTTATTTTCCCATGCCAAGCATTGTCATCACAATAATACAAATTGGATTATAAACAATATTTAGTGTAAACTCCATATTATGTCACTTGATATAACGATTCACTCCTTATAATGTCTACATTTGTTGGCTATACATAGTTGACTTAATGTCCTATGGCCCCTAGATGGGGTAGAGAGTGTCCACAGTGCGCCACCACCTGGATCGGTCTTGAGCTTTGTGCTTGATTTTGCTCCAAATCTTCCCAATAGCCTTCGCCGCTGCAATAATAGTCTGTCGCCAATTCTGCTTTAGCTGGACCAGTAGGGCCAAGATGGTTGGCTCTTTATCATTTGTTACCATGCCTGTCACATTCTAATAAGTATGTAAGTGCGAAAGTGACAGGCATAGTGACAAGTGATAAAAATGGAACCATGTTGGTACTGCTGTTTTCTCTTACATAGTTTCATTACTTTAATATTAATTTCTCTCAATATAAGGAAAACTATAGTGTCAAAAGATGCCCAGTCCCTTGAGTGTCGCTGTTCACATTGTATATTTTATTGAAATTAAAGCAAAAATGGCAAAATTCACCATTTTGAACAACTGAGGCACTGACCTCAGTTGTTGTTGTCCTAAAGCACCCCAGAGGTGCAAAGGGCCTTCACAAGCTCGCGCTGCGCCTTCCTATCTTCAGCTCTCCTTCTGGCCTTGGTTCAGCTCAACCTCATTTAGTTAAGAGCAATTGGAGGTGTTCCAAACTGTCGCAAGTTCAAGTCTTGGAATGGATTTCATCACTGGAATTTCCGCATGTATAGTACTGGCAAATTTTGTTATGGATACAGATTAGACAGATTTGTTTTTATTAAAATCGAATCTGAAATCACCGCATTTATTCCTGATAAACTATAACATACGTTAAGTAGCCATCTTATTAATTACGTCACTCGTTTAGAGGGAGGGAGGAGGTCAAGAAAATGTGACATGTTGTGACAAGGGGGGAGGGGCAGTCACAAACTTTGTGATTTCACTTAAATTTCATCAGTAACGGAATATATATGTATTTATTCACTGTACAGTTAAATAATGAGTTTTTGGAACGAAAATCGTTTTTTTTCGTGTAATTTTCTTTACAATCGGTTTGGTGTTATAAACTACTAATATTTCCTTTATTAAAAATGCTTTTTTATTAAATTAATAATACCTAATTAGTAATTAGTATTGCCGATTACGTTGAAAACAAAATTGACGAAAAAATGTGATGTCCCACCAGGAGGGAGGGGTTTGCAAGTGTGAAAAGTAGGGGAGGGATCAAAATATGTAGAAGTTCCTGTGTCGTAATTAATGGATAACCCCCAAGTAAAAAACAACAATGAATGTAAACCAAGTCGCAGGCAGACATTAGTAATCTTTTTTTTTCCTCACATTATTTCAAAATAATCCTAGACCCGATAAGTCTACACTTAACAGTGCATACATGTGCGGTAGGTTCAGAGTTTCAGAGAGCGGTGTTTTTGAAAAAATGCACCGCTTTTTTAGATAGAGAGAAAATATGGGTACTTAACAAAAATGTAACTTGATGATTTTTTATATATAGGGATAGAAAAAATAAAATGACGAACATAGGTCTAAAACGCGCTTTAAAAATATGTAGCAATTTATTCACAAAACCTAAAAATATGAAAATTGCTTCTAAAAATCAGAAATCATGTTTGAGGTAACTTATCGACCACTTTTTTTAAACGTTCACCAAATTAAAATTCAAAAACGCTTACGCTCATTGAGAGTGAGAGAAGAACGCGAACCTACGGGGCCTTAATAAAACTTGCAAACCTTGCTCTCATTTTCTTTAGTCTCAATGGTCTCACACAGATGGCGCCAACAGTTTCTTAATAACCAAATGCCATCATGCCTGTATAAGGTCATTTTACAAAAGTGTACAGTCAGTTTCAAATAGATAGTGACAGCCAAAGTAGCCAAATATATTGTACAATAGAAATGGGTTTTTAGCTCCTGCATTAATTAAAATCTTTCGTAAAGATTTATAATAAAGAAAAACTTGAAATTTAAACCAAAATTGATTTTTACCAAAAAATACAAATTGCTTATAGTACACGCTATTATTGCTATCGTCTATCAATTCTCTGAGACGTTTCTTATGAGCCCGAATCAGATACTTCTATGTTGTTGTGTTTGTTCGTCGACGTCAGTTCTGTTAAAACAGCTCATATTGCATTATCACCAAAATTACCGAAACATACTTTGACGACCGGTTTGGCCTAGTGGGTAGTGACCCTGCCTACGAAGCTGATGGTCCCGGGTTCAAATCCTGGTAAGGGCACGTATTTGTGTGATGAGCATGGATATTTGTTCCTGAGTCATGGATGTTTTCTATGTATTTAAGTATTTCTATTTCTATGTATTATAGTAAGTACCCTCAACACAAGCCTTATTGAGCTTACTGTGGGACTTAGTCAATTTGTCTAAAGGGGCCGAAAAGCTTAAAATACAAAAGTACAGGGGTCTCGGCCCCGAATACATTTTTATGCCATTTGGGGTCGAGACGCTTGGCCCGTGGGGTCCTAATGCTCTACAACTTTTTAAAGAACTATCAAAAAGGCTGGTCGACTTCACAGGTGACCGAAGAGCTGGCAGCTTTCTCGCACAACGTATTAGCATCGCTATACAGCGGGGAAATGCTGCCAGCATCCTCGGCACCATGCCAAAGGGGCCAAATTTTTTAGACATATTTTAATTTTATTTAGTATTAGTTTTTAGTTTTAATTTAGTTTTATTTAATAGATAAGTTAGTTTATTTTTATTGTGCCCGACATTTAATTATTTTTTAATAAATCTAATAGATAATTTGTGTAATAATGTCCTATAATATATAATATATATTTATACAGCTATGTAAAATAAGCACCTAAATCAGAATCAGGTAATGGTTAATGTTTAGGTATAGATACCTAACTTATAAATACGAGTAATGAGTCAATAGATAGGTAGGTAATATAGATACATTGGCTTTCCATCAGATAAGAGAAGGGTATAGCATAAGGACCCCATAGGCATGGAACGCTACATACGTAATTATGGTAAGATAATTATATGCACGCGGTGTGAGTAAATATTACTTAATGTGCACCAAACAGTTAAAAATACACAGAAAACGAAATACAGTTAAAAGCTACGTAAATACAGGCGGTCTTATCGCTTAGAAGCGATCTCTTCCGGACAACCTTTGGGTAGCAGGAAACTAAGAACTTACAGCATTGAACGGGTAGTGCCGATAGTACATATAATTAAACCAACCGAAGACGCAATCAATTGTGTACATCACTGTTGCGGCCGTTATGATAAATTTGGCATGTATATTAAAATAAATCCCTGCCAACTTCGCGCGAAACGACGACCTTCTGGATGTTCTTTCAAGGTCACCGGGAAGTGGAAAAATGCTGCGGAAGGCCAAACAAATATTGTAGGATTACACAAGACTCCGTGTTGTCAATAACATTTACCTAACGAGTTTGGTTTTGGGATCGGATGTTATGTTATTTTACAAGGTCTGTTAAGAATACTCGCGATTTCAATATATATCTAGCAGAGTTTCTCAGATAGAAAATTATTGATGAACTTATTTTGTAAATTGGCAGGTACTTATTACTCCAATGTTTTCCAAATCTATGATTAATTAAATAAATAACAAAAACACGCTCAGTCAATATTAAGTCCAAAACTGTAATTCAATGAAATTAAGGTTGTTACTTCAATTACAAATTGTTCCTACCTGTGTTCGCATAGTTCCTAAGAAGGTAGTAAGTCCCTGACTACTTAGAATAAAACCCTTCGGCCGCGTACGCAACCAGAGCTTCGTAACCAGATGCGATCGAAAACTATTTCTGCCTTGTACGAAACCGGTTGCGATCAAAAACTAATTCCGTCTTACTTGTTATCAGTTACGATCGAACACTTTTCTTTGTTGTACGAAACCTTTCGACCGTTGATAAAGTCAGCTAAGATTATATTTATACACCTTGTTATACAGTATAAGTACTGTACACGTTATATATCTAGTCAAAAATCAGAACACAAAAATTGTACCAGTTGATAATATTCAAATACTTTATTGGCAAATACAATGTAACCTTGTTCCTTAAAAGACACTGGCTTAAGAGACATGGAGCACTGACATTCAGGATAAGAAATTATCATGAGTATCATGACAAAATATTTGCAAAAAAAACCTATAACTAGATGGCCCAGACATTGGTTTCGTATAAGAACGAGAAGTGTTCGATCGTAACTGGTTACGGGTAAGACGAAATTAGTTTTTGATCGCAACCGGTTTCGTACAAGGCAGAAATAGTTTTCGATCGCATCTGGTTACGAAGCTCTGGTTGCGTACGCGGCCGAAGGGAATTATTAAAATACCTAGTAGTGAAGCTAAACCCGGATTAGAGTTGTTGTATTGTTAATAGTGCATATGAAACGAATGGTTTTTCAAAATATTTATACTACTTGCTATAAAACAAAATATGGATACAAATAGTCTACTAATCATTTATTGTAGAGAAGGAAGTGAAAACAGAACAATGAAAATGAAGGGATAGCACTGACAGCAGTAAACGATTAAGAGGAAAGGGGACAACCGCTTCTCCATACAAACGTAGGTAGTCCTCATTTTCCTCTCTGGATATCAACATTATAGAAATAATTTTTACATAATTTAATCTATATTGACTTAAGCGAACCCTTCGTGTGACTTCTTTCGATTTTTTGATTATTATAAGATTTAGGAGCGAAATCCTAATTCCATACAACATTTTTTTTTTAAATTGACTCTTATAATTATTTAAAAATAAAAAAAAAAATCAAACGAACTAGACAACCTTACAATCTGAACTGGAAAACATAAAAAAAACCCGGACACTGTGGTATTTTTTCGGTGGGTAACAGTACTAACAGTAAAAATTTCTCACGGAATTAAAATACACAAGGTGAATGAATTTTGAAATGTTTTGCATAAAAATGTGTCTTCGAAGGAATATTACTAGTCAGTCCCCTAAGACTATGTGTATGTGACAAGAGGCTTGAACTGAACCGGAGTAGGTCAGTTATTGTTCGCCTTATATTTTTTATGAATGCGTAATCCCTAGCCCTAGAGATATTAATTTAAATAATTTTGTTACTTTCTCTCATTTAATGGCTTTTCATTGAAAAACTTCTATTACAAAGGATCATTGTAATTTAAAGCTCGTTCGTCGTTAAAATGAAGTACCTACCTGCTTACAATTATTGCCGTAACAATGACAGTCCTTTTACCTAACTGTTCAAAAGTCTGTAGATAAATTTAAAAGCCTACGATGTGGCCTCGATACAGTTAAGTCAATCATCGGATCGATTGTGGGGTCCGTGTAGCATGGAGGTCGATCCGACCTTGGAGGGTTTGAAGGATACTCCTGGGGGCCCTCGGAACCTTGAATAATTTTGCCTCAAGGACATAGGGCTCATGATAAATGGAGATCCTCAGTTTCTAGGCCGCGTCGTCTTCCATTAGAGTTGTCCTGAATACGCAATTTTCGGGGCATAAGTAATTCATAAAGTTATTTTCGTTACTGTGCGACAGCTTTCTTGTTAAATATCCGCTTTTTTTTAGGCCGAGAAAAAGCCATCTGCGGTCTGTGGTCGCTGTTTAAGCGCTTTTAAAACTTTATTGACCGAACTTGTTAACATCATTATGCCGCGTCTTTATCTATCAAAAATATCCCACGCATAAGTTGGATAAGTAGGAACTTGGTGCTTTCCATTTAACTCAGAAAGTTAAATATTTATTTTCGTTCATTATCACATTAATATTAGGCACCTAATTAATGTGTCCAACTGTCCATACTATTTATGGAATGTATAATTAGGGTATTCGGCACGACACAAACAATTACGAATTATGGATGTGATATCACAATCCTAAGACTCCTAGGATTAATTTTCTACGGAGTGACAGTTGATCGTTTTTTTACAATGGCTGTATCCTATATATTTATACCAATGTTTTTGCAAACAGCAATACTGGACCGGCGTAGCCGTTAACCTCGTATATTTAAATGAATTTCAAATCATCCCCCATACCTATCTATTATTCTCAACTATTTTTAAATTACAAACAAGCAACAAGACCCTTGTGTTGCAACTTAGTACGACCGATAATTGAACAGGTATATGGCTAATTTACAAAATACGCCCTTATGATTATTCAAAACTAAGTTAAGGCTCATTAAGGAGGGTCTTGTTTGGAGTTGGGAGTCCAAATTTTGGACTTGTGTAATACTGTAGCTTGAGTGAGGTATCGGTTTTTAGCGAATATTCTGTTAACCACAAAAAAAGTTGCTCGTTTTTGAATAACATGAGGAAATGTAAGAAATATTCTTTTTAGACGATCTTATTTTAAGTAGTTGTGGAAACTTTTCTGGGGGCCTTAACCGAGATGACATACGACGACAAACCCCCAACGAAAAGTATGTATGTATCGGGACGACAGATACTACGAAAAGTCACGTGACAGTGAAAGTTTCGATTGGCGTTTTCTATCAACGATTTTTATCTTGGCTGAGCCTCCTATATCGTTTTGAAATGTCGTTTACGCCCTAGTCATTAAGCTCCCGAATGACACCTCTTTTACACCTGTGTGACCGATAATTCGACAGTTAAATATTAATTTACCCATAAAACCTTTAAAGAGATACAATTTGAAAATGGTTGAGAACAACAATTGGTATGGGGGTGATTTTTCGACAAGATTTATCGTACTTTATATGTTAACGGCTCCGCCATAGCTGCTCCAAACACATTGTAAAATACAGTAGTGGAAAATAATCTATCATATTTGTGTTTTTTTAGGGATCCGTACCCAAAGGGTCAAACGGGACCCTATTACTGAGACTTCGCTGTCCGTCCGTCCGTCCGTCCGTCTGTCACTAGGCTGTATCTCATGAACCGTAATAGCTAGACAGTTATCACAGATGATGTATTTTTGTTCCCGCCATAACAACAAATACTAAAAACAGAATAAAATAAATATGTAAAGGGGGCTCCCATACAAAAAAAATATATTTTTTGCCGTTTTTATAAATAATGGTACGGAACCCTTCGTGCGCGAGTCCGACTCGCACTTGCCCGGTTTTTAAGTATTTTTTTATGAGAACGACTAAGGCTGCCTAAACGATTATCATGTGAAAGTCCTTTAGATGGAGAGTAAAATCATATACTACATTTGTATGACACCATATAAGAAACTCGTTTTGTACGAGTTTATTAAAAAGTGCATAAAATAACTAATACTCGAAATATAGGTAAAAGTGGTTTATTAATAAATAAAACAACAAAAGTTACAGATTCTGCACTGAAAATCAAAATATTTGATTAGTACTTGGTACTGAAACCCTTTGCATCAAGAACAGCTTGGCATCTTCGGGACAGTGATGCAATCAACTTCGCGAGGAAAGAACTAGGAATAAATGAATATTATAGGACATTATTACACAATACATGCGTTCCCACTCTTCCTTTAATTGTTCAAATCTTTCGTTGACATTTCTTGCACTCACACGACGACCTAGCTCCTTCCATAAGTTTTCTATAGGATTCAAGTCCGGACTTTGGCTGGGCCATTCCAAAACCCTCACTCTGCGTTTTTTGAACCATTGTGTAACAAGATTAGACGAATGTTTCGGGTCATTATGTTGCTGAAACATAAACGCTCTGCCGAAATTTTGGCGTGCCCAGGAAAGAAACACATCTTGTAATATTCCTTCATAAACTTCCTTCGTCATAATGCCGTTTATTCGATGTAAAGGACCAACTCCACTTGCACTGAAACAGCCCCACACCATAAGGGAGCCGCCGCCGTGTTTGACTGTAGGGAGCTGATACTTGGGGTCATAGCGAGCATTGTCGGGACGTCGTACATAGGTAATTCCATCTGTTCCGAACAGTATAGGTCTTTAAAAATGATATTGAGGTTTTTAATATCATTTTTTTCTAAACTGAATAGTTTGCGCGAGAGACACTTCCAAAGTGAAAAAATGTGTCCCCCCCCCCCTGTAACTTCTAAAATAACAGAATGAAAAATCAAAAAAAAATATATGATATACATTACCATGCAAACTTCCACCGAAAATTGGTTTGAACCAGATCTAGTAAGTAGTTTTTTTTAATACGTCATAAATGGTACGGAACCCTTCATGGGCGAGTCCGACTCGCACTTGGCCGCTTTTTATCGACTTAAATACTACTAGTGACGGACGCTAAATTCAAATTGAATTTCCAAATATGTACCGGCCTGTTAGCGTATAATTGGTTGAGAATAAATCAATATAACCTTTTTTGATTAGATATCAACAAATTCAGTTCTTGGTTTCATCTAATTTGAAATATTTTACAGAAAAATCACAATATGATAGATTTTTTCCGCTACTGTATTATGCATGCACGCTCCATGTAAACGCACCCCGAAATTATTTTCCAACGACTTGCATTTTAACCCCCGACGCAAAAAGCCCGTCTTTTATATGTTTGTCTGTCCATCTGCAGCATCGTAGCTCTCCAACGGAGAGGCCGATTTCGTTGTGATTTTTTTTTTACGTAAGAGAGTTTTTTGCAGTTGTTCTTAGCTATGTTTCATAGAAATGAATGAGGCAGTTTGAAGAGTATCAGGTCGTTTCCAAAATGTTTTTTTATTTTATTTTATTGGTATTCAGGATAACAACAGCCGTACATATAACTAAACATATAAATGCTTACATAAAAGAAGGCCAATGACAGTCATCCATTAAATTGCAATGTGTAACAAAGTAAAATAACAAAAAATTAAAAACAACGAAAATGTGCAATAGATTCAGATACTCCGTATGATGTAAGACATTTTTGGCATAAAATGGATTTTGTTGGCATATCGAAGGGGTTTTTTTAAATTTTCAATTTAATAGTTTGTCTTCTATTTATGTATTAACACTTTCAAGAAGCCGTTATCGATTTTAGTCGCAAAAATGTCAAATTGATAGATTTAGTCGGTGAAATCAACTATTAGAAATAACAAGTACTGTAGGGCTAAGATGGTCGGGTCTTTATCATTTGTCACTATGCCTGTCACGTTCTAACAAGTATGTAACTGTGAAAATGACGGGCATACTGACAAGTGATAAAAATGGAACCATGCTGCGACCGCAGGCCTATTAGCACGTCTTGTTATCTTTCATTTTAATAAATCAATTTTTTGAAAACAGAATTTCGTCCATCAGATTTTTTTTCTGATGGACGTTTAGGTAAACGCGCGTAAAGCACTGATTTTGTCGGTTTTACATGTAAATTTAGTTAAATTTGGACTGCTAAAAATGGTAATTTTGCATCACACATATCCTGTATGTACTTCAACTTTAATAAACTACATTTTTAAAATTATAAATTTGAAGTAGTGTTAATGAAAGTTAGATGAAATCAATTTTGTCCAGATATTACTTTAAAACAAGTGACAATTTCTCTGAAAATCGACTTAATTTCAACGTAATATTGATACTTAAACAATCTACAACTTATGCTGAAACTGTTCTTATACATCATTTTGTATAATTTACCACTATAATTATTTGATGAATTTTTAAAAACTGTCCCTTCTTGTCACATATGTATTAACGGGGACGCACGCTTGCGACTTCATCATTAAAAGGCAAGACGAGAAGACGTGCTAATAGAAACCAATACTTGTTATTTCGATATTACGTAACAAAGGGTGTACAATTTCAACGACTAAATCAATCAATTTTACATTTTTGCTCTAAAATCGTTACCGGGCTCTTAAATATCAAACAATAATTATAATGTTTAGCGCTATACACAAAAAATACTTGTATGGACGGCGGTGACGGCACGGTCATTCATAAGTCCAATGTAAGTACTTGACGCGCCCGCTTTTAAATACGGCGTTTTAAAACAAATTCGTCACATCATTAGCATCGACATGTGAAATTCAATTAAAAGTTACGGTTTATATTGGGCAACGTAGTGAGTTTGTAATGTACGGACGGGTCAGTATCCCGCGCCGGCCGAGGCCGTCGACCTCGGATTGCACTGGCCTGGACGCCTTGCATTGTCGCGCACCCGGTGCATGCTCCCCAATTCATCTCTTTTCATACTTATTTCCATAATAATTTAAAAAATCCATCGTGCGGTAAGGCTGAAAGTGTCTTGTTGTGCTGAATTTTTTTTCTAAAGAAACAAGTTGTTGGAAGAAGGGTTTATTTATGAGTTCATAGATATAGCTCATCGAAACAGATACACATTTTAACGAAACAAACGTTTTCTAGACAGCTGAGTAGAAAAAACTAGGAACTAATGGTAAAATGATAGCCAATTAACCATACCCCGGAGTTATACGTACACTAGTCAAAACATGACAAAAACTGTAAAAGCAGAAACTATTTTATTTTCACAGGTAAATTTTACCCTCGTATATGCTTTTATTCACTCATTCTATCCATTCATAGGCATGTTTGTTGAATCGATCTGACTCTAATAAAAAAGAAGAGCCGTCAATACTGTCGCGTTAACAGTTTAATATAGGTACCATAAGCCCTGACCGTTAATTAAAATGTCCACTTTTTAGAAGCCCGCCTTTATGCAACTAGGTTGAAGTTAAATGAGAGCTTACCTACTTTCATTAAATGCTGATGTTTATACAACTATGTTGTACTGTCGACCTTTTACTAGCTTTTATTTATGCTACCTTCATTACTTTTATGTATGTGCCCTTCCAAGTTGATTCTCAATATCACATCGACTGATCCACTTAGCTTGATATTTTACATGTTAAGGAAAGTATGTCGACTTATATCACTATCTTTTTAAATGAGGACAAATCGTGACAAATTAAGATTATTCTAACTCAACTAAACGTGAAAAACGTCGTTGTACGTGAAAAAGTGTGAAATATGCGATTGATTTTTATATGTATCGGACTATCGAATGAAGTATCTTTAGGTATGTACTTTAAAAGAATACCTAGTTAGCCTAATTCGGTAGCGCCAATTATATTTTCTATTCATTGAATATGTAAAGATGACAAAGCGACTGTCTAATCTAATATACAATTTGAAAACACGCAATTTTTAAATTTAATTGCGCTTTCACAGTAATCATTAAGCTGCAATTAGCATTCTAGAAAGAGGCAGTTAATTTGCCTATTACGACAACGGTTGGTACAGTGAAGAAAACTAGCGATATAAATTTAGCCACTATATAGTCATTAAAGCCGAGCAAAGCATACATCTTTAGCAGAAATTGGACACTTGAAGTCTTGGAAAATTTATTGAATGTTCGTTAACAATGGAATGTTCTAACAAGTACCTATAAGCAATTGAACTCTGTTCAAACTTGCAAGGTATTTTATTGATTACAAACTTTTTATTTACTTTTTATTCGTAACCGTAGCGTAACAAAACAACTGTAAAGTAAATCAGTTGAATAACACATACCAAAATTAAAATAAACCTTCAAGAAAAGAGCGTACCTACTCCCATCTTAAATGCCGGCAACACACTTACAACCCCTCTGGTGTTGTGGGTGTCCATGGGCGGCGGTAATCGCTTACCATCAGGTAATCCGCAGACGTTTGCCTCCTATATCATAAAGAATAATAATAATACACAAGATATTTTAAATATGAGCTCGGAGGTCACATTAATCATAGGTACAAGCTCTTCTCTTCAATGTAGGATCACGTCAAATATCTTTCGCCTTTCCACAAATTAATAATAAAGTAACGATAACAATAACATATCATTGACGTCGACTATACAAAACATATTTCATTTCATATCTAGCTCTGTTTAGCGTCTTAAACCAATCCTGGTATTTAGAAGTTTTGTTACACAATTGTCCTGTTGTTTTGTTTAATAATTCAGCGCTAAAAAGGGAGGGGTACTAGACTGGGTGTGTGATATCGCATGATTCATGACGATGACAAGTGTGCAAATCAGGTTATCGATTGGTGGTAGTGTAACAGCAGCGGGCCGGGCGTCGACCCTGCGGCCCGGGCGCACCACTCGCTGGACCATGCGGCAGGCTTGCTATAAAAATCATGTATCAACTATCATGTAATCGCCATTAACCGGCCATTAATATTGAAATAAAATTTGAACCCATGTTTGCTTTGGTTTCATTGCACCTAAATAACATAATGCCCAAAACATCATAATCTTTATATTATGTCCTAAATTTCAAAACAACTTAGTATGAAAATACCTAAATATCAAATTGTTTTCTTCTTAAACTGGCCAAATGGTCACTATGACTTTTATTCATACGTCCAAGTCTCAGAATACGTAAATGTTAAAAAGTATGTTTGATCAAATGCCGAATTTTCGATGGGACGTTTTTAGGGTTCCGTAGTCAACTAGGAACCCTTATAGTTTCGCCATGTCCGTCTGTCTGTCTGTCTGTCCGAGGCTTTGCTTCGTGGTCGTTAGTGCTAGAAAGCTGAAAGGCATGGATATATAAATCAATAAAGCCGACAAAGTCGTACAATAAAATCTAAAAATACCCCTACACGTAAAGTGGGGGTGAACATTTTTTTTGCTTCAACCCTACAGTGTGGGATATCGTTGGAAAGGTCTTTCAAAACTAATAGGGGTCTTCAACAAACATCTCTTGATAAAGTGAATATATTCGGAGATAATTTATCCGAAAGAGAAAAAAAAATGTGTCCCCCCCCCCCTCTAACTTTTGAACCATAGGTCCAAAAATATGAAAAAAATCGTGGAAGTAGAGCTTAAGAAAGACATTAAATGAAAACTATAGCGGACATGATCAGTTTAGCTGTTTTTGAGTTATCGCAAAAAGTTTTCCCTTCATAGTAAAAAGACTTAATTTAATTAGGTACTGATGATGCAAATTTGCCTATTTGTTTAACTCGGGTGAAAGGTACCGTTTCATCCCTTGGTTAACAATTTACTATACTTTAAGGTCCAGTTTAGCTTATTGTGACGGAAGAGTAACTACGGAACCCTACACTGAGCGTGGCCCGACATGCTCTTGGCCGGTTTTTATTTAACGATAAGACCG
The DNA here is from genome assembly GCF_033807575.1 of Cydia pomonella. Taxonomy (NCBI): domain Eukaryota; kingdom Metazoa; phylum Arthropoda; class Insecta; order Lepidoptera; family Tortricidae; genus Cydia; species Cydia pomonella. Next base: position 13,985,404 of record NC_084710.1, read on the forward strand.
CCTGTTGTTACCTGGTTCCATTTTCCTTTAAAATATATTTGTATTTATGCATGTAAAATGTATAAAGAATATTTACTTATCTAAGCATTATCCTGTAGTGTGACGAAGATTAAAATACTGCAGTAAGAAGAAAATCGAATGCTCTTAAATGTACACATAATGCAGCATCCTTAAAACGCGCGGTTTGATTTTTTTGGGTTCAAGGGTCACTCAATATGGTTTTTGTACATTTAAGTCTATTTGGTTGCATAATACAACTTACTCAAAAACTCCCGTAGCTCTTAATTCCGTCATAGGGTCTACGGGACATATTTTTGAGCAACTTGTGTCTATCCATATTTTTACACTTGACTGTAAAGGTGTCAAAAGTTTATTAAACATGTTTGATTTGCTAATAACTGCAATCGCTTCAATCCGATTTATGCAAATGTCCGACGTTGAGTGTATACTAGGTAAAATTACTTGACCTCAACAATTCTGGGATCGTTACACAGCATCTAGGAGTAGTTGATGTCATTCAAAAATAACTTATCTATTATCTTTCTTAAGGATTTGGTCCTCAATTTCGTTGTTCCTTATACAAAATAATTTGAAACCAACTTTGTAACATACCTTTAAAACGTTGAACAGTCCGATAGGCTCGAGCATAGAAGAGGGGGGGGGCCGGGTCACGAAATTTAATGTGTGCTACGGTTGCTCTCCGCTCGACCCCGCTCTGTTGCTGCATATCGATGTAAACCTTCACCTAACCGTATTGCTTCACATCATCTACTCTCAAAATGTACGTAACGCTAAGCGAAATAAAGCTCACATTCCGAGCGAGTATAAACAAGTTATAGGAGGTTGCGTGAAATATTTGCCCATGTGCCACAGATGTAGGTTAACATCGGACGCGCTCGATACCGGCGATGTCGATGTCGACCTGATCTAGGTTACCTAACCTACATCAGGGAGAGACCGCTACACTATGAAATGTAGCGCATACCAACTAAATCAGTTTAAATCATTTTGTGTTATTATTATTATAGAAAACTAAAATAAAAATAAATAAAAATAGCCTTTATTATTGAAGTTTTTACATTTGTAAGTATATTTATTTATCATTTCCATCGGCAACTCCAACTCGTCCCTTGACGAAGGTCTCTTCCAAAGTCTTCCATTCTGGTCTATTTCTTGCAACACTCATCCAAGCTTTTCCTCCAGTCTTATAGAAAACTAATTTACCTTAAGTTTAAAAGTATGCCAGTACAGCATGTCTGAATCAGAATCTGAAATTAATTAATTACCGACAAGTGTCTAAATATTTTTAAGATAAAGTATTACATATTTATGAGTTAATGACCTTTTCATAAAATTGCGTTCAAATTGTAGTGTGACTGTTTTAGGTTTATATCAATTGTATGATTTACTTTTCTACGAATATACTTATTACTTACTCATATGTTAATCCTTCGGCGTCTAAAATGATGACTAAAATATGTCCATATGCAATAAATTCCAAAATAGTGAAATGAATAACGTGGCATTAGTATTATAGTATACCTACTCGCGTACGTAATCTGTAACAGATAAACATAGGTATTAGGTCTATGTCTACGTCATGACAAGTTTTCGCCCATCAAGATTAGAAATTCTAATTTCGTGTTTCTTAGAAAATTTAACCTTTAACTAATGAATAGGTACTTACCTACTATCTGTATCAAAGTCATGCAGATCTTTATCGCACCATAGATAATGACTTTGAATGCTTGACTAAAAATAAATTCAATCAGTATAAAAACATTGATATTTACAGTACCGGCCAATAATATATCACCTTTATGTTTTTTTTTGTATGAGCCTGTATAGAGCAAACAATATAGTTAGTTTGTAGACTGCATATTTTACTAGTCATTTTATACAACTGCAATGAAATAATGTGAATTACAATAGGAGACTCAGCATATTACTAAAAAAGCTCTAATAAAATATGTTGTCTATATATTTAAAAAAAAAAACCTATATTACATGACACCAATTATTCTAATCGCTCGCACAAAGGCCTACTACTAAAGTAGCTAAAAAAGTGAGGTAGAAATTACTTACAAATATAAAAACGAAGTTCTATCGTAAAAACATGAGAGGTGATATATTATTGGCCGGTACGGTGTATGTAAGTAAATTTAAACTAAATGGTTCCTGAATTCGCTTAATGTAATGTTCATAATGATGAGTATTATGATACAATGGGGCTAACAGTGTGCATGCTGATGATATCGCTATGTAGATACATATACTTACTAACGTGCCAGTGAAATTTGTGAAATCGCTGCGCTTATCTCTGATGCTCGATAAGTATTGTTAGGCAAGCCAACTTTTAATGTCACGATATTTAAAATCCAATTCAAGTTTTAATTAAGCTGTGGTGGCCGAAAAGATATGACATCCGACTTTGAATCCGGAGGGTTCAAATCCTGGCTCGTATCAATGAGTTTTTCGGAACTTATGTACGGAACATCTTTTGATATTTACCATTAGTTTTTGGTGAAGGACATTGTGAAATAACCAGCATACATCAGCGAATATATTCATAGGTTCCCCAACCCGCATTGGGCAAACATGAGGTTATAGCCCAAACTCTCGCGCATGAGATGAAGCCTGGGACCAGCAGTGGGACGAACATAGGCTGAATTATTATTAAAATCCACGTGCGAAACCTTTCTAATCTATAAGCTTACTGAAACGTCATTCAAGCTCGCATGTCACATTATGTCACATACTCTATGTGACTGTTTTGCAAATTGCAACAGCAGCGGCTCGCTTTCGTGCGCAGGCAAATGAGAACACATACGAGTATTATTCAATCGCTTGCTGAAATTTGCCGAGTATACACAGTCATATTCATGCGATGTGTTTTATGAATTGTCAATATATACGATACGCAATATTTTATGACTAAGTTGCAGATAAAACAGCGAAGACGATAATTATAGAAAATAATTCTACAGCAGTCTGCTTTTAGCACAACTTTCTTTTCACTTATATTATTTTTAGAAGATCTATTTAGGACGACTGCCCACGGTCTGCCTGCCTGCCTAAATGGGTTTAGAAATTTTCGTTGGTTTAAAAAACATTCGATGTTTTCTATAAAAAATACCTCGAGATGCAGTTTAATATTATAGCCTACGTAAATGTAGAAGTCGTATAAAACTCGTATTGTAATCACTTTAACGTGCTCAAATTCAACTCAAGTCATCGTCAAGTCAGGATTCCGCTTCCCACTCAATTTGCTCCAGGAAACTGCATAAGGCAGTTTTGGCATACATATTAGAGTGTATGGAATGCGTTCCGCCACCGTTCAGCTCACAGCAAACCGTGTATCTCCAATGCTTACATAGCGCAGGCGAATAGAACTTTCAGACGAACCAATGTAACTGTAACCTCAGTACCCATAGCAATTTTCTACCGAAAAGAGCACTTATACTGGAACGTTCGTTTAGCCTACACTCGCCAAGTGACACCAATAAAGCCCCTCGCTTCTGTCTCACCACGGCCAATTGTACGCGCCGATTTCAAAACGAAAGTACCGCGCATCTAGGACGGTGAACGTATTTCTCGCAGCGATCTCTTGCAATTTACCAGCCAGTACTTTGCTAGAGAACGCGGCATGGCCAGATTGCTTCTTAGATATTCATAACTTGCAACAGCTAGTTTTGCAAGTTTCTAATGCCGTGGATTTGTTTATATCTCTTGACTCGCGTGGTGGACGCCCATAACGGACTTCAAGTGATTGCACTTTTGGAGCAAAGCAAAGGAAAGCTTTTTCTCATAGAATCTCGATAAATGCTTTTTGCCTTTACATTTTGTCATAGAAACTCATCTGATCCCCAGCAGATAATGCAATCCTGTCGTCCGAGTGCATTATACGAGTATAGTTTGACCATATTAGTTTGTCAGTGGAGCATAGGCAAAGAGTATATATTGTCTTTTGCCATGAATTTGAAACCACCAATAATAGGCAACTAACTCCTCTTAATACCAAAACTCGTACAGTATCGTCCTATAAAAAAGACGAAAATGCACCTAAAAACGTGTAACGTAAAGATAATTGTAATCGTAACGTAATAAAGTGATTCGTGGTTATGAGCAGAGCTTGGATTCCTGAGCTCTCGTATTGTGCCGGTCAAATGGGGCGTGAAATCGTTGAGCAATTTCTCAGCTGCATCTCTCCTTCCCAGGTATTGTGTGCACCCCAAGCCTGTGGTGCAGTGCTGGTTCCAAAGATTAAAAATTACAACAACTTATACACCATTTTAAATGAATAATAAATGACATCGTTTATGAATATTGTTATACATTGATAATATCGCAGCAATTGGCAGCCTATTTGAGTTTAAAGATTACCTATAGATTTTAAGGAAGGTACTTTGAGATCCATAATATCATTCCAACTGAAATTGGCTGTTCATTTCATATATATATATACTTTCCCGGCCGGTTTCGACCACGGCGACTTGAATACGTTCGTGTGTGCTCGCAAGTGGCTCGCGTAGCCGATTTTATTTGCGAAGACCCGTGCACACGAACGGGCAACCGTCCCGCCCGTCATTTCAACTACGCTATGTAAAAGACGATGTACGATATTACTGATGTAGTAGATATGCACTCACTTATATTTAGGGACGAATCCTTTTACTACTATAGCTATTAGTTAGTGATTTTTTATATACTTATGTAAATATGTTGGGGGAAATCTTACACAGATCGACCTAGTCCCAAACTAAAGGTAAGCTTGTACTATGGGTACTACTAGGCGAAGATATACATACTTAGATAGATAATATTCATAACTCGGGAATAAATATTCGTGCTCAACATTGCAGTCATTGACGTTTATCTAGGTGAAATTTGCTCAAAATTTTTAGACAATAAAGAGATATTATTGTCTAAAATAATCGCTTAATTAAGGTGCCCTAGGTTCAGAAAGTGAAGTATTTGAAAAATCGTACCGCTTTTTTAGATCGGTTGCCAAAAATTTAATTAGCAATCTTGAGGATTTCATCAATTCGAATCCCGATTTTTTGATTTTCGCTCAATAGAAAAAAAATCACTATCATAGATTTAAAAAATTGAAATAATTTATGCACAAAAGCTAAAAATATGAAAATTGCTTCTAAAAATGCGCAATTCTATTTTTGAGGGGACTAGTCGATTACCTTTTTTGTTGTTACTTACAACAAATTAAAATTATAATCATGATTCATCTCGCTCACGCTTATACTCAGTGAGAGTGAGAGAAGGGCACGAACCTACAGCGTAGAATAGTACATTACGATACAAGTGCGAAAAATAGGAAATTCGAAACGAGTGGCGATAAATTAAAACACGACCGAAGGGAGTGTTTTAAATCGACACGAGTTGCGAATTACCTATTCGCACATGTATCGTACAACGTTTTACAGTACATATGGCCCTTTAAGTCTTCGACACAGTAACGTAATATGCTACTTCTCGCACTAGTGCTATAAAGTAGCCCCATATGTACTGTAAACTTTGTTTACCGCACGCAATCAGTACCATCCATTGTAATTCGGGAACGGGTGCTTTAGAGTGACATTTCTGCTGCTTATTATGTAATCTCTGTTGGCACCGGGAGCGCCGCAAGTTGGTTATATCATAAGACATCGTAACTTTTGTTCACTATCTGTTCTAATAGAAAGTTGCAATCCGCTCGCTTTTCCGATTCTGTTTATTACCCAGGAAACTATCTAACACCGCGATAAATTCTAACTTTCATTCGAAACCTTTCGGTGCACGCTTTTCTATTACTTAAGGTTCTTTCTTATTTAATATGCCTGTACTATAACGTATATTTATAGCCGCTTGTAAATTTCATCACGATGGTTTCGAATTCTGGCCCATACTAGGAAACGCATGTACATTTGTACAACCTACGAAATGTCTTTCGATTTGTGCTATTCGTTTCCGACGAAGGACACCTATGTACTCGTATGATATCCAAAAAATTCTTATTGTATGTGAATTATGTGATGTCCTCAATTTGTAAGAAATTGCTGATCATTTTGTTAAATAATTATTTACAATATTTTCAGGTAGAGATAGTAAATGAATTTCATCACCAACTTTCCTGACCTATTTGTGAGCTCGTTCTCATTGTAAATTCAATTTATATTACACTTGTAGAGTTAATTACGTTACCTAAATTACATCAAAAATGTCTTGAGAGGGTTAGCACATGATGTCGATGATTTTGTGTGTAACACACAACTTGTGCCACTTTCTACGGAATGGCACATTTTAATAAGAATGGACTCGATTGCCTAATCTATTCTCTACATTGTTCTCACTTCAGCTCGGGTCAGCACGCACTGGGGCGTTATTATAAACGCTTACCGAACGTTTGGCTCTAGCTAACCATAACCAGTATAATGAGATTGCCAATGCCTATGTTATTGTGAACGACGAGGTCAGAATGATACTAGTTCTCCTGAGTAGTCGACACGCAAGCGCCCAGCAAGTTATGGGAAACTGTTCAGCCTGAGCTAAACTGTGTGTCCTACGCTTTATGTAACGTGCGTAACACCATTTATTAACATAAGATGTCGCCATTCCTTTCAACAATATTTTAGATCTAAAGCGGAATACAAATATGATTCAATATCGCAAATCAACTTCTCGTGACGATGAGTTAATGAATCTTGGTGATGTACGGGTATTTGTGCGTTCTCTTCAGCCTACTCCGCAAACGACATTGCGTTATAAAGAAATATCGACTCTATAAATATTTGTGTAGAGATTAAATCGTTTTAATAAAACGTGTCAAGAGTTTTGGGTTATGCTGCATTATTGCATTGTATACTCTCCTACTTTCCGATAGAGTACATATTGAAGTGCGAACGAGGTCAAAATGTAGGAGACTCCCGCCTCAAAACCCCATTTTTTCACACACTTATTGATCAATAGTAATCGCTGCCACTGATTATTCACGACTTTGGCATATTGCTAAAAATATCTTTTGTCACAAGACTTTAATCCAACGGACTAATTAATCTGAACATCGTTGAGTAATAAAATTACCTAATAAATATTACTCTTCTAGTCTAGTGTAAGCAATCAGTTTTTTTCACCTACATATAGATTTCTAGTTTACATTTTACAACGTATCCTGCTGTCTTCAAAATCAATAAATTAATTATTATTATGCCTTTTGTACATTTTGTTTATTATTTTAAATATGTAACTACTCAGTGACGCTTGTTTTGTTAGCAAATTTGTTATAATCACGTATTCATAGCATTTATAATCTCGATTGTTAATACATTACATTAGAATTTACGGGGATATAATATAGGTACTTTTATTTAAATTATGTGCGGCTAATACTGCAAAAGTATGATTGAAAGAACTGTACTGAAAAAGTAAAAGGCGAAAGTCGTGTGATGATGAGAACGCCGCACCGGGACGCACATTCGCGCGCAAGAAAGCAAGCATTTGTCGCCTAGTAATTGTTCCTGGTTTTCTCCATCTTCACATAACACTATTTCAAATCTTAATCTGTACCTATCTGAGGAAATCTTTTTATGAGGTTTACACGAACTTATCGATGATGCTATTGTTTTAGTGTTTGGTTTTTAAATAAAAACAACCAAGTGTGAGATTTATACAAAGGAATGAAAATGACGGTTATTTAAAATCACATTTTATTTATAGACTGTATTATATAAAAAATATACCCATGTTATAATAAGTAAAGCTATAAACTATATTTCTACTTTTGTTTGCTATAAGCGCAGTACCTAATCTTATTTAATATAATCACTACACCTCTCCCGCCACGTCTGTCTACATGTTCGCGATAAACTCAAAAACTACTGAACAGATTTTCATGCGGTGTTTACCTATCAATAGAGTGATTCTTGAGGAAGTTTAAATGTAATTTGTTAACCCGTGCGAAGCTGGACGGGTCGCTAGTTATAAATATACCTACTTAATAAAACAAACGTGTTTCTGGCATAGGTATATAATGATTGGTAGGAATGGTAGATTAGTCTAATCTACTCTTGATGCCTGTGTACAGTCGCAATGAGACATATCGAAGCAATCACAGTGCTCAGGAATTTCTGAACAAGTGAACACTTTAACATCTTTAGATACTTCTGAACACCTTGGCCGCTCCGATATTTCTGATGGCGGATGTACACATTAATAAAGGCACCTTTTTATTTCGGTTATTTTCTATCATCAGATAATTGTTGTTTAACTTTTACCCTAGAATGTTATGACTTATGACTGTAACACATTGTAGTTGACACACGCATCCGTCGGCCTGTAAAAGCAAATAATGTCAAGGCGGCTTATATTGATTCCAAGCTGGTAATGAGCACAAACTCTACCTATTATCGTGACATCAATTTTATAATTACTGATACCTCGACAGATTTTGTTAGCATTTAAACGTATTGTCATTATTGTGTTAAGGTCATTTAGATATATTGAATGCAGCTCGGCTATTTTTATCGCCGTCGATATTTTCGCCTTCGGTATTTGACATGATTAAGTCTATAATTGACAGATATCGTATCCACATCGATGAGTGAGTAAAATGACCAAATCATAACAGGCCTTCAGCTTCATAAAACGTAACACTCGAAAATTCTTCAGCGATAGATTTTTAGAAACCGACTTGAGAACACAACAAGAAGACAGCTTGCTAATGAATTGGAACTTGGCCTTTCTAAAGTTTCACTGTTAATGCATCGCCTGGTTGACCACATTCGTTTTGGCAGTTTTAACTGACACAAAGTAGCATCGCTTTGACCTTTTTGTCTACGGAAATGTATTTTAAAATTAGTATGTTAAATCCGGGTAGTATTGAGCAGTGAACGGGCCTAATAGTTTTAGTTATTAATGTAATCGCTCAGGTTCATTATTGTCTTCTTGAGTCTTGGCTTCAACTATGTCTAATACTTTAAATATTGTTGTGGGTATTTTTACAACGATATAAATATTGATAAATACTTAAATACATAGAAAACATCCATGACTCCAGAAAAAATATCCCTGCTCATCAGACAAATTAATGGCCTTACCGGGATTTGAAACCAGCGGGCTAAGCACGGTCGCATTTTTATCTTCTGTCACCATGCCTGTCACGTTCTAACAAGTATTTAAGTGCGAAAGTGACAGGCATAGTGACAGGTGATTAAAATGCAGCCATTCTGCCAATGCAGGATTACCAGGACCATCGGCTTTATAGCAGGGTCAATACCGACTAAGCCAGATGGGTCGTCTAAATAGTATTTTTTTATTGTTTCAGAACATTGACGAACCAGCCGAGAGTGGTAGTGTTGTGTAAGTATTCTAAGTATTAAACACCATGTTCACATCATTATTATCTTTGTGCAGTCACCTGAACGGACACGGGATTCAAGCCACCATGGTGTACTTAGTGCTGTTACGCAAGCTCATGGCACTGTAATGTTGGCTGCGTCATTGCTCAATCAGATGCATCTCCTTTCGTGTTGCGTCGCGTGAGAGTCGAGTTTCCCAACCGACGGTGGAGAGTCGGGTTGCCAGGGTGGTGCAAGTGGATTATCGTACCGAATATTTAAAATTATCATTCCAGATGAAACACCTAAACTAGAAAAATATTTTGAATACCAGCTCTAATGTCACATTGACACATATTTATAAGAAGATTTTAAACTTTTACAAAAAAAATATCGGAATGACTACGTTTATAAGTCGGTGTTTACCATTTTGAAACATTACAATTTGGCGCCGGTGCCAAACGACTTGCTGAAGTTTGTGTTGAAGGGAATTTTAAACAATTTACGCATGAAAATTAACAAAACAAACAACATAATAAGACTTTTGTATCGCGGCGTTATATAGGTATAAGAATATTTATTATTTCCCAGCAAAACTTTTCTATAAATTTGAGTACTAGACGTCTAAATAGCATTACGTATGTTTGAATTTGATCGTACATCGTACGTGATTCAAAGTTATGATACATATGATACGCTTCACCTGGCAACCCTGTTGGAGAGCGCAGCGGTTTCCCAATAGAAAGTCCTCCGATGCAGGAAGCAGTGCAGCGCACGTGTAGCGCGCCGGGAGGGGCGCGTGGCCGATGCACTTTCGTGCCGGTGACGTCACACCAGTACCTTTCGACAGCGTCACGCCGCCCGTAAGAGCTCTTATGCAATGGACGCGCTCAACTTTCCAATTTCGACAACGCGCTATTGTGTTGCGCTTTCAAATTTTACTATACCTTCGCCCGTTTGCTGGCGCTTTCTTACGTTTCTCTCCCTCTCTCCACGCGGCTGAAAAATGCTCTGAATGCGATTCGCAAGCGCAACAACCGCGATGCACTTTCACTGGAGCGTTCCGCCTTTTGTCTTTACTGTTTATTCTACACAACTATTAACAAAACTATTAGCGTATTTATATGCATAACTTTGCATGTATGAATATAGTGCTTGTTTACGTTATTTTACGTTTTCTACTCGCCTTGATAGGTTTAGTGGTGAATATTTTGATCAGCCGGTGCAAGTACTTTCACTATGGTGCAGGTTACTTGTAGGGAGTTTCTGAAAGTTTGTGCTATCTTGTAAAAGCGTGCGTGGCGCTCACTGATCACGAACCCTCTAGATGTAGTATGTAAGACTCCTCGTGGTCACTATTTATGAGCACTAACATAATATCTAACAACACAACGGCTATTTTAATTTCATCCACGTTTACGCCTCATGCGCACTTATCTAAATGTACACTTGGTAATATAGAATAGTGTGGGATGCGACTGAGTGGTGCACTGGTGACCCATTGTATCATAACGCAGAGTCTGTATGAGGTAATCTACGTTGGCGCTGTTTCACCGGCGCCGGCGCACGCTGGGTCGGGAGCTTTCTCACCCGCGAGAGCGGCGAGAGCCACCGAGCCGGTACCGAAAAACCTACCGAAATTGATATCCATTACACGATAATTAAACGGTTGGTGTCGCGGCGTCAATAATTGATCGTGAGAGAAAAATATTTTTTTAGTAGTAATGCCAGTGTTTGTCACAGATTTAATACAAATTACAAAATAGTCAATATACCCACAAATCCCTTCATTTTGGTCTTACTGTACTTCCGTATCCCTTCCCACCATGTCTTATCCTATGTTTGATACCGATGCCTGATAAAAGCGAAAATAAAAAGGATAGATATACCTAAATAATAATAAAAAAAATACAACTTAATTGTAAGTAGAGTCGAGTCGAATGTTATCATAAATGTAAAATTTCTATGAAAATATGACGTTTGTAATTAATTGTTCTAAAACAAAGCAATCAAACTATCCCATTACTTAATCCGTCTAAACTAACTCTGCACATATTTACCCTCATTCTCGTGGCATCGCATGAACTATTATATAACAAATAACAATATATAAACCGTCTTAAGCACACGTAACACAGTTCTAATATCGGTCAATAGAGACTCGACCCCTGTTAAACATGTCCTATTTCATAACGAGGAAATGCTGGTTTGTTTGAATAGTTCGATCCACTTTTATCAACGACTAGAATTCTAGAATCCAGCACGCTTAAAAGGTGCTCCACACTCGGCGATCCATACCAGATTGGCACGCGAACAATTGTTCTCATTACACGTCAATCTGGGATCAGAGCTGCGGTTATGATCAGAGGACGTTGATCAGGGAATTGGATAATTGTTCGGAACTTTTTGCCTTGAAACATGAAAGCAGCCGCTTTTAAAACCTTTTTTTACAAAATTTTATTTAAGTTGTTAGTATGTTGTATGTAAGTGTGGGTCAAATCTTGGAAACTACATTTAACCCACTTCCCGATTTTCGATTGAGCTGAAAATTTGCATACATAGGTAAGTCGGGTGACAATGCAATCTTATCGTGCTGTACTGCTGGGGGAGACGGGAGGTGGCCATTGGAACTCTGATGAAACATCACAAACTAATTGTGTTTCGAGTTTTAAGAATTGTCTCGATGAGTATTAATTGTCTGTGGTAAGAAAAGTACAGTCAGCGATAAAAGGTTGTACAGTCAGCATCAAAAGTAGCGGATGAAACAACGCGCCAAAAGTATCTGATATTCCGGATAACTTTTATCAAAAACAAAGTGTAACACCGGTTTCTATCTTGCCCGTTTCTGAAGAAAGTGGGTTCAATCAAAATCAATCTCGTAATACTGACAAAATAAATCCTTTCTTTTAAAAGAGTTGCATATTTCGTGTTTGATCAATCATATTGAAGCGAAAACAGTAGCCAACAAGAACATTTTTTTTTTTTAATATTTCACAGGTTTTAGGCGCTTAGCACACTGGATTCGATTCGCACGTAGCGTTGTCTTGCTGAAACATCGGAGCGACGTGCGATTCGAATCCAGTGTGCTAAATGCCTTTGAATAGTAACTTTTATTTGTTTGTTATTTTATATGTATTTACAAAAATTATGCGTCGTCGTTGTTATAATAATAAAAGTCGCATGGTTTTTAAGTTATCAGGACATAACCAAATTTACCTAAAATTAAACCACACAGTTTATCACATTTCAAAGATTATTTTAAATTTCATTCAATTATTTACACACACACGTACACGTGTGGGATATAGGCTCATCCTATTTAGTTTGGTACTCAACGCAACGGATACTACAATTGTTGATGTTAACATACTTAATTCTACCATAAATGACTAAGTTTACAAATAAATATTATAAGTAGTATGTTTAAAAGCGTGGGATATTGTCGTATTGACATTACATATGTCTTGCATAAAATCAACCGTGTTTGAAATTATACAGCCATACTTGTTTGAAAGCATTGCTAACAATCTGCCGTCTAATAGATACAATCAATGCTTTACATTGAAATTTCAATTGACCCTTATTTAAAGTAAGTGCTATGGAAAGGAAAGGTCAAATCGCATTGTGAATGAGAAAGTTAATCGTGGAAAGTGGGCGCGAGCGGATCTCGCCGAGCATGTGGCCGTTTCTAAAAACTATCACTGGGCCGTTTTTATGCAGCCCTGGTCATAGTTCATAATTTATTCCGCTTGCATGAACATATTGAACATATAAGACATAGGCTGAAGTTGGGCTACCAAACCTTATGTGGCTGAATAAGGTGTCAACATGCAGCGTAGCATTTCATCGTCACTCTCTTCCTCCTTTGATATTTTGAATACTGGCAACCAGTGGCTGTTTGTAAAAACTTCTACTGTGTACTATAAATAAATTAAACATTACAAAGTGCATACATACCGTTGTTATAGGTACATAAAAGTAATTAAACATATTTTCAAAGCTGTAGCCGCTGCTTATAAAAAATTTTTGTTAGTCTACTATAGTGTCCCACTGCTGGGCAAAGGCCTCTCCTCGTTTTCTCCACTTGACCCTGTCGTCGACATTTTCCCACCATTTTGTGTAGAAGTCGAAGAAGCGTCCAAGTCGTCCCGCCATCTCCTTTTCGGTCTGCCTGCAGCCTGCACTCCGTCCTGCACCGTCTATGGTGTTCCGTGGGTCCCACTCAGTAACCATTTTGGCCCACCTTTCCGGGTGCATGCAGCAGACATGTCCAGCCCAGTCCCACTTGATCTTGGTGGTCTTGACGCCTACATCTACAACTCGAGTTCTGGAGCGTAGTTCCGTGTTTCTGATTCGATCACTTCTACGAATACCTAATATACTATGCTCCATCGCTCGGTGGCAAACCTTGAGTTTCGACTTCAGAGCCTCAGCTAATGACCAAGTTTGAGCACCGTAGGTTAGGATAGGCAAGATGCACATGTCGAGAGTTTGCGCTTCAGACACAAAGGAAGGTCGCCCTTCATTAGCGCTTTCATGGACCAGAAGTTCTTCCAGACGTTCTCGATAAATATAAAAAAAATCGTTATAAATTATTGGGTTGTAAAATTGTAAATAGTGACTTTTAGCGAATAACGATATGTTAGGTATTTCATGTATTGCGCGGCCTAACTTTTTCCGTCCCAATAAGTCGATGCAACTTGGAATAGTTATGACGGACTCTTATTGCTATCACATGGAACATGGATATGATATTCTATAATCAGTAATCACAGAATGTGATTTCTCAAGTTTTCTATTGACCCACATGTAGAGAAGATTTGAAGGTGTTTCCTACAGGGCAATGTTAACGATATGACAAAGCAAACATCGCTGATTGGTATGACACAGCGTTTCGCATCTGTAACTGATATTCATTGTATATATAGATGTTTTTTTTTTTTTCAAATACCTTTAGAATTTGCAATATTACGGTTATGGTTTTTCTACTTTCAGATGAGCTTGTTGCTCATCTGACTCATCCATGTCACTAGTAGTCAGGTTGCAAAACTTGGATGTTGCCTTATAAATAAAACTGTATATGTATAATTTTGCCTATGTGACTATATCGCCATACGATTAAATAAATAAATGTCATTAGTATATTATGTATTTCCTTGCGTGTTCAGAGCTTCGTCTGTCTGAAAAGCTGATGCAGCTATCAATTTAACGAAAACGACTTATACCTAGCACACTAATCATTCAATTTCTCTAAACCATAACACAATTATATGTGTTGTTTTCAAGCAAAAGGTACCACATTGTCGCTTGCCATATTCATATAAAGATACAAGCAAATTCCTTATGTTAAACGACCAAGTGGTACCTTTTTCTTGAAAACGTCACATCTTCTGCATAGCAACACTTATTTAACAAGATACACCAATTCAACGCATCCATAGAGATTGTAACCTCGCCTGATGTAAAAGGTGGTTGCATAAAGTCAATTGTAAGACTCTCACTTACAGACGGACGTTACTGCAATAACTCTTCTTCGTGCATAATAGTACTTAGGAAACTTGAGACTTACAAACTAAAATTCCGATACAGCGATATTCCCTCTGCCTCGGAAGGTATTAAACATGTTAAATCTTTTTTTTTTTTTAATCTTTATTGCACAAAAGAAAACCTTATAGTACAAAAGGCGGACTTAATGCCATGAGGCATTCTCTACCAGTCAACCTTTAGGCAAAGCAGAGAGATTGTGGGCGGTGCTACTTTAACAACAAATCTTCCTTGGACCGGGCCGGGATTCCTGAATATTTAGTGCTCCATTAATCTTAGAGATGTCAGTTGTTTATGATTCGCCCTCAGTAGTTTAAGTGCGGATTTACATATTTTACAAAATTATGCAAAATGGAAGATTGGAAAATTCTAACTGTATTAATCAGGAATCAGGACGTAATCTAGTACACCTTAAACATCCTATTTATGAAAATGATTGACTGAATATTACAATATATTCTGATGGCACTTATTCAATTTTTCATTCTTTTATTTAGCCAGAACCGATAAATACTTGAGTTTCATATGTCGCAAATAACAATAATCGATATGACCGTGTGGTGATGTGAGGTGAATTATTTTAATTTTGTCATCACATAATTCGCGCGGATTGTTGTGCTTGAATACTGCCCTCCCAAATAATAAAAAACTAATATACATTATTATTCATATTTAGGACCTCTTATAAAGCCAGACTGTTGCCCCAATAGTTTCATATTCATATCAATTAAAAAATTAGGGACAGAGGTGCAGAGAGTTCGCGGGGGCCTACGCCCCACTGCCCTTGCCGCTGCGACCTGGGTCACATGCGCTAGTGACGCCCGCCGCGCCCTAAATGTACCACAATAAACTCTTTGTACTATATAAAGTACCTACTCGTGTTCACGCGAAGATGTCCGATAAAACGGCTAAGGGGTTGTTATTTATAACCGGTTAATTTCTGTTGAATCATGAAATTATAAATACCAAAAGATATCTAGGCCTTTGGAACAAGGAACGTATTTTAAAACCCTAAATATAGTTCCGAAAAAAGACCTAATTGCATACTAAATGTACAGTCAGTAAAGCTATTAGCTTAGCACCCCTGCATGCAAATGCTAAGCTAATAGTTTGGCTAACAAGGAAGGGTACCCAACTGTCCGACTCCGATTTGATTCATTTTGATATATGTTATAGAGTAGTCTAAAATAACGGACACGTATTTTTTTTAACTGCCCAAACTCAACCTATTGGGAGAAATTGTCCTCCAAAGTACTAAAAAGTTACTAAATCTTCTAACTCCTATAGAAAGTGATGCTCAAGCAACTTGCTAGTTAATGGCTTGTTTGAGTATATGTCTGAGAGCAGGAAAAAATAATGTACACGTGTTTTGTTATATCTGCTTAAACTCAAGTTTTCCTAAAAAAACACCCGTCTTTATGTGTAACTATAGTGATAAGATATTATAAAACTTCGAATGTCGATTTTTTAGGAAAAAATGAGGTTTAGCCGATATAACAAAACACGTGCTCATTATTTTTTGCTGCTTTCAAACATATACTCAAACCAGCCATTAACTAGAAGTGAGTTAAAAAGGGGTTGAAGGTGTGTCTCGCCAAATAAATCCTCACCAGTGAACGTTCGCTTGGCCTGGAAGGATGTTAAAATTATTGCCCATAATGTATTTATCAATAAAGAGGTTGCATTTTCATTTTCAAATGGGGCAAGAGTATTTAATTTATTTTCTGTGTTTATAAACTATACACTAAGTAGAAAACGTAATCTAAAAAATTGTTAGCACAGTCTGGTGAATCATACATAGCTTAATTTACAAGTTTGGTCTGGATTTATTTTGCGTACAATCAGCGGTCGCGTGCTTTGTGATTGGACACATGTGTATGAGTAAAAGTCCTCTACAATGCGTCCTATTTTTTGGAGTGCCTGCATGATTTTTCATAATGGAAACAAGGATTAAAATAATATTATTGATATTACATTTATGCGACTGCGAATATTATTCATTAATTACTTTCAAATTTAATATGAATACATTTTATGTTTACTTCAAAATTTAGTAAATTGACATTAAAACGCGTTTTATTTACCCAGAATACAGTCGTGAATTACTATGATTTCACTATAATTACATCACGCGGTGGTGCACGCACATAAATTTTACTGTGCTTACACTAGGATGGCCAGCACAAGAGAAACCAGAATAGATCTAACGTTGTGTCATTCAATGTTCTCGTAAATAACCAGTTAAATCCCGTGCCAAGTCGCGACTCCAGGTACCAAAACGAGGCTTATCTCACTCCAAAATTTACTTTGTACTGCTATAAGTACATGTGCTACCTTACTAGGTAGGTCTAATTTGTCGCGAAGGTAGGTAAGTACTGCGCAAGTTTGCCTATATAAAATGCATCGACAAGTAGATTATTTTTAGCTATATGCTCGTACTTATTTCAATTAAGTATTATTCTTATTTCAATCTACTTATTGTGTTGCCAAACATTTAATAGTTATTTGTTTTACAATGGGGCAAAGTTGTTGTTTAACCGCTCGTGCTAATATTGATACCCGAGCAAGCGAAAGATGCCAAAATGGAACCACGAGCGTAGCGAGTGGTTCGAGAAGTGGAATCTTGAGCGTTTCGAGAGTTTCAAGGCACTAGGATTAAACAAACTTTGCCTATAACAATGCGAGGAAAATACTAACTATGAAATACCAAAAAAATCAAACCTAATCAAATCCAACTGAGCGTAATAACAACTGTATCATTCAAAAACATCATTTAAAAGTCAATTCTACCAGCTAACGTAAGGAAACAACTCAAAATTTGCATGTGATTACTTTGCCCCACATGTGGATAAAATGAAACTTTCTTATTAGTTTTTGAACAATCAAGAGGGCCTTTACCGGTTGGTGTGGTGAAAAGTATTATTTTATATTTTTATTTTTGTTTTGTAGCACGTTGATAGTTTTAGTGTACGTGCATTTGTGCAACAACGACCAACTAGAATAGCTAGGCGTGAAAATCTTACTTGATCTGTATTAAAAATGCGGAATTATGATAAATTATAACAAATTGGTATCAGCAGGTGAAGCGGGAGGACTCCAAGGCTGAAGGGCGTTTTCTCCTTGCGAGGTTAACCCTGAAGGCTCGGACCAAGGTCGACTGCCTGAGACGTCACATAGGGAGACGATTCGTTCGACTCGATGACTTTGATGTACCCTCGTGGCGCAGCCGATGCACGCGTTATGACTGTGCAACGACTCCGTGGACAATTCCCTTAACTAATGAATAAAGGGCTGCATGTTTACTCATATCCGACCCATTGTTTACTAAAATATATGTAGCAAAAAGTTTGTGACACCAATGTACCTAAAGATCTCAAAAGGACTTTATATAAAGGCCCTCGTTTTTATTTGTCTTTGCTTACTTATAGTGTGTCATATTATGTTTCAAAAGCCTTTGCTGCACATGCGAATGTCATTATTGTTTGTTTACTTATTGAGATCTTTGCGTATTGCTGTTCGTGTATTGTACCTATGTTTATTTTGCAAACATACCTGCTTCAAACCTATATGTGCAATATGTATTGTGTAGTGTTTGCTGTCCACATATTAGATGCGTATGTAAGCCGGCAGCGTGGTAAGCGGGTTTCGACGAGTGGGGTGGCTCAAGGCTCTGCACGGGGGCAACAACTTCTCCCTTCGTGCACTGAACCAACCTGCAACTGAACGCGATGCGCGGTGTCGAACCGAAAATTATAATTCAATTTTACTGCATACACTGAATTGAACCAATAAGTTATCGACTTCGCTTTGTCACCATTTCTTAGATACATCATTATATAATCAATTAATTATTTCTTACCTATATATACAATAACCACTTAATTTAGCTCAAAACTTAGGTCAAAAATATCTACAGTCTACGCCTTTCTCTAAAAACTTTACATAGAGTCGTAATCTTATTCCTTGAGTCTATTTTTATCGGAAAGTCTGGATGATTTTAATCCTAAATCCCTAATAAATTAGACGGAAATGGGGTCAAGAGCATTTGGTAGTAAAACTGTAATGGTTTGTTGATCATAAACTTTCGAAACGCTCTAAAAGGAGAATTGACGACTGTCGCCTTACATTATCTTCCTATAAATTCGGAGGGGGGCGAAATTATGAAAATCGGTGACAATGAAGATGGTAACGGAAAAAGGGTCGGTGTTGCGCAGCTGTCCCGCGGGCGCCGGTCGTCGGGTGCTCCGCCCGCGCTAGAGCGCCTCCACTCTCCGCGCCAGAGGAGTCGCCTCCCCAGCCGCTCGCCACCGCCAGTCGCCCGTCAGTCGTCGAGCGCAACGCACATCTGTCACGCTGTCGCGCGCGACCTCCCAACCATGTGGTGAAGTGAAACTGTCAAACGTGATACAACTCGCAACTATAACATTTTATACTATCTTACTTTTTTTATTAACATTACCGTGGTGAATTGTGATCTCGAAGTGGTGCCACCGTTTTGGAAAATTGGATTATACGAACGAATAATGGCCTTAGCCAGGTGAGCTATTTTGGTTGGTGGAGTCAACGCGGAACTAGTTTTATTTGACCATGTTCGTCGAAGGACTTCGTCTTTTCGGTTGGCATAACATTTGATTCTGAACATTTCGCAAATACCTAGGTACGAATATATCATACAAAAGTTTGTGTATGTTCGTTGTTTTGATTTATTGTCTATTTGTGATGTTTATATTTATATTATAGAATGAGTACTTTTTGTGAATGATGGTGTGTTGATTTCATTTAGAACATTACAATGGGCGAAAGTTAGTGTGCCCCCGCACGCGTATTTAACTTTCCTTGTTGTGTAAGCTGAACTGACGATGACGGTAGAGGGAGCAGCTTAGAAATCGAGTCACTTTTACAAACAATTACCATTATCATCAGTTAAAGACAGACGTGATTAACATTTTAATGCGTTTTTAACTTGCCTGGCATTACTTAACTTGTTATTATTTTGATACGGCGTTGGTAGACGCTTATCTCTCCCCTGACATTCGCCCTCGTGTAACGACATCGACGTTTTCTCTTTATTCTTTAGCACCCTCGTTCGTCAAGGTAGGTAACCCTAAATAGCTTACCCCACTGTTACTTCGCCCACTTACATCTGATGTCGATGTTATGCTTATGTTGAATTTATGACTTTGTTTGTTTATTTCTGACTTTGAAGTCATCCTTATCCAGGATTTTCACCAAACATGTGGAATTTCTTACTTGAACTTGTATCCGTTTTGATTTCAATGTCTGATATGTTAGTAAGAAAACCAAAACGTTTTTACGCTCTTGGCTCTCCAAAATGGTTTAATAAGAAGTAAGGACTCACAGATCCCTGAGCAGGTAGCTCCGGCCGGAAAACGCTCGTGCCCATGAGGCTTTTTTTAAGTTTTGTACCTTTTGCTTAAGGTTATTTCTTTTGTTGTTATTCACAACCTTCTGAATATCAAACTCAATGACTGTCGATTTTAAGAGGAAGCCATTCTTCGTATAAGTTACAGAAACACATTACAAATGCAGTTCTCTATACCTAAAGGAAAATTTTGCAAGCTTTCTTGCCCGCGGATGGGGATTCGCCTCCCAGGGGTCGTTAGCCTCACACAACACAACGGAAAGTGCAAGAAATATCGTTAAGTCGCGGGGGCTTCCGGCTCGATGCCCCAATGTCTGCAGCCCTGTACATTACGAGTATACCACGAAAGTACTTATTCACTAAAGATTCGATACAAATAGATGTACCTTATACATAGCGGATTGAATGTGTGTAAACAAGAGAAACGCTGCAATTTTATGATCTCCCCGCCTTGCAACTCTCGCCAAGATGAGTTCTAGCGACAGCTACTGAATTACACCACATTCTTTACAGATATCGCTTGTTTTACTTATCGACCTGTAACGCTTTTATTTATTTACTTACCTCATTAATTACGGATTAATACCAAACGAGCCTACTTTCTCAATAACAACAACTGATAAGTGTGAACTCATTTCACTGGAGTCTTCATGTAAATAAACATTACGGGGCGGCGTCCATTTGTATTGACTGACCCCAAAACCCTGCTACCTATCTTTATAGAATAAATACAATGAGAGCATCACTGTTGGAGCCATTCCTGTAAGAACATTTACTTACTAACTAGGTTAAGCGAGCAACCCCAAGCGCAGGCGGATTATAAAGCAGCATATTTTATGAGAACATTTCGCAAGAGTATAGAATATATCTGAGGGCAGTGCGAGTTTACAGAGCGAGAGATTGCGGCCAGTCTCGCCCGCGTTTTCTGCTCCTGGCCGATCATTCCCTTTGCTTATCGAATGGAATGCTGAGGCGAACCAGCCGGCCTAGCCAAGGTGACAATCCCTATCGCTACGACAACGAAACGCTTTGTGTCTCTCTATCACTCTTCCATATTTGTGTGACAGTGACAGTTGCGTTTCAATCGCTATTACGGAGCGTAAGCGATTTACATGTTGGCTACGCGGCCACTGCAGCATTCAACTGCAGAACTAAAGAGCGTACTTATACTGGTGAGACTGAACGTTCCAATCGGTGTGCAACTGAAATAACACCCCTGTTCGCTGACAGCGGAATGCGATAACTAAACTGGGCTTTGGCGCCGTGGCATTTTGTCTAAGATAACTCCCGGTTAAACAGAACTGTCCGTTACATTTACTGAAATAATAAATGGCAAATCGTAAAGAATGTCGTCAATTAATGATAAACGTGTTCTGCTACTGGCCATAATCCAAGATCTAATTGTGTCATAAATGTACTAATGTCTTCAATTAGTACAAAGTGGACATGTTATAATGATTTAACAATATAAGTTGATGTTTACTTAACTCATTGTTAAGTCCACATTTCTACAGTATCTATAGGTATTTAGTTATTTTCTTATGTTAATAAGGTACCCATATCACTGTATTCATAATATTGAGCCCACAGACATCTTAAGCGAAAAAAACAACGTTACCGATGTGTAAGTTTATTTATATCGCGGTTGCGTTTTTATTTTACAAAACGCTTGTCGCGTGTCCAATCGAAATACTCCCACACTCGCTCCGACGAGAGTTCAATATTAACTTGGAAAATAGAACAAGCCGATGCGGCCAACGCAGCTTCACCAAATACCACCTTATGCCTCCTCCATAAAATACAGCTTACACTGCATCTATCTCTGAAAACAATTCGAAAGTACTCCGTACAACTTAACGTCCTTAAGATTATACCAATTGTTAATAACTTGCACTGTTATTTGTTAGTGTCAATGCAAGATATCTAAGGCGCGCTGAAATGTGCTAGCGTAATTGGTTCATGTTTACTTCCAGCAGTGGCTTTATTATATCGTTTTATATGCCTAATCTTGCAAGGCCAAGGCTATTTAAAAACTCGTAGCTTCTTGTGTATTTAAGCCGGCGATACACTACCGGGACTGATTAAATAATGACGCAAGCGTATTTTTCATGGCGGACGGTTATCACGCATTCTCTGAAACGTGCATACGTATAGCTGCTTATCGTGAATCGCTATAAGCTCCTCAAATAACCATTTGCGCATTGCCTTGTCGCATAACGTATGTACCTATACGTATTTGCGATAATAGGTAAGAACCCAGGATCACCCATAATGGGTGTAATCTGAATAAAAATTATTTTGTTTTCCTTGGGAGTAGCAAATTATTTGCACTATACGAACGTATAGTCACGTATAACTAACTCTACGAATGGAAAACACGCTCCTATTTCTTCTCGATGCAAAGCTAAGCCATCGCTCTGTGTGCTGATCTCGATTGTTGTTTCACCAATATCTATGCATCTTCGTACGGCTCGTTAAGCTTGGTCTCGACACCGTTTAGTCTATTCAGTAAATGCCATGGCTGTTTCGAGACACTTATTGTCATTCGAAAGAACTTCGTCGATGCACAAAGGCCAAGGCGATAGGTAATCAAGCGTTTTGTTGTAAATATGCGAAAACCCATAAAGTGAACCGCTATGTAACAACTACCCAAACTACTTTGGTTTTGAAAATCCTTATAGTCTAGACTACGTCATTATCAGTGATCGGAACTATGGGAGTAAAACTTTAACAAAACTTATCAAGCGGACGTAAAAAGAGTGCTTATAGCCTTAAAAATATTTGAATATCTATGAATGTAAATATTTTTATGGCTGTAAGTACTATACTATTCCTATCCCTATGGACATGAATATTTTTAGGGCTGTATGCACTATTTTATCTCCGCTTAACAAGTTTTGTTAAAGTTTTACTCCCATAGTTCCGATCACTGGTCATTATAATACATTATTACGTAGTTCTACATCTCGTCAGAGATGTTATTTACAACGCTTACACAACTCATCGCTCCGTACCAACCAGTGTAGTGCAATCTGCGTTTACAGAAAGTAGTTAGATCTATGAGATCAAGTTGTAGTATCAGACGAGCTCTTAGTTAAGACAATAGCTTGAGCACATCAGTTAGCGGGCAAGATAGCGGTCAAATCCTTGCTTGAATGTTGTGCGCAAGGTTTCTCTACGCAAAGAAAATCCGTACGCCGACACGCTTCTTTAACCATCTAGGAATGTCTTTTTCCAACCATTTTAGCCATTGTATGTAATACGAGGTATTTGTTGAAATAATGCATTTATTAAAAACACATTTGTGCATATTGCAGCGCATGCTGTACATTCGAGAGAACGTACGTGACCCGGTCTCGTCAGTTTCACCGGGCACTTTCAGCTTGGTAACGACGGCCGGGCCGCGGCGCGGCGTTGCGAGTGTTGCGACACTCCACCTCCTTTCCACTGAGGATCGTCGGTGTTAAGCCATCAAATTAGTCGCTACGTGCGCCATTCAAAATTTTAAAGACATGGCAAAGATTAATTTCTATTTTTGATGGTCGGTAATTTAGTAATATTGAAACTATGAATACACGCTATTTTGAAATGAAATGCTAAAAACGGTTTTCTTATATTATTTTGGGAGTTTAAGCGTACAATTCGATTCATAAGAACTAGCAGAAAGTTAATTGTGGGTAGGTTACTTGAGATTTATAGGTATAAATCTCAATATTTTCATAAGACGTTCAACTCCAGCTCTGTCAAATATCGTATTAGTGCAAGACCTCATAAACAGCATATAATAGAAATTATTCAATCGATAACAATTGCAGCAATTATAGTTGATTCCAAATCGGTCTCTGAAATAGCTTGTAAATAAATTCAACCTTCTAAAACACCATCCGCTAGGATTATGCATGTCATAGTTTTGTTAGCCTTTAGTGTCAATCTTGGATTGATTAGTACGTAAAGTTATCCGTGGCCGAGTTGTATCGTGGTCGTTACAATAGCGTGAGGCGTTAATTTGCCGAGGGAGCAA
Source organism: Cydia pomonella (assembly GCF_033807575.1). Taxonomy (NCBI): domain Eukaryota; kingdom Metazoa; phylum Arthropoda; class Insecta; order Lepidoptera; family Tortricidae; genus Cydia; species Cydia pomonella. The sequence goes on from NC_084710.1 coordinate 14,009,681, forward strand.
TTCGGAACGGGGACATTGCGCGTACTCCAACGCTTCGCCGCCGGAGAGCGGTTGACCCATTTTGTGCGTAACACGGTATGGTACGAGGAATCGATGTTATAGCAGCCGAATCTCGAGGCCTCCACGGCGCTTCGCTGATCTGTGTCAGGGTCCTCCCCCGCGCGGTCCCTACGCCCTTTGCGCGCCCTCTTTACCTCCCGCCCGTATTCACCGAGGGTCGACTGACTCGTAAAACTCCAGTACTTATGCTTCCACCTTCCCTGATCTCATTTAATCATTCAATCTTACCTCGGTTCACTGTACCGGCTAGATTACTTTTATAGTTTTGTTGTTTACGAAAAAAATAACTAGAACTAACAGGTAACTGAACTTGATATTGTCTATAACCGTAAGTTGATCACCTGGTTAAAAACGGTAACAGAATTTTGTAACTTTTTGATTTATTGCTGTTATTATTGTAATACTAAATTTAATGGGTTTTAACTATCGAGTCTGGCCCCCACAACAAAGAAAAGTTGTCCACGCTTAAGGTCAATTCATTCACATTCAGAAGTTACTTTCAAGGGTTTTCATTTAGGTAAATCTAATGGGTGACCGCTTTTATTTCTATTGTTTTTCGTACAGTTTTTCGTCTTTTAATTAATTTCATCACAACGCGGGAAAATTAGCTCAATTAGTATGGTTATTCAGTCATCCGAACGAAAATTAACCGATGTGTGAAAGTTGTTGCATTACATCAATGAAAAATCATTCCGTAACTTTGTTTCACATGGTTAGTCTGACTTAACAAGCCAATACTTCCGCTGCCCAATCCGATTTTCACCTAACATTAGAAGGGTGGCGTGGTGGTCGAGCGAAGACCGACCTCCGCTTCGTCACCTTCGCGGCAGCCGGAGTCGGTGGCATTGTCGCCTCGACGCCAATAGGAAGCAACGCGGCCACAGATCGCTATTGGGCTTAAGGCCACTTTCAATGCACCATCTTTTACCTTGTGCCCCTTAGGCGCGCCGCATGACCCAAAACTGAGCGGCCGTAAACGCACGTGTGGCTTCACGAGTTGACGCCCACCGGCACTCGCCTAAACTTTAATCAAGCTTCATTCTACATCATTTCAAACACTTAAGCCCACTTTGCATGATGGCCAATGAAAACTCTTATCCGTGACATAATTCCTAATCTGCCATAGCATTCAAGCCACGATTAATACAGAAGTCAGCGTGCCCCAATTTCTTGAAATCATTTCAAACTATGAATCGACGCGTATGAATAACCTATTATTATCGCTCCCTGACAAACAATGATTAACGCATTGTTAAGATTTTGGAAAGTAGAACGGGGGCGTCAAATTCAAGGTTGCGGACATACATAACAGGACAATATTTATTTTATACCAATTTAACACTAAATTCAAATATTGAACTCCACCTTGAATACATACATCATAAATAACACAACCTCGTAAATGACATATGTTTTGCTCCATCCGACTACAGCCTGCAAAACTAAATAAATAGCAGACCTTTGTTTTACAAAGTAGTTCACGTTGGTAAAAATACAGTAACAACTCTTACAAAATTGGATAATAATATCATAGGTCATAGGTAAAACCAGAAATATAGAGTATAATTGCAGGGCAGGTACATTAATGATTAGAGTTAGTACATTACATTATATTAACACAGTTCGCATGCGAAGACCGAAAGTGTGTATTCGCCTCGTTGTGTGCGGCCTCAACCGAGTTTTGTCGATGCTTTCCCGACCGGCGAACCGGGTCGCGTGCTCGATGTCGCTGCTGACTCCGCTGCTGCGCTGGCGTCGTTAGGCTTACTACACACTTAGCGGGTCGACACATTCGGCGACGCACTAGCCCTAAATTGATTTAAGTCTACTGCCAAACCACCTTAGTCCGAATCAATTCTTACTTATAGGCGCCGACAGTACATGCACAATATTCGCGAGCGCATTAAGATGTGCCAGGGTCAACGGACAATCTAAATGAAATAACATACACCTACAATAAATCATCATAATTGAGCATCATGTTGCCTTTGAACAAATTGCATGTAGGTAAACCCCTCATTGATATATTGTATAAAAGCGACCTTAAACATGGAGTTACAATTACACTATTATTTACCGAGAATTTACGTTTTTAATTCAACAATATCAAAAGGGCATGTTTGTAAGGAAACAGACATTTAAGCGATACGGAACTCTGCAACCGTTGAAGAATTCAGCCAATAATGCTGGGCTGGGACATTACTGAATGACAAGAAGGTACTACTGTAATTGGAAATTCAAAGACTTATATAAAGATTTAATACTGCAATGATTTATCTACTACGACAGTAGCAGATTTGAATAGTTACTCCTTTTGTCTGAACTGCAAATCGGTATGACCTTTAGACAGTGTGACATAGAATTAAATATAATCGACAGTAATGACCCTCGCCAGTACTCCAGGAAGTAGGGTCATGCAAATTTATATTAGGTTGAAGTCAAGGTTTTGCCAATCGTTTTGGTCGTCCCTAGTTATTCATAGGGTAATAAAACTTGAGGCCGAAATGATTTGGCCTTATTCATTTCATTAACGAACGCCGCTAACATTGAGGATCACAAGCAGAAAAAGTATGCGTAGACTAGCGCACCTCACCTACTTGAATTTGCAGCAGTTGATATCTGTTTGCATATTAATAGCGAAACAATGTGGAACACGTTGCAGGGCCTCGGCGGCACAGTTTCTTGTTTGAGTTATAAATCAATCTGTCCCAGTTAGATTAGCGTTTCCACGCGCTGCTTCGATCGGTGTCTTTGCTTTCGAATAGGCCATTGCTTAATGTGATGCCGTTTGATGCAGTGTGGTGTAGTGTGTCCATAGATCACTTAACTAAAGGAGCATGAGTTCTCGCGGACAATGATATTGGGCGCTACGTTCATTTCATTTACGTTTACGATATGAATATTAATATACGTATAAAAATAAACACCTACTCGTATTAGCTATTTATGTTTATTACATAGGCGAAGGGTACCACTGAGTGGTGTAGCTCACGGCATACAATTTAATAAATAAAATAGCATAATACAGTGTCGTATGAGAGTGTTCGTGACCGTTTTATGATGCGGAGTCTTTGACAGGCAGTCTATGAGTCGCTTTCGTTGCGCCCACCTTGCCGTCACGTGCGTTTGGCCCACTGTTGCATAATCGTCTCGCAGCCGCTGACACTGCTCTTTGTATTTAAAACATGTTAAACAGGGACGGCACCGTATCCAATTTGTATCAGACATGACTAATCGTACTATTAGTTATGCCTTATGTAGTCATTTCCTAATTAAACTTGAGCAATGGAAATCAGTCATACAATTTGAAAAGCCCTAAGTTACATTACATTAGCATGGTTTATATCTACCAGAGACTGATGTCGGTTACGGTATAACGGTATGGTAGCGGTATAAAATTACGATACCGATGCATTATACCGGTTAGGCCGCGCGGCTCCGATATAAAGGTATCGCTACTGGAGATGCAACGAATATTCGGCCATTATTCGGTATTCGGCCACAATTTCACTATTCGGTCGAATACCGAATAGTGGCATAGTATTCGGCCGAATACCGAATAGTACATAAACACGTAGATAACGGCAAACGAGGGGTATAAAAAGTAACAAACTACAAGTCAGACTACCTTTATATTCATAGATAGTATGTATGTATATACTTTATTGTACATAGAAATAAAAACACGAAAAACACAGTTACAGAGTAAATTAAATACAACAAAGGCGAACTTATCCCTGTATGGGATCTCTTCCAGTTAACCTTTGAGGAAATGAGTAAAACAGAAGTAACGGTGAATGAATGACAAACACAAACAAAAGTGTACAATCACTGAAATTAATGAAATGCAAGTTTTGAATACACATTGATACAAATATATATAGATTGAAAAATAACCATAAAATAAACATAAATAAAAATACTTAAATAAATATTCAATAGATAGATAGTAATACAAAAAGATGAGAAAAATAATACAAAATATTTTTTTTACACTCACGACGAAATCTAACCCACCGCAATGTCGTGCAGAATAAGCGCAATTTCTATCAAAGACTGCCTACAGCGAGAAATAAGTTGCAACTTGCACAGCGCATGTAAGCGCGCGTTCGAATTTACTTCATTTTAGGTAAAACTTCTTGCCGATTATTCGGCTATTCGGACGATGGCTTCGCCGAATATTCGGTACTCGGCCAAGCCACTATTCGTTGCATCTCTAATCGCTACCATTTAAAAATAACGGTACTGACATTTTTTCCGGTATAGTATTAAATAAAATCAAAAGGGCTTACACGCATAGACAGCTTCATCCAATAGGAACCAAGATGACCTAAAGCGCGGGCGGCTTGGCAACGACGTCTAAGCTGATAGGGTACCTTTAGGAAAGCGGTTAAGGTACCCGAAAAAAGGCGGTTAAGGTAGCGAAATAAATTTATTCGGCTACCTCAATGGATCGGATTAAACCGGTATGACGTCATACCGTTATATAAAAAGGTATCGTTATTTTTCGGTAATGCAGTACGGACACCAGCAGGTGCGTTATATTTTTTCATTAAATAGTTGTTTTTTTTTTTGCTGAGACATCTTGAGCTGTGCGTGATGATAACCAGATGCTAGTGATTTATTGCAAGCTCTGCTACTTCCGACCTTACTCAAAAGATAACATTCGTATTCAAATTTGCTTTGTAGTTAACCTGTTTTGCTTTACAATCATCATATTGATATTATACTTCCGCGTAAAAAATATATAGAAGCCAAAATGTTTACAATATATTTTACAATCTCTACTCTAGCATAAGAAGATATTTTTATTCCATTTTCATACATTCCAACGGTCACACTTATTGCATAAAAAATGTGTGGGTGAAACATTTTAAGCGGGCAAGCGGATCGTATTCAGTTAGTGAATTGGTCCGTCCGTCCTCGGCCTCGCGTTTGCTTCCGCGTAGCAGCTTATCCTCGCTCCGAAGTGCCCATGATACACGAGTAGCTCGCTCCAACCTTGATCCTAGGCCTCCCCGCAACCTTCCCAGCCAGCCGTGTGCCGTCCTTTAATTATTGTAGTTAGGTACTTATTAACACATTATCAACCTTTTCGTTTCCTTTCTAGGTATAACCAACAAACTGGACGCTCAGCTTGGTTGAAGTACGTAAACGATTTCAGTTCTCTTATTTTAATTACAACTTAATCGCTTGCGAATTGATATCGAAGCCGGCGATCACTGCAGCTGCAGCGGTCGTGAAGCGAGGTCTCAGCGCTACACTTCAGCAACAACACTAGTATAACTTAACCCCGCGATCCGTAACAACTAAGCGTAACCAAGGGTCTCTATACTGATTTTACTGAGGCGATACGTCCGGTAAGCAATAACAGCCCAGAACACATAAATTCTTTTATACGCCATGATTTTCAGCGCAACTCGATACTGACATTGAGAGCCCTATTTCCTCTATGATTATAAAGTGAAAGTTACCAATTTATAACAATTATAACGCGTCACAATGGTATGCACACAATAAGCCAGGTTTCGCAAACAGCTTTACAACTAAGATCATACATGTCTCTGTTTCTGAGTTTTAACTTCTGTAATGGGATGTCCGTTTACATTTTGTCGTATTTAGGCAACAAATTTGCATTTACTAAACACTCAACCGTTTTAATAGGGATCAATAATTTATTTATCGGTTAGCTATCAAATAAGGAGTGGTTCAGAAAAAAAGTAGCAGCACATTATGTAAATTTTTCATTTTATTTAGTGATAATTTTTAAGTAGAGCATTTTTGTAGCAATCTGTACATACTATTCTATACAATTAAATACAGAGACAAACAGAGGTTAGATTGGAGAGACTTCCTGACTACTGAAGATGAACTCTAGTTTATTGGTATAATTTACTCGTAAAAGCATACAACTAGTTGTGAAAATTGAAATTCAAGTGTGGCATTGCGGAAAACGGCAGGTGAAGATTGTCAAATTGGGTTGTACAAAAAGTTAAGAAGTACCTACATTGCAATAAAAATGAGAAAGCTCAAACAATCTGATATTTCTCAATATGATTTTATTGTTATATAGTATTTTATATACAGATTACTGAAAAAAATAAACTGCTACATTATTAATAAAAAATATATATATACTAGATAATTCACTGCCATTTTTTTACTAAACCACTCCTTATGGCCATGCGATATAGAACTTGTCCTAAAGTGGAAAACAATGGAAAATCCATTTGCACGTTCCATTTTTTGCATTACCGCCTGTGGGTACGATTTTGGATCCATGCCAAGGGTTCAGTGGATCTGGGAGTGATATCCGGTGTCTATTCCAAACCCAAACGATAAGTACGTACTCGTACACTACAGTCAAACAACGAAAAAAATTTGGTTTCCATTTACATGTCTACGTAAGCGAGCACTCTGCAAATGCGCAAAATATATTGTGATTAGAAGTAAATAATATGAAAAAACAGTATTTACTGGCATATTCTCTGTACCACACATTGATTATTTTATCTTTCAATGTCAAACCGATAACGGCAATATAGTATCACATTGTTTTCACCTCGCGACTGCCGTATGATTTTTAATCAGTTATATTTAACTAAGAGCTTAGTTTATTATTTCCTATTGACAAAAAAAACTAACTAGATGTGTTTACGTGATGGGCATATTTCCTGTTTTCCTAAATATATAAATTTTCCTATCGTCACCTTGACGCTTATAATGGTTTCGATACATGTAACTCCAATGGCATTTTTTACTATGACGGATCGCCATTGCTTGCATTTACAATTGTTCCTGCTATTTAATCAGTTTTGTACTTCACTTAAACACTTCCTCGTTCCATCTTTATCAATTAGCCGTCTATCTCTCTCTTATCGTGATAATTATCTTCAACTAGAATTACTAGTGAATACATAATTTGTATGGGCTTTTATGTACCGATGGAATTAATTACAATAAGTTATACACGTGAATGGTAATGATTGTCGTGGCGCGGGTCACCTTGCGCGTCCCCGCGCATCTCGGACGAATAGAGGTGGTTTTTAGTTCCGCGTTGCTTGCACGCATTTGCGGGCTATGCAAACTAACACGCCGGACACGAACATACCATGCCGAATCAATAGAGTAGGCCTAATAGGCTTTACGTCTGCCTCAATAAATATGATTTAGTGTTTAAAACACTTTAATACCAGCAGCAAGGTAATGAATTTCATGTAGATTCAACTGTCATTTTCACGCATTTGGTATGTACACTCTACAGACGTAGAGGGTAGTAGACGTTTGGTAGTGTGCATGTTATTTATTGTAAAAACTGCGCAGTCTCTTCATATGGATTAATAACTGCCACGGAATTAAACGTGCCAACCAAACCTCATAAAAATGTAAACGTTCAGAAAGGTTTATGATGTCTTTTCCGAGGGTAATCTAAGAGAAATAAGATCGCATTTTGTTTCGAGCTGATCCCCCAACATCGTGGGTGTAGACCGTTTGCGGCAGGCTGCTCTCTTCTGCGTAACTGTTCCTGTCCCTCTCTGTGCCCAACATTAACATAGCTATTATAGGAACATAAACTCTCAGCTTTACCTTCCCAAGTCGTTTGCATATCTTGATAAAAGGCGAATCCTGCGTAGTAACCTCGTACACTGTTTTGTTGAACTGTAGTCTTAGCATACAATGTTCTTTATTACACATTTCAATAGTACATAACTAGTATATAATAATTGTAATAGAGCAGAGAAACTCTTGATTGTAACTTTGGTGATGTCGCAAAATATTAATCAAAACTAAGTAGGTGTTCAACCTATATAGTCACATAAAATGAACATACCTAAATAGAGTTCGACCAAGCTAAGTTGCCAGCGATTTTGATAGTCCAGACTGTGGAAATGTTTTGTAAACGTCATAATTTCTTATAAGTTTGACGTTTAAATAACACCAAATAACTTGAAAATTGTATGAAGTTATGATGTTTAAATAACACTTGCACAGTCTGGGCTGTCAAAATAGCTGCCAACTTAGCCTGGTCTAACTCTATATATATTTCTGCTAACTTGTGTAAGTGGATAGAGGATATAAATTACTCGCTAGAGACAAAATGTTCTTTGGATTTTTAATCCGCGGCAATGTTTGTTTTTCTTCCATGTAAACGTGGTATTGTTGGCTTTGACATTGAGTGCTTATTGTTACACATTACGAACTTCGAGAGTCGAGACGATGACGATCGGCGCAGCCTTGGCGTATAGTATGTTTGATTATTCTGCGCGTCACACCTACAATTTGCGCTGTTATTAACAACATACCTATGGAGAACTGGCCAAAGCCGAACCGAACTGTGCCCGCTTATCTGTACCTACGGTACGACATATTTCTGGCTTCGGAATACTTTGTCATGTACTTACTTAATTAAATGTTACTTCAAATGATACCACTTAAGAACACACTAGAGAATTTGCGGTTTAAAGTAGGTACAACTTCAATATACTGTATAATAGCAGTCAATGAGCAAATGCAAATTAAGGGAAAAACATAACTATGCGTCAATCATATTCGAACTTTTATTATTATTCTTTAGTAGATAGTTCTTAAAATTAATTCAAAAATAACTGTAAACTGCTTAAATTAACAATATAGGAAGTAAAAAACCCTATAAAACCGGCGTCTTTACATCCTAGCAGAAATTCTTGTAAAACTCAATGAAAACTATACAATTGCGTACAATTGAGTATCTTACCCTTTATTCTCAATCGAAGCTTTTTATCTACACCATCTCAGAATCCAGAAAATATAAAACTTTTCTACATGACACATGACGATCTTCCACGTAGAATGTACTTGGTCCATCATTCGGCCTTTGTTGTTGATTTTTGACCGACAATTTAGTTTGTTTGCTTGAGTTGAGGCTCTGGTGATAGTGCCGCCCACGACAAACAATGAATATCTATAACCTAGAAAGTATTTTTATTGTGTTATAGGTTACAGTTTTAACCTTTGGAAAGTATTACACGCTACTTTAAGTGTTCCTAAAATGTATTTAGGAAATAATTGATGTTACCTATTATACTTTAAATCTTTGTTCAAGAATGTTTGAATAGAACTGATATATAATTAAAATGAGCCGCCCTATAGAAAATGGCCATCATTGTAAAACCAAAGAAACGTGATAGCTCAAAAGGTGATGCACCTTTCACCTTTTAATAACTGCAAGTAGTGCAAGTGAAAAAGAAAATCCATGTTTAACTTAATAATGATCTAAATAAAGTTATGCAACTTTTTAAAAATAACAGGTTTTATGTTAATGGTACGTGTACAATTGTTATTTTCATGGATGTGATTTAAAATTAGCAAATTACGATGATCATTATCATTTGTTTTTGTGTCTAAACAGTCTCATCCACTCGGAGTTGAGGGCCCTAACCGGGTCGTCCGCAGGGCATCTGAGTCATGCGAGTCGTTGCCGTTAAGAGGGCATTGCTCAGCTGCGCTCCCCTTGGCTCGCCCGCCGCCGCCACTGCACTCTTTAAAGAACTAACTCACTTCAATGCGGCCAGGACGCTCATTGTTCTACGTCCTTACGTATCGATTGTCTTTCGCGGCCGCCATTTTATTATGGATTGCAAATTAATGGCGATGACCATCGTGTACAAACCTTTTCAGGCCAAGCACACTATAAACGCATTAATCTATTGACGACGTGACAAAATATTCATTACATACTTCATCAAACTAAGCTGTTATTGAAACAGTTACAACTGAAGTGGTTTGAATTTTCTGCTTATTCTATCGAATATGTAGTTAGTAGACGCTGAGTTGGTTTATATTTAGAAGAGGATGGGCGCAGGTCGGATGACATCTATAATAAGATCACGAGAGACCGATGATACGTACCTACCTTCGGCTGAGATTGCCCAAGTTTCCACGGGTTATTGACTTTACCAAACGCACTCTAGATGAGACGCGACCGAAACAATTATAGTACCTACTGAAAATACTTCACTAGCAGAGTGTCTTTATAGAAAGGGCTTCCAAATACCGGAACACTCTTCATCAATCCCAAGATCCCGCGATATTGTATATGAATTAGGAATTTGATAAAAAATTGAGAATTCAAAATTCTAAATATTACATAACTTCTAATAACTTTAAATGACAATGGTCAATCAAATAATGTCGCTATCTGCCGATTCACGCCGATTACTCAAATACGCTATTCGATGATAATTTAATGAGAGTGAAAATGATAGTTTGATGCGGCTGGCGTATGGTGGGCTTCTTGATGCTGCTGAACCTAACCATTTTAATAGTTAATTAATAAATAGACTAATATAGAGGATAACTGCACATTGCGCACATTTTAAAAAATACCGGGATCCCAGAATTGCATTTCAAAATACCGGTATTGAAAATGCCCTAAAAAGATATGATCTAGATATTGGAAGCTTAATTAAGAAGTATATTTTTATGTATATTTGAAAACATGAATCCTTTTGATTGATTTTTTTGTTTAGTTCAATTATAGGCATCTTCTGATGTGTAGAAAACTTTGAGAATATCGTAAACTTTCCTTTACGCATTATAAAAAAACTACCATCGATCTTCCGGATCAATTCGTTAGCTCAAAATATAACCTAATTGGAAATAATCGTTTTCGTCACTGGTATCGTTTTCATCCTTTTTTTGCTCCAGTCGGGGTGGTCCTGCTAGTGGGTGGTCGACCACAAGAACGGCTACTTTCATCAATTGATTTTTTTATAGTTACGGATTTACGAATTTGTTACAGCCATTTACAAATCATAATAGTCGTTTTATGGTCTCTGGTAACCCGCTATTTATTCGTATAACAGCAGTATTGAGGGCACCTATTTCCTTGATCAACATCTTGCGCAATATCTTATTTCGCAATCATCGCTGAAAGGCAAACAAGACTTATTCTATTCTAGTACATTCAGATAACCAAGTCCAGATAACATCATTTGGAAACGTTTTGTAGTCAGTCGGGCACAATGGCGCTATCTAGTGTAGCAGGCTAACTAAGCCAAAGATGAGTAGCTATGATATTGTTAATCACATAATCGCCATAGGTGCGGTTTGCCTGAAACGAATGTAGGTCGGGCCGCTCCATTTGCCACAGTGGCAAATTGTTGATCGTCCTCGTAATGCGCGTGCAATATCTTATCTATCTGTGTAATCCGGCGCTGTGCCCCATCCGATATTGTCATCGAGGCTATTCGGGCGGCCTCGCGGGCGTTACGATCTAGTTGCGCGAGGCACCGTAAGCCTCGTTTAACTCTGGAGCTCAACACTTTTTCGGGGTTAATGGGCCTCACGAAAAGACTGAACATTTGACAGGTCACGCGTTAGCGATTCCGTGGATTTATAATTGCGCCTCTGTGCATTTATAATCTAGCAATTTCTAATACACAGCAAAAGTATTCCATGAAATTTGTACTAATGCATAAAAACACATGATTCATTATGTTCTTTATGAAATGCCACTTCTACATAATATATTATCATTTGTTCTTCAGATCAGCCTTGTTCTGGTTCTGCTTTATGCATTTACAATAAGGTGCCGGACGAGATTATGTATATGAATATAACATTTTTGAAATGGTACAGCGAACGCATCAATTCGCAGATCTCGCAATACCGCCGCGGCCGCCGCTCAAGACTCGTCTCTCCATCGGCGCTGTCTGTTTCTGGGTCGCACCGATTAATTCGCTTACCCTACTTTTGTTCACTGCTGTAACACTTTTATATGTTTGACATAATTTTACCGCTCGAACGTGTTACCCAGTAATTGCATTTACTTTATACCTATAATAGTATATCAACGGTTTCTGTGAAATACAAGTAGCAAACAGTGCCAACATTGCAATCAAAAAGGCATCTTGTCAAAAAGCTAAAATTGGTTTGGAAAAATCTATGCCGCATCAAAAAAAATTATACGACAATTTAGTATCTAAATATGATCAGGAATAGATCTTGTGGGCTCGCTGTGCACACATTAAGAGGAAACACAAGTGGTAATTTTGCCATACAAACGTTCTCAGCATTTTGCTCTCTGGAAAAATCCAAAAGGCCCTAGATGAATATTTTTACGCAGACATTTTCAGCTAAGTTACAGTGGTCCTTATCGCACTAATTTTAGGAGCCGTTCCCATCAGCGCAACGGAGATAGTTACCTAAAATTCTCAAATCTGAGAAGGGGCTCAGCTGTTAAAGGGGTCATCCATAAATTACATCACAGGAATTTGAAGATCTTTTGACCCCTTCCCCCTTCCTTGTCACATTTGCCCAACCCCCTCTTCCCTGATGTGACGTCACATACATTTTTAGCAATGTTGTTTTCAACGAAATCAACGAAAATGAGTTTTGATTATTTTAACTTTTTTTTTGTCTATAGTGATGTTAGAAATTTACAACACGAAGGCGATTAGGAATAAAGATAACCATTAAAACGATTGTCATTGCAAAAATTTGTTATTTAAGTGTTAATAAGAGTGAATAAAAAAATCAAAACCATTTTCGGTTACAGATGTAGTTAAAGTGACGTCACAAAGTCTGTGACTCCCCCCTCCCCCTTGTCACAACATGTCACATTTTCTTGACCCCTTCCCACCACGTAAACGCCGTGTGACGTAATTATTGAAGGGCCACAAACGACAATATTAATACTCTTTTTCAAATTTAGTAATTATATTTAGGTGAGTTCCTGTTGAACCAGTTTTAGGTATGTAAGTAGTAATTTTCGATTAAATGGACGCTGATTACAATTGTATTTTAAACATTATAATAATTTGTCACATAATTTCGATCAACACCATCCTCAATGTCAGTTTCAACCGCAATGACGGTTTTTTTTTGGGCAAGTCGCCGCTGCCCTAAATAATATATAAAACCACAAATTAACCGTACATATTTTTACTACAAACTTGTTATCAAGAGGCTGTGATGAAAAATTAATATACCATCCTATAGGTACCTAAATTATAAACTCATTGCAATTCGTTATCCCGTACTCGTTTAAAATAATACGTCACTCATTTCCTTATAATTTAACCGGTTTATTTTAATGTGGCTTATGTTATATTACTTACGTTTTTAAATTGCCTATTGTTTTGCTCTTTATATAAATAAAACCCAATTTACTTTCACTATAACTGCAATAGGACAATCAACAGTCATAATGTATATAGAAGCTACTTTCCTATGCCGCTTGACAAAGAGGGATCTCTTTGTTAAGATGAATGTAAGACGGTCGCAGGATGTGGTCGCCGGTCGAGGTTCCTCGGAACACATTGTCCTCCTCGCATCACACACTGCAGCGACAGTGGTGCGGCCTACCACGAGCGGATGCGGCGCAGGTCGCGCGGTGATGAAACTGACACAGATTCTAAAACGCGTATTTGGTAATCGAACCCCAACGTGAAAGTCGCACAGGGCAAACTCGCGTACAATACACGTCCCACTTCATACATATCGCTACATTTTTTGACGACACCAAAACCCAAAAGCTTTTTCTCTCTACAGTCATTGTTAACGCACGTATAGGTACTCGTACCTAAATGTGTTCGCGTCCCAGTTTTGGGGAGCGAGACTCGATCGTTGATTGGCTTATATCAAACGTTGCTACATTTTCGCCTTGCATTCAATTCCATGAGAAGTTGCAGGTATTGCCTGTTGGCCACTAGGTCATTCGCAAACTAATAGTTATTACCTTTATATTTATATCGAATACAAAGGCAATTTAATTTCCTTTGTGCGTAAGCGGGTCGTCGTTTGCGGAAAATGACTTTATTTTGCATCACATAATGTATTGCTATCTAAGTAATGTTGTTTTTACCTATTTATAGTAAGTACCTACTGTATTTGCAAACATTTCATGCCGACATACCTGTAACACATACCATGTCGGCGTTTCTTGAAAACTCTTATTTTTATTATACGTACCTATTTACATACCTTTTTTATTATATTTACAAATCGAATGCATTTCCAATCAATTCAGTTTCCTAGTATAACTAGATACAAAAATCAACCTTAAATTTTTAAAATAAGTAGCTTGTTATTGGGAGTATAGACGGCATAATATCAAATTAAAATTTCTTAGATACCGTTGCTATGCGAAATTGAAGGACTAACAAAATATTATATGGCATAGCTAAAAACGTAAATACTCGTAGGTACGTAACTAGGTATAAACTACGTTGTTGTCATAGCTAATATCTCAGTACGTATTCTGCTGAAATGCCCATAAATAAAGTATATTGAATATCCTTGGTGGCCAATATGTACGTATGTGTATAAAATAGTATTACATAATATCAATAATGAATGTGTTATGTATTGTTGTTGCAGGCTCGGCGCGGGCAGCGAGTGCGGCGGTGGAGGGTCGGGCGGCGGCGGCGCGCCCGCTCCGCAGTCGGCGCGCGTGTCCTCGAACGTCGCCGGCGGCATGGCGGTCAGCCGCGTGCCCAGCCCGCTGCACGACGGGAACACGCCCGTCGCCGAGAACTGGTGCTTCACACAGGTAATGTGAAAACATCTAGGTATAATAAACCTTTACCGTATACATAGTACATATATTGACAATAGGTGTCGTACCGGTCTCTAAGCTTGTCCCGCGTTCGTAAAAGACAACGAAAACTATTTAAAGAAGACTTGTATAAAACTATGTAGGTACCTGTGATATTTGCGTTTGCGATTCAAATATCACAGGTACCTACATAGTTTTATACAAGTCTTCTTTAAATATTGCCGAAACTAAATTTCGGTACGTGTTGTTGCACAGAAAATCCAATTGACATGTCTGTTTGTTTCATTAAATACATTACACGGCGGTAAATAATTATAAATTACTACATTGTAAAAAAAAGAGCTTGAGCACACAACAACTAAACAAAAGAAAATTCCTACTTATACAATAATAAAAAATAAAAAACAGCAATACGATTTGATACTAAAATAACTTGATTGATACTAAAAAAACTGAGCAATACGATTTGATAAATAATATAATATTTTAAATCTATTAAGTCTCACAGAAAAGATAAAGATTTTGAAATTTTTCGTTATACAACCTGCACGCCCTTGTAATAAAACTATTTCTTGTGTACGCAGTCCGACAGAGGGGGATGCAAAAGAGTGTTTTTAGGGTTCCGTAGCCAAATGGCAAAAAACGGAACCCTTATAGATTCGTGATGTCCGTCTGTCTGTCCGTTTAAATCACAGCCATTTTTTTCCGAAACTATAAGAACTATACTGTTCAAACTTGGTAAGTAGATGTATTCTATGAACCGCAGTAAGAATTTCACACAAAAATAGAAAAAAAAAACAATAAATTATGGGGGTTCCCCATACTTAGAACTGAAACTCAAAAAAAATTTTTTTTCATCAAACCCATACGTGTGCGGTATCTATGGATAGGTCTTCAAAAATGATATTGACTATTGAGGTTTCTAATATCATATTTTTTAAACTGAATAGTATGCGCGAGAGACACCTCCAAAGTGATAAAATTTGTTCTAAGTTCTAAAATAACAGAATGATAAAACTAAAAAAAATATATGATATACATTACCATGCAAACTTCCACCGAAAATTGGTTTGGACGAGATCTAGTTAGTAGTTTTTTTTAATACGTCATAAATGGTACGAAACCCTTCATGGGCGAGTCCGACTCGCAGTTGGCCGCTTTTTTTTCCTGCAAGCATGTTCACAACGTCTAGGAACTCTAAATGAAATTGAATATAAAAACCGGACAAGTGCGAGTCGGACTCGCCCACCGAGGGTTCCGTACTTTTTAGTATTTGTTGTTATAGCGCCAACAGAAATACATCATTTGTGAAAATTTCAACTGCCTTGCTATCACGGTTCATGAGATACAGCCTGATGAGTGATGACAGACAGAGAGGGTTTTACCCTTTGGGTACGGAACCCTAATAAAAACGGAATATTTGTTATCAAATCATACACCGCCCCGTAATTAAACTTGAGTTCTGATCATTGAAAACTTTTTTTACAAAGCTACAGCGTTATACAAAATTGTATCAGATTAATAAGTGCTACCTGGGCTCCTAAGAGTCCCAAGCCCCAAACGCATTAAATATCCACCGCGCATGGTTGTACAGTCGCCATCATAAATATCGGAGCGGCCAAGGTGCTCACTAATATCTGGACGCGCCTTTATTGTTAAGGCGCTAGAGTGCGTGTTTAGATTTTTTTGAGCCCATCGGCCGATCCTATATATCTGATGGCGACTGTACATTAGACCTATTAGCAACGTGAAAATCAGAAGGCAAAATGCAAACACATTACGTAGATTGTGGCCGAACCCTTGTTGATTTTTACGTCAGTCCTGTTGTCCGAAAACCGCACTGCGTTCAATTGTATGCAAATGCATGTATGTTAGCACTTCATCAGCGACACATGCCGTGTATGGACACGTTGCGTTGACCATCCAAATTAAGTACTGAATCCTTGTCCATATTTTTAATGTTTAACTTATTTCATAAGTAATGAATACTACAAGTTATTTATTTAAAAGTTACCAGCTTTAATCGCTTAGTTTATTTTACCCCTCGGAAACTGTGTTATTTTTAATAGCTAAAGTACCTAAATAGGTATACATAAGATATGCCACTTTGTGTTTTATAACAGTTCTAACTAACATAAAAGCAAACACGCTTACCCATTTGCACACATGCAAGGGTAAAGTTAAAAGTAATTAAGCACTTATGTCATAAGCAGAGTCAACCTCGAACGACCATCAAAATAGACTCCCGGTGGGCACATCAAGCGGAGTGATCGTAAAACTTGCTCTACACCCAATGTCGTAAACATACCCGCCGCCACCCGAAGACGACACGGCGATAATATTGTTTGTTGCCTATTATCTTTGAACTTGAAATGTTAACGACGATGATGTGTAAACTAACAAGGAAATATAATAACACTTCCTCCTTCTCGCAAGTACGTTACGTGTTCAATAATGAAATCATTATGATGGCTCGCTCACGTTGCGAAAAGACGCTGCGGCTCAACGTGACGATCGACACGAACTTGCAAAATTAAAGTAAACCTTACAATATTACGAAATATAAGTATTAATAGAGTACTGCAAACGTGATTTCTATGACTTTTACGACACGTAAATCAACTATATGCTTGGGTGGAATACCTAACTGTGGAGGGCTCAAATCAAACGTGCCGACAGAGGGCAGATTTACGTAGATGTTTGTTCCGGCACACATTCGAGATACTCGCGGTTCGGCGGCGGTTACGTCGCACCTTGCACGTCACTCATACGTAGGATGGTCTAATTTGATTTTACTGTGAATAGAATTTGCAGTTGATACAGTGAAACCCGTGCAATATATATATATATGTATCTCTTTGTACTTGATATTCGGATCGATGCTTACAGTTCTCTATGAAGTTTTCTGGCTGGACGGTGACAGCTCTCGAAACAATTGGGACGACCGTTTACTTCCGACGACATAGTTACCGACCTGGTATTACCTTTTTGATGCTTTTTACCCAAAAATCTATTTGATTCGCGAACGATAACGGTGTTCTCCGCATTATGCTCGACGAGGCGGCACGTACACTTATTAAGGTCTTCGCTCTAGCTTGGTTCAATTTCGGCTAGTTGATCATCATTTTGTTGACCGTTATTAACGGAATTAAATTTTATATATTTCATACAATGTTTGTTAGTTCGTATAAACGTTTTTGAACAATTAATCTAACTATCTAATCGTGTGTGTTAAAAGTAAGAAACAGCAAAGTTCTTGAGCCACTTTTACAAGTACATTTCATTGTTTCCGTAGACATAGGCTACGGCAGTCGAGGTTGGAGCATCCATGGCTGTCCGCTGAGACAATTGCTAGACGCTAGGCTCAATTCATCTCTTTATATCATTTGATGGTTATCAATTTACGCGTTATTATCCGAGTGGGTGGCTATTATTGATCGCAGAAACAATGAGCGCTTCAGTGTATGGCCCTGAAACGCAACCTTAGACCTGGTACACGTTGTGTCGGAAGGTTTTATATAACCACAGACACATGTACAGATAATGGCTATTGACTGATGTCACAACGTATCACCTTGGTGCCTGCAGACAGCTCACCATCGATGTAAATACATATAACGGCTAGCTGAAGCCCTGAAACGTGGCTCGCGGAAGTGACGCGTTGCACACGTGACGCGACGCGCTCAAGGAAAAAACTTTTAGCCAGGAAAAGATAATATGCGCTATCTATAGGTATACTAACAAATCATATCGACAAGCATAAACTATTACATGTTTGACGGCCAAGTTTTGTGATAAATAATAAATGTTTACCTTCAAGTTGCGTAACAACGTATTACAAACCTTTTCATAATAGTGTAGTTTTAAAATCTTATGCTTAATAGCTAAGAAATCTCAGCACTATTAGGCACTGTATTAAGTGACAATAATTGATTGAATTGATATGTAAATAAGTACCTATAGATACTACAGTATTTAAGTATTTATAAATATTTATATATTATATATATCGTTGTCTAAGTACTCTAATCTAAGTCAATTTGTGTAATAATGTCCTATAATACTATTACAAATTATATAGAGGAAGTAACAAGTCGTTTAGTTCGTATAATGTTTCGTTCGTTGGCTGTTGACGCAGTTTATTTTTCTATGGACCTTTTATAGAAGGGACTGATCGGTTCGTCTTTTGTAACAGACACTTGACTATAATAAATATTATTGTAATTACAAATAAATATCAGTAATTTTAGTGATTTTACGGACATTGCTCCTTGTTATCGTGATGTGTTTTTTTTTTTCTCTAATTTCTCGTCCAGCTCGACCCCCATGTATATTTAAGAATAACTTCAAATCAACTTCTAGTTTACCTACTATAACATCATCATAATTATGTAATTTATTAATCTTATATACTTATTCGCCACTATCGCAATGAGATAAGCGTCAGTCAGTAATCGATTAACTTGCCTATAGAGGAGAGAAAGCCGGAGACAAAATTTCTAATTTAAGACGCCCGTAATTGTTGTCTAAGTTGGAAAGTTACCTGTCGGCATAGGAATTTGGGGCTCGCGTTTTCCAAATGAAACTTAACCATAAAGATAGTTCTACTTTGTCGATGAAAGCGTCTTAGAGAAAAAAAAGTAGGCAGGTACATTTAAAGTTTTCATGTTAGAATAGTAATCTGGCGATAAATCTGTCCACGTCTGCC
The DNA here is from genome assembly GCF_033807575.1 of Cydia pomonella. Taxonomy (NCBI): domain Eukaryota; kingdom Metazoa; phylum Arthropoda; class Insecta; order Lepidoptera; family Tortricidae; genus Cydia; species Cydia pomonella. Next base: position 14,028,988 of record NC_084710.1, read on the forward strand.
GTATAAGGCAGCCGGACGAGTTGGAATCTGCAAATGGGCGTTATCTGTGAGTCCGCAAACGCGGGGATGATGCGGGCGGCCTCGGAGCGGGTCGGCGACCGGGCGAAGACCCCAACAGCACCGCAAGCCCGCAAGCAGCCAACGGTCGAGGGCAACGACCACCGCCGAAGCCCGCGACCAATTCTCACCTATTCCTCCTGACCTTCACCTTGCTCCAAGCCTCCACCCGCATCCGACTGGGCCCCAAGCTGACACCTTAAGAAATGCTCTAAATACATCTATAAAAGTTTCTGCTTAAGATGTTTACGTATGCGCCGGATCTTATGGATCTTAAAATGTCAAGCCTTTATGAAGCGAATTAAATTTTAAGAAGCATTTGACATCTGTATGTGACGTATGTCACACAAACAGTAAACCTATCTACATTAAAATATAAATGGTACGATATCGCTCAAACTCACGGATAAGCCATCGCTTGGCTATACTACCAATTTAACCATGTAGTTATGACCGCACGCGCCCGGCATACAAAAGTGATACCAAGTATTCGAGGAGACTCGCGAACAAAGGACAATATCCAGCAAATAGTTTTACGATCCATTTTAAATGATTTATTATGTTGATATAGACGGTACATCTCACTTGGAGGCGTGTTCGATACGTCAACATTGAATCTACCCACCCATATGCTTATTGTTTCCAATGAAAGAGACCTAAATGTTACCAAGCCTCAAAATGCCTATTTATTCAACTTTTGCAAGAGTAAATAATAAAATCACTTTATTTTTATTTTTTTTGATCAAATTTGCGTAAAGCCTACTAATGGTTGCCTTTGTTCTTGTTACAGGTCAAAGTGGTGAAATTCAGTTATATGTGGACAATAAACAATTTTAGTTTTTGTAGAGAAGAGATGGGTGAAGTGTTAAAATCATCGACATTCTCAGCCGGTGCTAGTGATAAGTTAAAGTGGTGTCTCCGTGTTAACCCCAAAGGACTCGACGAAGAGAGCAAAGACTACTTATCGTTATATCTATTATTAGTGTCGTGTAATAAATCAGAAGTTCGAGCAAAGTTCAAGTTTTCAATATTAAACGCGAAGCGGGAAGAGACGAAGGCGATGGAGTCGCAGCGCGCATACAGATTTGTTCAAGGCAAAGACTGGGGGTTCAAAAAGTTCATTAGAAGGTGAGTCATACCTTAAAGTTTTATTTGAACATTTTCATTTAATGTTTTGCTAGGCTCAAGGCTATGCCTATACTTGTTTTTTTCTTTTGTTTAGCTTTTACTCCGCTGAGTAAACATGAGGATTTTTATCTGGTCTTTTATGCGGAATAACAATAATGATTTAATTTTGATTGGCTTGGACTCATTATTTGAGTAGGTACTTGAACATTTTAGTTACCTGACCCTGATTTAGTTAGCTGCATTTTACTTCTGCGGCCTTCTTTTTAATGCTGAAACCCGAACTACAACTTCGGTTTTATTGTATTTAAAGCATGCTTAAACGATAAAGATGCATGTTAAGTTTTTTTTCAGATGGGCCGACACCCATAAAAATTACAATCTTAAATCTAAATGCCCATTCATATTTTTTTGACTTTTTCACGGGTGCCACATTAAACAAATTTCCACCGTTTTAACAAGCTCTTCAGATTGGATCTCGAAGCATTTTGTGAGAAAATCATAATGATGTATGTGGTTTAAAGATGTTGCCAGATTTTATCAAATCCCACGACCTGACCGCGGTGTCGTGGTACCACGCCAGTTTATAATATCTTAGTCTAAAACTGTATTTATTTGCATATATTGCTTACTCAGCGCGAGTAAGCGAGTTTAAGTGTGTCCACTTGTCCAGTGTAACTGTGATCTCAGACTTCTTCTGACCAGTTTTCCATACAAAGATATTCACCCATTTTCCTCTCTGGATACCGTTATGGAAAATATTTTTATACAATTATATTAGGAGAGAAGGAGAAGGGTTAGGATCGAAAACCAATTGCATACACATTTTTAAAAGCTAACCTTTATAATAGATACTTACTAAAAAAATCAAACGAAGGTGCTATGGTAGCTATGGTAAATATGTATTAAATTGTGTTAAAATATTTTCTATATAATATCAATATCCAGAGAGGAAAATAGGGACTGCGTTTGTACGGAGAAGCCTTCGAGCGACTGAAATAAAGAAAAGCCATCTGGTTCCACTTGCGGCGCTCAATATTAAAGTTCTGTTTAAACATCGATGCATGACAAAAGCGTTCATGGATTTGCTGCAAAGTGCGAGTAGGAAATGTATGAACTCGTACTCACTAATCAATGTGTAAACAGGCCAGCGATGGGAATGAATGCTGTTGTCCAGTAAAACGTGCGTTGAGTGCATCGACGTTGGCACTCGACAGACCATAGCCGGCGCACATATTAGAGTCCCCAACAAGCTCGGTTCTCCATGCAAAAGTAGTTACGCTCTCATTTTAAAACGACTAGCTACATTGCTCTGAAACTTTGTACTTACAATAGGATACGGTATATCTAGTCCTGTAATTAGTTTATGTAGCTTTAGATACCATAGTTAGAAAAATACAGCGAATTTACAATTTTCATACAAAACTTGTTTTTGCTCTATTTCGTTTGTTTTTTAAACTGGAGTTAAACTAATTACAGGACTAGATATACCTTGTGTCATTGTATGTGCAAAGTTTAATTACAATCCAACACGTAGATTTAAAATGAGAACGAAACTCCGTTTGTATGGGAAGGTGAAATTCGGCCGAGCTTGCCGGGGACTCTAAGCACCGGTTGCACCAACCACAAAGCGGACTGATCAACGTCACCCAGCACTGAACTATCGAACTTTCCATATAATAAAATAAAATGTAGTTTGGACCCGCTTTGACGGTGATAGACGGTTTGGTGCAACCGATCCTAAGAGGGGGTGGCTTTACCAGGAAATTAGAATGAAACAAAAGATCAGGAACGCCGCGCGAATCTTGCGCGACGGAAGATTTCGCGATCGCGCGGGTTTTGACGTTTTTCTTCAATATCTCTGAAAGTATACTTCTGTTTTAAATTTTGCTAGTCAAATCCCTCGGCTCTATCATTAGCTATTTTATACTCAAATTATACTGCTATGGTATGCAGGGTAACGATATTCAATTCAAAATAAATGTAAATTAGCCATGTTTTGTGATTTCTTCTATCGAGCCAACTTAAACCTTTTAAGGTTTTGCTTAGTCTGCCCGCGCAAGGATAGTCTGGTTTTAGAGTGTTTTTTTTCATAGTATTTGCCCTTGATTAAAACGTATAAAAATTCAATATATAACTACCATTTTGCGTTAGTCCCCTCTTAAACACACTCAGATACGACGTATCTGGGTAGAGCGCAGTCCGTTTATTAGATTTTGTACAAAAACACTATAATATATATCTGATGAAGACTGTACTCTATGTATGAATAATGCCATGTTTATAACTGGATAGTCGTTATAATAATCAACTAACAAGTAATAAAGAACATATCGGTAAACATGCCGCTGCACGTGGGCTTTTAAAAGGTAATCGTGTCGCAACAATAAAACGATCGACTTTGATATTATATTCTGAACGAATAAAAGCTGCTTTAGAAGATGGCGGGCGCCAATCTCGCTGGCACAGTATAGACTCAAAAGCAAACACAAATAGACATGGCCAGCATTTTAAACAAATTTGTACTTATTTCATTTGTCTATTATGATATAATAACATTAATAACACTCGATCTTTAGAAGATGGTACGTGGTCATTGAGTAATATTTGTGTGGCGGTGTAGTGGTTTGTTTACGTCATTGGCAGTTTCCATTGATCACGATTATATGAGAACGTTTTTCATTTGCGCCAGCAAATTGTTTACGTTTACATGGTGCCAATACCCATGTCATGTCAAGTTCGCACAGTGACATTGGCAACCGGCATCATGGGCGGGACAGCAATTTAATTATGTGCGTGCAATAGAGATAGCAACAGGCGGGTTAATGTACGAAAATATATATGGAAAGCGTATCTGCTTTAGCATTAGCACTGCCAGCGATACTCTGGCCAGTAACTTGTATCGTCTAAATTATCATTAATGGTATTCAATAAGCAATACGTCGCTTCAGAACAACCTTAAAAGTGAACAGAACCACGATGCGTCATAAAGATATTATTCGAATAACCATAATAGGTAATTATATGAGTAAGCTAAATGTTTAGAAATACATACTTACTTTATTGTAAGACATTACTCTATATAGTACCGATATTTTTAATGGTATAGATAAGACATACTTAATCAAATAAAAGTGCGATAGCATTCAACAACTGTGAACTAACTTGGTCATAGTCACAGTCCTTAAAACCGGACAGCTGAGGGCGTTGACTTCGTAAGTCTTCCGGTTTCACCTATCACTCGAACAAAAACAAGGCAATTCAATAGCGATTCACTCCCGCTGCGATAGTTTAGTATTTCTGCCATAGAAGGCAGATTAACGAGCAACATACTCGAGATCGAGAATGTTTTATGTGTACCTACTGGTAATCACCATTTCAGTTTATATGACTGGCTTGTCTCGCTCTTGTTCAGAATTTGATTTAAGCTTACATACTTACTGGCCTTTCAGGGATATAAAATCTTATTGAGACAAGCCTCGCGAGTGCTTCCCGCCAGAGATTCCATACAAAATTGCTTACCGCACAAAGCCGCGATCGATTTTGCATAGAACTACTGCGCCACGCGCGAGACATGCCAATATGGGCTTAGTTTCGGTCTCCATGCTGACCTAGTACAGAATGGTATAATTACAAAACTGTCAGAAACCTTTGACTGTAAATTAAAAACATCCTCGAAGCTCTGTGATCTATGTATTGTAATTCCTTTGTCATCTAAGGAACTATGCAAATTTAAGCTAGGTAGCTTTATTGCCCAATCGTATTCGTACGTGAAACCTAGCCTAATAATCTAAGTTCAAACATGTAATATTCTCAATTCCAGAGATTTCCTACTAGACGAAGCAAATGGACTTCTACCAGAAGACAAGCTAACGATATTCTGCGAAGTGTCAGTAGTCGCGGATAGCATAAACATCAGCGGGCAGAGCAACGTGGTGCAGTTTAAAGTGCCCGAGTGCCGGCTCTCCGACGACCTGGGCGCGCTGTTCGACAACGAGCGGTTCTCTGACGTTACGCTGGCGGTCGGCGGCAGGGAGTTCCAAGCACATAAAGCGATATTAGCAGGTAAAACTCTCATTCAATTTAAATATTAAAGCCTTTGCAACAAAGTTTGCGACTTGCCAGTTAACAAGATGAACGCTGGTACCGAAACCCATGTTCAGCTTCTCTTCTCGTTTGTTCTTTATCTGTACCTATGAATTTTGTCACGGCCGCGGTACGCAACGCACTAATGTGTATGCTCTAGTGGCTACAATGGGTTACCTACTTACATACAAAGTTGACGCAGGACTTTAATGTTAATAAAATATTTATACCTAAGGTTAATTACAAATATATCTGAGAATAATGTAATTACATGAGAATTTGATAATTATGTTTGTAATTGGCACGTTCATATTGTTCAGTTAGCACTAATAACTCGCAACGGGTCTATACGATAACAATAATGTAACTAACGCGGTTAGGAGCTCGGAATTTCCGCTCAGTTTTTCCTCTCCTAATATAAATACAACGCAATTCTGGTTTTGTTATTTTGAAGTAGGTATGACGCATTCGGCAATATCCCGAAGGACTCGTACCACATTTTTATCGTTATTCCGTTATTGACCCCGTTTTCTTTTAATACTATTGTTTCCTAATTCGTCGATAGTAAAAAAAATGTTTTGTCTGGTTCACGTAATTTATACCACATTTTAACTAGGTTACAATATACATAAATATTTGTGACCGCGGCCGGCAAAAGTCCCACTTTGTCGCTTGCCATAAGGACGCCTTGTCAGGTTATACGTATAAAGATACAAGCACATCTCGTCCTAATAGCAAGCGACAAAGTGGGACGTTTTGTCGGCCGCGGTCACATATTCTATTCTTATGATGTAATGCGGTTTTAGTTCTATGCTTACCTTATTAGTCTTATAACATAAAGGTATAAGTACAATACAAATGATTAAAATCCAGCTGCCTAGATTCCAGTCACCAGGGCTTGCACCCTAAACATAAAAACAAAGTAGGACGGTACTCACTGCCTTCACTTATCTAATCCGCTTCGTCATAAGATACTTTAAGATAACATTAACTGTTTTTAAGTGGCACATTCGTCAGTTTTTGACCGCCGGACAATGCGAGAAATATAACAGTATCTGTATATCTAATAACCCCTATTGTAAACATTGGTGGAAGGGGAAACCGCTTTTTTTTTATACTACGTCCCGCCCGCATACTGCTCGCCTGACTCCAGAGGAGTTACATGCGCGTTGCCGACCCTAAACTCCTCCCCCCTTGTTGAGCTCTGGCAACCTTACTCACCGGCAGGAACACAACACTATGAGTAGGGTCTCGTGTCATTTGGCTGTGGTTTTCTGTAAGGTGGAGGTACTTCCCCAGTTGGGCTCTGCTCTAGATCTGGAATGACATCCGCTGTGCTGTGCCCTACCACACAAAGCGAGATGACATTCACAATGCCCATACCTCTCTTGTGGACGTAGTTTAAGGACGTACCCGGGTCCGAACCGCTTCACGCGAGCGGAAAAGGGTGCACAAAATACGTCTTTTTCTTCTTCCAATTTTTCGGTTAGCAATAAGCTACTTTATGTCAGTAATAAAGTATTAGGAATCGTTATTGATGCCCATTTTAGCTAAAATAATACTTGTTTAAAACAAAAAAAAAATGATTTTATTTCAGGCAAGCACCCATATAAAATAACATGATACACAGAGAATTAAAGCCTCACTTAGACGGTTCAAGAACTTGCATGCATTATTCGATGCATTGCTAACTACAGAGTACAATGCATTCAGTCGATCGACCAATCACCTCAATGTAACGAAAATCGCATGCAAGTTTTTGAACTGCCTAAATGGGGCTTTACAACCACCACATAAACAGACAGACAGTGTATCTATTCCGTTTTCGTTTAATGGCAGTTTTGATGCTTAGAACATTCTTAGTGTAGATTACACGTAAAAATTTAGTTATTATGTACAAATAAACGATACTAACTTGTATGACTCAATCTAAATTACTGATTGAAAATGTATTAGCCAATTAGTTGGCCATCGTTAAAAGTTAGTTGACTAATAACGTTGGACATGCCGGTAGAGCGGAAAAGTTACGTCAGGTCTCGGTTAGAGCTGTAACAGATTAGGAAGAATTGTTATGGCAACCGATTTCTTATGGATAATTATGTTTTGTAAAGTGCTAAGCATTTCAAATTTTCTTAACTCTTTCCACGTCTACTACTAGTAGTTTAGATAGTTTTTACGTGTAGCAGTTCTACTGAACAATTCGTTCGATAAGTGACTTGCATGTCAGCCTTGCTGCACCGCTACCAATGTTTATGCGTATTAAATTATATATTAAGGGGTTGGGTACCGACTCTGACCTAATTCCAGAAAAAGAACGTAAGCTTGAGTGATGATGATGTTCCCCTATTAACATACTTTGCCTTACAATTTCAGCGCGGAGTCCTGTGTTCGCGGCCATGTTCGAGCACGAAATGGAGGAGCGCAAGCGCAACCGCGTGGACATCACGGACGTGGACCACGAGGTGCTGCGCGAGATGCTGCGCTTCATCTACACCGGCCGCGCGCCCAACCTGGACAAGATGGCCGACGACCTGCTCGCCGCCGCCGACAAGGTAACCATGAGATCTATGTCTTTTCTTTTTCATATAAATTGTAACCCCTTGAGTCCGAACAATTTGAAGTGTCAAGGTTTTTGCGTGTGCGATGTCGCATCAGTAAGACTAAGAGGTAGCTTTTTTGCCGAGTAAATATCGTGTCCATCGTTCGTTACCACGTCAGAGCTACGGGTTTATGGACAATACTCCACTTCGCTAGATTCTAGACGATGCTGACGGTAAATAAAGAGGCACTGACAGTGCAGGTTTGTTATCGACTGGAATCTGGCGGTAGTGGCATAAGTAGATTGATTTTTGTTATCAACGTATATAGTTAATCGGTTTGAATACCATTACCATTGGTAAAAATAAATTGGTTTGGTTGACACAAGTAGGTCCATAAAAAATGCTTGCGACCAGAAGAATGCGGTTGGGCAAAGTAACACCCTATGAAAATATGGTTAATTTAAAGTAGCATTGAGTTTGAAGTCTTGTATGGGACTCGAGATGTTAAAAAAGTAAGTGGATAATATTTATGGCGATCTCATAGTAGGGTTTTGTTTTATCGAACTGGTCCCCGTATCATAATTAACAGGTATGTGTCTGTTCCAGTACGCGCTGGAGCGGCTAAAAGTGATGTGCGAGGAGGCGCTGTGCCTCAACCTGTCCGTGGAGACGGCGGCCGACACGCTCATCCTCGCCGACCTGCACTCCGCCGACCAGCTCAAGGCGCAGACCATCGACTTCATCAACACGTTAGTATATGCGCTTTGTACCAAACACTCATTCGTTGTATTCGACATGGCAATTCTAAACAAATTCACGCTGACATATTGACAGCTAATTAGACGGCGTTGTATGGCTACGTATATTTACAACGGTGGTTAAAACGGTTACCACAAACATGACGTCGTATAGTACGATTTTGTATGACTGATAAACTTGGGGCACGGTTTTTTTTATATTATACGCAATTAAAATAATTAATGTATTTGCTTTATGGTGAAACATAAAGAACCGGTGTTGTGTGTGAATTAAAGAAAAACGGAGTCACTCGATAGTTCTGGAATGACTCTTTTCGATATATGGCGGGAGGTAGGGAGATGTAAATTTTGCTGTTCAACATCATTTTGCACTCAGTACTCACTCATTTCATAAAATATACGCGTGTTATGCGCGCGACTACTCTGGAAGACAGAAACTCGCTCACCTTCCACAAAATGTTCAAGTCGTTCTATAAAACGACGAGAGTAGTCAATTCGATATCTGTAATAAAGCGGGGTATGTTATGTGCCGGCAGGTCGCACGCGACGGACGTGATGGACACGGCGGGCTGGAAGAACATGATCTCGTCGCACCCGCACCTCATCGCCGAGGCGTTCCGCGCGCTGGCCACGCAGCAGCAGCAGATCCCGCCCATCGGGCCGCCGCGCAAGCGCGTCAAGCAGGCCTAGGCGGCGCTCCGGGCCCGTGCTCGCTGTGGACCGACGGACCCTCCGTCTTGCGCTCTTGAAACTTCTGCGCTTAAAACTTTTACTTTGGGGCGGGGACGGAGATTTTTGTTAAAATGACATATCTTGGACGACGAGATCGGTCCCCTCCTTATGTCAGAAAATTTAAAGTACGGAAGCGAAGTGAGGCAAGTAGGGAGCCGGGGTGTCGGTATGCGCGGCTGGAAAAAATACGCGTATGAAACGTTTGTAGTACCGCTCGCCTTTTGCCTGAGGAAAACTGGCGTCGTCCATTTATTAATGTATCCGACGCGACGAATATTGAGTTCAGGATGCGTCCGATGGCATTTTAAGGACCGCAAACCTGCGCGGAGGCTGTAATATAGTGGCGACGAGTGCGGTGAACTATTAGTTGGTGTAGTCGTGGATCCCCGGATTCATCCTTTTGTTTACTATGATTGATCTCAAGACGATATTCGATCCTAATGTTTTTGTCTCTCGCGGTCGGTTAGTGGCGCCGCTTTTTAATGATTAATTTTTATGTGTAGATTTACGGAATTTGGACGCTTTTTGCGCGTTGCCGTAGTTCGGATGTAGCGGAGGTTATCGATATGTGTTAAGGCTTGGAGTTATCTTTTTTATGCATGTCGTTTATGTGGAAATTCTCTTGCACTGTTGCGGTTATGTTTTTGTATAAATTATTGCTATTGTATAACGAATACGAAGCTCATGTCTAGAAAATATCCATGTCATGTAAATTTAGTAATATGATTACGCGAACTTTTCGGCTAACAATTATTTTTGTTTAATGTAATGAATCAAATATTTAATAAAAAGTAGCGACTTTTCTGTTCAGGTAATCATAATCATATTGAATTTATTCAACAAAATAATCTCATTCCCGTGCAAAATATCCATTACATAAGATTTCTCGATAGATGTTTAAAAGTAGGAACTTTTGAACATAACGGTTGAAGTAGAATGGTATTGAATGCAATAAATCTGTGAAGCTCTTGTGGCGCGGGTTGCCGCAGCGGGCCGGCGGCGCTAGTGAGCAGCCTGCGGTAGCATTTGTAGAAGCTTAGGTGACTCGAGTGATTGTAAGAAGTCTATTGAAATCGTTGGTATTGTATATAGATGAGCTACGATCCCACCATTAAAGTAAAAATATTTCTAAGTACTAAATTGTAAGTGGTATCACAGGTGAAACCGTCATTTTGTATTGCATCATAAGAATATTCCAAACAAATGTTGTGATGTTTCTTAAATTTTCCATAGGTTTCGCAAACACACATACACAAGTTTTATGTTTTCATTATTTATATGTACGGATAATTTAATTTGAGTGAAGTGGTATGTATTAAAAGTATTGTGTAGTTGGTTGCGCTTCGTCGATTGTACCGCGAGTCATCACGGTCGGCGGTACGTCGACTGATCTTGCTCACTTGATTCATCAAAATTTGTTGATCCGAAATTACAATCATTAATTAATAACCCCGACCACGTTGTTGTTTTAACATCACCCAAGATTGCTATGTGTCAGTAGAAATTATTATGATGTATTGCTTCAATCAGTAGTAGTCGCAAACGAAGCAAATGTTACTAATATCTGTTGATACACAGCGATATTTTAACAAGACATTTGTAAGACTTGAGTGAGTTTGATCTACCCAAGTTAGGTAACTTTGTATTGTTAAACATTGTGGCCAATAAATAGTAATACTTAAAACAAACATTTTATACCCAGGAGGTTAATACCCATGTCCCATTTACATAGCTGACAGGGGTTGTTCGTGTATTAAACTTACCTTTTACATAACAACCGTCAGAATATTAACTGTGATTTTCGACATTGTCAATAAGTTGAGCAAATAAATTAAAAATGATGTAAACATTGTTATTTTCTTCACTTCCCTTGAAATTACATCTCATTATCCCTTAATATCAACTCTTCATATCTTTATCAATAATTCAATAATGAAGGTAATTTAAACAAATTTTGGCATGGGCCAAACTGTTGGTGTAGAGTAAAGTGCTCTATTGTCGGCACCCCACCATTAGCTGTAACACATTCACTGCCAGCGCGAGCTACGCGCTACAAAGATACATTGATTGAGTAAGCTGTGTAAAGTCGAAGACAATTTCATGCTTTGAATTTGATAGGTAAACGAGATGGCGCTGTACACCTTCATACATTTTGCGGTAACTCTGTCAAAAGTTGTCGTTTCGTTTGACATTTCAGTGACCGGAAAACATGGCGAAGTACAATGCCATCTGTTTTGGATGTCAAACTAAGGAGCACGTTTTTTTCTTAGACTTTGCACCGCTCTATTACAATCAATTAATTATCTTTGCCGATAGCAAGGGAAAAACCGTATGTAGCGAAAAGCGCCTACGAACAGAGAACCCCCGTCTAGCGGTTAACTGGCTGCGAATGTGTTAAGTGCTGTAACAGCCATTAAATAATAATAATATTGGACATTATATTTTAATGCTGTCCGTTCTTTGCGGATTTTAAAAGCATCATGGAGGGCTTATGATATGTGTGTAGAACAAACTGAACGTGGGCAGCACAAAGTGCCATTATAAACGTCAAGTGAGGTTGTGTCATTATAAACGTCATTTCATTTCATAGAATTTTACATAGAAATAGGTCAAGCGTAGCGTTTGACATGTCTCTGGAATTTTATTTTAATAGAAATTTGACATTCCCACACTTTGTCATTGGTCAGACTCAGGCACACATTAGATGGCCTAATGTTTAGGTAAGTATCAAAGAGCATATAATCACTACGTTTTAAGTAAGTATATCATGCCGTATAGGCATCTAGTGTCAAGTAGCGGTACTGATAAATCCGCTACTTGACGCTAGATGTCGTCTACGAAAATAATGTGTTTGGTATGGAAACTGATGTATGGAGTGAGCACTCTGCTTACTTATGCTATGCTATTACGATTGGAGTCGATTGATTCACGAACGTTGGCTTCGATACGAGTATATTTTATTGGTACACATTCCACGACAGCTCTTATGAGTCAACGGTGGAGTCAATCAATTTTATATCGAGATATGTCTAATTTCATGGAACAAAATCAATCTATTTCGTTGAGTTGGTATATTTTAGTTTCCTATCGCACTATGATAAGAAGATAACAATTGGCTGGTGTAAGTCCTGCATTCGAATATTAAGGCAGGCTGGTGGTTTTGGGTTGTTTTATGAGAAATAAGGGATATACCTCATATACCTAATCTGAACTACTTAATCGTTTTGCAATAGTAGATTGTTAACCAAGGGATGAAAGGCACTCATTCAGTCGAGGTAGTTTGGCGCTCCTACTTTTCCCACTTGTATTGTAATGTACTATTACACCACACCGGAATGGGTAGGTCAGGTTAAGTACAAATTACATCCACACTTTATCAGGCCTGAGGGCCTACCGCGAACCACGATCGACGTATTACCTCTCTGTCGCACTTGTAAAGTCGTACGTAAGTGTGACAGGGAAGCAACACGTCGAACGTGGTTCGCGGTAAGCCCTCTGATATTTCAATTCAGACCCGATTTCAGAGGGCCTACCGCGAACCACGTTCGACATGTTGCCTCTTTGTCGCACTTGTAAATTCGTACGTAAGTGCGACCAAGAGGCAACACGTCGAACGTGGTTCGCGGTAGGCCCTCAGGCCCGAAATAGTACATTTCGTTGCTAGTGCGGAAAGTATGTCATTACTACACGAGTACCGAGATATCTTGCCACGAGCCGTAGGCGAGTGACAAGACTCGGGACGAGTGAAGAATGACATTTCCGCACGTGTAGCGAACGACGTTTTTTAATACAGTTGCGAAAAAATAAGAAAAATGCATGCATGTTCTATAAGACAGAAACAATTTTAAATATAAAATATTATACTATTATTACCTAAGTATCGCTATTTACGATTATTTGTGAATCGTATATTTAAATTGTATGAAAACAATATCGAATGTTGCCTTTGGAAACTTAAAACATTCTTGCGGTAAGAAAAAACGCCTCTGCTTTAACAGGCGTTTCGGCAGCTATTCCGTTCCATTCAGACAACTTATTAGGAACGGTTTTTCAATATTAAAAAATAAACGTGTCATAATGATGAAGAGGTAAGTAATAAAATATGAAATATGCTTACATTTATTATTTTTACATTAACAGTAGGTTTTTATGTTGATTACGACTTTTAAAGGAAACTAACATTAACACTCATCAATAAGTAGTCATGAATTGGAACAAGTGGAAAAGTGAAAAGCACTATCTAGTTCGCGAAATCCAACTTTCCGCACGCTATGCTACGTAAAGTAGCACTTTTTGATCAACAAAAAAAGAGTATTTTTCCATTTCAACAAATATCAGCACATCGTTTACAATATTTGATGTGTAAAATAATGGTTCATATGCAAAAATATCAAACATTGAACATTTTTGGCAGTTAGAGACAAAGTATTTTTTACATTCCAAATATTGTTAACGATGTGCTGACATTCCGTGAAACGGAAAACGATATCAGGGGGCCTACCGCGAAAACCGAAATTCGCAAATTGCTTGGATCTTTCTCTTTTACTTTTAGTAAGACGTAATTAGAGTGACAGAGAAAAATGCCCGCAATTGACGAATTTCGATTTTCCCGGTAACCGCCCAGGTCCGAAATCGGGACTGAGGGCCTACCGCGAACCACGTTCGATGTATTGCCTCTCTGTCGCACTTATAAATTTGTACGTAAGTGTGACAGGGAGGCAACACATCGAACGTGGTTCGCGGTAGGCACTCTGATATCCCGATATCACAAGTACGGATGTAATTGAGGCTTAATGCTGCAACGCAAAGCATCAAACATCGTATGCGATTTGTTGCAAGGTGAGTAAAGCCCTTAACGTCTAAGATTTCTTTCCATTTTCTTTCCATAGTAAAAAAAATCTTACTGAAAAGAAAAAAAACAACTTATGACATGACAGTATGGGTTAAAACTTTAGCCTGTCCAGATCAAGTCCAGATGGACGAAATAAAAAAGTAAAATAAATCTCGATCCTTGTATACCATACCAATGTATACTCTTGAATAGAATGAAAGTAAAGAAACGCCGTAGCTGTCATAATTATTAGCACGATACATTGACATGTGACAGTTGAGAATTGAATAATTGATTGACATTTGATTTGGAAGCGCGGGACTTCGTTAACTTCATTTGTCTGTACATTTTTGCAAAATAACAATATAAATAGTAAAAGGCATCTGGTTCTTTTCGTTTACCGATATTCATACAACGAAGGTATCAGTTTTACTAATAGTATCAACTAGAAGCCGATCTTCTACCGTATAGTTTAAGAAATTCCTTTATTATAATTTAGTTCAGTACGTGAACATCTTCCGTCCTCAATATTCTGCATAATTTATCACAAATGAGTGATACTCCCGAGACACCTCGAAGGACTGTGAGAAGAAGGAATAAACCCCAGAAATATGGGGATTTTTTGGAGTTAGCTCCAGTGAAACGCCACGTACAAGAGGACACTAGTTCGGAAGATGACAACGATTTTGATGATGTGCCCTCGCAAAAACCTACAGGTTGGTGCTTTTGTGAGATCTGGAATGTTATCTGTAGATATTTCTAATCATTATTTGAATAGTATACTTTGTTAATTAATAAAAACATCACAAATTCATCAACTGTGTAAAGTACATCAAGTATATCATATCAGTTTAACTGTAAATTTGATTTTTTTGTAAAAATATTGTTGAGCAGTGCTTGGCTGCCACTTAAAACCTGAAGTCATCAGCCGGCCTAGCCAATGTGACAATCACTATCGCTTTGACAACAAAATGCTTTGTCTCTCTATCACTCTTCCTTAATAGTGTGACAGTGACAGTTGCGTTTCGATTGCTACGGAGCGTAAGCGATTTGCGCGTTGGCTACGCGGCCAGGGGTAACATTACTCTTAGTTCTACTATAGAGGCTTTTGTTTCCAAAATAGGGTGAATATAAGGTGTCATAATTTATCATGTTTCAGCTTTATTCAGCAATGATGATGTGAAAGGGCAAGATATGTTCAAGTTTAAGTCGCGGCACACCAAGCATGACTTACAGAATAAAGTTAAAGATCTTCAGAATAATTCTCTAAAATTAGAATCTCCTTTGAAGACTCCTCGGAAAAATCTGTATGTGGACTCTGTTAAGAAAGTTATTGAGGCAACACCTAAAGTTGTTAAGGATATTATTAAGAAGAGTAAGTTGAACTTGTAATGTCTTAACTGTCTCTGTTGGACAGTTTATTAGTCTCAGAAAAGCCATATTAATATGGGCTATATAGCTAAAGTATGAATCTCTGTGATTTGTATACATTCTCAATACATAAAGTAATCTGTAAAGTTATAACAATAGAATAGAATATAATATTTATTTGAAAGAATATGTTTATATAAATAGTGATAATATTTAGCCATTAGGAGGGTCCACACAGAGTCAGCATGGCATGCTCGGTCAAGGAACACGCGCGCGCCACCTACACTGGATGTTTTGTGCGCAAGGAAATTGCCTTGTGTGTTTGCTCACTCTGCTTGGACCCGCCTATTTGGCATGCAAATGTTAGCTACAATAACAACATTTATTAACAGGTTTGAGACTTTGAGCTAGCTAGTTTGCCCCTAGTTACATACCAAATTTGCACGTAATGAAAGCAACAACCAGTGTTGTAACTAAACTTATGTTTCACACTTGCATACCTAAAATGCTGAGAAAAAAAGGAAAAGTGGAGAACTCACCATCTGGCTGATATCCAAGGGTGGCGAGTTCGATTCTCGCCCAAAATGGTGAGTTTTCCACTTTTCTTTTATTTCTAACATTGTATAGTTTGCAGACATTTAAAAAAAAATATTAAAAAGCCTTGTATTTCGCACATGTATCCATTATAATTTAACACTACATTATAAAACAATAATCTACAATGTAATAAGGTAAAATGATAATTAATTAAATAATTTACAATATATATGTCTATGCCTGAGTCTATACAGTCTCAATCATATTTTAATTTTATTGCATACCTAGTCACAGCAAATTTAAAAGAGTTAGCTATATGACCATGGTTTTCAACTTACTTGACATTCTTGAAATGTCAATGACACATATCCAATTTAACTAATCTTTTAAAGTCATAAAATATTTCATCTTGTGATATTTACCGAATTTTCCAGGGATTGTAAAAGAAGTAGACAGTGGAAGTGATGAAGATGATTTCTCAGGCAGCAGTAGTGATTTTGTACCTGATGACAGTGAAAGTGAGGTAACCATTTTATTATCTATAAAACTAGATTTTATTTTACAGACATCATCACATAGTCCCACAGTAAGCTTAATAATGCTTATGTGTTGGGTACTAGCTAGGGTAATTAAATCTAAAACTAGTGGCTCTGCATGCTGTAGACCCTGCAATAGGTTTAAAAATTAAAATATTTATTACATTGTGTTGTAGGTTATTAGTTTTATTGTGTTTATGTCGAATCAAAAAAGTGGTTAAATACTATCTAATCTATTCAGGCTTCATCCGCATCATCATCAAGTGCTTCTGAAGAAGAAGAAGAAAAGGATGCCTCGGTGGAAACCAAGCCAGCAAGCAAAGTTCAGGGAAGAGGCAGGGGCAAGGCGCGGCCCAAAGATTCAGAGTATATCGTCACTCCCGACAATTACTTTATGATGAATTCGAGTAAGAAGGTAAGGATTTTTTAAATGAAAAACAAGTGTCAAATACATCATGCCTTAATTAAAGTATCTCCAAACAGAGGCCCTACCGCGAACCACGTTCAACGTGTTGCCTCCCTGTCACACTTACGTACGAATTTACAAGTGCAACACGGAGGCAACACGTCGAACGTGGTTCGCGGTAGGCCCTCTGGGAGGGAGTTTGTTGGCGGCATCGGCGGATGAAATGACTACCATAGATATAGCTGAACTTGCCCAAATATTTGTTTTGCATTTCTTTCCTTAAAATACAACGCTAAAACGAACTTTACTTAGTGGTTCGTTGATGGCCTAAGACTAAGGGGTGGTTGTAGTGCCACGATGTCGAATACTGAAAGAGACTCCGCGGCGCTTGAATATGGTGCGGCACTTGTTTGTGGATATAGACGGTAGTCATTTTCATTTCTCATTTATTTATTCATAAGCAATTTGTACATCGCATTTGAAATTATAGATCGATAACCAAAATAATTTACTAATTAAAAAAACATCATCATCATCATCTCAGCCATAAGACGTCCACTGCTGAACATAGGCCTCCCCCTTGGACCTCCACATGTACAGGTTGAAAGCGACCCACATCCAGCGTCTTCCGGCGACGTTAATAAGGTCGTCTGTCCATCTTGTGGGTTTAAAAAAAACAATTAAGTTTAATAAAATATAAAATGTCAGAACTTATAAAACTAAAAGTCCTGCTGATTAGTCCATCATCTCCCCCTGGATCCCCCGGAACAGGTGGTGGCCTAGTGGTTAGAGCATGCGACTTGCAATCCGGAGGTCACGGGTTCAAACCTCGGCTCGTACCAATGAGTTTTTCGGAACTTATGTTCGAAATATAATTTGATATTTACCAGTCCCTTTCCGGTGAAGGAAAACATCGTGAGGAAACCGGACTAATCCCAACAAGGCCTAGTTTACCCTCTGGTTTGGTAGGTCAGATGGCAGTCGCTTTCATAAAAACTAGTGCCTACGCCAAACCTTGGGATTAGTTGTCAAGCGGACCCCAGGCTCCCATGAGCCGTGGCAAAATGCCGGGACAACGCGAGGTACAAGGGAGTCTTTTATATTGCCATATAAGTTCATCCTGTAATTTTGTTAGTCTCATCTATTACGTAAACGCAGTAACTACCATCAACGGCCATTTGCATGTTAAACAGCGACATGGCATGATACGTATAAATATCATGTACTTATCAGTCAAGCAGGTGGTGCTTTCATTATATGTATTTTTCACTACACCAGCTGATAAAGGCTCTCTTGATTGTTCAAAAACGGATGAGAAAGTTGCATTTTATCCACATGTGTGCCAAAGTAATCTGATGCAAATATTGAGCTGTTTCCGTGTGTTAAATGGTAGAATTGACTTTAAAATGATGATTTTGAATGATAAATATTTAATTTGATTTGGTTTGATATTTTACAGTTAGAATTTTCTTCGTGTTGGTGTGGTGAAAAATGTTGTGTTTCACTCGATGGCAAAATTAGTTTAATCCTCGTGCCTTGAAACCCTAGTAACGCTCAAGTTTGCACTTTTCGCAATTTTAGAATCTTATGCTTCCTCGGGTATCAATGTATGAGCCGTTAAAAAATAACTTTGCCCCCTTGTAAAACAAATAACTATTGTTGCTTACAGATAGCCACATCAGACCACACACTGGCAAGATTAAAGAATTTAAATCTAGACGACAACATGGAAAAAGACAATGACTACATTTCTGAAGAACACAAATCCAAAATAACAGAACTCAATCAGTCATACGAACAAGTCTTTGATAAATGGATGTACATTTTGAGTGAAGACTTTAACATAGTCCTTTATGGGATTGGGTCAAAGAGATCAGTACTCCACCAGTTTCAAAAAAAAAAGCTGTCGGACTATCCATGTATAGTTGTTAACGGTTTCTTCCCAAGTCTTACAATTAAAAGTATTCTAGAAAGTATTGTAATGGACCTTCTAAAGTGTAGCCATGTTCCTTCAAACGTGGGGGATGTGGTTAAATTGATTGAAACTCGGTTATCGGACGAGGATACGGAGTTGTTTCTTATAATACATAATATAGATGGTACTATGCTGCGGAACGCTAAGGCGCAAACTACGCTGGCCAGCTTGTGTCAGATTAAAAACGTACACACGATAGCAACTATTGATCATATCAATGCACCATTATGTAAGTAAACTTTATTGAAGTAAATATTTATTAGTAACTTAAAACTAAGGTAACTTAAAATAATGAAATATGAATGTCACAATTAGTCTTGTAATAGAACCTACTATATATAAACATAAATTATAAATGCGAAATTAACTCTATCTGTAACCTTCTCACGCTTAAAGCACTGAACCGATTTAGATGAAATTAGGTACCTATAGAGATAGTTTAAGGCCCAATGACGTTCATAAGATAGTTAATTTTATCAATCATCATCATCTTCTTCCCACGTAGACAATGTCGCGGTTTGATTGGAAAATTCGCGGCCTGGCCAATTTAAAAAAATGTTTAGAACTATCATTATTCAACTGTCTTCCCGCGAAATTTCACTTGGCGTCTATATTTAAAAGCAATTTTACGGCATATTTAAAGTTACGTGTCGGTAGATATCGTGAAAATGGAGAAATTAGAGCAGCGTGCTGTGATTAAATACCTGCATAAAAAAGGATTGACCCCGAAGCAAATTTATGATGATATGCAAAGTACATTAGGGCAATCCTGTCCATCATATACGATGGTGAAAAAATGGGCAGCTGAATTCAAGCGTGGACGAGATAGTATCGCAGATGACCCTCGTCCCGGGAGGCCAACAACGGTGACTAACTCGGACAATGTGGCAATTATATGCGAAATGATAATGAAAGACCGGCGATTAAAGGTGCGGGAAATAGCTGACATCGTAGGCATCTCTTATGAAAGAACTCAAAATATCATAGTCAACGAATTAGGTTTTTCCAAGCTGTCGGCGAGATGAGTCCCGAAGCTTCTTTCAGTGGAACAAAAAATCGCTCGCCGTACTAATTCACGTGAATGTCTAGACCTGTATGAAGCCGATACTCAAGACTTTTTGGACAGATTTGTAACTATGGACAAGCCGTGGGTCCACCACTATACACTAGACACCAAACAGCAATCGAAGCAGTGGGTTCGTCCTGGATCTCCGCCTCCCAAAAAAGCCAAAGCAATTTTGTCGGCCAATAAAGTCATGGCATCTGTTTTTGCGATGCAAAGGGAATAATAATGGTTGACTATCTCCAGAGAGGTAAAACTATAAATTCTGACTATTATTGCGAGTTTTTACGCAGATTACGCGAGGCTCTGAAGATAAAAAGACCTGGAATGTTGACAAAGAAAGTTATCTTCCACCAGGACAATGCACGTGTTCACACGTCACTAAAATCGATGACGGAGATTGCCAAATGTGGCTTGAATTATTGCCCCACCCACCCTATTCACCCAATTTAGCACCATCGGACTTTCATTTGTTCCCCAATTTAAAAAAACATATGGGTGGTATGAAATTTTCAAGCAACGCCGAGGTCGAAGCTGAGGTGGATGCCTATTTTGAAGGTCTCGAGGAAAGCTTTTTCAAAAGTGGTGTAATGGCTCTGGAATGCAGATGGAACAAGTGTATTCAACTCGACGGGGACTATGCAGAAAAATAAAAAAACCTCTGTTTTGTTTTTAATATTCAGGCCGCGAATTTTTCAATCCACCCTCGTATTTACAATGCATATTCTAAAAGTGCTTTTTAATATTATATGTATCCACATAAGACCCAAAAGATCACTTTCACATCATCTATTCGGAAAAGGGCTTTTTCTTCCTTGCTAGGAGGGATTAAAGTGGCACTTTTCTGCTCTAGGACATTTTATTACCAGTATGAAATACTAAGACAAAGAAGCAGAAGAAGTAAGAGTGATCAAATCGTTCACTAGGACTTAATTCCAAATTGATCCATTGCATCACTTTTATACTTGCCTCCTATCGCTCAATTAAAAAATGATTCGCATCGCCCTAAGAGCTCTTCATTGGCTACTAATTATTATTTGAAGTAATGGATAAAAGCTACTTAGTCCTAAAATTTGCATGCCAAATGGCTGAATATTGTTACTCACTATTTATAAGGACACCTTTGTACATACATAATCTTGCGAATAAATTATTCTATTCTAAGAAGAAAGGATTCTGTCATATCTAACCCCAAGCTCAAACTTGAAGGGTTGTGCTGCCTTTTAGGCCTTCTTCTTTCTCAATGATTGGACTGAAACCCAGTAGATTGCGAAAGTAATCTCAGAACCCTATTTTTCAGTATGGGACCACAACAAGCTAAGCAAGTTGCGCTTCACCTGGTGGGACGTGACCACGTTCCTCCCGTACTCCGAAGAGACGTCCTACGAGAACTCCCTCATGTCGCACCGCAGCGGCGCGCTGCAGCTCTCCTCGCTCAAGAGCGTGCACCAGTCGCTCACCACCAATGCCAAGGGCATCTTTAACATCATCATACAGTATCAGCTGGATAACCATAAGCAGCCGCATTATCAAGGTAATACAATATACATGTTCTTATGACTTGTTGTTGCTCAAAAGCCACTACACCTAGGTACAGTCAGCGTCAAATACTTTGTAGCAACCAAAGTGGCCAAATAGTTCGGTACACCATATATTTAGTATGGTGTACCGAACTATTTGGCCACTTTGACTGCTACAAAGTATTTGACGCTGACTGTACATAGAAAACATCCATAGCTCAGGAACAAATATTTGTGATAAACACAAATGCCCTTACCAGGTTTCATCCCGGGACCATCTGCTTCGGAGGCATACATATATACGTTTACAATTTGTCTACGTCAACAATAAGCAAGTGCAGGCAACTGATAATTTTCGAATCAAAAGCAAACTCGGAGATACTTTTATTATTGTTTATATGTTGTGACGGAAAAAGCATACGTTTTCTTAACTCAGAGGTACATAGGTCGCTATATAAGTTTTGCACTATACAAATATGAAACAAAGAGGTGGCCTATGACATACCCTTTTTAAACCTATATTTCCATAGACTGTTTGGCGGGAAGATATTTACTTTCTTTTTAAATCTACTTATTAAAAATATAGATTTAATCTTTGTATGAAATTAAAATGTTTTAGGTATAAAATATTCGTAAATCATCTTTAGCCCACGCCGACATTTTTAAAGTTTAAATTATTTTTTTAATAAGTAAATTTAAAAAGAAAGTAAATGTTTTCCCGCCAAACACTGTCTATGGAAATATACTTTTAAAAAGTATATTTGTGATGTAATAGGCCACTTCTTTGTTTCATATTTTGTCTATTGCAAAACTTATCTAGTGATTTATACAGATTTTAGGATATACGGTGAAATTGCGTGGATATATAGAGGTCCCTTTTATGTACAATATAAGTACATAAAAGGGACCTCTATATATCCACCAAAGTGTATCGAAATCTGACGAAAAAAAATTCGGCCTAATTTGCTCGTTTTTACAGGTTTGCCGTTCAAGGAGCTGTATTCAAAATCGCGCGAACAGTTCCTGGTGAGCTCGGACATAGCCCTCCGAGCACAACTCACAGAGTTCCTGGACCACAAACTCGTCAAAATGAAGCGAACGTACGACGGCAGCGAGAATTTAGTCATACCTATCGATAATTCCTTGCTTCAGCAGTTTTTGGAGCAGAATAGCTGACGAGGGAGTTTTTGTATGGACGTTTTGAAAAGTGTACCAATGGTTTTTTATGTATTTATTAAATTATTTTGAAATAGTTTGTGTTTTGACATATAAATATAACCCTCATATACCCGTTACCAGTCGCCGTGCACTTTGCTTTGCAATATGCTTATGAATCGAAATAGTCGTTTTAGAAGGGGGCAAAGTTCTTGTTTAACCCCACGTGATAGAGGCTGTTTATTTAGTCAACTGCAATAATTTACGGGGTGAATATATAGATCATACTGAGCAACTTTTACTATGGCACCACCTCGAAATCGCGTTTTTTTTTACTATTTCATACATTTTGGCAGTCTGACCTTGACATTTTCTGTGGCAGAGTAAATTTTATTTCGAGTTTTCGTTAGGTGTGATCCAGGCATGTTATACACCGTGTTTTTATTGAATTCCTTCAACTCCGGGGTATGGATAAGTAGGTTTAAGGGAATTAAATGGCATAGTTTATTTTTTTATTTTTATAAAAAAATAATTAAATGTTCCATATAGCGTTGTTGTAATACAGGCATGACATTGAAATCAACCAAACAATTGAAAACTGTGACATCAATCGTTCGAGACAGTACATACTCGTCCTAAACTAATAAATATGTAAATAGGCCCTAAGGCAAGCGTATACGCTCGTAAAGGCCTTATAAAAATGATTTATTGATTATTTCCGAAATGGAGTTAATTAGAATACCAGTGTATTTGAAAAGTTACTTAATTTAAGCTCAGGAATGCACCCTTGAAATTAACGGAAATCAAATAAAACACGGTGTATAGGGTAGGCAGTAGGTAAACTCACCATATCAGATATTATCGTATAAGAAAACACCTAATTAAAGTTTAAGTTTTTATTTTACAATCCCAGAAATAAAAATCTTAATAGGATTATACAATATATATCAACAGGCCAAGTTGTAAATTACTTAAACTTAATGACTTACATAATACAATAAAATTATTAACTAAAATTCTCTTCAACATATCTGGCACGTTTACTACGTTGCATCAACCAAACATCTCATATTATCATTGATATTCTAAAGTGCATTCATTGCTCTTTCATTAAGATTAAAATGATTGTAGAAAAATACTCTCTGAACTCATGTTGATGTCAAAGATTTGATTGTTTTAATTTACTACGCCCATTGGAATTTAGTGATACTGATAAACGTTTCAGTTATCAGTAGTGAGATTGCTAAACATTAAAAATCCACATATACAAAGTAACAAAACTTAATATTAAATTATTACAATATAAAACTACTGAAGAATGCTTCAGCGTCTAAATTTAGGTATCGACGAGACGTTTTGTCAAAGATATAGATAAGTTAATAATAGAAACCATGTTGTTTACAATGAACTCTAAGGGTGGTCCATGTCAATGTTGTATGGTATGCCAAGGCGATAATCATAAGTGTTGTCATTTGCAACTAGTTTGCCTTTATTGTGTATATTTCATCATCATTAATTTCGTCATACTGGCTGCCAAAACTCTCAAAATCTTGCTTGCGGCTTATTTCCAACAGCAACTTTGGTCTAAACTATCTTAGTCACAAAAACATGGAAAAAAGCCGCAAGTCTCTACATTAAATTTAATACTAGAATGGATTCCAAGGGCACTAATAATTTACTGTCTTGTTCCTTTACCTTAAGTCTAATTTTAATATAATTGATACCAAAACTTTTGAGAGCTATTTTAATTTAATGCTAGTTTCTTGCACTTTCATTTCAATGATTAGACTAAAATTAAGTATGTCAATAGAATAAAAAAATATTACTACATAAACAATTTTATTGAAACATTAACTTGTCGGACAACAAACTACAGATTACACGCAAAAGACATCAACATCGTAATGATAGAAAACATTTTGGTGGCGCCGAGGCGCGTTAACACTAAGAGAAGCGGGTGCGCTAGCCAGAGGGTGCCGCTAGAACAGGGGTTCTCAACTTTTATTGCAAAAATATTTTCATGTCCCGTTTTTTTTTATAATGGTTTCGCTACGCCGACTTCAACGCGCTACTGGTTGGGAACTCCTGCGATATAGTCTCACAACTGCCAACTAGTTTATGAGGGTGACTGTACCTCTGTTGTGATCAAGTTTATTGTCCGATGCATCGGAGGCTGTACACTTACGAACTAGTAAGATAACTCCGCTTAAGGCAACCCTCAATTCTCTTCGTCGTCGTCGTGTTTCCGCTTTTTACCCCGAGTGCTCTCCTCCGGCTCGCCGTCTGCGTCCTCCCCGTCTGTATGCAAAATAACAGCTCATTAACCCCAGTTTTAGTAATTCTTTATTGTACAAAAACACATAATAAAAGTAACTTACAATTAGGAAAAGCTAAGTGCAAAGGTGAACTTATCCCTTAGGGATATCTTCCAGTTAACCTTTGAGTAGATGAGAAGAGTTCAGATTTGATGCTTAGATATATTCTGTAGTGATGCTGAACAGTTCAGTCATATTGGTTTCAATACTCTCATCGTCATTATCCTCCTCATTTTGCGAACTGTCGTACACGCAGCTGCCTGACCACTTGACCACTGTAGTACTAATTACCTAGCTTTTTTAGCAGGTAGATGTTGATGTCTTTAGCCAGTCTTTCTTCGAGACCACGTGGATAGTGTCGTCCTCGTCACGTTAGAGGTAATTTTAAGGATTTAAACCAACACGATTTTCGTTCATAGTTTTAAAACGAATACGGGACTTAATCGCGTAAACTTACGTTTATTATATGGCCTGACGTTTCGAACATGACGTTACGCTCGTGGTCACAGGCAGACAACGAAACGTCAGGCCATATAATAAACGTAAGTTTACGCGATTAAGTCCCGTATTCGTTTTAAAACTATGTAAATTTTAAGGGTTGATTATACACGATGAAGTCCCGCTACGTACCTAGCTTTGACTTGTGATCCGCGTCAATCTCCTCGTCATCGTCGTCGTCCTCCTCCTCATCCTCCGAGCCCTCGTACACGGAGCTGTCTGAGCTCTCCTCTTCTGTAATAATTAATTACAATTACGAATAAGTAAACACAATTGAAACTAAATACTATGATCATCATTATCATATAGCCCTTTATCGGTCACTGCTGAGCATAGGCCTCTCGACAAGTACGCCACTTGTACGCCTCCTGAGCTAATCTCTTCCAGAAGCGACCCGCAATCTTCTGAATGTAGTTCACCCAACGTGCCAACGGACGCCAGAGGCTTCTTTCATCCGAAACTCACCACTCCGTTGACATTTTAGTTCACCTGCCATCACTCTGTCTAGCAACATTTACTTATGATACCTTAAAAACATTATGAGTCCATATAAAATACTCTGCTTTGTACAATTGAAATCCATACTAAAAAACATGCTGTAACTTCTTATTTCCATAAGTAACTAAAAAACAACATAATGGTTAACATTTTTTTAAGTTTTACGATACTGATCTTTGGATTGTTTCATCAAGGGCCCCCAGCAAGCTCGGTTCTCCGTACAAACGTAGTTACGCTCCCATTTTAAAACAACTAGCTAGATTGCTCTGAAATTTTGTACTTCTAATAGAATATCTAGGTATACCTAGCAGGGGCGGATTGTTCAAAGAACTCGATTCCCACTGGCTTGTCTAATTTCAGCTCATGAGTACTTTCACGATCAATTTATGGTGAAAAGGAACGCAAAATTAGCTCCGGGTTCTCTACGAATATATGTGACGCGCCGCCACTGATAGGTAGATATACTGAACAACTTTTACTAGGGAGGCAACCTCGAGAACAGCACAGCAGATTTTATTTTCGCGATTTCGGGGTTGACTCTATGCTGTTCATGATAGTCAGACATAAAAAAATCAGACTGGTTTTGCCATAGCATACTATAGTGACTGCTTTAGTTATTTTATTTTATTGTTTTTTAAGGGATAGCAAACAACTAAACAAATACAATCGACAAATGGTGTTACATTATAAGTGTTGTTTTTAACACGCTTTTATTAGGTCGACCTGTATGTAACTAGCTATGTAATGGAATCTAAGATAACTAATTTAACTATCTTCCAAGGATCGTAGCGTCATGAAAATTGGCAGCTGTATGTAGTTCTGATGACAATACAATAATATGGTACTGTCGAACTGATCTGATGATGGAGCCGGAAGATATGAACTGGAAGACTTGTGAGAAACTATGAACACGATCAGGTTTCAAAGCTTGTTTTTCTAGTGTTTTTAAACTATTAATTTATTATTAGTGTGTTGTATTGGCCCCTCCATAGTAATTGGCCACTCTTAACAATAAGACTTCTAAATTCTAATCCGTTTAGAGTGGCCAATTACTATGGTGGGGCAATAACTATAGCAGTAAGTCTAAACGACAGTCGAGACAGTATTGTATGGAAAGTAGTTAAACCACTAACCAAGGTTTTCATTGTAGACTGCACTTAGTGAGATCTCACCATCGTCTTCGTCATCATCCTCTTCCTCCTCGACTTCAGACTCTAGAACAAAGACAGGCCATATTACAGCATCACTGGGTCTCACACAATGACTAATTGAGACAGCACACATATTATAGATATTTTATAGTAAACTGACAGCTGTTTCAAGAAATATTTTGTTATTTGTAGTTTTTTTTTGTATAAATCAAAAGAAGGAAAACACGACAATCTAAGATAGGTCTGAGGAATTACATATTTATGACCATAGGATCCTTATGAGAACCAACATAGCGGTAGCTTTTAGCTAACTACATTATAATTATGCTGCCTACTAAAGAAGAACGCAAATAATGTAAATAAATCATAAGCTGTAGGAAAACCATCTGGTAATTACATATACTTATGAAGACCCGTACCAGTAGAAGACCTATACCAACCGTGGCCAGAGGCCTGGCCCTGCCGCGCAAAACGAAAATATAAATTCTTTATCTGTCTCTCTATCACTCTTGCATATTCGAGCGATAGAGAGGTTGATAAAGAAATATCGATTTTGGCAGAAGGGCCTCAGTTACTTATTAACTTGAATGGCCAGTGTCCACTAAAAAGAAGAAGCATCACCAACATATACATGATGCTTACTTTTGGTAATATACCCCATGTGAAATAGCAGGCCGTAAATTGTGTACAATACAACAGGAAGAGAGGATCTGCTCTCTGGTGGCCTATCTGAGGGCTCATCGTCAATCACCAGCGGACCCAAATCTATGTCCACATCTGGAAGTCAGTGTATCATTGAGACGTGTGTCGTATTGAATATTGAAGCTTAATAATGAACAAAGCAAATACATAGTTAATTTAGCAACAAACAATGCTATGAATATAATAGAGGTAAAAAAGATGAGTATTAGGATGTATTTGATACATTAAAATTGAGTTAAAGCTTAGATTTGTGAAATACAGTGAAGGCTCAAGTCACCAAGGCTATGATGAGCAGTTATAACTGTAGAGACTTAGATCTGACATTTTACCAGTCACTTTCATACACAAAAGAGGATTTCAATCCCTAAATACACCTATCTGTACTATATATATATATAATGTACAGTTAGACATAAAATATTGACATGGACAATATGGCAAATATATGTACACACCTACACAGTACCTTAATGTACAAGCAATAAGGCTGTGTATATATATATATATATATATATATATATATATATATATAAACGTTGACACTTTGTCCATATCAATACTTAATACCTTGACTGTACCTAGTTGTAATATAAAAAGTTTATAAAAAAGAATGTAATAAATGATTATATGAATGTAAATATTTCACATACCATCCTCCTCACTGTCATTATTTCCATTCATTTCATCCTCTTCCTCGGCATCACTGTCTTCGGCCTCCCGATCTTCTTTGTCCAGACTGCAAAAAAAGCACTATAAAGTAGTTTCTTTAGTTTGAGGTACCTGATTGAATCATTGTTATAGTGTCCCATAGAGACATGTTTTATTAACAAATCTTCAATAAATCTCATACAAATGTTATTTATCCTTAGCTTTTCAAACACTTTAGCTGCGGCAATTAGTCACATACTTGCATATCAGGCCAAATAAAATTTATAATGCAGCAAAGGTGTTACAAGAAATCATAGCTATCTATGTATGTGGGAATAGTTAGTGCTTCTGGGCATTTTGCACAAGTCGACAACCATTGTGCCTATTTTGCGTGAAACATGGTAGCTCTACTCTAACCACCCCAGCTCTTTCATGAAGCCTAGCAATGTTTTTAGGTTGCTAACTGCCTCTTTTAGTGTGTATGGAGTTCCTAGGTATTTGCTCCTGTATACTTCTACCTGTTACTATGTATGCGGGAATGTAAAACTACAATTGTAGATAAGGGGAGGCCTCTGCCCAACAGTGGGACACTAAATTAGGCTAACAAAACAAAGGTATTTATACATAGAGGCAAGAGATTATGCACTGAATGTCATCTCGCTTAGTGTGGTAGAGCACAGCACACCTTACAAAACTGCAGTCAAATAACACTAAACCCTACTCAGTGTTTTATTCCTACTGTTGAGTAAGGTTGCCGGAGCTCAACAAGGGTGCGGAGTGTTAGGGTTGGCAACACGCATGTAACTCCTCTAGAGTTGCAGGCGTCCATAGGCTACGGTAACCACTTACCACCAGGTGGGCTGTATGCTTGTTTGCCACCAACATAATATAAAAAAAAAATTACTATGTTCGTGATATATAATAATTGTATGTAATAGAAACTAAACTTACCCATCTAAATATTTTAGAGCTGGGTGTAAGGCGAACACCTTGTTCCTGTAGTCCTCAATATTAGTAACATCATTGTTAAAGAGGTCTAGGTTCTTTAGATTTTTAAATTCCTCCAAAGGTTTCAGTGTTTCCAAGTCTTTGATTTTGTTACCCGAGAAGTTCAGATGTGTGAGTTTTTGGCAGCCATTGAGGAAATTTAGTCCATTTGATATTCTGTTATCTGAGAGTTCTAATTTCCTCAGTTTGGGAAGTGTGGGGAACCCTTTGAGAGTTGTAAGCCCAACATTATTAAGGCTTAGAATTTCAAGGTTTGTGTATTCATCTGTGAGACCAACAACATTGGTGCTCCTGCAGTTATCGAGGTTCAATTCCTTGACCTGAAATACATAAAGACTTATATTTTGAAATTTTCTTTATTTAAGCGCCATCTAGGAATGTTTAGTTTAAACTAAATAGCTATGTTTAGGGTCAACACTTGCTCCTTCTATTTTGTTAAATATATACTGTATTATTAGATACTTAAGGTAATCTAAGATATCATTTGGATGAATTAGATATTATAGTGTTTCTTGTAGGTACTTGCGATATTATATAGCAAAAAAAAATCAATAATATAAGTTACTGGGTCGTCGGAGACTGGGATTATGATAACAAGGTTAAATTAGCAAGCTTGTATGTTGACGTTTCCTTAATGTGATATATATTACAAGGGCTAACATTCAGAAATAATGTTATGTCTTTAAAATTAAATTATAAATTTGCAAAGCTGTATTCAATTAGTTTAAATTAGTACGCAAAGAGATTAGATTACAAGTACTGTTACTGGCTTTCAACAGAATTGGCGAAGTCAAGTCAAGCCAACCAAACGTCAAAATGGTGTGAGTTGTCAACGCAAACCCACTTGCGTAGTTTGTAAAATTGAACAAACTAGTGATTAAACTACAGAAATGTTGCATCAAATATGAAAGGAATGTGTTTTTAAATTAGTTTCTACAACAATAAGTAAACGGCGTGTTATTACCGCGTGTAAATTCGTTATCGTTTTCTCTTGAAATGGCGGATGACACGAATCATCGCGACGCAATAAAAATGGCCGCTATATTGGTAAGGCGTGCGTCAATATGGAACTGCAGATGTACTTTAAGTGTTTTAAACGAAATGCATTTTAGAAACACATTTACAACACGCTCTACTTATGCAAAAAAATAATCTTATGCCAACAATATCCCCCATTAACTAGTTACTGCGGAAATAGAATTTTAATAGGTGAAAGGGCGCGAAATTGAGCAGACTAAGTAAATTCAGGTGAACTAGTTCACAGAAACTTTAATTACACACTACAACTACTCGCGAGGTCAAAAGAAACCGGTGTATCACAAAATATATATCATTGTTATTGGATGCCTTTAACTTTTGAAAAGGCTACTTCGAATTTTAAAGGGATAAAGGTTCATAATTAGTGACAGGTCGTAATACTGTAGTATTTTATGGGTTTCATAGTAAATACCAATCTAATTATACTTTATTAAAACGTGATAATAAGCTGAAGTGCATATTTGTAATCTCATAATAAAAAGCTATATCTTTTGCAAGTTTTACCAAACTTAACCTCAATATGGAATATTTACATCATGACCGTTTCTAGTGCTTGTATGCAAACAGAATCGGTGAAAAAGATGAATAAGAAAGTCCTGAATTTACGGTAGCCGATAAATCGCGAGAGTACAGTAATATCAGCAGTATGTTTGATATGTGCACATGAAACGTAACAATCGGTAATGGCTAATTCCCGTATACAATATCGCCATATCCCATATTACGGAATGGATTTACATTACTGAATAGTAAGATTACAATAAAAACCGATAATTTAGTTAATTTACAGACAAAAACCGTAATTTATACGCCTTACACATAAAGTATAGACGAAATACGTATCGACAAAACATTCCAATTGATTGAAAAAAAGACTTTATTTACCTGTGAAGGGTTTCTTCCCCGTAATTCCAAGGCGACTCTCTTTTCCATCGTAGCTATATTTTAATCAACAATTAGAGCACTTTTAAACCACCTTAACAATTATTTTCAAGAACTAATTCACTAGGCTTGGGTTTCAAAACAGAAGGAAACTATAGATACACGAGTGAGTGACGTTGTGCGCCGCCTGTCGGCGAAATACGGCGTTTGCAACCGGAAACAACAGTCAATACAGCAGACTTTAAACTATTTTAGATACAAAATTAAAGTATTATTTAGTCTTAATGTATGTAAAAACAAAAAGTAATTATTTATTCTAAATTTACCACAGTCTGAAATGCAAAAGATGCATATTTTAATACCGGAACAAGACGTTTACTTTGTTAGGTTGGCACTAATAATAGGTTGTACGTCTGATGCACAAATAGCGGGAGGTTTTGAAATGTAGGTGTAGTACAAGAAAGCCGGTATTGTATTCCAATGAGATAGATCGATGTAATTAAGGTAAATGTACCAATATTTATGTATTTTATTGTGTACCTAATATTGTTTTTAAGAAAATAAAGTTACGCTAGTAAAAATGAAACAAAAAATAGTGTCCATATTTTTAGCACTCCTCAATTAAACAATAAAAATAAACTGTCTCTGTGGATCCTCCCCGAATCCTGTATTCCGCTCTTGTAATAAAGTCTTTAAAGTGTTTTCTATCGTAGGATATATACTTATGCTTATAATTGTCATGTCAGTCTTTTTTATAGTAAGTCTTTACTCAGAAACCATGGTAAGTGTAGGTATATTATAGTATTTTTCAAACAGCATGGGTATGGTGACATATGTCATCTCCATACAATTTATAACCAAACTCAAAATCTTGCAAAATTGTACTGAGGTGACATCTGTCACCGTACCCATGCTGTTTGAAAAATAGGTACTTCCTAATGAAATTTGGCGTATTTTTTGTAAGGAAGTGATTTTCGTAGTTCAGCTAAGTAATAGTGTTTATTTGTAAGGTTCTGACTTTGACTCGTATTTTTTTTAATACTACGTCGGTGGCAAACAAGCATACGGCCCGCCTGATGGTAAGCAGTCTCCGTAGCCTATGTACGCCTGGAACTCCAGAGGAGTTACATGCGCGTTGCCGACCCTAACCCCCTCCCCTCGTTGAGCTCTGGCAAACTTACTCACCGGCAGGAACACACCACTATGAGTAGGGTGTAGTGTTATTTGGCTGCGGTTTTCTGTAAGGTGGAGGTACTTCCCCAGTTGGGCTCTGCTCTATATCTGGAATGACATCCGCTGTGCTGTGCCCTACCACACAAAGCGAGATGACATTCACAATGCCCATACCTCTCTTGTGGGCGTAGTTTAAGGACGTACCCGGGTCCGTCCGTCGGGGCGGGGGTAACCTAACCAATCATAATCACTTATACGGATATTAGAAAAAATGATTTTTACTGACATTTTTTTATTTATTACATCGGTGGCAAACAAGCTTACGCCTGATGGTAAGCGATCACTGCAGTCTATGGACGCATGCAACTCCAGGAGTGTTACATGCACATTGCGACCCTATGGAAGTATCTTGCGCCGAAAATATTAAATAGGTAATAGGTACCCAAATAACTTGAACACCAGTAATGGACTCCTGGTTGACGGCGGTAAAAGATTAGTGAGTTCTCTTTGGTGAAAGTGAGAGTAGAACCTGAACCTTCGGGGCCTTAATAAAATGACGTAAGTGCAAAAAAACAGTGTGAACAAAAATATACTAGGGTGCAGTGTGGGACTATTTCGACCGGTAATTTATAAAGTACAATTTTGAGCAGGTATAGAGGAAAATGTGAAAAAAAATCCGAATTCAGTTTGCAATTTAACCAACTTTACGTGTGTTTAATAGCACTTGAAATTTCTATGAGATTATATTAAAACACCTTTTTTCAAATTCAAGAACAATTTTTGAATTTGGCTCATTTGATAGAGAATTATCCTCGAACATACGTGCATTACATGGCGCAAATTAGTTAGACAATTTGCCTATAGATGGCGCTGTACATAATTATACACTTAGTAGCTCTGTGAGCTGTAGACCTCGCGACCATATAACTTCAAAGTGAATAAATGTATGGCTCTACTATTTAGAAAAATGTATAAAAAATAAATTGACACAAATACATAACTATCGAATACGGTAATCCATTTTGTGAACACAAGGCTCCCTTTATTATATTATGGAATAGTGATCTATGTGCCAAATTTGAACTCATTTGCAAACGATTTAGTGGTCGCTATGATTTTGTGATTTGCAATATCCTCATACAATTAAAAAAATGCAAAGTAACCTAAAAGTAAAAAAATGGATCGCCATATTTTTAACATACTTATAACTAATAAATAAAACGTATAAAGAGTCCTTAAAGACATTTCCAAAGCAGAATTATAATTGGGTCAATTTATTTTCATACAATGTTGTATGGCAGAATTGTTTCATTTATAACGACCTGCTCTAATAGCTCAAAATTTTACGTATATTGGAATAACCCGCATGGAAAAGGAATTTTCATTACTTTATATTTTTGGACCTACCTTTATTATCAAACCTACCCAAATTTCACGGAAATCGGTTTAGAAATGCGACCTGTAGAGGGGACATACGGAACAATGTTTGCCTAACAGGCCAATTCGAACGTACACTGATGTCATTAACATCTAAAAGATGTCATTCGGTTATCGTGCATTTCGCTCGTACTCCGTACATGTATTGGCGCAAGCGAGCCGCATGATAACTAAATAAAATGGTTTATATATCATTCGTGCACTTTGATGTCAGTGTACGTTCGAAATTGGACTGTAAGCTGTAACCGAGATTCTTTGTGCTCCTCGGTTTGTTTGGTTTGCCAGTCTTTTCAGTATTTTTTCCTCCTCGAAGTCCTCGAGTCGCAATAGGAGATTCATAGTCTTAATTTTAGCCAGGCGATCCAAATTAGAAGGCTCTAGGATAATGCTATTAAGACATTAAATCCGAGAAACCGCAACGTACGGTCACGTCTGAGAATATCGATACGAAAAACGTGCCAAAAATATGTATACAAGACTTTTTATTACCCATATATTAAGGTAGTGTATACATATATTTGGCACATTTTTCGCATCGATATTTTCAGACGTGACCGTGTAAACAACATACAGCAAGATACCCAAGGTCGACCACTACTCTAAACACTGTATATTAAATTAAATTAAATAAACATTTATTTCAGACTTTCCATATTATATTATATTAGTAACTTATTACCTAATATACTAAACCTATATTAATAACTATTCTATTTTATTGTTATATTCTACTAGATTGACTATTATGGGCATGTAGGCTACTCCAGTACTGCCAGAAAGCGCCATCTACCCTGTCCGCGACTGTGGCAAGGAGACTGTTGGCGCTGCCGCGCACGCGCCGCACCAGCGACGCCACCCGCTTGCGCATGATGGCGAGGAAGCCGTCGGTGCGCGCCTCCGTGAACATACCGCTAGCGCTGCAATAGCGCGGCAGCCCCAACAGCATCCTCAAAGCATTATTATATTGCACGCGCAGGGCGCTGTAAGTTTTTTGAGTAAAGTTGATCCATAGGCTGCAGGTGTAAAATGACTGACAGTACGACTTAAAAAGGGTGATTTTAACGTTGCTAGTACATCTTGCGAACCTACGAATCAACATATTACTTCTTACTGCCAGCGCCCTACGCTCCCTTTCCACATCTACATCATCTTTTAGCGATGCGGTTATCCAGTGTCCCAAGTACTTAAATTCTCTTACTACTTCAAGAGGAGTGCCATTCAGTCTCACTGGAGGTAACATTTGGTCGTCTAAATTGAACTCACTTTTAGAGACTGTACTTGAGACCATGGGCTTCCGCATACCGCTCACAAAAACTTACCAGCATCCTCAGGGCGTCGATCGACGGGCTCAGCAACACCATGTCGTCTGCGTAACTGATGTTATTTACGAACGTCCCATCTATTTAACATCCGACCATAGTGTTGCTGAGCTCCTCAATCAGCCGATTGAAATATAGGCTGAAGAGTCTAGGCGACGTAAGCCCCCCCCCCCCCCTGCCTGACCCCGCACTCCAGCCTATACTCATCGGATAGCGAACCTGCCCATATTACGACATTAGTTTGGTGGCCGTACCAAAACCTGAACAGTTCCACCAATTCCCCGGGTAGAGATAACGTCTCATCGTACAGTTTTTGCCAAAGTTTGTTATAGGACACCAAATCGAAGGCTTTCGAAAGATCAAGAAAACACGCAAAAACTGGTGTTTTCCTGTCTGTGTAGTATCGGACAGTGTGCTTAAGACAAAGGACTGCCGTCTCGGTGGACAAGCCCGACCGAAATCCAAATTGTGCGTCATGAAGCCCCATGTGCTTATCCAACTGTTTTTTCAGCACACTGTCCAACACCTTTGCTACAATCGTAGCCAACGAAATGGGCCTATATTTTTTTATGTCCGCGGTGTCTCCTGTACGGTTTTTTATAATTGGTACTACCACAGTTCTCATCATATCGCTCGGTATATAAGTATGGCTGACACAGAAGGTGAAGAACATGGCGAGTACTCTAGGTAAGTGTAGCCCTGCATGCTGCAGGTGCTCAATGCTAAGGGAGTCATGACCTGGCGACTTTCCTCGCGTCATGTTCCTCACCACCGATGCCACCTCCTTAGCGGTAATTCTCACCAGCGGTCCCGCCGGCACACATCTCGTTGAAGATGGTACCCGGCAGGGCCCCATGGGAGACTCAACCTTGAAATATTTCTGAAATAAATCAGCTATCTCATTAGGCTCGCTAACACCCTCTACACTCACTTGAGTAAAGGTAACGTTCGGATAGCTACACTACTGCCGCAGTATTTGTAGCGCGACATTACTGCCGACTGCATTACTGCCGCTGACTGCATAAAGTCAACTTCTGTAGTAGTATTGCAGCCGCGACAATACTGCCAGCTGCGATAAATTTAATATTCACAGATGTTGTCAAAACTACAAAAGGTTTTGTGAGGGGCTCTGAAAGAGAAATGCGTGCCTGGGAAGTATGTGGGTCCCTACTTCTTTCTGCTTATTATGGACGCTCTGTCGTTGGGTATACAGGAGGAGGCACCCTGGTGTATGCTTTTCGCTGATGACATTGTGTTCGTGGGTGAAGACGGACTCGAGGTACAGAGCAGACTTGAGGAATGGCGGCGGAAACTGGAGAATGTTGGCCTGAAGATCAGTAGATCTAAAACTGAACATATGATGCTCACTCGGCACGATGACGCTGACATGTTCGCCGATCGATTAGCACACTTGTGCAAAATTGGTAGAATATTTTTAAATTTTCATAAATTTGATTGACTGACATTGTACCTATAAGGTAATTATGTAATATGTTTTGACATTTAATTTAATTTATTTTATTTATATTGTTTTACCATATTCCTGATTTTGATTTTATTTTATTTTCTTGTTTTCTTAGAGTGTAAGTAAAATGACAATTAGTTTTGACATTTTAATGCGCATGATTTTTATATTTTTGTATGTCTTTGATTCAGCTTTATTAATTTATTATTCTTGATAATTTATGTTTTCCTAGCATGTAAGTGAATTGGTCTGACACTGTAAACTTGCATTGTGTTCAATAAATAAATATAAATATGTTCTGGTGTGGTTTGTGGTTTCGCTGCCATAGACCCCGATGGCGTTACATTGCCGGTCTGCTCCGATTTAAAGTACCTCGGTTCGCTCGTGCAGTGCGATGGCGAT
Organism: Cydia pomonella; assembly: GCF_033807575.1. Classification (NCBI taxonomy): domain Eukaryota; kingdom Metazoa; phylum Arthropoda; class Insecta; order Lepidoptera; family Tortricidae; genus Cydia; species Cydia pomonella. The sequence goes on from NC_084710.1 coordinate 14,066,216, forward strand.
ATTGACCGTGACGTGAAAAACGGGATTAGCACAGGATGGATGAAATGGCGACAGGTCACGGGAACAATTTGTGACGTCCGGATGCCCCTCCGACTGAAGGGCAAAATCTATAAAACCATCATAAGACCTGTCGTCATGTATGGATCTGAGTGTCGGGCCCTAAAAGTGACGGATGAAAAGAGATTGCATGTAGCGGAAATGAGAATGTTAAGATGGATGTGTGGTGTGACAAGAATGGATAGGATAAGGAATGAGTATATAAGAGGAAGTGTGAAAGTTGCACCCATAATAGAAAAAGTAAGAGCGAATCGCCTAGCGTGGTATGGGCATGTGATGCGGAGGGATGAAAGTCATGTGACGAGAAAGGTATTACGAATGAACGTGGAGGGATGGAACGGCAGAAGAAAAACCTAGGAAACGGTGGATGGATTGTGTGAGAGATGACATGAAACGAACGCGAGTGAACGATGAAATGACGGGTGACAGAAAGATATGGAAGGAAAAGACATGCTGCGCCGACCCCAAATGAATGGGATAAGGGCAAGTGAATGATGATGTTGTCAAAACTACGAAAACTATTAGGAAAACGTAATTATCAATGTAGGTTCACATGACAATCAATGACAATATTTATAATAGGTAAAATGAGATATATGTGGCTTACCACAGCTTGTTAATCATGTGAATGGACCATAGAATCATTGAAGGCTGGAGCCTGTGCGGAAGGAGAAGAGTCGTGGAATATATGGGGCCTAATATCTTCCACGACTTTTTCGAACAGACTCTAGGCCCGACGGGACAATTTTTCGCACAATCTGATTAAATTGTCAATTTAATTGTATGGTGCGGGCGATTGGCTCGCTGATTCCACTATTAAATTTTGTACATGTGATGGACGCTCGGGACGCTAGATGAGATTGATAATTTAATTTATGATCAAATTGGCAATTTTATTGTCCCGCCTAGACTTCTTTTTAGTGCACATACATATTCGCCCAAAGTTGAAAATCTGTGCAATGGAACAAGATAGCAACGCGAATGGCTCCTCTACACGATGGCCCAGCGTTGGACCAGTAAGATGGCCATGCGATGGTTAAGGTTCCTCTACACGATGACCCAGCGGTGGACCAGCGAGATAACTATGCGATGGTTAAGAGCACGCACTATGGAATGGGCCACGTATGTACGCGCTATCGCTGGTCCACTTACCTTTAATGTGCGGATGAAAAACTGACACCTTGGCCATCCCATCGCCATCGCGCCGTGCCATAAGCCATCCGACACCACTAGGTACCCTCTACAAGCTGGCCCATCTTCGTGGGCCAGTATGATGGCTCATCGTTTAGAGGAACCATAAAGCTTGCTCCACACGGGACAAGTTTATGTAATTGAACTGCCATAGACCAATCATTTTTGTCTATGAAAAGAAGATGATCATTAACGTCAAGATTATTATAATAATTTAAAATAATCGAAGAGACTTTCTATAAATGTTGATTTTTAAAGCAGTTTTATGTTGTTATTAGATTGTAATTTTTGGTGATGGCCGATACCGAGACATGTAAGTTTTCATAATGAATTTACATTATTTAATGTGATATTCAGATGCATGAAGCGAAAAGTAAAATATCGGCCTCATTAGCTGATTTTAATTATTGGTGGACATTCAAAACAATGGGAAAAAAAGATTTTCGACGATGCTTTGTGTGGATCCGGAATGTTTTGGTTTTGCTGATAGTTCTCGCATTGATAGCCGTATATGAAATAAAATCTTTTCGACATCAGGAGCTATCAAACATTATTCGATCAAGCAATATGGAACAACTGTTTATTCCTCAGAAGAAATCAACCAGAGTATTTAATATATCTGAAATAAAAGCGATCGTTCTAGATCGTAATAAAAAGCAAACTATATTGAATGAAGATATATACGGCCCGATTAAACAAGACACCGTCATTCTAATAATTTTTGTGCAGAAATCTACGATAAATTTGAAGTTTATGATCATGTCGCTATCACAAGTAACAGGAATACAGGAAACACTTATAGTATTCTCTCATTCACGTTACGATGAAAATGTCGACTATTTAATTAAGGCAATCGATTTTTGCCGTGTCATGCAAATCTTTTTTCCATATTCGTTGCAACTATATCCGACTGAATTCCCTGGTTATTCGCCAGGCGACTGTGCCCATGATCAGACCTTGACCGAAGCAGAATATTCGAATTGCACTGGAGCTGCGAGCCCTGACATGCACGGTCGGTTCCGGAACCCAGACTTCGCTGAGAAAAAACATTACTGGTGGTGGACTGCTAACCATATATTTGAGAACTTAAAAACTATTGACAACCATGATGGTGTTGTCGTATTTATAGAAAATGAATACATTTTCTTAGACGATTTTCTCTACATGACTCTCCTTATGAAAAAGTTGGCAAGCACAATACCTGGATGCTCATTCTTGTCACTGGCGGCTACTGAGCTATCAAATGACGATCAGACCACGGTAGAAGTGATGGCTTGGGATCCAAACCTTCATTCGGGTGTCTTAGGGTTCGATCTCTCCACGTGGAATAGCATTGTGTCCCATTACGACTTATTTTGTGATATCGACGATTATTCGTGGGCTGAATCTCTGTCATACTTGTCTTTGAATCGTATAGACGGTGACAAGTACAGAGTGATATCGAGTAAGTTTCCCCGAGCGTATAAATCCGACAAGTGTATAGTCTTTGGAACATTCATAGAGTGTGACGTCCAGACGGGCGTTCATCAGATTTATAATTTGCAAGACCGGGTCAGCAGTCATTTGTTCCCGACGTATCTCGAGGTGTTCGTGGATATTGAGTTTGAGGACCAGTTTACGAGTTTCGATTACGTGGACGTAAACGGTGGTTGGAATGATCCGAGAGACAAAGATTTTTGCAGAAATCTGACTGTTTTTAAAATCAAGAAGGAGATAATGCGAATGGACCACCAGTTTGACGGTGTTCTGAAATAAATGTTTATTTTTGATTGGGCAGTTTTATTGATTGTCCATTAACGAGCTCGGCCACGGTGAGGGCGGTGGTGAAGTGCTAAGCTAAGCATGACAAAGTGTGACGAGGGTTAAAGAGACGCGACTTCATTAAAATCTGATGAATGTAGGTACGAGTGCCTTTGAAAGATGCGACATAAGTACTAGATAAAGCATAGTGTATTCAGCTTGATGCTGCTAACGAAACTTCAAAGCGATTAACGACTAGATTTATTGGAGTTTTTTTAAGAACATACCTAGGTAAGTTGCGTCCCGAGGGTGTTAGTAGTAAATACATAATCCACTGCAATAAGAATTAATGTTTGAAAGAAATAATGCGAAAAAATGTTTAGTATATCTTATGAACTCGATTTTGCTAATAAAATAATCCTCTATCGACAGTCGAGTAATATCAATGAGTAATATTGAAGTAAATAGAGATACTTAACTCATTTCAACTGTGTATGGTAAGGTCTATCTAGAGATAGGTATGCCTCCCTCTCCGAATCCTTATAAATATTACAACTAACTTTATTGATTAGACTTAAATTAAACTGAGGCACCATAACGAAAATTATTATTAAACTTACACCTCTTATCTGCGAAGATATGGACCTCAGAATTTTAAAGTATCATGTTGATGACATTTTATGTGCTTGGTGTGACGTTAATGCATGATAATGACAAGTTATCATATTTACCATATAAAAATTATATTGTTTTTAATTCATACAATTTAATTAGCATACATTTTACATTATAATCGATAAGGTTAAAATACAAATTGAAAAATTTTAGGGTAGAAAGGGGGGTTTCAATCCATTTGTGGAAGGGCGGCACCGTCGTCGAACCCAAGCCACCTGGCAGCGGACTTAAAGCGGTGGCGCGTGCCTCGGATGCATATGTTGGTGGCGCGTATAACGGCGATAAAAAAAAAAAAAATTTAAAATTTCAGCTGTTTATTTCAATAAAAAAAATCACATTACGTAATCTTAAACTTAACTACTAATCTTAAATTCAAAAGATTTTTTGAGTTAAGGAGTCTATATGAAATATTTATACATTTTAATTATTATTAGTTTTAGGTACATAGGTCATCTAATTAAATGATTTCGGTAGACTGCCCTCTTATTTTAATAAAGTATTTTTTAATCATATTTCTAGCTTGTCCACTTGTTCGCCCTTCTATAAGTTTTAATAATTCCTGTGGAAATCTATTCAAGATACTCGGTAACATGCACTTCCACACTCTTTGCCCGTATACATTGTTTGTTTTTGCAACTTCAAATGTCGGGAGGTTGGCTAAGTTACGTAATCGCGCAGGTCGTGTTTTTTTTCTTAATTCTGTTATATGATTATAGTATTGAGTTACAATGGCTAGATCAACTTTTTCATATACAGTTAGCACTTTACAGTATTTGAATAGATTTTCATAGTTATCTTTGAATTTATATTTGATTTTTGTAGGTACAATCGTTTTAAGTAGACGTAATTGTAGGTTGTAAATGTCGTTTAGATATGTTTTATATGTTCTTCCAAAGCTCTCCAAACCGTAACTTATGACTGAATCGGCCATTGACATGTACAAAAGTCTTAATGTAGTGTAGGGAACTTTGTTTTTAAGTACAAATAATTTTGACAAGATAGCTCTAAGTTTGTTACAAACATGATTAATATGTGGATTCCAGTTGAACTTCTGGTCTATTTTTAGTCCAAGGTAGGTGTGTTCCTTTACAGTCTCAAGCTTAGCACAATTACAGTCCGCGCGGGGCATGTGCATACATTTATGTTCGTGGGCCACGATCTTAGGCGTCAAGGTTACATTTTTATAAGGTGAGTGTATATACATAAGTTTGGTTTTAGAATAATTTAGCGATAGACCTAGATCGTGGGCCCATTTGCACAATGCATCGAAGTCGTTTTGCATCATGACCTGCGCAGTTTCCAAGTCCTCGTGAGCTACAATTATACATGTGTCGTCTGCGAATTGATATACAGATCCATGTTGGAATATTTGACACATATCGTTGACGTATAATAAATATTCGGTCGGAGCTAAAATTGAGCCTTGTGCTGTGCCGCATAAGGTTGGAATTAGGTCGCTTTGTTCGCCTGCGATGCTAACCGCGTTGTGTCTGTTAGTATGATAATTTTTTATGAGTTCCAGCATGGGTCCTTGTATACCATTTTGTTTTAGTTTTTCATATAGTGTACTGTGACGTAAAGTATCAAATGCTTTAGAAAAGTCTATCATTATGGCGAGTACATGGTGTTTTTTATCTAGGTAGTCATTGATTTCATCAGTAAACAAAGACAAAAGTTGCGACGTGCTTTTATTCCGTTGGAAACCAAATTGCTTTTTGTGTATAATGCCGTTACTTGATAGGAATGTACTTATTGAGTTACCTAGGTATTTTTCTATAATTTTATCTATGACGGATAAAATTGTTATCGGTCTATAATTATTAGTATCCGTGTAACTACCTTTTTTATGTATGGGTCTTACAATTCCCATCTTTAATTTATCGGGATATGTAGATTTTGATATGCATAAATTGATTAAATGAGTTAGAACCGGGGTAATATGTCCGGAGATGTACTTTATATCTTTAGCTCTTATCTTATCATATCCTGGGCTTTTTAGGGTTCCGTAGCCAAATGGCAAAAAACGGAACCCTTATAGATTCGTCATGTCCGTCTGTCTGTCCGATTCTGTCACAGCCACTTTTTTCCGAAACTATAAGAGCTGTACTGTTCAAACTTAGTAAGTGGATGTATTCTACGAACCGCATTAAGATTTTCACACAAAAATAGAAAAAAAACAATAAATTTTGGGGGTTCCCCATACTTAGAACTGAAACTCAAAAAATCTTTTTTCATCAAACCCATACGTGTGGGGTATCTATGGATAGGTCTTCAAAAATGATATTGAGGTTTCTAATATCATTTTTTTCTAAAATGAATAGTTTGCGCGAGAGACACTTCCAAAGTGGTAAAATGTGTGTCCCCCCCCCCGTAACTTCTAAAATAACAGAATGAAAAATCTAAAAAAAATATATGATATACATTGCCATGTAAACTTCCACCGAAAATTGGTTTGAACGAGATCTAGTAAGTAGTTTTTTTTTAATACGTCATGAAATTTAAAAAAAAATTTTTTTTTCATCATACCCATACGTGTGGGGTATCTATGGATAGGTCTTCAAAAATGATATTAAGGTTTCTAATATCATTTTTTTCTAAACTAAATAGTTTGCGCGAGAGAACCTTCCAAAGTGAAAAAAAGTGTGTCCCCCCCCCTGTAACTTCTAAAATAACAGAATGAAAAATCTAAAAAAAATATATGATATACATTGCCATGTAAACTTCCACCGAAAATTGGTTTGAACGAGATCTAGTAAGTAGTTTTTTTTTAATACGTCATGAAATTAAAAAAAAAAAAAATATTTCATCATACCCATACGTGTGGGGTATCTATGGATAGGTCTTCAAAAATGATATTAAGGTTTCTAATATCATTTTTTTCTAAACTGAATAGTTTGCGCGAGAGAACCTTCCAAAGTGAAAAAAAGTGTGTCCCCCCCCTGTAACTTCTAAAATAACAGAATGAAAAATCTAAAAAAAATATATAATATACATTACCATGCAAACTTCCACCGAAAATTGGTTTGAACGAGATCTAGTAAGTAGTTTTTTTTTAAAACGTCATAAAATTTAAAAAAAAATTTTTTTCATTAAACATATACGTGTGGGGTATCTATGAATAGGTCTTCAAAAATGATATTTAGGTTCCTAATATCATTTTTTTCTAAACTGAATAGTTTGCGCGAGAGACACTTCCAAAGTGGTAAAATGTGTGTCCAAAGTGGGAAAATGTTGAACAAGATCTAATAAGAAGATTTTTTTTAATACGTCTTAAATTGTACGGAACCCTTCATGCGCGAGTCCGACTCGCACTTGGCCGCTTTTTTTGTCATCTATTTGTAGTATGATTTTATGTAAAACTTGTTCATTAATTTTTTCCAGTCGCATTGATACCAATGGAGAATTTATATAATTTTTCTCATCAAGTAACGGCGTATCACAATTTATTTTTATGTTGTTGACATTATTATCGAAGTCAATAGCAAATTTGTTACATAATTGTTTTGCTCTTACTAATCCCCTTGAAAGTTGATACTAATCCTACATCTCAGCCAGCCCAGTATGGTGCTTAGTGAGCGGTTCCATCGTTGAGATATTGTTTCTGCCATATGTTTGATAATATATTTTTACTCACTTTAAGTGAAATATTATAGTATGTGAATAAAATATAACAAAAAATTTACAACTCCCGTTCGGCAGATTCTGACAAAAGAGAATTTAAACAATAAAAACCATTCCATGTCCTTACCGTGGAAGAATAGTGATTACCGTGGTCGAAATAGTCCACGGTATTCCGTGGTAATGACTACCACGGTAATGACAAAAATTAATATTTTGTCACATAACCCTGAACATAGTTAATGTTCTAGAACATTCTTCGAATTACGTCATAACAATTCGAATAGGTTTTCGTATCAAATAGGATTCGTATTAAAATGACTTCCACTTACCGAGAAATAAGACATACAGACCTGACATAATTTTTTGGGTGGACATATCGATTTATTATTGAAAAATTAAATATATGCGGAGAACAAAGGTTGAAGTGTGTTCACACTGTCGATTACTAGGCATTTAGGCAACGAAGGGCGCGCGGGGGCAGCAGCAGAGGATCTCAACACGGCTTTCTATTGGACAGCTATATGATGTGCAAGTAGCATCCACCGAAATGATGGTACCGCGGGGCCCTAAAAGTTCGATGTTGGCATTTACTTTTGTACGATACTATTTAATTTGTGCAATCAATAATGAATGTACTTAAGGGGCCCACTGATTACCAGTTCGCCGGACGATATCGGCCTGTTAGTTATTCGCGATTGTCAGTTTTGAGCGGCAAAAATTTAATTAAGTAGCAAAATATACTGACCAGCTTCCAAACAAATTCGGACCAGCTAAGAAAGTATCTGTCAAAAATTTATTAGTCAGCAATAAAACAAGCTTATTTCAGTTTCAAGTTTTCAACTGCTTCGGCGCTGTGGGATGTAATGTACCTACACCTACACCCAGATGCAAAAGTGCATGGCCACTTCATGAATGAATGCTATTAATTGAATCCCTGCAATCTTGCTGGTCGCTGTACAGTCAAAGTATTAAATGTGGATGCAGCCAAAACGCCAAAAATATGTACACACACACACACACACACTCATGTATGGGCAATAATAAGCAATTGGTTATGCATGTAATAAGGCAATAAGGTGGCTAAGGCTAAGGTTGGTCCAAAGCTGTGGATGGAGTCCCCGACATGCTCGGCCGAATTTCACCTTCCCATACAAACGGAGTTTCGGTGTGAGAGTCAGAATGGCGGGTGTACGTAAATAAAATTAAATGAAAACATTGAAAACCATACCATATTTTGTACCTAATTTTTACTATTTAGTACCTCCTTACAGTGTTGCTGTGTGATTTTTGTTTAATGCATGCAAAACCTAAAAATATATTATTTTCACAAAAAAAAAATGGACAGGACACACAACTACAAACAACTGAAAAGGCGTCAATATATAAATATTGAAGCCTTTTTTAAACCATGAAACTATGGACCTTAATTTTTTCTAGGATCTATTTTGAAGGGAAATGCAACAGCAAATGCCACTCTTAGATTTTTCTAAACTAAGAGTGGCATTTTCTATTTCAAAAGCAGAGAAAAATGCAGGAAAAAGGTTTACCCTTCATAGGCACCTGTTAAGGGTGCTTTAAAGGTGTCTAAGCCATGTAAAAAAGACGCTGCGTTTGAACAGGTCAGGAGGTGTACATGGTTTCAACAGTCAACCAAGGAGCTGATTAGTTGACAATGCACAATTAAGTCTGAGACAAAGAGGATGACAGTGTGGGAAGGCGCGTGGCGGCCGGCGCGGGGGGCGACTTGCGCGCGCATCCTCGCCCGGCCGCGAGCAACAGTCTGCTCGCGTGAAGCTCGCGGCACGCCAGACGACCACGCGTAACCATGACCCATGGTAAGCACTATACCATCATAAACCTCACGAAAACCCCGCGAACGCCTAAACGCGCTCAGAACCACCCGTATTGTTGACATAAACACGGTGCCATCGCACTTTTCTGTGATGATTCCGAACTTATATTCATTATTTATTTACGCTGCGCTAGAGATACGGAAAGGACTAATTCGACGTTAATATATGATTTAAATTCTCCAAGTCGTATGATAATAAAAAAAATAGATTTCAATGACGACAATTCGGTACAATTTGAGTACTATATCATACTTTTTGTTGGTGTGCAAGTTTTCCCCAATTTTTCACTATTTTAGAGAGAAAAGATAATCTTAAAATAAAGTTATTAATATATCGAAATAATCGGAATCAATGTGAATTTTAACTTAAGGCCAAAATCATCAGCTACGGATTTGAAATCACCACATGAGCAACTGCGTGGCGAAATAATTATCAGTTGCAATACAATGTTTGGTGAGTACTTATTAAATTAATTTAAACTATGATATTCCTTACTTATCTAATAATTATTAGACGAGGTTAGATGTATGGTTTGATCGTGTCATCTTTTACGTCATCTATAGACTCTTAGTTTAGGTACAATAATTAGTATTAGATTATTTAAAAGATTTTAGGTTGGTATCGGTAAATTATTAATAAAGTGTTATTAAGTTGAGCAGATATATCTCAGTTAGTACGTTAGTTGTGCCGCTTCACCCACGCTTGCCCCGCTACCTAGGAATAATGATTAATGTCTGGGTAGAGGTAATGAAAACGTAGCGTTGAATCCGACAGCCTCAGTATATCCCGAACAAGCTTGTTGGGTTCAATCTCTGTTACGTTACGGAAACTAAAATTATACATTAGTTCAGTACAGATTACTTAATACATGTGACTATTTTTAATAATTTTTTCTAACGTGTTCCTGTGCTTTAGAATTTCTGGGGCTACTAGGAACTATACGAGTCGTACATCAGGATCAAAAGTAACGGCTCAGACTAAACGTCAAAAGTATCTACCATTCACAAATAACTTCTATTGTCAAGGCGTTAGAGTGCGTGTTCTGATATTTGTGAACACCTTGGCCGCTCCGATAAATTTCATGGCGACTGTGCCATTGTCACAGTCGGAACAAAAATACTATGACTTTGAATACACAACATCTGTTTCAACTGTTAAGAGAGTAAATTAATTATTTAGACATTTTATTATTTCTACTTAATATAGGTACCTACTATTCTACCTACCTACTTAATTCTCTAAATTTCTAATAGTCTTGGGGTATTCCACTTGACACGTGACAGTACCATTTGATTTGGATCTTTTCTTTTTAAAATACTTAGTCATACAACTGAGTAGCAAAAGGGGTCTATTTCAATTTATATCATTGATTGTAATCTTCACAAAATGCCCTTGTCATACCTCTTTTCAGCTATGTATCCATTGACATGTCATCGTTACTCTTCTGGGATCGGTTGTGGACTTTTTTTAGGTAGGAAGAAACAGCTTTCTACCAAGTTCAAATCTAGGTTATAAATTTGATAAAGTCAACCTAGATAAGTTGGCAGTGATTTTGACAGCCCCGACAGTGGAAGTGTTATTTTAAAAGTCAAATTTCTATGAAATTATGACGTTTACTTAACTTGCACAGGCTGGGCTCACAAAATCGCTGCCAACTTATCTTGGTCTGACTTTAGCGTGTAACGAGTAGGTAGGTAACGTGTAAAAAAGAGTAAAAGGTGCATTACCAACTATCTCAATTTTATCTCAATATAGATTTTATTTTTATTTTTTAAGTGACAATTGAGTTTATATTTAAATACTTGTACATTTATAACCTATATTTAAATATTAAAAACATTGCCCCACTATATATTTAAAAAAACATTGCCCCAACGCAGTTCATCTCAACTAACCTATCAATATGCTCTCACAGAGCTGCTATATCCGTTATCTACGAGAGTAAAACAAGCTTTGTGTTTTGATTGCTGCAGTACCACTTTTATTCCACAGCCTGATAGGGCGCGATTGGTTATTCAAACGGAATCGCTCTACCGCAGCACACCTGTATCTCACTAGTGATGTGCTGGTCCCGAATTATATCCTTTAATATTTTTTTTCTCAGACTTATTCCAGACAATGACAAAGTGCAGCCATAAATGTAAAAAAAGTAATGGCACTTTCACACTTTGTTCTGTCAATGGCGGTGCAGAATATTGCAGCAACTTGGACGGACTGTAGGTGCCTCCAAAGGCAAATTTGCAAATCTTCCATTTTGAGGGACTTGGTAAGTCCCAAAAAGTCTTGGAACTCTTGAACTTCACCAACATTTCCTGAGTGTGCCGTAGGTGCCACGAGTGACTGAAACTAGTCAGTCTATCCACTCCTTTGAATAAACCTATTACTGATTAGTTCTAAGGTTTTCCTAATTACTTTTATATTTTTTACCACCACTTTCATTGATTTTAATTCGAGTCGTCTCCAACATAATTTCCTAAGAATATTTCCAATGTTCCCAGAAATTTTTTTGTAGGGCAAATTACCAAGAAATTAATATGTACTAAGTATTTTGCCGTTTACACTTTTCATTCAACAGTCACATGTTACTATATTGAAATTATAAATAAAATATAATGTAGAGGATTATTTAGAATCGTTATTTTATTTTATTTAGATTCGATTAAATTAATTATATTTCATATATGATTTCGTTTTCTAGCTAAAGGTACCACATGGTCACTTACCATGAGGACGAAATTTGTTTGCATCTTTATACGAATAACCTGTCAGAGCCTCCTAATGGCAATCAACAATGCGGCACCTTCTGCTTCAAAACGACACAAATTATTTTTGCATCCCATCCCACAATCAACAAGGTTTATGTTATTTTTTCACATTGGGTCTCCATTGTCAGCTCAATGTTAAAAAAAATATATTCGCTAAGTACGCCTAATTTCAGCTCAATAGGATTATAACCAATTAGTGTTCCAAACATGGCTTGCTTGAAAAAATTGTGAAAAATGATTTATTGTTCACAGAAAATACACAAAGAGACAAAATTATCCGGTCTTACTCGTAAATCTGGTTGACAATTATGTACACAAAACATTTACAATTGACGTAGTGCTGGTTCCTATTCTTCCTACACCAGGCGCAGCCTGTCACGTATGTAACCAATTCAGATTCAGGTACAACATGACTTTTTGTGCTGTATAAATAGGTTATTAGCAATAATTAGCTTATTAGCTAATTAATACTAAATTTAATAAAAACAAACAAAAACTTTAACTAACGAAGCATAGTTATGTACGGTGATGCGTGTTTATTAACGGGTAACTTGTAATCCCTCACTTCTTAAGGACAATCATGATCTCATTAACAATTTATATAAATTAAATGTGGCGAAGACCGTCTAACTACTAGGGAATACCTTCTACACGATCTTGCGTCGCCTCTTGCGTTTGTACATATACTACACTTAGCAGGATTTAAGCTCTTCATTCCTGACTGTGACTGCGGTGGCAGCATAGTTCCATTTTTATCACTTGTCACTATGCCCGTCACTTTCGCGCTTACATACTTGTAAGAACATGACAGGTATGGTGACAAGTGATAAACAGTCGACCATCTTAGCCCTACTGAGCGCTGTATACAAATACGAGAATTCGTGCGCTATTACGGTCTTCCCTGCAGTGGATTTTATTTGCCGCTTTTCAGCATATAATATTTTATTTCTACAAATTATTAGTTAAAATATACGTTAATTTTAAAACTTCAGTGAAAACTACTTAAATATTTTATTTCTATAAATTATTAGTTAAAATATATGTTAATTTTAAAACTTCAGCGAAAACAACCTTAGTAAAAATGTTAGGTGTGTGTAAAATGGTAACAAAATTGCCATGTTTTTTATATTATTTGGCATTTTTATTGTAGTCCAAACCAGAAATACTCAACATCATTAAGAAAAGAAAAACAGCCTATCTGGGTCACATCTATAGAAATAAGAAATACGACTTATTACAGACAATCATCGAGGGAAAGTATGAGGGAAAAAGAGGGAGAGGTAGACCTAGAAATAAATGGATAAATAACATTAAAGACTGGACGCATACAAAAGACGCAGCCACCCTCAAGAGATTGGCAAAGACCAGAGAGCTGAATGCCATGCTGACCGCCGACGCCCATTAGACTGGGCATGGCACCAGAAGAAGAAGAAGATTGTAGTCCGATATATTTGTTTACTAACATTGCAAATTCTATAAAAGCTAAGGCACATCACTATACTGAACGACAATTTTAGCGCATTGCGTTTATTTTGCGACGAAATTGCTATTTGCTTTTACTGAAATAAAAAGAAATTGTTATTTTTTCCATTGAAACATAAAAGAAAAGTTGAATGTCGCAATTCTCGCACCTGTACAGTCACCTGCATTAATTTTCTCCAAAGGCCGCAAAAATATGTGACACGCTCTTATGGCTCCACAAATAAGATCGTGTCAGATATTTATGCGGCCTTCGTTGTGTAACATATTATTGCACAGGTGACTGTACATTGTTTTGGCGTTAAAGTAGCGATGTTTTGGTATTATTTCACATCTTCCATAAAAATATTTTTTTTTACCATGAAGAAATGGAATGTTCAATTTGAGTTTTTTCAAATGATAACCTTTTTGACCTAGTGCCTAGACTTAAAAATTTTTGCCACCTCTTTATATTGGGCATTTTCTTACTTAATAAAAATAAAAGAAAAAAAAATACTTTCAATGTGTCTGGGTTCGCGTTATTCATAATAACTATTCCGAATTTCAAATTGATAAGTACTTCTCGAGATATTTGGCAATGTGACAGATAGACGGACGGACGGACAGAGTTTCACCATAAGTGTTCCTTTGTACCTTTTTGGTACGGAACCTTAAAAATAGTATAAATATACATTGACTCAAAGGCCTTACCGTTTTAGCTTTGAAGTAAACTAATCAAGTAATCACCTAACAAAACGGCGTGGTCTGATAGAAGCCCAAAAGTCTCTACTGTCCCTCAAAATGTTTAACAAAGCGGCCGTATCGATTTCCATTAATCAATGGAAATTTACGGCCGTAACTTACGGATTCATATCCAACTGATAAAAGATACACTTTGAAGTCAGTCTATTGTACCTAACATCAATTTATTAATACCTTTGTAAATACCTTTGCTAGTTCTCCATCGGGCCAATTCGGACGTACACTGCCATCAGAGTGATATTTTGAATCATGTTATTTAGTTATCGTGCATTTCGCTCGTAACTAATTGTCATCGACAAGTACATTCCAATATCATTCTGAATCGTGCTGCGTGTCTCGCCCTCGCCAATATACGTAGGTACAGTCGCCGTCATATACACCGTGTTTTTATTGAATTCCTTTAACTCCGGGGTATGGATAAGTACGTTGAAGGAAATTAAATGGCACAGTTAAAACCCAAAAAAAAATTTTTTTTTTACTTTTTATATTTTTATAAAAAGTAATTAAATGTTGCTTATAGCGTTGTTGTAGCTAGTGATGGGCAGCTTGTAAGTTTCCAGGGTGAAACTTACACTTAAATTTCATGTAAGTTACTGTCAGTTTTAAATGGAAAATTTCGCTTAAGTATATTTCTTTTAATTTTTCTTAGTTTTCGAATTTTTAATGAACAGAGAGATAGACGCGGCGGGCGACTTTGCTATATAATATATTTAGATAAAGAATTACTCGTAATTGTTTACAATTTTTTTTATTGGAATGAACAGCATGCCAAATAGAATGAAACGTCAAACGGTATAATGCTCAATAAAGGTATTACGAATATTATGGTGTATTAGGATAACGAATAAGAAAGAGTAAAATGAAATTTCATATATGAGAGATTAAAATGAAATAATTATTTACTTATGTCTAATATACACATACGAAGTAAAAAAAATAGCAAATATGCTTAAAAAATTGAAAAAAAAAAGAAAAAAAGGCGCAGCGTAGCGTGCACTTGAACTTACGTCCATTGTATAATAATCGGGTGCGATTACCCCTTAGCCACGCGGCTACTGTCATATATTCTCGAATTTTCCGATCACAATCCGTTCAACTGACGTCAGGAGTAGCGGAAAAGTTGCATTTTTTTTATACTACGTCGGTGGCAAACAAGCATACGGCCCGCCTGATGGTAAGCAGTCTCCGTAGCCCATGTACGCCTGCGACTCCAGAGGAGGTACATGCGCGTTGCCGACCCTAAGCCCGCCCCTCCCCTCGTTGAGCTCTGGCAACCTTACTCACCGGCAGGAACACAACACTATGAGTAGGGTCTAGTGTTATTTGGCTGCTGTTTTCTGTTAAAGGTGGAGGTACTTCCCCAGTTGGGCTCTGCTCTAGATCTGGAATGACATCCACTGGCTGTGTCCTACCACACAAAGCGACATGACATTCACAATGCCCAGACCTCTCTTTTGATGCCCAGACCTCTCAGTTGCATGAAATTTAAGTGAAATTTATGCGGTAACATTTCTATCAGAAACCTTTCTTGTCAATTATGTAATTTTCAAAAGTTGAAATATGTTGCCGTTAAGGAAATACGTGAAATATTTCAGAAATTGCCCATCGCTAGTTGTAACACGGGCATTACATTTAATTCAACCAAACAATTGAAAACTGTGACATATCAATGTCATTTTGAACATCGATCCTCCGAGATAGTAGTTAAGTTTAGTAGCAAATGTACATACTCGTACTAAACACTAATCAATATGTGAATAGGCCCTAAAGCAAGTGTATACGCTCGTAAGGGCCTTATAAGATATAAATAAATTATTCATTATCTCCGAAATTGAGTTAATTAGAATACCGGTGTCTTTGATAAAGTCACTTAATTTAAGCTCAGGAATGCATCCTTGAAATTAACGGAAATAAAAAAGAACACGGTGTATATCGGAGCGGCCATGGTGCCCAAAAGATATCTGATCACGCACTCTAACGCTTTGACAATAGAGGCGTGTTCAGATATTTGTGAGCACCTTGGCCGATATATCTGATGGCGACTGTACGACAAGTTGTATTTATTTATTACTCAAAATATATACTTACAACAATGTACAAATGGCGGACTTAATGCCAAATGGCATTCACTACCAGTCAACCATAAGGCCAAACAGATACACTTACAATTGCTGCAGAGAGAAAGAGAAAACAAGTAAATGAATTAAAAAGAAAAGCAAACTAATATAGTTATATTATAAACTACATTATATATCACATAAATACAAACATACATACATACTATAAATATAATATTGAACGCACACAAATATAAGTCATACAAACATGATTCTAACACGGACTTAGATTCTAATATCATTCCTAGGTCAGTGTACGTTCGAATTGACGTTACACTTTGACGTTAGTCTAGAGTAACCTCAATTTATTTTGTAAATATCTTTGCTAGTTCGCTATTTTACGCCAAGCGTTTTCGGGTATTACTTAGAACGTAAACGTGGAATTTATTGGGTAAATAAACACTTAGGTATCTATGTCTACTCGTTTAAGCTTATTTACTAAGGCGATCAAAGCCATTTATTTGTGATTCAACACAGGTAAAAGAGGCGATTACAGGTTACAAAGTATCTTAGCGTCCCTTTGCTAATTACAGCCCCTTATCGTCTGTCTTTTATCGCAGAAATCCGATTTGATCTTTAGCTGTGATCAGCTTAATAAACCCTGGCTTAAGAGTTTTATAAATACAAAGTAACTTTAGATGGAGTACAGAAACTTGGGGCAAAAAAACACGAGGGAATCTTTATACTGTTTCTGTTGCCCCGAGCGAATTTACGTAAACTACCTACGTTTCTTTTACCCCACAAGACCTCACCTAATGTTTAGTACCCATTCCAAATGCATTATGTACTTACAAATGCATTATGTGCAAACTTTCAGTCTTCAACTTTCAGTTCTTCCGGCCGGTCCGGGACAGGCTAATTGATCACCATTCTGGCCTAGTGGGTAGTGACAGTGACCCTGCCTATGAAGCCGATAGATGGTCTCGCAACCGAATCCCGGTAAGGGCATTTATTTGTGTGATAAACACAGATATTTGTTCCTGAGTCATGGGTGTTTTCTATGTATAAGTATGTATGTATCTGTATACGTATGTATATCGTCGCCTAGTACCTACCCATAGTACAAGTTTTGCTTAGTTAAGACAAAGAGAATTTGAAATTGAGGTGGATTGTCAAAGAAAGCTGTCAAAGAAAATTTACTGTCTTCTTTCGACACATGATTAAAACTTTTGAATGTATTGATCAAGTGTCTAAAGATGGCAGTAAATTTACTGTGGCTGCAAAATTTTCTTTGTCAATCCACCTCTATTTCAATTTCTCATTGGTTTGGGGCTAGGTCGATCTGTGTGTAAGATGGTGCCCAAATATTTATTTATTTAATCTTTATTGCACAAAATAAATACAAACGTACAAAAGGCGAACTTAATGCCATAAGGCAAGTATCTATATATTTATTTTATTTTATTTATTTATATGTGACTGCAGTTTTATATTGATGCAAGTAAGATGCATAGATGTTAAAGACAATTTAAAATGTGAATTTAATGTACGATAAAACCTGTCTAAAACACCGCTAATTTATTGGAAATTTAAATAACGATCACCGAGCTAAGCTGTGCACTGACAGACAGACAGGCAGACGAACATGGTGAAACTAGAAGGGTTCCTAGTCGACTACGGTACCCTAAAAAGATTAGCTGGGTTTAGTCGGAAACAGCAACGTTCTTACTATTTGACAAAGAAAGTGTGAAAAGCTGATGAGGAGGTGCGAAGGTCCATTCTAATATTATACACCGCTAATTGTCTTGTCAAAAATGATATTTAGGTTCCTAATATCATTTTTTTCTAAACTGAATAGTTTGCGCGAGAGACACTTCCAAAGTGAAAAAATGTGTGTCCCCCCCCTGTAACTTCTAAAATAACAGAATGAAAAATCTAAAAAAAATATATGATATACATTACCATGCAAACTTCCACCGAAAATTGGTTTGAACGAGATCTAGTAAGTAGTTTTTTTTAATACGTCATAAATGGTACGAAACCCTTCATGGGCGAGTCCGACTCGCACTTGGCCGCTTTTTTTTGTATGCGGCCAGCGTAATCTATCATATGTAATGTTAGAATATGATTCTTTAAATAAATCTATTCTGATATTACCAAGAACAGCGCGAAATTTCCGAAATGGCGCTAATTTCCGCAGTCACTATTGAGAGCATTCACCCGTTGAGGCGTCATAATTAACTACTATTGCTGGGATTACCTCGCTTTGAAATCCGACCGGGCCTCTTAGATTACGTGCCTTTAGCCAAGAGTTTGCTACATTGTCGACATTTTATTTTGTTTTAAACTTACTTTATGTATATTTCCATTTAGCCGATCTATAAAACACCGTCATGATCAGATCAGTATCTGTAAGTTAGTAGAGTCACAGGTACAAACACAAACGTAATCCATTAATTTCGATCTGTTTTCGTGACAATTTAGTTTTAAAATTAAATTCATTTTATAATTTACCAGTGTGTCATGGTCGCATATAAACTGAGAACTGAGTGTATTGAGAATTATCTATATCCTATATCCCTAAAAAACGCTACCGCTTATCGCAGTCTGTGCTCGTATTCGCTATCATGGTATTAAAAAAAAGGTATATCGTGTTAAGTTAGACGCACAAAGTGGATTATCCGAGCTTATGGTGAGATCACCGTTATCAACGGCCATCGCATAATATAACACGCGGGGGCGAACTTAGTTCTACCAGTATAACTCGAGCCCTGACATCCTCATATATGTTTTTTGATACGAGCTTTTATCTCTGACTGTATTTTTCATTCAACAATCAACTAGTACTCATCGAGACAATTCTAACAAACCCAAGTACAATTAGGTTAATTGCGTTGTAAAGCAAAAGGTAAAGCTAGGGTGCTTATGTTACATCCGGCAGAAAAGACAAGCCTTGGCACGACTGTTCGACTGTAGCTTTTTCATGTAGCGGGCTCGTGTGAGCATTAATAATGTAGCTGTCAGTACATACTATGGTTATCAAGGTCACTTACATTACACTGGTTAACTTGCACATGGTCGTCGCCGCTCGATAGGCAATGGGAGTAACCGAGAGTTGCGGAGCTATGGAACCGTTACGCCTTATCTATAACGCTTTATTATAAACGTGTCGGGCGTGAGTGCGACTCGGCTACAGTTTTGTCAAAAGATAAGACAATATTTGGTTTTTGCCGCAGCTTTTCAGGATTTCAAAATACTTATTTATCCCTACTCCTCCTCCTCCTCCTTATTTTCTTATTTATGTACGGCCCGATTCGAAGAATGAGATACGTAGTTTGGATAAGCTCTCATTTAGATATCGTTTGTATGTCGTATAATTGACAGAAGCAGCTCGATTCGGGCAACCAATGTCACTTTGACGTTAGAAATATCGTAGATAGATCTTATTTGGATCACAGCGGAATCGAAATAGACGTCAATTTTGATATGTCGTTGAGTTATCGATCTTTCAAAGATCTTAAACGTCTCTGAATCAGGCCGATAGCAGGTCAAACAAAAGGTGGATGAAAGTTTATCTTAGGGTTCAAATTTTATTTTAATCTGGAAACTTGAAATTTGGTTAAAAGGTATTTTATTAAAAAAGAAGAAAACAAATTTCAGCGTTTTTTTCATTCATACCCCAAGGTGGTGAAAAGGGTGTTGAAAGTTTGTATGAAGATCAAACATTTTATTTGAGTGCGGGCCTTGAATTCTTGTATAAACATATATTATTAAAATATAAGGAAAGTAAATTTAGCGTTTTTATTCATCCTCTAAAAGGGTTAAAAAGGGGTCGAATGTTTAAATCCAGTATAAATAATGCTTTAAACCTTATCATAAAGGCATACTTAATATAACATTACTAAAATAAGCTAGGAACTTTCCTTTTAAAGTAAGCTAGGAACTTGAAACTTGGTAAAAGGGCATTATATTAAAATAGACGAAAACTAATTTTACCGTTTTTGAAAATTCATTCCCTGAGTTGCTCAAAAAAGTGTTGAAAGTTTATTTTTTATTTTTTTATTAAAAACTGATCGGCGATTGGCATCAGGAACAAAATTTTTTGTAAACAGTGAACTTGAAATGTCGTAAAAAGACACAATAATAGAAAACAAGAAAAGTTATTTCAGCGCGTTTAGAAATGTATTCCCTAAGGGGGTTAAAATGGACTGAAAGTTTGCATTAATCTCCTAATTCGATGAAAAAGGGTTGAAAGTCTGCATCGGGAGCGAACAATATTTTAAATAGTGGACTTGAAAGTCTTCTAAGGATTTTTTTCAGTTAGGGGCTTGAAACTTCGTTAGTTGGGACAAACAAATCTTAAGCGTTGTATAATAATTAATAATTGATTAACCGTAATATTCGAATAATGTTCGAATACGCTCATGTATAGAATATATAACCATCGACATAAAAATCCACGCGTACGAAGTCGCGGGCAACAGCTAGTGTTTACATATAACAACTTAATTTACAACTTTTTAATTTGATTTTGGCACGAGTAACTGTAAGGAATCATATTGTTCGTAGCCATTAAAATCGGTACCCCTAGTGTAAATTTGATCGACATCATAACGTGACGAACGCGTTTGCGTTAAGTCTCATTTTGTATAGGATTTTGAGTTTCCAAAACGTCCCGCTTGGCGCGCTCTTTCTAAATCCAATACAAAATTAGACTAAACGCAAACGCGTACGTCACGTTTCGAAATCGAATTTATTTACACTAGGGGTACCTACTGATATTACACGTAATATGTACGTACGGTAATTAACACTGTAACAAATGTATGTTACAATTGAAAGTGTCAGGTACAATTCAGTCCAGTTTAATTATTTAAATCGGCTTTATATTGATATTAAGGCGGGGAAATGCGGGTTGATATAATTTGGAAGCTTAAGCGGGGTGCACATGGGAAACTGTCATTTTCGTTATGGGTATAAATAATATAAATATGCCAACATTTTTATAGAGCGCTTTTAGATTTGTATTATTCGCTTTTAGATTCGTATAGAAAATTCCCATTTCTAATTTCTAACCACAAGTATGGCGTCATTCCAATGGCTCCTCTACACGATGGCCCAGCGCTGGACCAGCGATATGGCCATGCAATGCTTGAGAGCACGCACTATGGGGTGGGCCACGTGTAGGTGCGTACTACGTAATCCAACATCACTACCCTCTCTACATGCTGACCCATCTTAGCGGGCCAGTATGATGGCTTGATGGCCCATCGTGTAGAGTAGCTATAAGCCTTTAGCGCGGGAGCCGTGAAATGTAAATGGCGCCTGGACGACTACCGCGAAAATATAAATCAGAGAAAAGTGTATTGCTATCTCAATCACTTTTAGTATTATTAGAAAAAGACGCAGATAAACATTTTTCGAATTTCAGTGTTCGGTGTGCAAGGGGGCACAGATTTGAACGCACCTATACTCTGTATCTTTAGGAATTTCAATAAAAGGAAACAAAATATACCCTCAAATGGCTTCCTAAGCCAGTTGAGAGTAGATTGAAACATTACATGATCAGATAATGTAGGTTAAAATCAGGTTGTTCAGTGACAGATCCAGGCGGTTTTGTATTTGGGTTAACCAATAAATGTTATAACTACCCGAAAATTTACAAATTCTTAGTTTACTTTTATTTAAATACCTGAAGATACAGAGTATAGGAAGAATAATCTAAACCCATGAGTGTCAAAAGTAGCGAGCATGTGCTTACACTTATTTCAAAACAAGTTGGAAGCTTCATTCTTATTTCCTGTTACAAAAATATAGAAATTAATTGAATTTCCTTCCATTATATTACAGGGAATTTTTTGACTCGTAAAAAGAGACACTTTAATAAATTACACTGCGATAAATTAAGCCCTTTGCCTCTTCAAGTCATTACTGAAAGGGGAAACAATTGATTTTAAGGCCGTTTCAGTGACGAAGAAAAATATGAAGTAGTGAGAGACCCGCTGTTCATTTGCGAGCAAAGTGTTTTCTTTATTTTATCAATAGACCACGGCACGGGCCAGGAGCATATATCGTCAGTCAACACTTCCCGGCTGATACTTTGTCAGATGATAGTTTAGATGCTATCATGAATTAAAAAAATAGTCAGCGGGTTGTATCGCGGTGGAAAGACCGTCAGTTAATGTCATGAACATGTAAAAAAAAATCTTTTTTTATCGCCTCCCGATTGATACTGTGTCAGATAATTTAGATGCTATTATTTTAAACAAAAAACCGTCCGCCGGTTGTATCGTGGTAGAAATACCGTCAACTGATCACATGAACATGTAAAAAATACGCGCCTTATGTCCGTAAAGTATGTGCAATGCGTGATCCGTTCCGACCCGTTTATTTACGTAACGCCTGATGGAATGCTACACGCAAAGTTTCATGATTTTGTTATTACTACCATAAAAAATAAAGTGCTTATTTTTTACATGTTCAATGTTTATCCGACTAGCTGACGTTCTTTCCATCGCGATACTACCAGCTGACGATTTTTTAATTAACAATAGTATCTAAAATTCTAAACTATTATCTGACAAAATATCAAACTGGAGGCGATGACAATTTTTTTACGTGTTTCGGTGGTTGCCATTCCTCAACCCACCAACGGAGCGGCAGCTGACGTTCACGAGGATCATCATAAATAGTCGATAACTAACGGGTGATAACAAAAAAATGAGAATTATTTCAGAGCTGTGTGAAAATACTCATATAACTTTTTACGATACTTTGTTAATATTAGGCAATACATACATGATAATTATTTACAATAACATTAATGGATGTTAGAAAGAATAGGGGCCCGTGGTCAGCTTTTTGACGAAGTTTAGATATAAAGTTCGAATAATGACCGTTGGACACCGTTTTTTCCATCTTCGAAACACAAGTCTTAGTCATTTTTATTAGTTGGGCACAATTTTCAGCTCTCCAATTATTTGTATGCATTCAACTACTCAAAAAGCCAAAAAAACTATCAATCAGCCGACATTATGGAAGGTTTGTGGGATTTCAGACTTTCTTATATAGGTACAAATGGTATGTTATTGGAGTAGAATTGTAATGTATGTTTGCTCAAACTTGTCCATAATACTTGTATTTGATATTGCCTGTTATTGCAGAATTATTGCAAGTATTGTATCAACCATTTCCAGGTATATCAGTTTTGCTTAAAGGAAAATAGCTTTCATCATCCAAACTGCATTATTTTCCTTTGTAATTTCGTTGGCTCATGGAATTCCTATAATTAAAAGTGCTTTGGAGTCAATTCAGGTTTGCCTTGGTTATGTTATTATCTTCCGTGGCCAGCCACTACCACTTTTGCGATTTATAGTCAAGGATGCAAGAATTCAATATACTTATACATATAGTAGAAACTGGTACATTTTCTGTACTAAAATGGCCCAATGTGTCCCTTTCCCTATGTTTAAGTTAGAATTTTTAAAATGTACGACACGTTTTCGCAGAGTTTCTTGTTTCGACTCCAATCTAACAAAAACAAATGTTTGAAAAAATAAAACTTTTGAAATTTGAGAATCTCACAAGAACTAGCAACAACTTTATTAACAGCATTTTTGTTTATGTAGATAGTTTTGTTTATAAGTCTACAGAAAATCATTCTCATTTTTAGGGTTCCGTAGCCAAATGGCAAAAAACGGAACCCTTATAGATTCGTCATGTCCGTCTGTCTGTCCGATTCTGTCACAGCCACTTTTTTCCGAAACTATAAAAGCTATACTGTTCAAACTTGGTAAGTAGATGTATTCTATGAACCGCATTATGATGTTTACACAAAAATAGAAAAAAAAAACAATAAATTTTGGGGGTTCCCCATACTTAGAACTGAAACTAAAAAAAACTTTTTTCATCAAACCCATACGTGTGGGGTATCTATGGATAGGTCTTTAAAAATGATATTGAGGTTTCTAATATCATTTTTTTTCTAAACTGAATAGTTTGCGCGAGAGACACTTCCAAAGTGGTAAAAAGTGTGTCCCCCCCCCGTAACTTCTAAAATAACAGAATGAAAAATCTAAAAAAAATATATGATATACATTCCCATGCAAACTTCCACCGAAAATTGGTTTGAACGAAATCTAGTAAGTAGTTTTTTTTTAATACGTCATAAAAATTAAAAAAAAATTTTTTTTTCATCAAACCCATACGTGTGGGGTATCTAGGGATAGGTCTTCAAAAATGATATTTAGGTTTCTAATATCATTTTTTTCTAAACTGAATAGTTTGCGCGAGAGACACTTCCAAAGTGAAAAAATGTGTCCCCCCCCCCCCCCTGTAACTTCTAAAATAACAGAATGAAAAATCTAAAAAAAATATATGATGTACATTACCATGCAAACTTCCACCGAAAATTGGTTTGAACCAGATCTAGTAAGTAGTTTTTTTTTAATACGTCATAAATGGTACGGAACCCTTCATGGGCGAGTCCGACTCGCACTTGGCCGCTTTTTTTTGTTATCACCCGATACTATAGGTACAAGTTATCGCCCGGGAGGCGATTGGTCATGGAAATCTGTTTCTGGCTCGCGATCTACAATCATAGGTCATCATCATCAATCATAGATATATGGCGCATTTTTAATTTTCTCGGGGGTGTTTTAATCTGTCACACGCCTTTGGGATTTTATGAAAACGAAGTTTATTACGTTATTTTTTTCTGTTACGTTTAAGTTTGAAACGCCTGTGATATATTTGTTAATCTTATACAGCGTGTTTTGGTACGACCGCATAACCAAAGGGTAGTTAGTTTAGGCTTTAATTAACACACTTTCATAAGTTTTATAAAAAAACTGGCGATTTATGATTTTTTTAATTAATTCAGCAAGCATTGTATCACTACTTTGTTTTAACTCAAAACGTTGCATTTAATGACGCGACGTCACAACTGTCGGAAGTGCCTATGATCATGGGGGCGAAACTGTTCCTGTCGGGCATTCCCGCAGACAGAGTGATGACAGGTGGGCCAAAATGCTAACGGAATGGTGGCCGCTTTCAGACGAAAGGAGTGCCTGGCGTCCGTTGGCTCGTTGGGTGGACGACACTCGGAAGACTGCGGGTCACTTCTGGATGAGATTAGCTCGGGACCGGGATAAGTGGCGTACTAGAAGAGAGGCCTATGCTCAGCAGTGGGCGATAAAAGGCTGATATGATGATGATGAAGATTCCCGGCTCCGTTAGGCTCAACATCGCTCCAAGCAATTATTAGGGTTGGCACAAATTGACGTCCTTTTGCGTGTACGACTACAGATATGATATAATGACTTGAATTTTGACAACACTAAATAGCCAAAAGGGATAATAAGAAAGGGACCATATATAAGAAAGGGACAGCATGATTCGTCCCTGAATCGCTGTCAAATTTCGGTTTTGTAGGAAGTTTCTTTTCTGTACGGTAGGACTATTATTTATTCTGTGCTATGATGTACGAAATATACTTGCCCGCATGAAAAAAACTGAGATTAAATTTAAAAAAAATTCAGAATCATTTTATAGCACTATAACCTACGTCTAGTTTACTTTTGCGATTATATCAAAAATGCACACTGTATACGTTCATAGGTACGTATCAAATAAAGCATAACTTTAACCTCATGTTTGCGGCTGCTATAAACGCTCTGTTAATTTAACATTTTCCACAGCAGTTTGCTAAAGCAATGTTCAAAGCTAACTGTAGATAGATACTTTGTTAAGCTGCTCGCCGAAAAGTTATTGACAATGTATTGCACGCTAAAATTAAGTACCAATAAACTCAAACCATAGGGCAAAAAATATGTACTTAGTGCAAGTACAAAGTTCGTAATTGTACTTCC
Organism: Cydia pomonella; assembly: GCF_033807575.1. Taxonomy (NCBI): domain Eukaryota; kingdom Metazoa; phylum Arthropoda; class Insecta; order Lepidoptera; family Tortricidae; genus Cydia; species Cydia pomonella. The sequence goes on from NC_084710.1 coordinate 14,092,264, forward strand.
TAACATAAAATACGTTCTTTTAGAATTACGTATTCAATTTTATCCGCATTGAAGTCGTTAAACTACTTCTTTTTAAATAACCTCGCTATATTTACTATCTTCTGGTACTATTGTACTAACTTTTAACCCTCATTGTAGCCTTTTGGGGAAAAGTTCTGGGATAAAGTGTCACCCATCTGATTTTGCGTTTATTGAGTAACAAACGTTTCACGTACAAACATTTCCGTTTATAATGTTAGTGTCGTTTTATTTTATAAGCATACTGCTAAAAAATACACTGGACTATAATTATACATATTTACTAATTCTATTTTTTAAAATACTAAGTCGGTGGCAAACAAGCATACGGCCCGCCTGATGGTAAGCAGTCTCCGTAGCCTATGTACGCCTGCAACTCCTCTGGAGTTACATGCGCGTTGCCGACCCTAACACTCCGCACCATCGTTGAGCACTGGAAACCTTACTCACCGGTCTAGTGTTATTTGGCTGCGGTTTTCTGTAAGGTGGATGTACTTCCCCAGTTGGGCTCTGCTCTAGATCTGGAATGACATCTTCTGTGCTGTGCCCTACCACACTAAGCGAGATGACATTCACAATACCTCTCTCCAAATGATTATAAACGAGTTTAAACCCTTTTTTATTAGCTTTTTGGTATCCCACTGCTGGGGAACGGCTTCCCCTCGTTTCCTCCACTCGACCCCTGACGTTTGTATTTTCCACGTCCAATTTTTCCTGTCATCACTTTTTCGGTCTTCCACCCTGGCTTGCACCACCTGTTGTGATCTGTGGGTCCCACTCAGTAACCATATTGATCCACTTTTTTCTGTAATTATTCACGTAAAAGGATCAGTACCCCTAGTGTAACTTTGATCGACATCATAACGTGACGAACGCGTTTGCGTTAAGTCTCATTTTGTATAGGATTTTGAGTTTCCAAAACGTCCCGCTTGGCGCGCTCTTTCGAAATCCAATACAAAATGAGACTAAACGCAAACGCGTACGTCACGTTTGGAAATCGAATTTATTTACACTAGGGCTACTGTATTAAAAAGTTTTCGAATCCCTGTACTTACGCAATTAATAATAGATCAGTGTATCGTAATCTACATAATCTTCATCTCATAAATAAATAATAAGACAGGCTTTTTTAGAATAGCTATAAAATAAATAGCCTTCGCGTCAGGGCTAACCTGCCGGTAATTCAGTGGGTTCAGTTCAGAGCCCCTAGTGTAAATGTATTCGATAGCGGAACGTGACGTACGCGTTTGCGTTAAGTCTCATTTTGTATGGCATTTAGATACAGCGCGCCAAGCGGAACGTTTTGGAAACTCAAAATCCCATACTAAATGAGACTTAACGCAAACTCGTACGTCACGTTTCGCTATCGAATAAATGTACACTAGGGGTACAGTGTTAGGCCAAGTAGAATATACAGTATGTATCTGAACGTAAAGCAATTACTTACTTAAACCCGTTAACGTTTAGGTCGTACTGAGCAACTTTGATATTGTTTTAATTAACTGTAGGTCATCATCAATTTAGTGAAATAAAATGCATACATATAGGTCCATAGGCTATTTACGTACATATATTAACAGACGAGATAGATAACAAGTCTTTTTATTATTTATTAATGTTGTTAGAAATTGTTCCCAGATTCATCGTCCATAAGTTTGTATTTTTGACATACAGGTAATAAAAAAAAAAACAACGGGTTGCACTCCGGGAGTGCCGGCAGAAGTGAAAACTAGAAATATTAACGTTGTGCATTTTTGATATTTTGGAGAAATTGAGTAGCAGTTTTATAAAAAGAGATAATTATCTATTATACCTACGTAAATAAATTTGAGTGTGGAAGATATTTTGAAATGCGAATTTCAGTGTTAATATATAACATACCTGGGCGACCGAGCTTTGCTCGGTTATAACTATTTATTGTAATATGATGGTGTATTGTATAGGTGATAATCTTAACTACATTTTTTTACTAAATTAAACTTGTCTAAAACAATAAAAATTAAAAAATTATATATACTTAAACTTGAACATATAAAAAAAACTAAAGTTAGTCACCGGGCGAAATTCGAACCCGTAACACTCGTTTAGCAGTCCGCGTCTTAACCTGTTGAACCAGACGGACAGTGGTCGGCAACACGAAATTAGCGACCATATTCTGCGTCGAAAGAAAAACGCATGAAAACTCGAAAACACGCGTTTTCCCAAACATAAGAATAATCTAGATAAATTGTATACCCCCAAAAACCCCCATATACCAAATTTCAGCGAAATTGTTAGAGCCGTTTCCGAGATCACAGCAATATATATATCTTATACCTTTAAACGAGCAATTCTTGTATATATATATATATATATATAGTACCTGGGCGACCGAGCTTTGCTCGGTTATAACTATTTATTGTAATATGGTGGTGTATAGGTGATAATCTTAACTACATTTTTTTACTAAATTAAACTTGTCTAAAACAATAAAAAATTATATATAAACTTGAACATATAAAAAAAAAGTTAGTCACCGGACGAGATTCGAACCCGTAACATTCGTTTATATTAGCAGTCCGCGTCTTAACCCGCTGGACCAGACGGACAGTGGCCGGCACCACGAAATTAGCGACCATATTCTGCGTCGAAAGAAAAACGCATGAAAACTCGAAAACACGCGTTTTCCCAAACATAAGAATAATCTAGATAGATTGTATACCCCCAAAAACCCCCATTATACCAAATTTGAGCGAAATCGTTAGAGCCGTTTCGTTATATATATACAAGAATTGCTCGTTTAAAGGTATAAGATATACAGAGTAATTCATGAGACGTGAGCAGGACTACAGCCTACACAATCAGCAAAAGTAAATGTTAATGAATCGTTCACCATCATATTAAATAAAACAATCACGCTTCTTTTCTGTTATTTAAGTTTTTGGTAAGGAAAAATTTATGTATCTATTCTATTCTATTTATGTATTTAGTCTGGCTAGCCAAATATTGTTGACAGATTGTTCCTTAATGTATCACCAATTGTCTATGATTTAAAACAAACCTAAAGGCTGTTGTCAATTTATGTCATTCATTAAAATTGTTCGCGGTTTTAAGGGGTTTATTTTAAATAATATTAACAATGACTATACCGAGTGGGGTCCCCAAACTATTATTTAAGCTCATAAATAATTACGACAATGTGCGAAGTTGACGTGAAGCGTTATATAACGAAAAACTGCTATGTTTACAAGTCGTAAACAATTTAGTAGGTTGGTTTTTACTATCTTGATACTTTAAGTACTAGTTCTAACATTTGCCTATAACTTTAATTAAGTACGTGCATTTATTAATACCTGAATCTCATGAACAGGACAATTGTGTAAAGAAACGGATAAACTAGAAGTTCTGGAAAATATCAATATAATCCAAATATTGGAACGTAACGAGTAACTGAAAACCAATATTTAGAAGAAATCTGTGGAGTGAAGTGACTGGTTAGTAGTAATTTGATTTAACAATATAAATTATATAAAAATATCTTGGCGAAACATGTCTATATATGTCTTTGTATTTTACATAGTGGTAGAAATTATGACTTTGAGTGCACGGCAACGTATATTTAACTGATTTCCTTAGGTACCTTACGTCGTGTGCACAGAAAATAAAAAATATGTTCTAGTATCAAAACTATAATTCCCACTTCACAAAGCCGACCAACCTAAGATTTTTTTTTATGTCCCGCCAAAAACTTGTGTAATATTTCGGTAGCCAGACTCTACAATCATGGACACCCAACACCACAAAGATACAATACAACACAATTAACAAAGATTGAACCTCTTTAACCGTTATGACAGCACTTTGATTATGAAGAAAATAAAATGTCACACTTGAATGAGACGATTTTTCAAAAGTAACCAGGCTTCGATGACATTTAATTTGCACCTCACCATAATGTCACGTGTCCGTCTTACGAATTTTCAATCTGACGATCCCGTGACCTGACGCGATTGACGGTCACGTCAATCACGTCACGCGAGTTTAACATTTTTTCCCATCACTAAAAGTGCACAGCCCCGCTAAAGAAGTTTTCACTTCAAAAAGGTACACATTTAACCTCGATCTCACTTCCGGGCCTAGGCAAACGCAAAATGTATCGGAATGACAGATGTTACATTCTACGAAAAGTCGAAATACATTTTTTAAGTTGCGATTATCAACTATTGACATCTTGGCTAGGCACCCTGATGGTAAGAGACGACGAAGTCGAGGATGGATGGATATTACTTACCTAAAAGGTGTCATTTTACTCTCGATTTGAAAATAATCTAGGTATTCCTATTTAGGTATAACATTTATTTGATGAATTATTTATTTATAAGTTACAGAGCGTGCACTGTGCTATTAATGTATTAAATTGGAAATATATTGTTAGCGCTGAAAACGGGCCGAGAAAGTCATAAACGCAAATGATATCAGGTATTTCATCCCTTTTGTTCTATTCTTCTATAAACAGAATATCACATTTGCGGGCGCGGAATATGTGGCTAGAAGCTTAGTTAACTTTTCCCGTACGAACAAAAGAAATAAAGAATTTTATTTCAAACCAAGTATAACTCCGCTCGCTACCTTTTTACGAGTATTTACCAACATCCGTTAAAATATAAGCACATGAAAAATATTCCGAAAGAAGCTGTAAAAATCCCAACATCGCAGTTTATTCGGTAGTAAAACGGGTTTGCTCCCTAGGGAGAGATGCAGCTAAGATTCAGAATCCTGAACATACTATGTTTACTTTTATTTCCCTCGGACAAAGATAAGTAATTAAAAAAGACTGTCACTCACATTAAACAGCCGCGTTGGGATTGTTGTAAATGGCGCCTAGAAATAACAGGAGTGATAAAATAGATAGACTTTAGTGACATCTACAACAATTATGACGAACTGTTTGGCCTAATGGGTAGTGACCCTCCTATGAAGCTGATGGTCCTGGGTTAGAATGCATAGAATGTAAGGGCATTTATTTGTGAGAAACCGGACTAATCCCAATAAGTCCTACTTTCCCCTCTGGGTTGAAAGGTCAGATGGCAGTCGCTTTCGTAAAAACTAGTGCCTACGCCAATTCTCGGGATAAGTTGCCAAGCAGACCCCAGGCTCCCAAGAGCCGTGGCAATAAGCCGGGACAAACGCTAGGAAGAAGAAGAAGAAGATTATTTAATTATAAAGCTCTCTATTGCGGCATTATTCTTACTAGCTCCGTGATAAAACAGATAGACATTGAAAATTAATGCGTTATTCAACATTATAACTATATACCGAATGATCCTATAGCGATCTTTGAGCACATCGGCCACATCAATAACAGCGGCCGTATTAGATTACAACCATGGATTTATATCCGAAATAAAATTCTTTTATTATTATTTATTAGCGGGCCTACTGCAGTAATCTTACACTAAGCAGAGCAAAACTAGGATTTTGTTTAAATTTTGATTGTGGTGATGATTTTTATATGAGTTTGACTGTTTATTATTTACTGGTCTTTGTCTAAGATGAAACGAAAATAACGCGTTATTAAAGCTTCGGATTCTCAAATAGAATAACTGTCAGAGCCCAGAGCGTTCCATTTCTTGTTAGACAGGATGATTTATAGTTCGTATGTCCATTTTCTATTTGATGAGATATGAAATTTCTATAAAAATTACATTTTAGAATATATACCTATGAGATTTATTGTCGTTTGAGAGCGCCGGTGGCCTGGCAATAAGACCGCGCGCCTTGCTATCCGGAGGTCGCGGGTTCAAACCCTGGTTCGTAGCAATGAGTTTTTCGGAACCTTTGTAGGAAATATCATTTGATATTTACCAGTCACTTTTCTTCAACTTCAACATTTATTCAGCAAATAGGCCACAAGGGCACTTTTACACGTCAACATGGAATTTACATACAAGCAAAAACAAGCACATCAACAATTATAAAATACAATTCATTGAAAATATTAATGCAAACCAAAGTATTATTGTTTAAATAAAAAGGAAGTAAAATATTATTATTACTTAGAGATGTGTAGTCTCTAAATGTCGAATAAAAATAAAAAAAACTAAAATAGTAATAATAAAAAAACACAGATAAGTACAAAACAAAAATTCTAACATTATTTAGAGGTGTAAATATCTCTAAATGTTAGACCTAAATGATTTTTACCAAATTATCCTTAGAGATATATAGAGTCTCTAAGAGTCAAAATTCCGTATAATTAAAACATTCATTAGGATAAAAGAAACATACGAGAACCGAATGAGGTTTCGGTTTAAGGAAACCGGACTAATCCCAATAATGCCTAGTCTACCCTCTGGGTTGGAAGGTCCGGTGGCAGTGGCTTTCATAAAAACTATTGCTATGCCAATTCTCTGGGGATTAGTAGCCAAGCGGACCCCAAGCTCCCATGAGCCGTGGCAAAATGCCGGGGAAACCTCGCGAATGTCGTTTGTATTGCAGTTTTTTCTTTATACAGAATTTCAGGTAGCTATAACTATCTTGATAACTATTACCAACCTAAACATATTCCGTAGAACTTTTATACGTACTACAATTTTCTGTTTGATCCAGAGGAGAAAATCTTAGGAAAGCTAAACATGATCATTAGTGGACCTTGGACACTGACAACACATTTGAGTGAAATGAATACCGAAAGAATTATTCAATATTTAACTTATATATTATATAAGTTATGTTTTGAATTTATATATTTATATAGTTACGCTAAACAGAATTGAAACAATATTACGGATATTATAAAATATTCTCTATGATGTTGTTGAAACTTCAGTTATAATCGAATCATCAGACCAAATAGCAAGCTAGGCAAGTAAATATGCTGACATAATCAAGTTTGCGGGTGAAGTAAATGAATCCGTTTAATTGTGAGCCCAAGGCTTCGCGACCCTTAGGCTAATTTAGTTAATTAACTCTGTAAACGGCTACTTAGTCTTTATTACATCTGCCATCACATTTCCACAGGTAAATTGTGGGGTAATATCTCAGTTTATATCCGTTTTGATACTGGATGTCAGACTCTATTAAATACAGTCTATGTAATTTTATGCTCATTATTTCGGAAGTTATATAGAGTTTAAATTCGAGTTATAAAGCGGTATTAAAAGTTGATTCACCTCCGTTTTTAATCCCCGACGCGACGCAAAAAGAGGGGTGTCTAATATCTGTCTGTCTGTGTTATCGTAGCTCATTAACGGATGGATCGATTGTGATGTGTTTTTTTACGTGCTTTTGTAGTATTAAGGATTATTTGAATAACTTACTTTGCATTTTTTATTTATTTTTTATTTTATATACAAATTATTTTTCATTGACATTTTCTTATTTTTTACTCATTATATATTATAATATATATTATTCTTAATTCATTTTTGTATTGCTTTATGATTTGATGTTAGAATGTGCTCCTCTGTAATGTTTGTATGTCTGCACGAAGACTGAATACACTGGATTTTTTTTTGTACCTATATGATCTGCATGTATTAATGCAATAATGCATGTAAATTCTTTGAATCCATGAAAGCGAGTTTTCCTGTGGTGGCTTTTAGATATGTTTCATAGAAATCGATCTAGCAGTTTGAAGACTATCAGCTCTTTTCCAAAAAATTTTTCTTTGGCATAAAATGGTTTTTGTTGGCATATAGCGTAGTGTAGGCGTTTTTTTTAAATGCATAATTTAATAGTTATTATCAGACTTAGATATATTAAATTCACTTGTAACAATGTTATTAAATCTAAAAACTAACAATGTAATAAAATCTTGCTAATCGATTTAAACATAGTTACTTCTAGTAGTGACCTTTGTCCCTTAGTGCTTCTGGGCATTTTCCGCAAATCGACAATCATTGTGCCGTGCCTATTTTGCGTAAAATCGAGGTAGCGCTACCTTAACCACCCCAGCTCCTCCACGAAGCCTAGCAAAGCTTTCAGGTTGCTAACTATCTCGTTTAGTGTGCACGGAGTCCCTAGGTATTTGCTCCTGTATTCTACATTTTGCAGTCTAGGAGAATGTGTTTTGTTGTTTCCTCTTCTTCCATGCACGCTTTACACATGGGCAGGCCTATGGAACTCTCCGCGCGAGCTCGGATATATACCTACGAATCTCGTCCTGTTCACGGTACAAAAGCAAGCCAGTTGGTTGTCACACGCGCTCACGTACGCACGCCGTTCGCCGCGCGTTCGAATATGCCAAAATGTATGCGAAAGGAATATCTTCGTCACGAATAAATAACACAGCTTGTAGTGTGGATAGATGCAAAAACAACAAAACTAATAAAAAATATCGTCTTTGCTCTTCCGATAGATAGGTAAAGTAAGTAGACATTCTCAATATACTTAAGTACATCTATTGTTATTATTTTAATTACGATATACGATGTATGTTTATTTATAAAACGGCGTAAATACTGCGTGCAACTTATCTCGTCTTGGTTGTCTGGAAGAGATCGCTTTTTAGCGATAAGACCGCCTGTTCTTAGGTAAGAATAGGTAATCTTAAGCTCGTATTTCGCTTTCGGTGTATTTTTAACTGTTTGGTGCACAATAAAGAATATTTACTTACCTATTTACTTACTTATCTAAGTTATCTTGCTCATAGTTATGGCAAGTTCTAATGCTATTTTGACCATTAAAACTTTTATTCGTACCTACTTATGTAGGTAGATATCTTTTATAGAATCTATAGTTAAAGTAGGTACTTATTTGTAAAATTATTTCTAAGCGTTGGCAACCCTAGTGTTGCGCCGGTGCGCGCGGTGCGGTGCGGGGAGCGGCGCGTTGAGGGTCACTCCATTGTATTTTTGTGCATGTATTAAAACGGTAGGTATTTGTGTTTTCTTTGAGAGATAAGTATCTGTTCGTAAGAACTATTATATAATCTGTGACATAGGGCTGTCTGTTTTACCCATATTGTGTAGGTGCTTATTATAAAAAAGTTATTTTTATCCCATACTTATTTACATGAAGAACTGGCAAAATGAACTTGTCAAGTGACTTTTTTTTAATATTCTGTACATTCATAACGCGATGTCTTTCGGCTTTTTCTTATCTAGGCGACGTAAACTTGATTAATGGGGAACTTTCATGTTATTTTTCCCTCCCGTAATACCTGAAACGAGATTTTTTGCTTTAGCTGCATGCGGCGATTGACATACATATTATGGTAATAAATTAGAAAATGTTTTCATCTTATTATGATACAAACTTGATGTGAGCGATCGTCAGGTTGTATCATAACAACATTAAATTCAGAATCGGCCTCCTGGTTAAACACATGTCAATTTTAATAGGGTACCTATTACGTAATGCTACTGAGATTATATTATACATCGTAATTGTATTACTTGTTCTGTTTCAAATGTGTCATCAAAGGACACAACTTAAGGATTACTCATGTTAGAACGGCCTGGGTCCGGGCCGAGGCATCCGACATTTCGTTGCTTATAGAAATCATCACGTGATCACCGGTCACCTGTTATAGAAAACGAAGTGTTGGTTGCCCCAGACCCGGGCCGTTCTAGCGTGAATCAACCTTTATACTACCAATCTTGTTTTAAATAGACCAAGGACCTGCTTATGAATTGAAGAATGCCCAATTTCTATTTTATTTCAAACGTTGTTTACTCAATAACAGTCGCCTCTGGCGTTAATTTTGACCTATTTTTCGTTTTATTGATTCAAACAGTAATTGGAGTTCGCCAATGAATGGGATCATACACGTATTGTAGCATTTTCATAACCTCATAACCTAGTTAACCGGGAACATTTCAATTGGAAATGTAATTTGCGGTGTAGTATTGTAGATTTGGTATGAATAATAAGTAAACTGTACCCCTAGTGTAAATATTTTCGACAGCGAAACGTGACGTACGCGTTTGCGTTAAGTGTCATTTTGTATGAGATTTTTGACTTTCCAAAACGTCCCGCTTGGCGCGCTGTTCAAAAACCCATACAAAACAAACGCGTACGTCACGTTTCACTATCGACAAAATTTACACTAGGGGTACTGGTGGTATGATGCAAACTCTTATTAAAAAACGTGACGATCGATTTCCTATTTGGGTCGGAGGCGGAGGCCAGATTTAGATCGAGTGCGTAAAATTTGTGTTGCACCAATTCTTAACTAGAGCGCAACTTTTGGTCTTTTAGTGTAAGGTCTGAGTGGACGCTCGAAGCGGAGCATTCGGCGGGGCGTGCAGCGTGACGTCGGGCTCACAAATGATTTGAGCAGCGTGCACTAAGGACGCTCCAATACGTTTGCATTTGTTTAACATGCACGCCGCACGCTCCGCCCCGCTGCACGCCCAACTCGAGCGTCCACTCAGGCCTTACACTTGTGCAATCGGAAAGCCTCGCGACAGATGACGAGGAGTGTGTGTGTGTGTGTAGTATTTTTATGAGCAACCTTTTATCTGGGAAACTCCACAAACAGTACCTCGGTAAAAACGTCGTAATTTACTATAACGTCTCTACTTAAAGAGCCGTATTTTTCTCTTGTAGAAAAACACAAGATACTGACTTGAGTAATGGCAACTTTGGTTATAGCATTCATTGTCAAAATTCCTTGCTAGGTGATATGTATGCGTGCACATTAGGTATATATAAAGTAGAAACCAGTAATCTTTCTCCAAAGATTAAAGTGAACTAAAGTGGATTTGCATAGAAATTACAAATAATGCAACTAAACAAATAAATACTTATTTATTTGCAAATAATGTAAGAAAATTTGTTTACATTATTTGCTAACCGTAAGCGTGACACTAGAACTTTGCCTCCTTGTAAAACTAGATACCTATTATAACTATTTTTAAGACTTAAATGTTAATATTTTTTCCTTTTTTTATTGTGAAACGTATATAGTTGTGAAATGTATATTGTTTGGGCCGTTGGCCAGATGTCTCACGTTGGCCAGAGTTAACCATCGTTGATTTTTTCATTGTTATTGACATCTTTATATAAAATTTATATTCTCAAGACCGTTGTAGCTTTTTCTTTTTTGAATGCGGTAAGCGCTTTTTTAGAATTATTTAACATATAATACTGTTTGTTAATCTACTGTGATATATGTGTGGTTCAAGTCTGAAAGTGTTTCGGCATACCATAGACATAGGATAGACGTTTACAACATTATTGACGCTCTATAATCGCATATTGCTTTTCTCAGAGTAGGAGACATATCCTTGATCAGTAGATATCGACTAACAAGGTTAAACATTTTATAAATGATTACATTGTTGTTAGTCGCAGTCGTGACGAAAGCACTACCTATAAGAGAAATATTCGAAGAAAAAAAAAAATCGGATTGCGGATATAGGTAACTGTTATCATAATACCAATTGAATGAATTTTAGGTGCCGGAACCAAAGGACCTTCTTAATAACAATCGATGTTATCGTCGCATATAAAGAAATTACTAGTACCTAATTAGTTATGCTATTGGCTTTATCAATAGGTTTGAAAGGAGTGAATGGAGTACAATAAAACTTAATTACTTGCATGTCGGGTTAGAAAATGTAAAAATAAATGTTTTATATGTTTTAGCTTTGCTTTAATATCGGATAAGCACGCAGTAAAATTGTAAATTAAATTTTATGTCCAGTAACTTTTTAAGTTGACAGATGCTGCGAAAATACTCTTCTGTAATTAGCAGCGCTCGGTCTAGTTATCTACAGAAAACACTGCTGTGTTTTCATACATTATGTACTATAAAAATCGAATCAGTATTCATCTAGTTCGATTGCTAAATAAAAGTTGGAAAACTGTCCCCTCACATCTTATCATATCACTATACTAGTGTTGAAACATCAAAGTTATACCTGAGGAATGTTTTCAAATACATAAACTTAAAATGTAAGATATTTGATCAATAGTACCTGTCAAAAGTAAGGCATTGGGATAATTCCGAAAGCGGGGTAATTTTGAAAATGCCAAATAATAATTATACCTATAAAACTAGCAGTGAAAAAAATGAAGTGCTTCTCTTATGCTATTGCTATGCTTACCAAGGCATCTTGCTTATTGTTGCTACAGTGCTTCTTATTTAGTAGATATAAATTGTCACCTTCAAAATTACCCCGCGTTCGAAGTCAGTCCAATGCACCTTACCTTCTAGGATATCTTTGATTTCCAAAACATTAAGCACGTGAATCATGTTCCACATTACACAAGTATAAATCTCGCACTGTAAACCGACAGTAAAAATCTCGTTTTTAAAAACATCTTTATCTGCGTTAATTCCAATTTAACCCTAAAATAAAACCATTAAGCACGGCTAATATAATTCAGTTGCCCACGTTCTGCAGTTAATGTCCGGAGAACCATTTAAGTTGCGAGCGGACATAAAATTATTGGGTAAGAAAATCGAAAAGTTCCAATCGCGTTCGGAGTGGGAAGATTTTTTTAATTAAAAGTTGTAAAGGAGGTACTTAGTTTTGTCGATTGCTTTTAAAGCCAAGTATCCACATCACAAGATGACTACATCAGTATGTATTTTTTGCGAAAAGCTATAAGAAAGGAGTTTTGTAATCGTACGTCGTAGTAAAACATCTTTGGAATAATGTAACCACTCAAATTCAAGATGCTGATTTTACTTGACCCGATAGTTCCTATAACCGTGTCTGTTGCTTCCTCATTTGAGTTAAATAAATTTTGCCCGAATAGGAAAGAACAGAAGAAGAAAGGAGCATTTTCGAGTTTATGTATGTCTTTCTAATCTTTCGCTTTCCTTGTTGCAATTTAAAGGGACCTGTATTCTACTTTGGCCAGCCTAAGCTTTTATGAAAGCCATTATATACTTTCCATTTCTTAGGGATATAAATTCACACGCCTTACCGTCTTACCGCCTTTTGGTTTTCGAGTACCTATGTTTCGAGTATGTATGTATATACGACGATGTGTTGTTTTATGGTTATTTCTTCTTAGCTATCGGGTTTTTAATATTTTCTTTAAAATTATTTAATGATAATGAAATAAAACTGCAACGGCTAAGATTAAGAAGCTTTGTAGCCTCGGATTACGCATAGCGTATAACGTTATCGTTATGGTCCCGTGACTGTAACTTCTGGTTACGGCACGCACGCTGTGCGCTGGGTAACCATTATCGGGAAGGTTAGGTTGTGTAGGTAGAAAACCTAATAGGTTTAAAAAAAAATTAAATTATATTCTTAATTTGTGTGGGTGGGTGGGTGCTGCGTGCTGGTTTTCTAGATGAAAGTAAGTTATTTTGGATCAAACTTATAGGTAGGTACATAAGATAGTTTAAGTGTTACATTTTTACTTATCAAAATACATTTAGTCCCTCGCAACTGAAGACATACCTTAGAGTTAGGTGGTACAGTCGCCATCAGATATAATATCGGATCGGCCAAGGTGCTCACAAATAACTGAACTAAATAGCTATTGCCTGAGATAAGGTTTAAATTGCTGCAGATCAATGACATGTTGTCTATCGGCGATATTCATTGCTATGCGGACGATAGCACTGGGGATGCCTTTTACACAGGCCGCGCTAACATCCCTCGTTTTGAGGTGCTGGAGAGCCGTGAAAACCTTGTGTCGGATATTGAGAGCACTCTATCCAGAGTTTCGGTGTGGGGTCGGGATAATTTAGTCCGGTTCAACCCCACAAAGACACAAGTTTGCGCGTTTACCGCTAAGAAAACCCCATTTACTGTGGTCCCACAGTTTCAAGGCACAGCCCTTACCATGTCAGGGAGTATTGGGATCCTCGGTGTCAACATCTCCAGTGACGTCCAATTCCGTAGTCATCTGGCAGGGAAGGCTGCGTTGGCGTCTAAAAAACTCGGTGTGCTGAATAAAGCAAAGCGATACTTTACTCCAGGGCAAAGACTGCTACTTTATAAATCGCAAGTCAGAGCCCATATGGAGTATTGCTGTCACCTTTGGGCAGGAGCACCTGGATGCCAGCTTGGGCCCTTCGACTCAGTTCAAAGACGTGCTGTACGAATCGTCGACGATCGATCCCAAACTCACAAGCGGTATTGAACCTTTAAGTCTAAGGAGAGATTTTGCCTCCTTATGTGTGTTCTACCGCTTGTACAATGGGCTGTGCTCTGAAGAATTGTTTGACATGATGCCCACGGCTACTTTCTATCACCGCACCGCCCGCCGTCGGCAGGGTGTTCATCCTCACACCCTAGAACCTAAATGGTCACGCACAGTGCGGTTTAAGAGGAACTTCCTCCCGCGCACGCTCCGGTTGTGGAATGAGCTACCTGCCGAGGTTTTCCCGAGGGTCTACAGTATGAGGTTCTTCGAAAAAGGAGTGTACAGATTTTTAAAGGGTCGGCAACGCGCATCTGGAGTTGCAGGCGTCCATAGGCTACGGTGACTGCTTACCATCAAGCGGGCCGTATGCTTGCTTGCCACCGCTGTGGTATAAAAAAAGATAAGGTTTAAATTCGTTTCTCACTAGTTGAGATGTTGGCGCTTTCTCACTCACATCAAAATGTGGCATATTTTGATGTGAGTGAGAAAGCGTTCAAAAGGTTAATAACTAAAGTAATCACCAATTTTGTAGGCCAGTGTACTGTTTTTTTCAAAGGGTGTCTTAAATACGTACTATAACAAAATAAATGATCTTTTTCAAAATACTAATTTGAATTATTGAGAATGGATACGGATCTATTTATATGTCTAGTGTCAACCCTAAATTTGTCTTTCCTCTGAAATGGAGCCATTTAGTAGCGTAACCGGAAAAACTCATGGTTTTTGTGCTAGATCCAATAAGATCATTGTGGACGATGATGTAGAGAAGCTAATCATAATGGTGAAAAAGGGAATTGTCATGTAGGCCCAGTTTTATCTTGTATTTTATCTTCCATCTTTGCTTCGTTTGTTTTAGAAAATCCATGTTAAACTAACAATTGTTGGCCGGCATCTAACACTTCTTAACTAATAGCTATAATAAATTTTTAATCCGTTATCCAGATCGGAAGAGAACTTACAACTCTAATAAATTTTTAATTGACCTTTTAAAATGGAAGCCGTTCATCAACTTTGTTTGGAAAAATATTTTCTCTCCTAAGATAGAAGAATCACCATTTTTTTACTTAGGTATTTTAATAGGTGGGATATAATGTTGTAATTACACTTGGGTGAAAAGTTTTTAAAGATGATGTTTAATGCATAAAGGTTACTTAAACTGTATTGTAAAGTTGCAAATAAAAGTTCTAGGCATAAGTCTAATTAATCAAATACATCATGTCAATCGCATTGATATTCCTTATTTAAATATGTATAATGAGAATTAGCATTTATTGCTTTATAAAGTAGTGCCTTGGTTAACACATTATGTAGGTATTACAATACCGCACGTCTCACATATGAGCCGAATTAAGTCGAGCATGAAACTTACGGACGTCCCTGGAGTAAGGGCATCCGTCCGATTTTCTTTTCTTATTCGTCTTGATTTAGCTGCTTTCATCTTTCCGTATTTCATCTTCATGAACGAAATAAACAAACAAAATACACTGGCAATGAACATTGCTTTTGAATTGTGATTATATAATGTAAATGTTTTCGTGTGAATGTACTGCATTTGTTATTGCATCTTTTGATGAGAACATTAATTTCTTAAACAAACGATGTTATGATGTACCTAATGGGGATATATATATCAGATATATGCCGTGTGAAAAAAATCACATGACTTTTATTTTATTCTACAGGCAGTCACCCATTGTTCTCCATACTTACATAGTTCCATGAATGATGACTAAGTCCAGCATTAGGATGTAAGTCCACTGTAACACACACTTTTTTGCAAGTCTGTTTACCTTGAAATTTTGCCCGGTTTGTTATTTTGATTTCAATCGCATGTGTAACTCCTCTGGAGTTGCAGGCGTACATAGGCTACGGAGATTGCTTACCATCAAGCGGGCCGTATGCTTCATGCTTGTTTGCCACCGACGAAGTATTAAAAAAATGCATAAACTGTAAAATTTTAGTAGCTACAAGAATGTAATACCTATAGACAGAACACATCGCTTTATGGCTCTGTGGGTATCCAGGGGCTAGTTCAAAGAGCTCGCAACGCAATATCTCCTCGAACTATCTCATCTGGCCGGATATTCTATGCTCGGAAGCATGCATGTTATTTGCATCTTTGTCGTGTATTTGTGTACAATTTGCGTTTCAACTATGTTATTGCACATGCACAATATTGTTTATTACACCTTTTTTACCTACATATATGCTCGTGGGCTTAATTATTCTCAACTTTATAGGACAGTAGAAAGTTTTACTTTGTTTTTCAAAGGCACATCACTCATAGGTACAATGAGAAAAACTGTAAGCTTAGCACCCCTACATACATATTTGTATGCAGGGATGCTGTACATAGTGTACATGCATTTTCAATTTAAAGCTACAAGCCCAGCTGCTAAGGTAGGCAATATATTGTACCAGTTCCCACTAAGAATTATGACAAGTTTCAACACAGCACATTTTGTGCCAAACCTTTTGCATTTATTCATTCCGGTCTGCACCTGAATATTTCTCGCGCATTTATCTTATAGATAATAAATACCAGCGGCGACAGCGGGTGAAATGAAACGTGCTGCCTAAATGCTGTAACAGACGTTCGAATTTCGATCGGACCGGACAACGAATTTATTATATATGACGGCGCATCAAGAGAATTGGCTTGATGACGCTAGTGTCGTCTGTTCGATTTCTGAACGAAACGTTAGACCTGTCAAAGTGACGTAACACCGAGCGCTGGGGTGGCGGCCATGCTGATTGGGACTGACAGTTGGGATTTGAAGGTCGCCATGTTGCGCTCGCGCCTCACGTGCTACGGTGGAACGCCATATTAATTCTAATCGTAATTAATCTCATCAAATACTGTGTTACAAGTGTAATTTAATACTGAAGTTGATTATACGTTGAAAAGCTATTCGGAACAACTTTTATTTCGACGAACCTGGTCTCCTCGCCCGAATACCCACCAAAAATGGATTCCGTGAATAAAGGTGTACGGAACGATCACAATTATGTGTCTTTATCAGAAGTGGGATGCCGAGGGCCTGATATTCAGGGGACCAATAACGTAACCGTCGACCCCCCAAGGACGGACAACGGAAGTGCAAATTTTTTTGGCAACATGGAAACACTTTTATCTCGCCTACTCGCGGCAACACAGAATACACCTTCAGTCCATGCTCAGGCAAAGTTTGTCAAGTTTGACCCGGACGAAACCGACGCAGACATACAAGGTTGGTGCAACGTGACCGAATTCGTAGTTAATAGCCGTAATCTGGCCGGGCCTGAGCTACTGCTTGCTCTTACACATGCTCTAAAGGGACGCGCCGCTAAATGCCTCACCTCACTAAAGGTTGATGACTTAACATGGCCCCGTATAAAAGAAACATTGCTTGCTAGATTTAACCGTCAGATGCTAATGCAGGACTATTTTGATGATATCCTTAAGTTTCAAATAGGAAGCAAGGAATCCGCTACGGAAGCAGCTGTGCGTCTATGGAATCTTATTGAACGTGTTCCAAAGGTGGATATGAATGAAGAAGTCGTCACAGGATTTGCTATTTCGGTTCTGTCGCAGAAAGACCCTTTAATCCGCAGAGACTTGAACTCGCACGTGATTTCAACAAGAGCCCAGCTTTGCAGAATCCTGGGCGGTATATCACTCAAGAGACGCCACGATGACCATGAAACCAACGAAGTGGACTCAAAGAAGACTCGTCCAAATAGCGCGATGGACACGCGCTTTTCTTGCACCTGTCACTTTTGTGGAAATCGAGGACATAAAATTGAAGACTGCCGCAAGCGCCGCGATTCCATAAAACCAAAGGAGGCCACAAAGATACCAGACAAAGAAAAAGAGAAGATCTGCTTCACCTGTGGAAAGCCGGGACACATCAGCACCACTTGCCCCGACGGAAAGAAGAAACCAGCGAGTGAGACGATTGCACGCAAGGAGGTTCACATCTGCGAGCGGCGGTCAGCCAGAGGTACCCTGTCGACATCGTCTGGTGAGGTTATTTCATTCCTTTTTGATACAGGTGCTGCCTGCTCATTGATCAAATGTAATTTTAAAGATAGGCTGACCGGCACAAAGCATAACGACCCTTTCTGTCTAGTAGGAATAAGAGATAATATTAGCTGTACTGAACAAATCATGAGCACGGTGGTAGTTCAAGATATCACCCTACCCCTTCTATTTCATGTCGTGCCAGACCATGTGATGCCGGAACCAATTATAATAGGCAGAGATGTATTAGCACTGGGTATTTATGCCGAAATCGATAGTGATTGCCTTAGGTTCTCTATCCGTAAAGAAGCAAATCTGTGTAGTAGTACACGAGTCTTTGATCTAGGCGAGATCGATACGGATCTAGTAGGCGCGGAAAAAGAAGCGTTATTAGACATCTTGAAAAAGTATAGCTGACTACTTGTCCCGAAACCCTCTCCCTGCTTCACCGACGACGGCTAATGACACTTGCGAGTTTAATAAGGGTGGAAACACTCGCTGCAAAGCGGTTAACTTTGTCGAACTTCATGATAGCTGGCTTCAAGTAGAACAGAAACGTGACCTCGAAATTCAGGACCTAATAAGTAAGCATATAAATAATCAGCTTCCAGAAGGCTTAGCTCATACTTACGACGTACGTGATGGAATCCTCTACAGGAAGGTTGAACGTAATAAGATGAGTTCTTGGTTGCCTATTGTCCCACTATCACTTATTTTGGACTCTTATTAATCATGTTCACTGTGAAATTAAACATTTAGGATATGACAAAACTCTAGACAAGATTTATGAGCAGTACTGGTTTCCACAAATGGCAAAAAATGTCCGCAAGTTCGTCGATTCGTGTATAGTGTGCAAAGCCTCCAAAGGACCATCAGGAGCTCAACAAGTAAGAATGCACCCCATCCCTAAGATATCGGTACCCTGGCACACTATACACATCGATCTCACGGGCAAACTGCGATCGAAAAGAATACGCGTCAGTCATTATCGACAGTTTTACAAAATACGTTTTACTCGAGTATACTCAGTCCCTAGATGCGGCGTGTGCCGTGAGAGCCTTGCGGAAGGCTGTCTCATTATTTGGAGCACCGAAAAGAGTCATAGCTGATCAGGGGCGGTGCTACATTAGTTCGAGTTTTAAAGAATTTTGCAACGAGCACAACATTGAACTGCACCTGATAGCGACCGGCTCTTCTCGGGCTAATGGTCAGGTTGAGCGTATCATGCGCACCTTAAAAAGTCTCCTTACCATTATAGAAAATGATTCCAATAAGGTGTGGCGAGAAGAGCTTGACAACGTGCAACTAGCACTGAACAGTACACGTTCAAGAACAACAGGATATACCCCAACTGAACTTATGTTTGGCATAAGCACCCAACCACTAGGCCTCTCTAAAACCTGTCCCAATATAAAGCCTCCCCAACGCGCTAACTTAAACGAAATTCGAGATGAAGCCGCGCGTACCTAGTATCCAAAAAGCAGCCCTAGCTGATGTCAAACGTTTTAATCGTGGTAGGGCTCAAGTAAAAGCATTTTCGAAAGGAGATTACGTCTTTATAAAGTGTAGTGAGCGAAATCAAACTAAGTTATCCAGAAAATTTCGCGGACCCTTTGTTATCATGAAAGTACTAGAAAACGACAGATATGAGTTGAGGGCTATCACTGGTGGTAATCGTGTCTACAAATATTCGCACGAAAATCTGCGTTTAGTGCCGAAGGGTTTTGAGGGTTTGGTTGAAATTGCTAATAATTTAATAGACAATGAGGAGGCCGAGACGGCGGTTAATAGGGAACAAGTAGACCATGACGATAGCGACAGTGATACACTCTCGGTGTTTAGTGATAGCACCATGACTGCTGGCTCAAACACCCTCTCTGATTCAGATAACGAAGATCGATTAGTCATCTTTAACAAGGAAGAGCGCGCAAATAAAAGTAAGTCCAATAAAATTGAGTAGTCTTTATTAGGATCTTGTACATAACTTATATTCTGTATTCAGGTTAGTCAGTAGTAAGTTGCCGAATATGGGCCATTGGTGTTGGTACTGGCAGAAAAGGCCGTGTATGCCTGTGCCACAATCTTGTCAGTGTTGGTAATGGCCGGTCGAAGAGGCTTTAGATGCCTGGTCCGCGTCACGAGTGTGTTTTCAAGGCTGGTCGGAAGGGCTGCAAACGCCCGGTCCATGCTTCATGATGATGGTGGCTAGTCGAAGGGGCCTAGCATGCCCGGTCTACGCCGCAGGTTAGGGTAGGCTGTTCGAAGGGGCCCAGTACGCCCGGTTCACGCCATGTGTTGATGTGTGTCAGTCGAAAGGGCCTGAGAATGCCCGGGCTACTTAGTAAGTAAGAGTAGGTTGGTCGAAAGGGCCGTGAGCGCCCGGTCCACACCTAAGAGCTTAAGTCGGTTCTGAGATGATCATAAATTTGTGTAAGCAGGCTTACCACGCCTGAGTTTGACATTAGCGACTTATGAACCACGCATTCGTCTTATCAGTCAGGAGTGGTCGAGCGAACAGATGTTGAAGCTTTACCCTTTTTTTTGCAGATGCTCCATTGGGTGACTAATCGCACGAGGGCGTACGACGGTCAGGGTTGGCCGTGACGGCGCATCAAGAGAATTGGCTTGATGACGCTAGTGTCGTCTGTTCGATTTCTGAACGAAACGTTAGACCTGTCAAAGTGACGTAACACCGAGCGCTGGGGTGGCGGCCATGCTGATTGGGACTGACAGTTGGGATTTGAAGGTCGCCATGTTGCGCTCGCGCCTCACGTGCTACGGTGGAACGCCATATTAATTCTAATCGTAATTAATCTCATCAAATACTGTGTTACAAGTGTAATTTAATACTGAAGTTGATTATACGTTGAAAAGCTATTCGGAACAACTTTTATTTCGACGAACCTGGTCTCCTCGCCCGAATACCCACCAAAAATGGATTCCGTGAATAAAGGTGTACGGAACGATCACAATTATGTGTCTTTATATATATTTACAATTGTATTTTAAATATTGACATGTAATTATTTATTACCAATATAATGAATATACATAAATCTAAAAAATTTTTGCTAAAAATAGTTTTTTGTACCAGTTCGGTTGTATGCCAGGCTCAATAAATATTACCGGGACGCGTCAAAATGCCTTATTTTTGCTAATACATATAGTACCAATTTCAAGTTAATTATATAAGAATTTTCACAGTTTCAGATTGGGCAAGAATGCTTTCGTATGTCCGGATGTTCGTCAGGTCGCATTTCTCCACCAATTCTCGCGAATTTTTTATACTTTTACTTTTAATTTAAATAGATTTTACTGTCGTTTCGTTTTTGGAAAATGTTTAAAATGGTGGAAATTGGCATAAAAGACTTTGGGGTCTATGGTACTTAAGACCAATGTGGGTTCGCTGTGATGTGACGCTGTGACTTAACGAAGTAAGTATTTTTTATGCTTATGAAGCTTATCGCGGGGTCTACAGCTCACAGAGCCACTAGTTTTAAATGGTTATAGTTTGCTGTATGCTTCTATCTTCAAAAACCTACTAGCATGAGTTACGTTCTCGTGCGCGACTTACGCACCTCATGCTAGCGGTCAGGATTTAGAAGCAGATACAAGCTTGGCCACCAAGCTGATTTTGTTGCATGAACCAAACGGCGGTCCGACGCGGATAAAATCTTACCGTCTCTTACGTATTTAAATACCGACAAGCCGGGCTAATCCATCCCTGTTTAACTTGCACTGCCACTCGTTGGTACTTAAATATGATGGGATCATTTATCAGGGGTTTGTGATGGGTTTTCTAATTGTAATGCCCTTTATAATTTTTTTGTCGTATGTAATCAATTAACATCATTGCTATCTAGTATAATCTGCATATCTGATTTTCTTAGACGTGTGTATGGTGTGTATAGATCGCATATTATGCATTAAAAGGAAAATTAAGTTTAGCACCTTGACACGTTGACATGATTAAGCACTCCATAAAAGCATTTCCCAGAAACAAGAAACAACGCAATCGCAAGAAAGGCAATCGTAAATCGGGCATTTTTTGTCGCTAAAGAATGATTCGGATCTTTCGTTAAAGTTTCGACTAAACGAACGATATTATACGATTTCTGTCAAGGTAGGGATTCCTAGGTAATAAAAGTAAAAGAGCAAATCGTATAAAACTTCTGCGATAACGCAACGTTTGTGATTATTGAAAGAATCCAAAGCTTCTTTAAGTAAATAGCTGGCCGCTCTCACTGCCTCGTAAAGTACAGACTGGCCGATATTGGCTTAGACAACGACGCGACGTTCTACGTATGAACACAGCTTAGGGAAAGCAGGTGTGTAAAAGTGCTTATATTTCAGTTATGATAGCTTTGCCGCGCAGCATGCTGCCCACTGGATTTTTAATCAATGTCGATGTCCTGATAATTGAAATTTCCTGCAGCAATGCAGTCGGCAGCAATGTTGCGTACAAATGCAGTTACTATTATAACATACCGTTACGTACTCGATTGCTTTTGTTAATCTTATACGCGTTACACGTAGGTAAGGACTTGTGCTCACGTGTACTTTAAGAAAAAAATCATTCGACCTAATTTTAAGATAAATGGTATCTTATAGAGTAAATCTTGTTTAGACTCGCTAATTTGAAGTGCTACGAGTAAGTGAAGAGTTACGTCTAAAGAAACCAAGAAAAAGTATGTGATAGATATTTTTTCTTAGTTTCGTTCACTATAGAAAAATACACGTGAGGTCTCCTTATCCCCTAACGTGATATGTCGTGATTTTTTCGTTACCCCCCTCCCCCATTCCAACGAGTATATCTCCATGTCCTGTCACGGGCATGACCCATGGAGGTTTTTGAATTTATTTTCCATAAAAAATGCCGTCTACGCTTCAATATTCAATTTAGCTGACTGGTAGATACTTATCTCGCACTTTATTTTGCAACCTTCTTGTTTTTACGCTCGTTACTTGAATTTATGACCGCTGTTGACCGCGAGTTCGCATAAGCAGGCACAGTCGACGTCAAAGATATATTATTCTATACTTTGCACTTTGCTTCTTTGTAATGAGTACTGTAAATAATGTAAACATTGGATAATTGTTTTGACCGTTCCTGGTTTTACAAGTTTGTTGAAGTTTTGTTCTTGTTATGATATAACCTTGACGATCACTCATGCCGATTGATGCCCGCGAAATACAATGGAAGTCGTGTTATTAGGCATTTTGCTCGTAGTTATTGGTGCGCATAAGATGCACTGCGAGTCGTGTCAAAGTCATATCATGAAAACATCGAGTTTTGAATGAATTTTTAAGCCAAAATCGACCTTTTTGACGTCGACTGTACCTATTTAGCTTCGAATTGCTTATAGACAACGTTTCAAAAACATTATTTAGATATTTGAGAAGGTATTCTTGGCACTCAAGATCAATTTCGTGATAGCGGGATTCTTAGGTAGCTATAAAATCTTAATTCAGTTCTCACGTTCCGTTTCAAATTATCTTCGGTGAATTAGAATGTCTATGTAAATTAACTTCGGTCTTATAACTATATTAACTGTAGGTATTGACCTAATAAGTAAATTTTCAATAATATGTAGCATTTCATGCACCGTCGCATTTATTGATTGGTTTCTAACTTCAAGTCTGTAAAGATAACAACACATATCCATCTAATAAATAATAAACCGCTAAAAATCATCGTACCAATAGGAAATAATATTTTATCTACACACGTATCATAAACCTGAACGCATCATACGTTCAAAAACCGAGCAATATCTGTTTTAGTTAGTTATTTAGTTATGCTGGGCATTTTCTGCAAATCGACAACCATTATGCCTACGAGTATTTTGCGTGAAAACGAGGTAGCACTACTCTAGCCACCCCAGCTCTTCCACGAAACCTAGCAGTATCTTCAGGTTGCTAACTGCCTCCTTTAGTGTGTACGGAGTCCCTATGTATTTGTTCCTGTTTACTTCTACCTGTTTACAGTCTAGGAGAAAATGTTTCGCTGTTTCCTCTGCTTCCATGTATGCTCTGCACATGGGGCTGTCCGTTTTACCCATATTGTGTAGGTGTTTGTTTATGTGTTACAGGGGCGGATTAAGAAGACGCGGGGCCCTTAGCACAATAGCTCGCGGGGCCCCCTGCTTTGAAAAAAAAAAGATTAAGTGCGAGTCGGCCTCGCGACCCGAGGATTCAGTACCATCACAACATTTTTACGATGTCTTAATTTTTTTCGACTTGTTCTCGATTAGTTTTTAACATGTTATGCGGTGTATTTTTTAGGGTTTCGTAATGACCTAGAAACTCTTATAGTTTCGCCATGTCCGTCTGTCCAAGGGTTTGCTCCGTGATCGTTAGTGCTAGATAGCTGAAATTTGGCATGGATACATAAAATAAAAACTCTAAAAAACATTAGGGTAACTCCCATACAAAATGTTTTTTCTTTTATTTATTTTTTGCTTTGACCCTATAGTGTGGCATATGGTTGGATAAGGTCTTTCAAACCGAATAACGGTCTCCAAAAACCTTTTTTTATAAAGTTACTATTTTCGGAAATAATCGTTCTGAAAGAAAAAAAATGTCCCCCCCCTCTAAGTTTTGAAATATGGGCCCAAAAAAATATGAAAAAATTGTGAAACAAATACTTTCAATGAAAACTATAGCGGAAATGATCGGTTTAATCGTTTTTGGGTTATTGCAAAAAAAAATCTCTTCTTACTAAAAAGACGTAGGTACAAATCACTGCAAAGGTTACTCCCTTATGCTTGTAATGTACATAATACTTACTAATAGCCAAAAAAACAAGGCCGAAGGCTGAGCCCCACTAGCTGAATATCCGGACCACCCGATTTCGTAGCGTTCCCGTGCGAAGCTGAAAGTCAAGCTGCAGGAAAGCAAAGCCTAGAATGAGACCAATGCCATAGTGTGAACGAGGCCGTAGGCCGAGCTCCGTATAAGGGCGGAGGCCCGGAACATTCTGGCCGAAAGGTGTGATATTTCGGCGGTTTCGTGGGAATTTGCCGAATCCCGCACCAGAACAGGCGGCGCAACCGAAAACTGCGTCGTCAAAATGATATTTATATTTTAAGATTTTTATTATTGTATGCACTGAAAAAAATAAATAGCCGAACTGGTTTTGTAACTTTACTAAATAACTAAACTACGGTTATAAGAAAATAAACTTTGCATAAATTTACAAAACTTATTTTGTAGTGTATAATAAATACCTGAACACTGATAGCCAAACACGGTTTTGTAACATATAACACATAGTTCGCAAGTCCCAATTTTTGTGTAAACAGTAACCAAAATGTTTGTTACAGTTATGCAAACATTTCTTTCAGTGTGTATGTTAGTCTGTAAGGTTTGTATATATGGGCCATAGTTGCCTGAAAATAAATGATATTTAATTTTAATTTTTAATTTATTCCCTCGCGGCGCGTCACCATGCAAAGGCTCAATTGTAGGAGAACAGAGTTTGGTATTGAACCAATGTGATCTCGGCTCGCCTGCTGCTCGGCCTTAGTTCTTGCTCAAAAGTGCGGCTTGCTGGGATGCTTTGGGTATCGGGCCCTATGTAGGGCATTACATCCGGCGTACGCGAATGCAAAGTCCTGCATAGGGGCCCCGCTGTTTTATTTTTATAACATTTTGACAATTAGATCATATGTATCACGGCTTTGCAGCAACTTGGAATATTTTGGGCGCTCGGCCAGCCGTAGAGGAGCGCGTCCTTTGGCCTCCTACGGGCTCAAATCTGATCATCATTAGGCATTAGCAAGGTGCAATTTGTTAGTTGAAATAATAAATAATACTTCCATGCTTTTCACCAGTATGTTTTTTAGCACAGTATCTTCTTTTGTTCATTTCCGAGCTCTGCTGTTTCCTGCAGTTTAGCCATGCACAAAAATCTTTAGACACTCTGCACCTTCGGTTTTATGCTAAACTCTGCTCTTGGTCTTTGCGTAAGCCTAAAAATTCTTTAAATTTGGTATCGAAATAAAGAAAAATAGACAGGATAATAACAAATATATAATATTGGTCAATATAGTTACTGACTTACGAACAAAATACATTGTAAATAAAATGTGATAGTACAGTATCCGCGGAGTGCGAGTTCTACTTGAACTTGGCCGGTTCCGCGTGCTGAAATCGCATGGTCAGGGTCGGAGCGCGGGGCCCCCCTAGGCGCGGGGCCCTTAGCATATGCTTTTTCTGCTGTTCGGTTAATCCGCCACTGATGTGTTATATATGTCCTGTAATTAATCCTACTAATTTCTGTAGTTTGTGTCTGGATGTTTTCAGTAGTGTTTTGGTGAGCTTCTGGTTTTGTTCTTTTCTGTTTCTCTATTGGTATTTTTGTAATACAACAAATATCTTATATGTGAAAATGTTATCATTGCGTAATAATAGCGACGATATCGACTTAATAATGACATCCAAATTTCAAACATCTCTGAAAAACAAATTAATTTGATTTACTACTAATTACTAATATCTGTCGAGATGATATTTTATTGAATGTGTGATTAAATGCCGCAATGGCGGTCGTAACATGCGATTCCTGAACACATCATAACCAGCCGATTTTATGTAATAAAGCAGAGTATGTAACTGTGTATAGGCACAAACACTCGTGCGATATTAAATAAAACCCACACTCGTATTTTAATGCCGTTCATTATGTAGTCATATAAACTACATACTCATATCTACTAACTACAGAGTATCCAGCAATGTAAAATACAGTATACAGGGTGTATGTACCCTGCACGTATCGTGTTCGGCCGGCGGGTTCCGGTGCGGCCGAGTTAGCGACAGGAAGAGATCTCCGGGAATCCAGCACATTGTCACGCGTTGCTAGCTACTACCATTTATCTGCACGTGTGACTCGATTCGATATTTCCTGAAAGAGGGGGCTTAAAGCCAGGAAATTAGAAAGGAACATAAGATATGACGCTCCGCGCGAAACTTGCGACGAAAGATATGGCCGTCGCGGAGGTTTTAACTTTTAATATCAATTACTCTGAAAATATACTTCTGTTTAAAATTGCTCGTCACCCTCAGCTACCTATATCACTAGTTATTTTATAATAAAACCAGCTGTTGCCCAAGACTTTGTTCTAATTTTCAGGATTTATTTCCGGAAAACCCCATTTTAGCCCTATTAGGGGCAGAATTTTCAAAAGCACTAATTATTTTTCGTACTTCCTAATGTTTTTCCTTCCTACTCATTTAAAGCCCTACTCAAATCGTTCAATTCCAAGCTTTTAACCCCTTTTTAACCCTATTAGGGTATGAATTTTCAAAAATGCTAAATACATTTTTCTCGTATTTTATGAATATGCCTTGCTACGAACTGCGAAGTTTCAAGTTCCTAACTTAATATACAACTTCCCCATCATCCCATCATCCCTTAATATACACCATCACCATACAAACTTTCATCCGCTTTTTAACCCCCTTAGGAGATGAACTTCTAAAAAACGCTGAAATAACTTTTCTTCTATTTTAATATAATACCTTTACACAAAGTTGCAAGTTCCTAACTTAAAATAAAACTTGATGCCCATACAAATTTTTATCCCCTTTTTAACACCCTTAGGGGATGAATTTCCAAAAACGCTGAAAATATTTTCCTTCTATTTTAATATAATAATTTTTCACAAAGTATCAAGTTCTTTTCTGTTTCTTTTTAAATCGCTTCTTCTCTCTTGTAAACTTTATGATGCAAATTTCAACTTTCTAGCTACTGTACTTTCGGCTCTGCGTTTATAAATCAGTCAGTCAGGACACACGCATTTATATAAATATATATAATATAATAAATAAAATATACTGGTGTTATATGCAGGGTAATGATATTACAACTGAAATTAGGTTCGTGTTTTTTTCTATTGAGCCATCTTATAAGCATTTGTTTGGAGTCAGCAGCGGTGATTAAAACGTGTTTTGTATTAAATATAAAAATTACAATTTTTCGCTAAGAGCTAGCGCGAAATTATATTTTTCTGACATATTTTTCTCCTATTAACAGCCGTCAAATTGCAAGTTACGTAATTATGTCAGACTGACAAAACACCATCACAACCAGACATCATTATGTATTGTATAAGTCCTGAAGTAGTCCATCATTGGCAATATTACAAATATGATTTCCTTTTATTGCTCTTGCCTACGAACTGCGTACCTAGTACTTGTTACGAACGTAAAAGTTACGACTCGCGTCGCGGCGCGTAGCCATCTTTTTTTACTCGGAGCGTACTTTAGTTATATTTGTGTGTAGACTATATATGGTATAGTATGGCATAGTTCTCTAGGAATAAACTACCTATAGTATAAGATTAGGTAGTACTGTTATATTCAATTACGTCGGTGTTATAATTGTTGATTGTACCATAAAAACTTTACAACCAAATTTATCCTACTTTAATATAACTCATTTCATTAAGTCTCGTAGTTCGGGCAGCGTGGATACGACGTGCGGATAATGGCTTTTATTCGAGACGTGTGTGTGATCTGCGAGCAAGAACGACATTCACATTTCAAAAACCTGGTATGTTGTTGTTCCAACATTGCGTCTCGCTTGCGCCTATATACAAGTACGAACGAGATGCACGTGCGAGTGATGCCAAAAAGAGATCATATTGACATAAATGTATAAGTTCGAATCAGCCTCTAAGCTTCGATACATCTGAAGAGTTTCTCGCTCTATTCATGCTTGTAGGGATTAATACGAATCTGTAGCCGTATTTACTCTACAATGTATAGATCCAATCTGTTATTATTATTTTGCTAAGGAACATCATTACGTTGGTTAACGCGCTGACATTGAATATTATGAATACTTACTCGAGAATATTGAATAAATAATTAGGTATACCTACTTAGGTATATGGCGAGAGTCAGGTAACGGGATTCACCGTAAAGAAATCTATATAAAATATTACACCTAATGTTTAGTCTAGTAATTAGACTTTTAACTAAAACTGTTTTAATTTAGGGACATAATAATATCTTATTATGTAATATTCATAAAGTTTTCTGGGGTTGACTTGTAAACACATCCATTTTAGTTTAGGGTTAGTTTGTTGATCTAAGTCTCAGTAACGGTTTATTTTCTACTTATATTTTATTCAACCAGATATTAAGTGTTGTTCCGTTTTTGAAAATCTACGAGCAAAATACGAACTCGAATATTATTATGTTTACTCGTAGTTTTCTATGTTATGACATCGATTGACCTAGTAAAGTAACTAGTCCTCTACGTGGGTTGATACCCACGTTAGATATAGGGGCTACTTAGATAATTGATTGTAAATAGGTAAGCAATTGATTTAATTATTTTGATAAGGAATCAAGTAGATTCAGATCTAGACAATATATAGAAAGGGGCCTCGAGTCTATTTTAAAGGACCTATTACTTAATTGCGTACTGTCAAAAACAACACAACGTTGTTGTGTCTGTAAATATTTCCTGCAAAACAGAAATGTAATTTCGACTCCATAAACAATATCGTTTTTAATTACTTGATAAAATTAATGTTAAATTATAAGTTGCTCTTATTAATGCTGTATACGCACTGTGCAATACAATAATGTCCAATAATATTTATTTATTTATTTATTTATTCAGTTAGGCCCGATTAACACATTGATTATTTTTAAGTGCGAGTCCATATAGTCGTACAACTTTTTACAGTACAAACGGCTCTTTAATTTTTTCACATAGGCAAGTAAATATATGAGCTTTTTATAGTAACTGCCAACACTAGCGTTTACTATTTGCTATTCGTACTAGCGTTTAGTACACAGTGAAACAAGCTTAAGTATATCTCCATTTTTTTATTGTGACTGAGTACTAACAAGTATTATTTGGTTAGTAACCAAGTTGGATGGGGTTGTTTACGCAAAGCTCCGCTCCGGATTCAGCCATGTTTTATATAATAGGCGATGCGACGGGTCTACGACCACGATTCTCGTTCGACTTGTTTTTGTTTCTTAATGAGCTACTAATTCCTCTGTTTGTCAATGAGAATCCATCACGGTTATTTATCAGATTTCCTTCTACTCTCCTATGTTCGGCTTTTCTAGATTGTTTCCGTCCAATTTATTCTGGAGCACTTTCCATTCCTCACCCTTAGGGACAAATGAAAAGTTATGAATCTTTAAGTTAAGTATATTGTGATTGATATGAGGAAGTTTATAAAACAATAAGGTACGGTAAACAAATGACATTGCAGCATTGATTTTTGTTTTGGGTCGACAGGTAAACGTTTTATTGTTATTATACTTATTATCGATGCGTTTGGTATAGTCTGTGCCAAGTCTGTGCGGAAAGAGACTCATATGTATATTAATTTCACCAACTTTCATGTATTGACACCGAAACAAAAACTTGTAGAAAATTGTAATTGTTCAAAGTAAAAATATTCGCCTTACTGCTATGAACACAATATATAGTTAATATTAACTGCTATTTTTTTTCTTCATCAAATAAGCGTTACTCCAAAAAGCTGCGGAATGTTTTCCTTGACAATTGATCCAAGATAAAAATCTAATATTAATTCATCTTATTTAACTAAGGTATATAGTACAGTACAGCTACATATAAAGTAACAATCGTTCGTGATACTTGTTCTTCCTTTGAAGTATCTTACGGCCCGATTCGAACTTTAAGACACATCAATAAGTTTTTACAAAAATTTCATTTTTCATACAAGCTTTTATCGCTGACTGTACTTTTTTTCCACAGGCAACTAATACTCATCGAGACAATCCTAAAAACACAATTAGGTTGCGTTGTTTTATCACAGAGTTCCTAATTTCCTATAGCTACCTCCTGTCTCCATCATCATATCAGCTTGATGGTACCATAATATTGCATTGTCACCCGATTTACATATATATGCAAATTTTCAGCTTCATCGGAAACCGGGAAGTGGGTCAAATTTAACTTGCAAGATTTGTCCCATATACAGGGTAACCTTAGCCATTGGACAAATCCTGAAATCCCACGTAGGGTTACTTCTCAGGAATGCTCTGACGTTAATATTTTTTTAATTAGAACAAAAGATAAAAAAATAAATTTTTCGAACAAAA
Organism: Cydia pomonella; assembly: GCF_033807575.1. NCBI lineage: Eukaryota > Metazoa > Arthropoda > Insecta > Lepidoptera > Tortricidae > Cydia > Cydia pomonella. Next base: position 14,123,429 of record NC_084710.1, read on the forward strand.
GTTATTGGCAATAATCGACAACAAAAAGAAACACTGTGTTAATCTTTGGCAGTGTTTTTGACAATTTGTTGGAAAGATTTGATAATGATGACATTTTTCAAAAGTCAGAAGCTTATTAGTGTCATAAATAAAAAAGATAATCAAAAAGGTTGAAGAAGGTTCCATACTATTCTTTGAGGATATTACCTTAGGAGCTACTAACACATATAGGCTGCTCCAAAGTAAAAACTGGTAATTTGTTAATTTCTTCGAAACCGCTATACCGGCTGTTATGATACTTTGTACAATGGTTCTAAATACCCTAATGCATATGTACATTTCGGCTTTGTCCAATGGCTAGGGACACACTGTATAATAACAGGGCAAGTTAAATAAAAGCTTGTAAAAATGTAAGTAAGTAAACACTTTATTGTACGAGAAAAAAGAAATATGTATTGATTATATCAGATAGAACATAATTGTCTAGTACAAAAGCGAACTTATCCCTTAGAGGGATCTGTTCCAGTTAACCTATACCTAAAAGAGTATTTAATAACTATACCTAAGGTAATGTTCTTCAAACAAAAATGACACTTTTGACACTGATATATCTAATCCATATCGTATCTTTAGTAAATTTTTGACTTATTTTAAAGTTCGAATCGTCGACTACGTTCTTCGTTTGTTTGAAGAAACGTCATTTTTGACACTGACATATCAAATCCATATCTCAGTCTCAATCTCAGTCTCAGTGTAATACAGTTAGCATTTCAGCTCTGTTTCAGAGCTCCACGTGTTTGTAAAGTGGGTTGAACAAATTAACGTTGCATGGACGTTACGTTGAATAGTTGTTTTACGTACCGTGTATTATGTTTTATTGAGGTAACTTCGAAATGATAATTTAGAAAATAATAATCTTGTATAAATTTCATCTTGCTCCCTGTTGCTACAGTAGAAATTGCTTCTAGTTTAGTAGATATTTGTATTTTTTTTTAAATTCTACCGCTTTCAAAGTACCCCAATGCACCTTATGCACCGTGACTTGAAATGAGGATGGAGAAGCTACAGTTGATGCTACAAAGTATAGTTTAATTTTTAACGTTGGTCATTAACGAATCTAATTCAATTTATACATGTAACTATACATTTACGTATACATTTATTTATTTTCAAGCTTAGTGATTTTTTTAGATCACACATTATTTCAAAAACATTACCTCCAATGAATTTTTAATGATTATTCAATGGAATAGAGTTGGCTTTGATTTTTTTTGTTCTTTTTTAAAACGAAACCAGTTCAATTATATTTTCTAATTCCATTGATTCAATTTGACTACCAATTTTTCTTGTATGCTGAGCTGCTAGATGTTAAAATTGACCTGAGATATGTCTAATAATCCATATTACTACATATATTTAGCTATTTAGTAAAGCTACGTTAATGTGATAGGTTGGTATTCTTCCTTTGCATATTATATTTGATTTATATGATTCTCTTCCTTTATATATCCGCCTTATCCGATTGTCGCTAACACGTCAAAACTTGCCAAGGAAAATGCAATTTTCATTTGTCAAATGTCACATTCTATTTTGAATCTTTCAAAATAGAATGGAATGGGAGACCATTTTAAAGGCCTCTGGGCGGATAAAATTAATTCAAATTATTCTATAAAAAAAAAAATTTTAGCTATGTAGTAATTGCCTGGCGTATTATTTATCACAGTCTCAGTTAGTGCTATTCAGCTCTGTTTAAGAGTTCAATGTGTTTGTAAAGCAGGTTGCACAAATTAACGCTGCTTTGGACGTTACGTTGAACGGAGGGAGGCCGATTCCTACTTACCAATTTGGTATCGTTTGGTCTTGTTATGGTACAACTGTGACACGACTCACAGTGCATCTCACGCGCACAAATAAGCGCGAGCGAGATGTCTAATGACCAGTACATTTCGTTCGCGACAATCTGAGCAATCGTCAAGGTCGTATCAAAACGAATTGTTAAATCACAATCGGCGTCCGGCTGCTGTACCGTACCGTGTTTTATGTACCGTGAGTTGGAATGGGACTGGAGAAGTAATACTTCTTGGTATCCGACTGATTTTCATTTTAATGTTGTTTAACGTACCTATTCGTATGTATGAATGTAACTTTAATTGCGAATATTAATCACGTAGGTATAATATATAGTAAAATAAATAAGCCATTTATTTATACTAAGTTTGGTTAACATTCTATGTTTACATTTATTTCCTTTGCTTAGTGGTGAACCCCTTCTTTGGGTGAAGGCCTCCTCCAACTCAATTCATTTGCTTCTGTTCAAAGCTATTTCCATCCATTGCTTTCCCACAGCCTGGGTTAGGTCGTCAGCCCAACGTTGCTGCGGCCGGCCAGACCGCCGCTCCCCTGGTGGTCCCCTCCATTTTTAACCGACCTCAAGATTTCAAAAGGGGAGGTTATCAATTCGATTGCTTTTTTTTTTAATGTTTGTTACTCCATAATTCCGTAATTTCTGAACGGATTTTGAAAATTATTTTTTTGTTTGAATTTATGTATATACATATTCTTCCCGTTTTTGTCAAAACTCAGTTCTGATGATGAGATCCATGAGGAGTCGAGGGATATCTTCAAATGTGAAAGGCATAAATATAGTGATTTTTGTATTTTCTGTAACTAATCAAGCATTTACATTTAAAAAAGTGACATTTGATGAAGTGGAACTGCTGATGATGATCAGAATGGAACTCTTCAAGGACGCATAGTATACGTTTGGGGATTTCTCCTATTCGCTGTGTTTGTTAAGTAAATTAGATTTTCAAGACAAATTTTTGACAAGTTCGAATGGGGGCCTTGAGTGAATTCTTTAAATAAGAAAGGCATACATATAGTGATTTTTGTATTTTCTGTAACAAATTAAGCATTTACATTTAAAAAAGTGACATTTGATGAAGTGGAACTGCTGATGATAATGAGAATCGTACTCTTCAACGACGCATACTTCACGTTTGGCGATTTGTCCTCTTCGCTGTGTTTGTTAAGCAAATTAGATTTTCAAGACAAATTTTTGTCAAGTTCGAGTTCTCACGATGGGCCCATGAGGACTCGAGGGAACTCCTCAAATGGTAAAGTCATATATATAGTGGTCTTAGTATTTTCATTAACAAATCAAGTATTTACATTTGTAGAAGTGACATTTGATGAAGTGGAACGGCTGATGATGAACAGAACGGAACTCTTCAATGATATATAGTTCACGTTTGGCAATTTGTTCTCTTTGCCAAGCAGTTAGGTTTTCAAGGCACATTTTTATAATTCTATCCTATTTAGTTTTTTAAATAATTATCTGGTGCTTTATTTCATGCATGTTGTAAAATAATTTGTCTTAAATACAGTCGAATACCCTATTGCGGGTATCTCACCAGTCAACCATAGGGCAAATCTGAAATGTGTCAAGGTGGGTGCATTGGCAAAAAAAAAACATGTTACCTCCTTTTCTACATAATTAGGCGTAGGACGCTGTCTTTTTATATTTCATTGTATGAAATCTAAAATCAACAATAATCGTTCTTTCACCGGTCTCTCTCATTGAAGTCGGTTTTTTTTTTTCTTAAAAATTATTGTTGTTTCAATGGTCCACCTTTAGTCAGTATAGCGTGATATGTGGCCAACCCAGCACCATTTTAGGGATAGAGCTTGTGTGAGAGCGTCAACTACTCTGGTTTTTTGCCTAATTTTTAAACTGTTTATTTTTTGCATCGTCCTTATTTTTAGAATGCTTCTCTCCATGGCTTTTTGAGTTGTTATGATTCTAAGTTGTATTGTTTTTTGTGTATGCCCATGTTTGACAGCCATAAAGCAGGCATGGCAAGAGAACCCCCCTCAGGACTGCCCTTCAGAACTTCCTTTAGTGACCAGAATCGTCTCCATGTTTTGTTTGTTCTTTTTATCACTTCTGCTTCATTGTTTTCCTTGCTGAATGAAACTTAAGTTAACTTAAGTTTATGTAGTTTGTGACATAATCTATATTCTTATCTCCCACAATGATTGGCCTTTTGTGACTATTTGTCATTATTTTAGTTTTACTAGTGTTCATTACCAGTCCGACTTTCGAGCTTTCTTGGTCCAAATATTTCAACATTGATCCGACGGTCCGTCCATCCATCTGTCACTAGGCTGTATCGCATGAACCGTGATAGCTAGTTGAAATTTTCACAGATGATGTATTTCTGTTGCCGCTATAACAACAAATATTAAAAAGTGAACCACGGAACCCTCGGTGGGCGGCTCCGACTCGCACTTGTCCGATTTTTTTTTTATCAGTCCAGCTTACGGAATATATTCTCGAGATCAGCAATAAAAAGTTCAGGCGATAGGGGGTCGCCCTGTCTCACTCCTCTTTCTATGTGTATTTGTTCGCCCCTAGTTTCTAGCTTCACTTTACTTGTAGCATGTTTGTAAATGTATTTTAGAATGTTCGTATATTCTTGGTAATATATAGTATAGCATAAAATACCGATAATCTTTATTTATTTACTTATTTTTATTGTACATTTAAATAAAAGAATATACAAATCATAGACTTAAAAGCGTATCGGTGGTGGCAATTCGTTGTAATATTTAATGGCATTAGTTATTTGTACAACAAGAGAGCAAAGCTTGATATTTTTTCGAGTGCTCATTTTGAGTCCCGTGCAAGCGAAAGATTCTATAATAGATTCACGAGCGTAAAGGGACTCAAAAGCGCACGAGGTGTAAATAACTTTGATCTCGTGTAGTACACAAAAATTTTCACGACAGTAGTGTGAACATATTTGAAAGGTAAAAATACAACCTGAAAAAATGTAATCCGTCTTCATCACTATTTCATTCATATTTTCTTAAGGTATTCTAACAATTAAGTTTAATTACTGCAATAAAACAAAACGAAAGACATTTCAATTAAATAATACCTACGGAAATAATGAAGTAACGAAAACCAATGGACAGTTCAATCGACAACTTTTTTTTGAATTTTTTTTCATTTTGTTTTATTGCGGTAAGTAATTAAAGTTAATTGTTAGAATACCTTCAGAAAACATGAGTGAAATAGTGATCCATCCGTCTGGGTTACATTTTTTCAGGTTGTATTTTTTGATGACTGACTGACGTGAAAAATTTTGTGTACTACACGAGATCAAAGTTATTTATCAAACTTTGCTCTCTTGTTGTACAAATAACTATACTTTGCGTAACAATTGCGTATTTTTTTAAGTTCATTGTTTTGATCGTATAATAAAATACGTAAACGGTGTTTTTATTAAATTTTAAATTTATTTAATTAATTAATTATTACGATTGAGGAGTCTGACTTATTTCGGGGGTGTAATATCAACCGTCAATATACCGTTTAATTACGTATGCACTTATTTTGTCTCTTTCTGTTTGCTAATGACGTGAAAGGGACAAAGACAATATAATCCAAATATTTCGAACTTGTATTAGGCCCCGCACGTTGAATTGATATTCGACTATAAAGGTCACTGGAATGTTATTTTGTCTCACTCAGTGAGCAAAATGCGATTTTGCTCACTGTTTTTAAGCAGAAAATTACCCTTGTTCTAGCTGCTGACGTGAAAACGTAATTTTTTAAATTCTTTTTGACTAATTATAAGTTTCAGTAAACAATTTTCAGTCATAACCGACTTACTTTGGATTTTACGAGTATTCAACTATGATTTTTTTTATCAGTGCTGCACTCTTTTACCGAAGACATTTTGTTGCCAGCAAGCGTGCGCTTGTCCATACATTTTCATCCAATTTCAATCCTTCATTTGAATTTTCTAAAATGTACCCACAAAACAACAGTAAGTACCTTTTGAAAACATTTTTAGTCTCAATCTGAATTGTTCTCCAAATGTGTTGTAAATGAAGGCAAGGTATCTGCAGCTCAAGGGGCCTCTTAAGGCGGCTCTCCACTTGGTCCTCTATTCCCCTCTTATACCACGCGCGAGCGAGCGTTCGTCTTCAGGATATACCAGGATATACGATATCTGTATCACGTCGTGGCTCTGTGAGCTATAGACCTCGCGTTAAGATTCATAAACTTAAAACATGTAAAAAAAATACTTACGTCTTAAAGTCATTATCACACAACGACACAAAATCGAAATGACAGAAAAAAACTATTTAACTTCTGAACCTGCTCACCAAATTTCTCAAGTATCGGTTGAGAATTGCGACCTGTAGAGGAGGGTATCCGGACATACGAAAACAGTTTAGCTCGAGTCAAAACGTAGACCTGCTGCGCTAACGCTTTGGTCAAAGAAAGACACGCGAGCTTACAGGTAGCTATTACATTGGGTACACGGCGACACGTACAGTCAGCTGCAATATTAATAATATTATTACATAAATCCGATAGGAAAACGCGCCATAAATATCTACCACACACGTATACTAGGTCGCTAAATATACGTTGACAATTTTAAATAATATTTTATTACTTACACATTTCCTTACAAAATGTCATTAAAAATTAAAACCACAATCATTTAACTAACATTAGAAGTAAATCAGCCTTTGCAAGGAGGTAATACGAGGTATAATCTGCATCTATATATAACAACATAAGTAAGGAACTTAATATACACTCGCTAAATCATTATGAATGTAAAAAAAGAATGAGGATATAATTCGTAAATAAAATCTTAAAAATAAATTGATACAAATACACACACACACACACACGCACCCACATTTAGCCTAAAATAGATACGTAAAAATATTTTTAGGAATAAGTAATAAATAATCAAATGTAAATTTTGTAAATTAGTCAATTCTTTATACAATGATAATGTTAATTTCAAAACTTCTCTTAATGTAGATATCTAAAAATGTAATATGGAAGAGCGAGGTCTCCTGACATAGGTACTTCATACCTAATAGGAGGACTCGACCACTCTGTATTTACCAACTGAGTTTGAAACGAAATAAATGATTATTTTATCGATTAGCTTATCTACATAAAACGTTTTATCTTCAAAATATTCTCTAGCTTTGATACAAAAACAGAAACGTTTCTAAATTTATCATAAGTAATAATCTTTGTCAACCTGTATTAACTGCTCACTTTCCTGTTATACTCCAATTTTGTGCACAGAGTTCTGCAATTCGAATTCATTGTTCGTCTGCGCTTTGATCGGTACGCAAATGAAAGTACCATTTTTTTCGTAACTTCGGATAATTTTTAGGTGTCACTAAGAACTTATTAAAGAATTTGTAAAGAAACCTCTCTAAGTTACTCCAACATTCATGAGGGGTGCTCGCAACTTTGTATTTGAAAGTTTGACGCCAAATAAATTAAAGACTATACTATTTTTATATCATACTTTTCTGACCAGCCGGCCTAGCTAAGATAACAATCGCTATCGCTACGACAGATAAACGCTTTGTGTCTTCTATCACTCTTCCATATTAGTGCGACAGTGACCGTTGCATGTCGATCGCTGCGGAGCGTAGACGATTGGCATGTTGGCTACGCGGCGTGCGTTTAAGGCGAAATGTGTCGACTTGCGGTATATTTTATTTGACCTGCAAGCAAACTTTATGGAACTTAATGTATTTTATAAACATTTAGTAACAAGTTGTAGCCGGCTAACTAGAGCGGTAAATGAAAACTAGGTTCTTATAGTAAAACAATATAATAGTAAAAATATGTACAATAAAATAAACTAAGGTATGGGAGTCTAAACCAATAAAATATCGTCATTGGCCTTAACGTTCTTGAATTCCAATCTATGTCTAGCTGAAGGATGAATTCCAGCAGCGGGTGCTACTGCGCGCAGGGAATATCAAGAAAAAAAAGTAGCTTCAATCATGCGTTTTCAGTTAAAAACCAGAAGAAAGGGCTACAACCTTGGCCAAAAACTTGGATTAGGTTTACTTAAATATAATACAATTATAGAATTTTTACTTGCGTTAGAGGCAGCCTACATATGAATTAATTTGTATCACAAATAAATCATGAGAATCGAATAACATTAAACAAATACAAAGTTTATGTTCAGATTTGCAGTCATTCAGAGAGAAAAATATGAGAAAAAACAAAAGACGCGCGGAAAGGCTTAGTTTTTTTTTTACCACCGGCAAGTGCGCGCGGTGTCTGCACTATGCAGGTTTACAATGTTACAAAGTATAGAAAAAGTTCTAAACTTATCGATTCTCGTCTTAAGGGCATCGTAATAAGAATATTCTTTCTATCACTTCATCAAAGTCGTTCTTTGAGGCAATAATTGGATGTGTCTAAAAATAACGAAGTTTGTTTGATTTTCGCACCAATTTTGACTTGTTTATGAATACACAATGAATTATGGTTCAAATCTGACAAGTATTCCATCATTCTTCGCACGCATCAATTATAATATATTTTAGCATGCATTAATGTTCAGGCTTACAAAAGAATACTACAATATACAAATGCTAATTTTGTAACCGCTTTGTTACGTAAAAGTCAATACCTTTAATGATTACTAGTTCTAGGTCACTTTAGGAGGTCAGTTGTCAGTTATAATTACTTAACTGTAATAGCGCGATTAGGCGGTTAGGTTGGTGAAAGCTACGAATGAAACGGTTTTTTATTTGAGGCTGACTGTTATTTTTGCACGTTCACGGCGTCGGAATTTGCGAGAGAAAAATATTCAATAGTGTGGTAAAACTTAGAAGCTTACAAACGCTAGAGTTTTATTGCCAATGCTATTTATTTGATGACATTTTAAAAGTATTCTAACATATTTAGGTACCTACTTAACATGCTTTACAAAAAAATCTTATTAATTTTTTATGCCAAATTACCAATTATTACCATGTGAAGTGATTACTAAGACCTACACGTAGTATATACAAGATGATTTAGGAGACGTGAGCATAATCTAACCTGCGCATTCAGTAGGTACCTAAATTATAAGCAACTGTTTCGTACCAGTATTAGTGAGATTAAAGTGAATATTTTTTTCTTCTGAACAAAAAAAGTCATTTATTTATTTACGACATTGAACACTGCTCACGTCTCATGAATCATCCTGTATAACTTAGATACGTACACAATGGCTATTTAAATAACAAACAGTAGTCTTTCTTTCAATTTAAGTACAAATTTAATTTACTAATTATTTTTTCTACTAAATTCAGATGAGATCCATTTCACATATGTTGAGGCATGTGCGTTTTCTACTTGAAGTACGTATGTTTAGTGCATCTGCAATGCTATAAATGCCTACTCATTCAATCTTTAACATAGCTATAGATCTGTGCTATAGATAATGAGATTTAAGGTATAATATTTTCTAGATTTTGAAATCAAAGGTTGCCTTTCTGGTAAAGGTACACCTGGTTGTACGACAAGCGGAATGCCGCGCGTGCATTTCGCTCGTACTTATCCGTACATTTCGCTCGTACTTATCCGTACATTTAGGTACCTATTGGCGCAAACAAGACGCATCATCGCCCGACTGTCATCATTTAGATATCATTTTTATGTTACGAAGTAAGTTTTAATTACCTTTCATGACGGCCAATTAAAACTTTAAATGATATAATCCTTAGCTTTTCCCCATATATTGGTGTGTGACATATAGTCCTCCTCATCGTTTTCGATGACGACGACCCTAAATAAACATTATGGACGTTGTCTAGCAAGAGCTCTAATGTGGCTGGCCAGGCCGAACTTGGTCTTAAATACTCTATTGCACGCGTCACAATAAAGTTGGCCAGCTGCGTTGAACGTGTACACGTAGTTGGGCTCAGGTCTTTCTTTCCGTAACTGGCGTTTAATATCTAGGCTAGTGAGGTGGTTATCTTCAAATGTTTATTTTTTATTTTTTTATTATGAGTTTAAAATTTTGGATCTAGTCCCCGCGAAGTGTACGGGCGGCTGGATCCGTAAGGTCTGTGGGATGTTTTATATCTCTAATGATTTAATTATGTGACACTGGGGTGATGTTGTGTTGTTATGAAAGGTGATGGTGGTAATGAATGTTAAGATATGAAGTGGATGGTGTAGATGAGTTGTTTGTGTTGTTGAACTTTTTTAGACTGTTGATTATGGTCCTGGATAGTTTGCAAAATGAGGTCAATGTACTTTCTCTGCTCATGAGGTCTGGGAGGCTGAAAGGTTGAATTTGGAGATAATGACAGACGATTTCATGGTTGAATCTTGCTATGCTGAATTTTGGGCATGATCAATTCAAATGTATTGAGACCGTTATGGATGGTAGAACACCAAGAAGATCTCCTTCCAGCAAGCTCCTCCTTTATTTTCATCGTATGTTTGATGGCTTAGCTTTTGGCACTTTGGACGTAGTACCTATTGAAATGGAATTGCTATTGCCCGCGTCCGTTTCTCTAACTTTTGACTACATGTGAACAGGGAGCACGGGTTGTCAATTTTATTTGCTATCGCGTGTGAAACGGCCACAGCCTTATTTTATTAATGCCGGCCCGGATGACGCCAGCAGATTCCCTATCATTATAGTTAGGGAAGGCGGATTATTTGCCATATATCGTCTGGCGATAACTTAATGAATACTTACGCGCCCATTATTTGCAAATGATTACGCATACCTACAGTATTTGCAATAGGTTTTTGTACAGTCTTGTGACGGTCGTAACTTGTATATATGTGCCAACCTAATAAAATCTTTTAACACTTTGAGTGGTTGGGTTGACTTACCACTTGTTTTTATTTTGCTATGGATTGGGTTGTTTTGATTAGAACGTATTTTTGTAACATTTTGACCAACACAAATCTGTCCACAACTTCAAACTTTATTTATTTATTGATTTAATCTTTATTGCACAATACATGAAGGTACAAATGGCGGACTTAATGCCTAAACTTTGTTGTAAAATTTCACTTTAAAAATAATGGCATCGATGTTTAAGTCTATGGTGTATGTTAAAACATTCACGGCCCCAATAATAAGACCTAATAAACAAAAACTATGTATATTAGAAGCCCAATTTTTTGGTTACTCTTTCAAAACTGTCGGTCAAAAAATTGATTCGCCCACTTATTAATATAATTCATTTTGTAGCGCTACGCCGTAGTTCGTAGCCTGCTAAATACCACATGAAACGAATATCCTTTCTAAAGACTGGACGAGCATAAAATATTTATAACACTATATCATAATAAGCGATTGAAGCGGTAAGAGAGTGAGACTTGCAATCTGGAGGTCGCAGGTTCAAACCCCGGCTCGTAAGTACCAATGAGTTTTTCGGAACTTATGTGCGAAATATCATTTAATACATATATACCAGTCGCTTTTCGGTGAAGGAAAACATCGTGAAGAAACCGAACTAATCCCAATAAGGCCTAGTTTACCCTTTGGGTTTTAAGGTCAGATGCCAGTCGCTTTCGTAAAAATTAGTGCCTACGCCAAATCTCGGGATTAGTTGCCAAGCGAACCCCTGCCTTTAGCCCTCCCATTAGCCGAGGCTAAATGCCGGGACAACGCGAGAAAGATGTCGTGATAAGCGCTAAATAGGTCACGGATACCATTTGGTGACAATGATCTGAGCATGACTAATGGTTTATTTAATCGGGTTTATGGCATTATACCTAATATCAGTTGCCTTAATAACTTTGTATAATAAAATAATCCTGTAAAATTCTGTAAAATACAGCGAAATATTTATTAATAGAGTGCATCAGATTTGTTACTAAATCGGGAATGGAAATGATACTAATTATGTATCTAAATTTCATAGTCGACGATTTGGGTTTTAATTTACTTAAATAAATATTCGTAAGACATTTCAAATAACACATTATTAATAGGCAAATATGTTCAAAAAATTTAATAATTATTTTAATTTGGCCAAAGGCACCTAGCCTTTCAAAGATAGCATACACCAGAGAATTAGGGACGGAGACCGCCGTGGCCACCCGGCCGGTCTAGTGGTCAGGACGTTAGTCGCGTAAGCTGAAGACGCAGATTCGATTCCCGCCTCGGCCACCGGTGGACTTGGTCACTTTCTCTTTAGTGTATAATATCTATTTCAGTTTATAATTATTCTAGATATTAGGCAAACGTAAATATTAGGTAGGCAGTTATTATTTTAAGCACTACTTGCTTTAACAAGACAATCCTGGTATAAATATTTATAGTTTCTAAAATACAAAGCGGATTCCATAGCAATATTTAAAATGAGAGAATTTACATATTCTCTTATAAGGAAATCTGCTCCCAAACAAAATAAAATGCTTTCTAAATTCCGTGGCATGGGATATTTGTTCGTATTATGCCGTAACGCGTAACGTAACGCGAAATGCTGATGTTACGTCGCGTCGATACATTAGATGCCACACTTATGTTACGCAGGCGGGATCTAAAAGCTTTTCCCATCTGTTACGTCTTTATTTCATGACAAAGGACGTTATCCTGTTATTATGCATTTTAGCTTAACGAAATTATATTGTTAATACATTGGCCGCTTACCCTCACTCGTTTTAGAGAAGAGGTACATAGATGTGCGAGCTTTTGGCGCAATCACATTAAAACTTAATTAGAATTGAATTTCCGATTAAATACGGTCCCACAGTTTATACTCCCCACAATTTGCGATGTTGTTTTTAGATGTGTTACTTAATACTTTACGAGGAGAAAAGGGAAAAGGATAATGATGTTGTTTTTGTTGACTTCGCACAAACGGGTCTTGCGGAAAAATGCCATGAGTACAAAGAATAACTGACACGTGTCTAAATATGAATCCGACAAAGGCATAATATCTGGGCCTGCGTTGCGTTTAATAAAAAAGTTGAAATATTGATCTGCAACAGTGCTAGTGCGTTGCGCTTGCTGGGTTTGTATCATCAAAATACGAGATGACGCATACGGCATGTTGGTCAATACGGTATACGTCAAATTTCCATTTGAGAAGTGACCTTCTGGCCTAAATCACTAGGGGCCGCCGCTCCAGTTTCTGACAGAATCAGCATTTGCTGGCCCGTCATGTGTACATCTGATGAAGCCGGCTGTGCTAGCGGCAACATGCTACATATTCTTAAAATTGGAAAAGTTATCAAAAAGATTACTTCGAAAGTTCTGAAATTACATTCTAACTTGTATATAATACGAGTAGAATTATGACCAAATACTTTATCATTAGTCGGTTATGTAAACCACGGCTTACAATAAGACAGCCAGTCAGATAATATTAAAGAAAAAATAGTTTAGTCCAGATTGTCTCTCAATATCGGTATGCGATAAACTCATTCAGCACAACGGCATTTGCATTTGTTACCATAGGGTCTGTTCGGAAAGAGAAGAGTCGTGGAATTAATATATGGCCCCATACATTCCACAATTCTTCTCTTTCCGCGAACACTCTACACGGTAGCTACTAGAAATCCAGTCATCAAACAGCATTCAAGAAAAGATCTAATAGCATGAGTCGATATTGTTTATTAATTTTATGTGCCGCGCATTATGTCCTCTAATATTCAAGTGATCAATTTGCGTCTCATTTTCACGGCTAATAATCTATCGCCAGAATAATGCTCGCAATAAAATATACCCATCATTATCATCTCGTCTTTCGTTCCACACAAAATAGTTATTTCTAGAAAGGCCATCAATCAAAGCCTCCACAACGCCGGATATTGACAATCGGCATACGTAAACAGAGTTTTTGTGCCATCAGCCATCAGTGCATCAATAATTCAATGGCTATCCATTTTATTGATGTGTTTCACATAATAGGTTTGTCAAACAATAGTAATCGTATGCTTAATGATACTTTTGAACTAACTTATTTACCTAAATGTATCAAGTAAACAGTAGTTAGCTATGTAAATATAACAAGTTAACAAGTACCTTACTTACTTACTCCGTTGGCTCAGCGACCCAAAATGAGACTTGGCCTCCGACACAAGACAGCGCCACTTTTCTCGGTCCTGTGCGACCTCTCGCCAATTGTCGACTCGAAGCTCGCGCAGATCCGCCTCCACCATGTCGCTCCAGCGATACCTAGGGCGTCCGATAGGACGTCCTCCTGCTAGGCGACCCAGGTACGCTCTTTTTACGTTCCGATCTTCGTCCATTCTCTCAAGGTGGCCTAACCAACGGAGTCTGTGGGCTTTACTTTCTCCCATGATGTTAGGTTCAGCCACTAGGTCTTCAATCTCACGGTTCTTAAGGACTGTCCAACTTCCATCCGGTCTTCGTTTGGGGCCCAATATTTTACGGAGGATTTTCCTCTCGGCAACTAGCAGCATGTTTTCTTCCTTGAGTGTTAGTGTCCATGCTTCGCATCCGTAGGTTAGGATTGGGCGAATCACGGTCTTATAGATTCGGATCTTGGTGCGTCTGCTTAGAAGCTTGGACACTAACACCTTGTGAAGAGCTGCACTGCATCGCAATGTATTCTGGATCCTAATCTTTATGTCCTCGTCACGATTGTTGGTATCAGTAACGGTGCAGCCTAAGTATTTAAATTTGGACACGCCTTTGTACACTATATCTCCTACATTTAGGTTTTGGGGTGGAACACGGTTATTTTTATAGCGTCGCATGTGGAGATACTCAGTCTTTTCGTGTGATATACTTAGGCCGACCTTTTTAGCTTCCGTTGTTAGAACACTGACGCACTGCCGCACCTCGTCTACAGAGGCTCCAAGTAGGGCTATGTCATCCGCGTAGCCTATCACCTTATGGCTTCCATTTAGCTCTAGTCCCCCTTCCAGTAACAAAACTTTTTTTAGGACGTACTCCAGAACCAAATTAAAAAGCATGGGTGACAGTGCGTCGCCCTGTTTCAGCCCCGTAATCACTGCGAATTCCTCTGTCAATTCTCCATCAACTTTGACCAACATTTTACTGTCCTTCGTGGCGACTTCAATCATGCTTACCAGTTTTTGGGGAATCCTAAAGTATCTTAAAATGTTAAAAAGACTGTTCCGGTCAATACTGTCGTACGCTTTAGAAAAATCCACGAACACTGAGTGAATACTCTGAGCATACTCCCACTTTTTCTCCATCAACTGCTTCAGAAGAAAGATTTGGTCAACGGTGCTACGGTTTCGTCGAAAGCCGCACTGGTAGTCTCCTAAGATTTTCTCCGCATACGGTTCCAATCTCCTGAGTAGCACGTATGACAAAACTTTGTACGCAGTCGGCAGCAAGGCAATTCCGCGGTAGTTCGTGCACTTCCTCTTACAACCCTTTTTATGGACGGGGCATAAAACTCCTATATTCCATTGCCCTGGTTGCTGTTCTCCATCCCAGATTTCGCGCAGGAGTACATACAATTGGCTCTGTATTGCGCTCCCACCATATTTCCACACTTCTGATGGAAGGCCATCTACCCCTGGAGCCTTATTGTTTTTTAAGGACATCACTGCCGTACGGATTTCTTCAAATGTAAGAGGTTCTGTTTCTTCCTCGTTACAGCTGGCAGTGCATGGAACTGATTCGCCTAGTGCGGGGCAGTTAAGGAGCTGCTGAAAGTAGTCATGCCACATTTTTTTTTTGATCTCGTCGCTATCAGTTACTAGCGTGCCAGTTTCATCTTCCAGCACTTGGGCGGTGGGCTGGTATCCTTTTTTAAAAGATCGCACCTCCTGATAGAAGTTTCTAGTGAAGTTCGTTCTTATGAGCGTGTCCATTTCCTGCACCAATCTATTTAGGTGTTGACGCTTCGCATTCTTTACAGCTGTTCTGGCTCTGGTTTTGATTTCCATATATTTGGCGTTCCAGCGAGAATCTTGTTCTGCTAGTACTTTATATCTCCTTCTTTCATTGACTAAACGTTCACACTCATTATTCCACCACTTCTTCCTTTTCTTCTTTTTCTTCCGCCCAAGTACCTTAAATGCCACCTCCTTTACATTATCTCTGATGCTCTCCCAGTGCTCGTCTACGTTATCACCTAGTGGTAGACCTTGAAATCTACTTCTTAATTCAAATTCAAATTTTTCTGCAATTACTTTATCTTTAAGGCTGTCCGTGTTTATTTGAGGTTTGCTATGGCGTTTAAATTTGCCGTTTACTTTAATTTTCGCCTTAACCTTTACGCCTAGCAGATAATGATCGCTGTCACAATCGGCCCCTCTGAATGCTCGAACATTCTGAATTGAACTTTTATGGCGGTCATCAATAAGGACATGGTCAATTTGGTTGATTGTTACGCCATCCGGGGACTTCCAAGTACCTTTGAAGATATCCTTATGCGGGTACATAGTACTTTTAATCACCATAGCTTTAGACGCAGCAAAGCTGATGAGTCTCAGACCATTGTCGTTGGATATGTCGTGCTTGCTGTGTCTTCCTATTGTCGGTATAAAGATATCCTCTCGTCCCACTTTCGCATTGAAATCACCTAACACTATCTTAACATCAAAGCTCGGTATTTGCTCGTATACCATTTCAAGTTGTTCGTAAAATTCGTCCTTTGCAATGTCCTCCGCTAATTCAGTTGGTGCGTATGCATTTAGTATTGAGATGTTAAAGAGCTTTGATTTGACCCGAAGTACACATAGTCTATCTGAAATGGCATCAAATCGGATCACGTTCCCCATCACCTTCTTTGAAACCATAAATCCAACTCCTTTTCTATGTTGTCCGTTGTCAGGACCGCAGTAAAATAGTACAACTTCATTATCTACACTACATTCTCCCGTACCCAGCCACCGAACTTCCTGGAGGGCTGCTACCCCAATGTTATATCTCTGCAGCTCATTTTTGACTTGGTATACGGCGCCAGGTCTATAGAGAGAGCGCACATTCCACGAAGCTAGTCGGAAGTCCATTAGTCCATGCCTATAGTTGTTGGTTTTTGGATCAGATCGGTTCTTTTCTTGTGTCGGTTTCGTAACGATAATATTTTTCCGTGGGAGGGGTGTTAACCCGCCGCACAACCCCCATAATGCTGGAGGACCACACCCTACGTTGGTTAGCGAGTCCATCGGACTTGGCCGAGTAGTGTAGCTAGGCTGTACTACCGACCATTCCCCTATCCACCACCCAGGGGACGCTCCACTACGCCGTGAGGGCCAGCGCGTGGCTAACAAGTACCAATAAATATTATTTTAAAAATTGTAGTTATGTCGATTCGTCACCATATCCATTATCCCCATGATGAAAATCTCGTGAAAGGCGAGAAGGGCAAATCTAATAAAGTAACTAGACTTGGCTCACGACAAAACCGCCATGTGGGATGTTGATTCGACGATCATTGTGGTAGGGGAGTAGTGTGTCAGATTCGAAATATACATCCAATTCGCTCTCCGCTCCACGGCTAGCAAGACATCACTCATATCTTAATCTAACACACTCTAATAACTGCAAAAATCCGTCTTGGGCTCCCCTACCATTGTCCCGATACTCGTTGCAGCGAACGGTCTCATAGCAAAGAGTCTCGATTCGACCAACACCTTCAGAGACTCGCTAAGTGGCTAGATCAAAGGTCAGATACAGAAGGCGATAGTCTTGGACATCATGGCGCGGATAGTCCGTCGATTTCTTGCCCCGCGGCAGCTTGGGTCCTGCCCTGCTACTGGCGGCAAACTAGGTTAGGTTTAGGTATATTTTTTATGCGTATTTAAAAAAAAATAGTATTTTGGCTGATTATTTATAATATTTTTTGTAATGATAACGATTGCTCAAATTAACTTGAGTAATTACTTGTATAACCGATTAGTCATAACAAAGGTCTCCTTCGAGGAGCTCCAAAACGACAAGTGTGCCATCTGCATCCAATATAGCCATCTGTTTCCATATAATCTTGACCTCTAGTTTACGATAAAATATAGACTCGAATTAAAAAAATAATACTTAAATAGACAATCTCACGTTTTATAAAAGGTTTCAGTAGCAAATGCGAAAGTGGAAATTATAATATCCTCGTAAGGCTTTGAGGTCCTACCTTTAGGACTTAGTTCGGCGATGAAATTTAAATCATATTCAATTGGAACTGAGTTGCATTTTTTTTGTTTCGTTGAATTTTCAAACAAAATAGAATCAACTATATTCCTTGCATTATAGGTTCAAATTTCGATGGCAAAATTTGGATTTTAAATTTTTATGGTTAAATGGCCCTTAAGAGGATAAAATAAATAAAAATTATAATTAATATTTGTAGACAAGCTTGTACCATGGGTAGTAGGCGACGATATACATACGTATTATGTAATTTTATAGATAAATAAATAACATATACATAAAAAAAACACCTATGACCTAGGAACTAATATGTTCGGTGTTCATCACACGTATAAATGACCTTACCGGGATTCGAACCGGGACCATTGGCTTCATAGGCAGGGTCACTCACTACCCACTAGGCCAGACCGGTCGTTAAAATATACCGTAATCAACTGAACATTAACTTTGTACATTGAAAATTCACTAACCCTTCCGGGCTTTCATTTGTACATCTTACCCACATCTCGAACAGTAAATCTACACAAGACAGATATAGGAGACACGGAGGGATCTTCTACGTTAATATTGAATGTAAATACTGGAGTGGACGAGGTTTCCTTACAAGAATCTGCTGTTCGTGCTTTCATTTTGTTTGTAGTAAGTACCTAACTAGGATTGAATTTATTGTTTACTGAATCCACAAGGATTTGAAAAGCTTGAAATGCTCTTTTTGTTCACAATGATGGTATATTTACCAAGGAAAGCTCAATAATAATGCCTTAAAAACAATATTTGTTGTATCTATTGACTTTTGTATAGGTATATAGATAGACATGTTTCGAACCGATGCGAGTTTGATATTTTCAAAGAGCATCCGTGCAACATTACTGAACACATTAGTCGTCAGGCTGTCTCAACGGAACCTATCGAAAAAGTCTTGTAGATTGCATACAAAGGCATCATCGTACCGCACCGTAATTAACGTAAACAGTTTCCCGTCTATCCATGACTGAAGAAAAGATAAAGGCTATTTCTAGTCCAGGCTTTATAATGCCTTGGTCAATCGTTGGACGCATGCTGAATTGCTGAGCCCCTATGCCCAGTGGGACTTTGTACTGATGGTGATGAGTAAAGAGTGTACATACCTATAAATTCTTATCAAGTGCGTATTACCCTTGACATTGAACATAGAAACGACACGATTAAAACAGAAATACCCTTACTTTATATCTACATTTGGCAGTAAAAAAAGTCTGGGAGGTTTTATGCCTGGACTAAATCTGAATCATAACGAGCCGATGAGACGGCTGTAAAGTGGATTATATGGAACATTTCCGTCAGCCATTACCCCAGCTTGTTAATAGGCACCGAATTTCAGTCACGAACTCGAACAAACTTGGTCTTACATTGACGTTCCAGGGCTACTTTGGGAACTCGATAGACCGATATTGTGTTTTGTTAAGGCTCCCCGGTTAACTACTACATATACACGGAGTACGGTGTCAAACAAAGACTTCAGACTATTCGACATTAAGCTTTCGTGAGACATCTATAATATTTACATATCACGGCTACACTCACTTGACTTTGCGGACCCCCGATGGGTTCGAAACAAGTCAAGTGAGTGTAGCCGTGATATGTAAATACTTCAGCTATTCCGTAGTTGTAATGAATAAAATAACAATGTAGTTAATAAAAATGGAAATAACACAAATGCTGCAACAAACATATAGCGCAACAAAAATTAAAAGAATGAACCTGTTGTTGATTATTTTTCTTTGTATGCTATGATGTAAGTCATCAAGCAAAGTAACACGGTTAGTTTTGATGCTTGAATTCTTTTGGCTGTCATACTTTAAAAAGTTTCCAGCAAAAACTTCGAGCAAATAGCCCTAGCTTAACATTTTAAAGTCTCTCAGTCACTGCCAAGGTGCCAAGTTCAGAAGTTAAATCCGCATAGTTGCCTTTGCTGCTACTTTAAATAACAACTTGTGGCATGAATGTTTGATGCGAAACAAATCTTGTCAGGGACAAGTAAAAAGTAAAGGTGTCAAATTGCCATACTAAGTTGTGTGCCCTATCTTTGATAAATGCCACTTGGTCTTAGGGATATCTCAAGCGTAAAAAGAATACCATAACGTTATTCTTCGTAGCTCTCTCAATGAGCTACTAGATGCCATGTTGTCAGTAGTTACAAGAATGATGATAAGGCACGCGATTTTGTATAATTTCACCCATACGGTTGCTGGTTTTTAGGTATTCAGATGATGTCCGGTCTTTACAGGTCGACAGCCTTTATTAGGCTCTTCTAAACTTCCCCCCAGAAATTGGAAACTTAGTATATTTATTGTTCGTGCCTATTACTTAGCGACATCTATTTTGACTTCTAAAAGCGTATTAGATGATCGCTGTGATTTATAGACCTGAAAAAAGTATGGACATCGTTTATCGCTGTCCTTGTTACCATTGACTTAGAGGTCACCTAAGAAATGTATCCCTACTGAACTTTGGGGCATTAAGAAACCCCAGGCAATAAGAAAGCCACTGTGTGTAATGACCATTGCACACGTATGTCATACGACGTTTTTCAACACACTTGCAAGGAAAAAAACCGAACTTACATATTAACCAAATTTTAATTGTTAAAACGATTAGTTGTTAAGTCCAAAATCTGTCACACTGCCTGTCACTACTGCAGTTGACGTTGCATAAGCTACTAGATTAATTAAGAAGGTTCCGTCTCCATACATATCATTACCAATTAGTTACAATCTTAAGTATCTTAACTCGATCGGTAAATTATTACTCTTACATAAACTACATAAACGATTTTTGCTACTTCTGCTTGTGCAAATCGGTAGATTTTTAAAAATATGATTGATTGATTGATTTTTTTTTATAACCGCGCTTGAATAAGTCAAGGTAATGTTTTTTGCACAACTTGTGACCCTGCCACAAGCCTACGGATCGCTGGAATCGTCAGATTATTGGAATGGACACTTTTTATCAAGTGATTAATCCACTATACCTTAACCTGACGCGCTCACTGGAGCGCGACTTCTGACGGTCGATTTTTTTACTATTCTCACGGGGTGTCCTGGACGCGCGGCTTTGTTTTAAAGACTCATATATGGTGGAGATACTCAACAGAATGCAAGGTATCCCCCTCATGTTAATCTGAGAGTACCTCCGAAAATCCCCTCTTGGGCTCCTCTACCATTAAGATAGCGTTTGATAGAGCGCATTGCACGACTCCTCGGTACTCTGTGTGATGTAACTTCTAAATTTACAGAGATCGCAGTTAATTTTTTTTTTACATTATTAATAAATTTTAAGCTTTCATTTGAACTAAAAAAATAACTAAATAATCGACATATTTGTTTGCCTCAAAATCCCATCTGACTTTACTTCCGGTTTTCTGTAATAAGTAAAACAATTTTGACCAAATTCTATAAGAGTGAGTTCTTTTTATAATTTAAGACAATTTTCTTAATATTTCATTATAATTTCCCTAATTCCAAGAACAAAGTTTCAAAAAAGCCTCAAATATGATGAAATGATTAAAGAGCCCATAACTAGGCAATACATGATAGGAAAAAAATAATGCATGTACATATTTATGCTTTCTAGTACTCTAAGTGACCGGAAACAAATTCCAAGACCTCAATTTTTTCTTTGCCCGCTCGGCTTGGCGTCAAATGCCCCTTTGACATTCTTTATTCTATATTCGTCTCTAAATCTTTCCAAGTTTTCCCTGTCGACTAATTAGAGAATCTCGCTCACGTAACTGATCTCGGGAAACTTGCTACATTTATTATTTAACGTCTCTCCTGGAGAATGTTATTGCCTGGGCGATTGATTTCTGAGCCGTTGTTTGAACCTTTAGATTGGTTCGTTACATTATAAGGATTTTCACTGTTTACTGTGGGAGGTTTGCTTAAAATATAGGTAATATTGGCAGTAATTTTGGGGAATGGAAGTTTAATATAAAGTGAAGAGCAAAGGGAAAGGGATTAATACCATAGCAGAAATTGAGCAGAATTTATAATTAAGTTTAAATATTTACAAAGTATTTTACGTACGTTTTATCTCCCTAACGAACACCCTTGAATAAAGCATCGGCGTAAGACCCCGACTTGTATAAAAAAGTGCTTGATTATGGCTCTGAAAGTTCGTTTCGTTGTGAAATCTTCATAGAACATTTTGTTTATCACCATAAACTGAAATTTGGTTCATTTGGTAATTTAATTACTGTGCATATATGCCGCATTCTTTTCAAACATTGAAAGAAAAAAATACGTTTAACTGTAATTTAAAGCGAGCGTACATAATGACAAACGATTATGTTTTTGGCCAAATGTTTACAGATTAAAATCTCGACCGCGCGCGCGATTCAAAGTTCTATTTACATTACTCGCAGAGCAACTCGCTCAGGCCTAGGTACTTACTTATCGATACGTTGTAAATGTTCTGCGGGCAATATCAAGTTGAGATTTTGGAAGCTTGAAAGCGGCTCACACAGATGTATGCAGGATCGTACACTCGTAGTTATGGCCGGGTCAAGCAAATTGTTGTTTTTCGAAAAACGCCCGCTTCCAATCTGTTCTAAAACAAACGAAAGCCATGTGACGTGTGAGCGCTAAAACAAATGAACGACATGTGACAGTTTGTGTGGAAACGTGCGAGGGAGCTGGGTTGCTATCTTGCTATTGCTATTGCTTGCCGATTATAAGTGATCATACCAAGAGATCAGCTAAGTTTTCCAGTTCCAGAGATTTCAACGAAACAATATGACTTAAAGGGCATTTTTTGGTAAATACTTACAACAAGATAATTTAATCCGACTCAAACCCACAAAAATTCCAGTCAGCCTGTTTATTGGTAAATAAACTCCATTAATTTTGACCCCACACTTTCAAGACACACCTATGTATGTAGCCTGCGCACGCCTACCGATCCAGGACATTCAGGTGTGTTACATGCGCTTTGCCAACCCTTTTCAAATCTATATAATGTATACTCCTTTTTTCAAGAAGGCCATACCATTAAGTCTTGAGAAAGGCTAGTTCGCTTTTTCTATGTAGGCAATCGAAACATAACCCTTTCCGCGGCAGCCACCTAACCTCTATTTCCGGTTAACACCGTACGCTACATTCCAGGGGCGGATTAAGAAGGCGCGGGGCCCTTAGCACAATAGCTTGCGGGGCCCCCTGGTTCGAAAAAAAATATTATTAAGTGCGAGTCGGACTCGCACCCCGAGGATTCAGTACCATCACAACATTTTTACGATGTCTTAATATTTTTCGACTCGTTCTCGATTAGTTTTTAACATATTATGCAGTGTATTTTTTAGGGTTTCGTAGTCACCTGGAAACTCTTATAGTTTCGCCATGTCTGTCTGTCCGAGGGTTTGCTCCGCGATCGTTAGTGCTAGATAGCCGTAATTTGGCATGGATACATAAATCATGCATTGCGACAGAACGGTAAAATAAAAACTATACAAAAATTAGGGTACCTCCCATACAAAATATTTTTTCATTGGTTTTTTTTTGCTTTGACCCTATAGTGTGGCATATGGTTGGATAAGGTCTTTCAAAGCGAATAACGGTCTCCAAAAACCTTTTATTATAAAGTTATTACTTTCGGAAATAATCGCTCCGAAAGAAAATTTTTATTTTATTTTATTTAGCCATTATAAAAGTGCCTAATCTTAATGAAGTTGTTAGTTGTTGTTATTTTATCACAGTTCCTTTCTTCTATATAGGTTTCCTCCTTACCTTCGGTTTTCATCACCAGATCAGGTCGATAACATTGTATTGTCACCGATTTTTCCATAGTAAGTGAATTTTTAACAAGAAATTTTGACAAATGGTCAAAAAAATAGTTTGCAGAATTTGAACAACTTACGAGTATTGCAAGTTAAATAAAAGCATGTAGGGATACTGTTTAACTACATCAATATTAGGTATTAAGTTTAATAAAAGCTTGTAAAAATAGATGAAACGTGAGTCGGATCTAAGAAGTGGGAACTAATGGCTAAGTGAGCCAAAAAACAAGGCCGAAGGCTGAGCCCCACGAGCTGAATATCCGGACCAAACGATTTCGTAGCGTTCCCGTGCGAAGCTGAAGGCCAAGCTGCAGGAAAGCCTAGAATGAAACCAATGCCAGAGTGTGAACGAGGCCGTAAGCCGAGCTCCGTATAAGGGCGGAGGCCCGGAGCGTTCTATCGCGGCGCGCCACCATGCAAAGGCTGAATTGCAGGAGAACAGAGTTTGGAATTTTACCAATGTGATCTCGGCTCGCCTGCTGCTCGGCCTTAGTTCTTGCTCGAAAGTGCAACTTGCTGGAATGCTTTGGTTATCGGGCCCTATGTAGGGCTTTACACCCGGCCTACGCGAATGCAAAGCCCTGCATAGGGGCCCCGCTGTTTTCTTTTTATAACGGCTTTGCAGCAACTCGGCATATTTTGGGCGCTCGGCCAGCCGTAGAGGAGCGCGTCCTTTGGCCTACTACGGGCTCAAAGCTGATCATCATTAGGCATTAGCTGTAAGGTGCAATTTGTTATTTGAAATAATAAATAAATAAATTATCCTTCCTTGCTTTTCACTAATATGTTTTTTAACACAGTATCTTCTTTTGTTCGTTTCCGAGCTCTGCTGTTTCCTGCAGCTTAGCCATGCACAAAAGTTTTGACACACTGCACCTTCGGTTTTATGCTAAACTCTGCTCTTGGTCTTTGCGTAAGCCTATAAATTATTTTAATTAGGTATCGTCATAAAGAAAAATAGACATGATAATAATTGATCAATATTGTTACTGACTTACGAAAAAAATACATTGTAAATAAAATGTTATAGTACAGGATCCGCGGAGTGCGAGTTCTACTTGAACTTGGCCGGTTCCGCGTGCCGAAATCGCATGGTCAGAGTCGGTGCGCGGGGCCCCCCTGGGCGCGGGGCCCTTAGCATATGCTTTTTCTGCTGTTCGGTTAATCCGCCACTGCTACATTCTATGGTTTCATGGAAATGTTGCTGCCTTCCTGCATGCCGTTCAAGACCTGTTAAACAATAGTTCAATCTAACCGTACCTTAGCATTGTAGGTGGTCGTGTGTTCCAAACGCTGTCAAATACAGACTACACCAAAATGTTGAGAACGTTTTGTGAAATAATTTTCTATCACCACATTTCGGCTTAGAGCCACCAAATGCTAATTTACAAAATTTTAAAGCAAAAATGTGTACCTACTAATACTGTTTGTGGCGACTGTGGCGTTAAATGAAATGTATCTCTCTCTCGCTCCCAAATAAAGGACCAGGATGTATTTCTTCGACACATGTGACATCAAAAGAAAAAGTCATGTGTGGAAATGTATCGAGCATCAAACGTTAACGTGAATACAGGCACACGCCACATATGCTTCTACAGGCACGTAGTGGATAACAGATTGGCATTCGGATGGGGAGCTTTTTTATACAGATGTAGGTATTTATTTCAATTTCCATTAATTATTTATTCCAAATCAGAAATCAGGAGATAAGGGTAGTAGGTATAACAAAAATAAAACTTTTTCATCTCTCCTATTCAGAAAGTTCACCTTTCATAGGCTGATAGTCGAGTCGAAAATTGCATTACCCTAGGGTGGAAAGTATTTTTTTTAATTTGAACTTCGAGCAACGTCTGACGGCCATAATATATAGGTATGTGATATTATTCAGTTAAAAGCTCTTTTATAAGCGTTTTCAGACCAACTATTGTCGAAAATAAGTGTCAATTGCATTGGATTATTAAAAAACCGGATGAGTGCGAGTCGGACTCGCCCACCGAGGGTTCCGTACTTTTTAGTATTTGTTGTTATAGCGGCAACAGAAATACATCATCTATGAAAATTTCAACTGTCTAGCTATCACGGTTCATGAGATACAGCCTGGTGACAGACGGACGTACGGACGGACAGACGGACAGCGGAGTCTTAGTAATAGGGTAGTTTTTTTCCAATCGAAATGGCGACAATTCCAGTCCCTAATATCAAAGCTAATATTAATAATAATACTCGGTCGGTTATTCTCTATTAATGTATATTTTTATAATTGTTAAAATTTAACCGTAAACTTAAACAAATTAAATGTTACTATTGTTATGTCGTTTACCTATAAATAATAATAGTGTGAGTGAGTGATCTGTCGATACCCCCCGTCAGGGGGGTATGAGGGGCCGCTACCGCACAATGGCTGCGGCGGCTGTTGCGGGTCGCTTCCCCACCGACTGGTGGGGTGGTCTGATGGCCGTCATTTTGGGGACGGTGTGGGCAGCTGGTGTAGGCCAGCTCTTCGCTACCGATCGTTATCCAACCCCACGGCCCCTAACCTGGTGATACCGTTTGAGCGGGGCCAGGTTATGGAGCCGCGGAGAAGGCGACCGGCAGCTTAGCTGGCGTGTGTGGCGTGTTGAATCCGAATGTAGTGTGGTGAGCAGTGCTTGTCAGCTACTGCTGGTGTAGAAGGGCTCGGGGCAAGTCCCGAGCCCACCTCTCCGGAGGTCTGGTGTTGTGGTGCGGCGCGATGTCCCGAAGATGGTCCAGGCCGGCGTTGTCCGCGCGGTCAAACATGACCCGCGCGAGACGCTCGACGAACTCCTCCAGGCCGCGCCACTTCAGTGTCTCGGTGAGGGCTGCGTTGCTGACGTACCGCGGGCACTTGAGGATGGTCCTCAGTGTGAGGGTCTCCTGGCGCCTCATCTTCTCCTTGTTTGACCTGGAACAGAAAGAGTACCAGGCAGGTGAAGCATAAGTAAGTCTTGATAAATAATAATAATTCAGCCTATATACGTCCCACTGCTGGGCACAGGCCTCCTCTCATGCGCGAGAGGGCTCAGGCTATAGTCCCCACGCTAGCCCAATGCGGATTGGGGACTTCACATACACCTTTGAATTTCTTCGCATGTATGCAGGTTTCCTCACCGAAAAGCTAGTGGTAAATATCAAATGATATTTCGTACATAAGTTCCGGAAAACTCATTGGTACGAGCCAGGATTTGAGCCCACGATCTCCGGATTTAAAGTCGGACGTCATATCCACTCGGCCACCACCGCTTCACCGCTTTTACCTATATGTATCTGTTAATATTTTTTTCTAAAGAAATATAATAAACCTTCATTTCTAGTGTTTGACTTTCCTTATAGTCGAAATGAAAAGTACTTAGAGTGTTTAACTCGGGTAAAATCTCACCCTCGAGCTAAAATATCTCGGCTGATGTGGTTAACTTCCTTCCTTGGTTAACAATCTACTATTTATACCTCTCGCGTCGAATAATGATCCCTATGACAGTTAATTCTTAAGGTTCCGTACCCAAAAGGTAAAACGGGACCTTATTACTAAGACTCCGCTGTCCGTCCGTCCATCTGTCCGTCTGCCACATAGTTAGACAGTTGAATTTTTCACAGATGATGTATTTCTGTTGCCGCTATAATAACAAATACTAAAAAGTACGGAACCCTCGGTGGGCGAGTCCGATTCGGACTTGTTCGGTTTTATTATAATGGAGTAGCAGTCACGTAAAATGTTTGTAGATATGTTTTGGAAGTGTAGCCAGCACATTAATTTATTTAGAAATATAACATTTTAGTAAATAAAATACGGCAAAAATATACTTTTTTAATTAATTTTAAAATTAAGCCTAACGAAAGAGACTTGACGGAACTGTCACAGGAACCATCATTCGACGCGTGAAAAATGAAACATAAATAACATTAAATCTAGATAATCTTAATGCACCACTTCATAACATCTGTATCCGCCACATGTACAGTCAGCATCAATAGTAGCGGATGAAACAACGCGCCAAAAGTATCTGATATTCCGGATAACTTTTCTAAATACAGAAAAATCTCTAAAATTTATATTCAAAAGTATATCTTTTACAGTCTTAATTGTTCTACATATAGAATCACCACATTTTGTTAAGCTGTTACAGAATGGTAGATACTTTTGAAACCATGTTTGATCCGCTACTTTTGATGCTGACTGTACATAGATTATTCGAGTACTATGAGTAATGGTGCATCCATCTCACCTGCCAACACTCTCAGGATACTGCCATTGCCGGTCAGTCTCCGCATTAGTGACGCTGGTCTGATACGCATAATTGCGAAGAAGTCGTTTGTCCCAACGCTGCAAACATTCCGGCCGCACTGCAATGACGTGCATTTAAAGGGTATTTTAATTTTGAAATATTTCCATCTTAGCTATTCATCAACTCAATTGTAAAAACATTAAAGTGGTACTTGTGGAGATCGAGCAGTGGGAGGATCAGGAGCAGGAACAAAACAAAATGTAAGTAGATAAGTATATTTATTAAAAAATACCCATAATTATCATTAAATCGTCTATTGGATATTACTCGTATCGAATGACTTGCAGCCGAAATGATTCGCTTATGTACAGTAGAAACAAATGATTATTGGTATGGGTCAATATCCCTGTTTTGTTTTGTTTCTGATCACTTTGTCGCGATGTAAGTAATTTATGCCTTTGACAAAACAAATTTAAAAGTGTGGAGTCGCTTTACAACTATCTCTCTTTGTAATTAATATTTAATATGAGTGAAATTTAACATGCAAACTCGTTTTAGCTCAAGAAAAACTACTGCGTCATTTTGTTTTCGAGATCAAGATTGAGATGACGAAAAATGTAAAACTTCTGTAACCGCCGAAACTGGAAAGATAAAGTTAAGAAATCTCATTTAATTGTGTGACACATCGTATGAGAACAAAGTACACAATTAAATATTATTTTAATATGAGTTATTGCACTTTACGTTAGGAGGGCAGTTAAGCTACGATGACATTAATACGTATTCGTTTCGTATACAACTTAACGAGGTTTACTCATACCCACTAAAACCGGCTCCTAGATACGCAATGCAAGGTATCTATTTTGTGCAATGTAAATTTCGCTAGTCCATTTACTCCGTGTGCGCCATGTGTCACCTGTTACAGCGCTCTCATTTCGCTGCAAGCAGTCATTTCTATGCAAATTAGTCAAATTACATTTCGCGCAATTACTTTTACGGAAAGTGTTTGTTATTTCTCAGTATAGTTTTGAACGTATGAAAACTTAATGAATGAAAAGGAGCTTTTGAACAGATTCTTACGGTATCCGTTATCAAAATACTCAAGACATGTAGGTAGTTAGCTAGAATTAAGAAAAATAATAATAATAAAAGTTTTACGTTAATCTTTGTTTCTTAATATTTTTTTATTAAATGAAAGACCAAGATCGAACTACTTACCAATCATTGACTCTGAAACGTACCAGTTATTCTGTAGGAAATTCACATCTGCTTTATAATGACAATGAATGTTTCATCCATTGGTGAACTTATGTTTATGTTCTATGTTTGTAATGACGATGTATTTCGAAAATACAAATGCCAAAATGGGACATAATCGTGTATAATTAAGTTTTAAAATTACTTCCGACGTATAGAGGTCAGCGATATTTTGGTTTTGGGAGATAAGATAGACTATATTTTTCACCACACCAACTGGTAAAGGCTCTTTTGATTGTTCAAAAACTGATGACAAAGTAGCATTTTATCCACATGTGTGTCAAAGTAATCTAATGCAAATGTTAAGTTGTTTCCTTATGTTGCTTGGTAGAATTGACTATTAAAAGCATTTTGAATGATAAATATTTAATAATGTTAACTTGGATTTTATTTGTTTTTTTTTTTTTTTTAATATATATTTATAATTAAGGCATTTAAATCCCAACTTTCGGGTCCTTTAGCCCATGTGTTCAATCTGGCGCTCAAGTCTGGCACCTATCCTCATAGTTGGAAAACCTCGAGAGTCACTCCAATTCTAAAGGCGGGTGACAAGTCGCGAGCCGAAAACTACCGTCCCATCGCCATCCTGAGCTCATTTGCTAAGGTTTTCGAGAGTGTCCTGCACTCTAAATTGTACACTTTAGTTGATCCTTATTTAAATGATGCGCAGCATGGGTTCAGGAAAGGCCGCTCCGTCAACACAAACCTTCTCTCGCTCGTAAACCACGTCTCGGATAAACTGGACAAAGGATGCCAGGTTGATGTTGCATACCTTGATTTCAGGAAAGCATTTGACCAGGTTGACAACGATATCCTTTTAGAAAAACTGTCCGCAGTAGGCTTTGACCCATCACTCCTTCAATTGTTTGCCAGCTACCTGAAGGATCGTAAACAATTCGTTCGGCTCGGTTGCTTTGACTCCGATCTGTACCCAACAAGATCTGGTGTTAGTCAGGGATCCTTGCTAGGTCCCTTTCTCTTCACTATTATGGTGAATGATCTTTCGACCTGTCTGGTTTCCGGTAAACTTCTATTATATGCCGATGACATAAAAGTCATGGTAGATATCAAAACCCCGTCAGATTGCCAGGACATGCAGCATAACCTGGATGCGATATATCGATGGAGCGTTAAAAACCGCCAAAAAGTGCCATGTCATGAGTTTCACCCGGGCTAGGCTGGGCATACTCTCGAACTACCTCATCGATTGCAAGTCTATATCCCGCACTCATTCTATGAAGGACCTGGGGGTGCTCTTTGATCCTGGTCTTACATTTTATGACCATATACGCTCTCTGGTTGCAGAAGGGTTTAAACGCTTGGGGTTTGTTACACGTAACTGCAAGGACTTTAAGCATGTTGGTGTCTTCAAAGTTTTATACTCTGCTCTGGTACGATCCAAACTGGAAGCAAGCTCGTGCGTATGGAGCCCATACGAGACGACCTACATGCTTATGCTTGAGAAGGTTCAAAAATGTTTTCTGCGTACTCTCTTCAAGAAAATGTACGGGTACTATCCATTCATGTATCCGACGGCTTACTTGCAGGGTGCGCTAGGATACAATGCACTAGCGACGCGCAGACTGTTCGACCAGCTGGTAACAGTGCTTCGTATCCTGCGCGGTCGTCTGGACTGTCCTGAGTTAGTTGGCGAGGCATGTCGACTATTTGTCCCAGACGGGCGTGCCCGGTTTCGTGCTGACCGCCTGCGCCTCTTCGCGGTCCCTCCCGCCCGCACGGTCTCGCGGCGCAACTCGCCCGTTTGTCGAGCGTTGCACACGCTCAATAAGCTCGCTGCTGTGCAACACTCCTGCGATTTGTTTGCGGACGGCTGGACGGTTATTGAGAAAGATTGTTTAAAAATATGCGAGTTACTGACCTGATTTAATTATTTAAATGTTTAATGTATTTTATGACATGACGTGTAGCTTATTTTTATTAGTATTTTTTAACATATATAATTATAATGATCTTAATTATAAGAAATGTAATGTCTTAGGCTAGCCCTGTATTGTTACATTTTGTGGTTACTTGAATAAAATCTAAATGTAAAATCTAAAAATCTAATATTTTACAGTATTTTCATCGCGTTGGTGTGTTGAAAATTTTTGTGTTTCACTCGGTGGCAAAATTTGTTCCATGAACTCTCGCAACGCTAAAGATACTACTTTTCGAACCACTCGCTACACTTGTGGTTTAATTTTGCAATATTTCTCTCAGGTAAGTATCAATATTAGCACGAGCGGGTAAACAACAACTTGTAAAACAAATAACGATTGTTGATGTTGTAATCATTGAGTGTTTTTCATATTTCGCAGAAATTCGCTTCCCAGTTCCTTTTTAATTGTAAAAGTATCATAATATTATGCCCCAAACACTCATCGAAAGTGTGCTGAAAGCGCGCTGCGCTATAACAGGTAACACACGATGCACACGTGGTGCTCATTCCACTGTGCACTGCTGGCACAGCCATTCCCATGCAAATGAACTCTCGCGAAATAACTTTCCCAGCCAGAAACACTAGTGTTTGTAAATTGGATGAGACCACACAAACATAAACGGATACCTGCAATGCAGCAAACTTTACAGACCTACGCATCCTGTTGAAATATTTCATAAGCCGGCTCGAGCGAGAAGCCTGCGTTTCAAACGGTTTTTACAGCATCCCCGCGTAGTAACTCGTTAATGTGTGGGATGGCGGGTTCCGTACCTACATTAACATCGCCCTTGTGTTGTGATTCGTGACATCATCAAACAGCATTTTGTCAAATATAGTAACGTCATAAGACGGAAATAGGTGGTGTCTGTTTGAGTATATACTGAAGAAAATTGCGTGCCATCTTGCCAAACTCAGCTCTTTAAACTAAGGCGTATAAGGTACCTGTTCTTTAAATACAGTTTTAAGTTCAAAGGTTAGGATTAAGTTGTAGGTATTAAGACGACATTTTATGTGTGAAGAAAAGCAACGGAAAGAATTCTTTCTATGAACTTTACTGAAAATATGGAAGACAAATGTATGGCAACGTATTAAAAAACTCGCTAGGTTATTTTCCACATACCTATTTAGATTTATATCATACTCGCCTTTATACGTAATAGAATACAATGCAATACCTACTTCATGCATGAATTATATGATACAGCTTTAAACCACTCTTTATTTCTTTTTGCCTTTATTCTTGTGCACAAAATGGCTGGATAATCTTGCTCTCCGTCGTAATGCGAGTGGGTGGAATTAAAAATTCAGCTCGTTTTCAGACAAAAAAACGTGCCACTTTTAAAGGAAAAAAATTAGTTTGCATATTTTATGTCTTAAAGATCGGGCATGACCTTCAAGATTAAAAGTACTTAATACATTCTAATTTACCAAGATCGCTAGTCGTTTGAAAAACCTGCGTTGAATCTTTCAGGCTGATCCTTTGTAAGTATGTAATTTTGTCCGCTTTTAAGGCAGGGAAGCGAAGGAAGTATTCGAAAGTAGGTTGCAATAATAGCGACGACGATGTTTCGACGGGCACGTCGCTCTCTCCTAACCGGTGCGGTGGGCTGAAATTTAGAATTCGTAACGTCGGGACAGGATAGTGGCGATGTAGCCTAGATAGCTTTGGAACTCAGGAAAATGTTACATATTTTAGAAAAAGATTTTGAATTAGTCATATGGAGGTATAGGTAGAGTGTGATTGGGACTGTATTCCGAAACGCACTAACGGTTCTCGGTTTCGGCTGATGTGTTACGAGCTTCATGTCACATTCATATTGGGATTTTATACATTAAGCAAGCCCCCTTATTCATAAACGTGTACTAAAGTTACGAAGCCACTAATAATCGTTTGTCCCTTTCCATCATACCTATATGTCGGAAAGGGACAAACAATTATTAGCGGCTTCGTAACTATAGTACACGTTTATGAATAAGGGGGTAAGTCCTTAAGCTAAAGTAACGAGAAACGTATAAAAGAAAAGATACACATTTTAGTGTAGGTGAATTAGAAGTAAAATAGCCACCTTTTTATCATTATCAACATGATTTCTTAATGATTATGTGTCCCGGTTTCCACACATTAATTTTCAATAAATGTGGCTTTCAAAAAGTGGCTTGTAAATAAATATCCGAACTTTCGTATAATCTGAGTAGACCACCATAACAGCAACTTCGTAACTTGTGTTTATATACAATCATATTTGCTACCAATCTTCAGTCCATGTTAAGTTATTCAATGCCCGGAATAGACCCACAATGAACGTAGTTGTATCACTTTCAATTATAACTAGACCTCTACTATGTGTAGGTGATTAATTAAAACATGTATTCGTTGTTAGTATGTTAGCATTCGGCGAATGACTATTGTATTATATAATTTAAACTGATGTGTATCATATTAACAGTTTCGAGCCTATCTCAATCCCGAAGAGGACCACGTCGATGGCCTTCAGGGCCAGCTTCTGCTTGTGTATGGGGTCTTTGATGCCAAGAATGTTGCTTAAGTACTGCATGTTGCTCATTGCCAACTGCACTGCCATTTTCAAGAGAGCCTATCACTATTAATAGTGCTACTAAGCATTTACCAGTTTCGGGGGATTTTGTTGCATATACAGCGTGGAAACGCTGCTAGTGTGATGAGAACTTTTGGGCTGGATGCGATTTGGGGCGGTCATTGAAAATGACTTCATTATAATAATTAACATAAGGGAAAATGATCGTCCCGATCGCCGATAGCTTTATTGTTTGTGTGTAACGACGCTGCCTGTTGCTGCTATATGGTTGCACCCACCTGAAGAAACTTACGTTGTGGATTTCAATTTGTCAACCTTGTAAATTACCTACCTAAGTAGAATATTGCCAGTAATACGAGTACATTCTTTTTGGTTTTAATAAGCACGCGAGTACATTTAGTATTTAGTTGTATGTGGGTAATTAACTAAGTATAACAAATACGATAAATCAGTGCTCCAACCTTTCCAATTACCTGTACCACTAGTGTAAATTTATTCGATAGCGACACGTGACATACGCGTTTACGTTAAGTCTCATTTCGTATGGGAATTTGAGTTTTCAAAACATCCCGCTTGGCGCGCTGTTTCTAAATCCCGTACAAAATGAGACTTAACGTAAACGCGTATGTCACGTGTCGCTATCGAATAAATTTACACTAGGGGTTCTGGTGACCTATTAAGGAAACTGGTCTACCCCCTTAATTTACATAAAAACATTTCAATGCCATCAATACTAGCAATGTACGTTTGATCCTACACAGGCACCCGCAGGTTCAAAAACCACACTATAGCTGCTTAGAATCTATTGGAAGTCTATAAAACGTTGTGAATAGTTATAACAAATTCAAACCACCCACAACGTACTTTATATTAACTACCTGCACTATGTTGACGATACCTACTGATATTGAATTAGTTATCGCGGCCCGATCCGTTAAATCACGTCGGATTGCGCAAGTTAGTTGTTTCCAATCTCTCCGGAAAGTTTGGAACACATGCTGCCGATCAATGGCCGTTCGTGTCGCCGATATACCGATATGAGCTTGTAAGTAATACAAGTGTATCGAATATTCCGTATACCTTTTATAGATTTTTTAATAGCTACGAGTATTAATCATAATCATAATCATTTATTGTATAATTTTATAAATTACATGTCAATTATTTACGAAAAAAATATGAAATAAAAATTAATAATATAACAATCATTAATATAATTATATACTCTGGGTATAACTTATAATTTCAGATTTAAAAATTCGTCGATGCTGTAAAATGTGTGCTCGAGAAGCCAAGTTTTTAATTTTCTTCTAAAACAATCTAGAGAAGGAGCCGAGGTGATTGACACTGGCAACTTATTATATACGGTCGGGCACATCACGTGAGTTATCTTCTCAGATATTGCGAGGCGTCGTTTTACTGGCAACGTTCGATCCACCATTTTGAAAATTGTACTTTTACTGTCCTGACAAATAAAAATCTAATTAATAAGTTTTGTTTTTTCCTCGCGGATGTGTTGATAAACGTCGTATGAAACGCGTGTGCATTGGTCATTACCCACATTGTCTTTCTTATTGCACGCTCGCTTACAGCTCGCGCGCACAATATCGCCTCGTGTGTAATGACCAACTTATAGTTAGGGAGGCGAGGTAGCTACATGGCGTAATTCAACGGCGCCGTCGAGACCTATCAAAATCGAAAGATCAAATAATTTCGAAAAGAAAAGCTCGTATGATAAAAACCATTTTAGCGGTGGGTTTGGCGTGTACGGTTTTTCAAAAATGTTAAAAAAAACAGTTACTTGGGCATTCTCGAGCGCGTCAGATATTCATACTACGTATGCCCCAAGTGCCTCTGATAACAACGGTATACTAATCTGCCGGTTTGCGTGGTGGGGGTAGGAATATAAAGTAGTCAAAAATTAAAAAAAAAAATAATTACTCGAGCGCGTCAGATTTTCGGAAGGGGTGTTAAGTAGGCCCCAAGGAAGCTCCCTTTAAAAAAACTGACGATTTCGGCGTGACGATAAGTTACGATGAATTTTTGAAAATGCAAAAAAAAAAAGTTTTCTTGAAATACTCGAGCGCGTCAGATTTTCATAGGGGAGGTTTATCTCGGCATCCTGAAAGCATATTTTCTTAATCTGACAAAAATGTTGGTGGGTTCTCTTAATCTGACCGAAAAAGGTTTTTTGGTTTCTTTTTTTTCCTTTCTTTCTCCTTGATAAAACGGGGATTTTAAGAATGACAATAAAGCGATAGATGCAACCAACGTAAATGTAGAAGAAATGTAGTACGAATTGTATTATTTATTGTATAAAAAAATGAAATGATATAAAAATTGTCTTATAATTGTATTGTTATATATGGCCTTCTCCTCGACACCGGGGGCGGCCCTAGACGCACTGCTGGATATTATACCACTCCACTTGCAGGTGCAAAAGGAGGCTAAGCAGTGCGTCTACAGAATATGCACGCTAAACAGGCCAAAATGGCGCTCTCAAGCTTTAACCAAACTAAAGGCCTGGGTTTTTGCAAATAGAACCCTTAGCATGCCCACCGATGACACGCACACTGAATGTCATTTCACTAAACTGTACACAGTAGAAATACCTCCTAGAGACAAATGGACCAACGACCAAATGTACGTCTAAGAGGGAAGCCATATTTGGTACCCGGATGGTTCCAAGAAAGGCATTGATGTAGGATGTGGGATCTATGGTGAGAGACCTAAGCTCAGAGCCAGCGTCAGCATGGGCACACAGGCCTCAATCTTCCAGGCTGAAGTCTACGCCATCAACAAATGTGCGGAGATTAACCTGGATAAAAACCTACGACACCAACATATCTACATCAACTCAGACAGCCAGGCTGCTCTGCTGGCACTAGAATCCCTTGAGTCAAACTCAAAACTAGTCCAGAACTGTAAAACAAACCTCAATGCACTGACAAACTCCAACAAAGTCACACTTAGATACGTACCAGGGCACTCCGACTCTCCGACATTAACGGAAACGAAGAAGCGGACGAACTTGCTAGAAAGGGCGCAGATACACCCCTGGTCGGCCCAAAACCGATCTGTGGAATCACAAAACGGGATGCATATTCACTGCTCAGCAATTTAGAAAAAATAAGGGCAAACGATTGGTGGAAGTTCGTAAAAGGACAAGAACACTCGAAAGCTCTAATCAAAGGATTCAACAGCAAAACTGCTAGGGAGCTTCTAGGGCTCAAAAGACACAAAGCCTGCGCGGTGACCAGAATTTTGACTGGACACTGTAAATTGAACAAACACATGTTTCAAATTGGAAAGAAACAAGACGCGACATGCAGGTTCTGCCATGAGTCAGAGGAGACTGCAATGCACATTCTCTGCTCCTGTGGACCACTAATGTCAAAAAGAAGTACCCACTTAGGGCGGTACGTATTGCAACCCTATGAGGTACACAACATTACGGCCCAAAGAATCTGGAATTTCCTGGATTCAACGGGCATCAGTAATGAACTTTAAAGGGCTGTCACAATAGACCAATGCCTGGTCGACGTGGCAGTCAAAGGCCCACAAACTACAATAATAATAATAATTAATATATATGACCTTTACATTTTTGCTCAATACAATTCATCTTCTTCTTCTTTCACATAATTTAATCATCGTTATTTCATATCAATTATTTTTAACACCCTCAGTTTTGGAGATATACTAAAAAAAACCGGGAGTTTGAGTTTTTATGATGCTTCAAGTCAAAAAGTTTAAACTTTGGACAAAAATGTAAAGAGACCTTTTTTGTGTATAATAAAATTACCTTTTTTTTTATTTGCAACGCGTTTTTCGGAAGACGAAATGGCTCCTCCACACTTCCGGTCATGCGGAAACCGGCAGATTTTGTATTTTTAGTAAGGTTTACATTATATTCTTCAAAATAAAATTAAAAGAAATCGCGCTCGAGAATGCCGGATTAACGTTTTTTTTTTACAAGTTCGCGACCCTATAACTCGGCGGCGTCAAGGACTTATCGTCAGATTAGTTAAATTTAGTCTTAAAACACTAAAATCAACCCCCAATATCTTAATCTGACGCGCTCGAGTATTTCAGACTATCGATTTTTTTTTACTAATCTGATCGTCTATCCTAGGCGCGCGTCTCTACATATAGAGCTAAATACTTTACTAGGTTGTTCTATTAGGTCTAAGGTATCTCTCATATCTTAAACTGCCACGCTCGAGTATTACCGAAAATTCCCCTATTCGCCTCCCTAACTATTAGCACACTTGTAGCACACGGTATAAAAAAAAACAACTTTCTTATAAGCCATCTAGCACTTAGTAAGTACACTACATTTTTTACTTGGGATCTTTGCTTCATGATGCTTCAACCAGCTACGTAAAAACGGCGTAGCGGAACAATCATAACATACATAAACACACACAAGTTTAACGAAACACTTATTTTAAATTAATGTTGCTCGAAAAAGATCTTATTTCATGCAATTGTACTGAAGGACAAAGGCCTATATTGTTCCCACGGGAGTTATGGATTGTGAATAAATGCAGTAACTCCCTAGGCAGTTATAGTTTTTTATTTTAAATTATGTCACTACTTCATACAAACCAAGTAGCATAAATGAGTTTTACTTTTCAAATACTGAAGTTTATAATTTAATTTATTTTAAACTATTTTAATAACCGTTTTACATGATTTTTAATCGTGGCTGTATGCCGAATAGGTCTGCGCATTCGATAAGTAACCTGTCAAGAAATGACAATATGGCAGACGAATGTTTGATATATCACCGTATTTAAGAATTACCTTCGCAAGTGTTAAGTGTGATGAAAAATATTGTGTGTAACTCCAGGGGTAAGAATATTGCAAACTCGGGTCTTTAATTACCTCCAGCTTGTGGCTGTCGGTAATTATCACCCTCGTTTCCAAAATTTCACTTACCCTCCTTCGTTGCAAAATATACTATTGAATGATAGGGTTCTTACGTTACGGATAATACCCCTTGTTATGCTAATGTGAACGGCGCTTATTTATTATCTGTGAAAAAACCCATAAAGGTAGAATTTCGGAACAGGGAACGCCGAGTATGTCAATCAACATGTGATTTGAAATGTTCTGCCACTTGTCGCGTACGAGCGCGAGCGGTGGGACATGGGTCGAACTGGGTTGTTCCGAGTTGTCAACTCCAATTTCAAGAAGATCGGAATAAGTAGGTATTGGGGAAAGGCTATTTTTAAGTATAGTCATTGACGGGTCAGTATTTTTTTCTAATGCAGTACTCTAAACTCCTTATTTTCACCAAGATCTCCTATCTTGATCCCTCAGGGGATCCTGGTGAACTCTGGAGTTCATTAGAATCTGTCATCTCATCACATGGCCATACCACCGTAGTCGGCTTTCTACGAGTTTTTCTTGGATAGGTTTTATGTTGAAACTGCGTCTTATATATAAATAGTATGTAGTTGTTTCTGACATGATCATAGTAAGTAACAATAACGATACATAGTGATTTGTTTTACAAGTGGGCAAAATTGCTGTTTTGTATTGATACCAGTTTTTGAAGAATAAAGATAATCTTTACGAGCTAGTGTGGTGAACAATATTTTTTTTACGTCAGTGTTCGGAAATGTGGCAATAGATGGTCTAAAACCAAGCTGGAAAGTAGGCAATAGCTGTAGCACCTGAACTGTGACCTGAACCACCACTACTACAATGTTTCATTGTTATCATCATCTGTCATTGGTGATCATTGTTATCATCATCTGTCATTGGTGATGGTAAAAGGTATTTTTGTGGCGAAACTTTTTCTTTAAAAAATAAATTAGGTTATTCTTAGGGCTAATTACTTGTTTTAAAAAAAAAGAAACTTCAAAACCATTCAGTTCACGCTTAAGGCGTTTTTACTTTTGTAGCTGTTTGTGGTTTTTTAGTAAACACGCTTCTGCCACGCTTCGTATGCATAATTAAGATAAAGATAAGTTTAGAGTCGGTTTGAAACGAATAACAGTAAAAACGCCTCTCAAAAGTCATAAAAAACGAAACGAAACGGAAACGCTAAAGATGGACTCGTATTATTTGAGCTAAGATTAAACTTACGCGTCCATCTTTGAGCGGTTTTCCGGCCTCTCCTACAATGTACTATTGTTTTTTTATTAGTAAAGTATACCAATGATATTTTAAAAATTTAATCATCATTTATTCATCAAGGCCACCTATTTGCCCAGATATGCAGTAAATTTGAGCGTATTATCGAGTCCTCTAAGTAGAGACCGCTATCTGGCCGCGCTCGAGTGCTGGATAATGAAGTGGTTCGGTTCCGATGCGGTCGCAATGGGACGTGTCGAGTCAGTCGATATCAGTGCTCTCGGACTGACCAGTTTGATTTGACCTCGTTCTAGCATTAGGTACTACATACAATTGGAGAGTAGAGTTGGTAAAAACTTGAGACAACATATGAGTCTTAACTAGAAGGGCTGATATAAGAATAAAAAAAAAAAACTAGAAGAATTGACCCTGAACTCTGTTTGAAATTCTATGTTGAATTGTAAGTCTAGTTCTTATTCATGATTTTTGGAAGCGGGAGCAATAGGATAACGCTGACGGCGCTGCGCCGACCGCCATACGTTTATTGTTAACAGATGTAACAGAGTAGGTACCCTTGCTTTTGGGGCGTTTCAGAGGGCATTTTAAATTAACTTTGGCTGCCTATTACTTAAAGGATATTAATAAACTGTTTGAGATCCTCGTCTTATTACTTGGACTTAGAGATTCGAGATTGGTATGGATCAATCATACCTACTTTTAAAGAAATACGTCTAAACATGGACCTAGAATACTAAGGACGTAGTTTCGCTAAAACACAAATAGGCAAATAAACATCATCCACCAATCTGCCGTCAGTAGAATTCAGACGTCACGTCAGTGCATTAATGGTTCGAAAAAATAAATTAAATACGCCCGCATGCGTGGTCGAATGTTGCAAAAATTATACTGATCGAAAGAAAAAAAGAGAGGATACATTTTCATACATAATTTAATCAGTTATCACGTTATTTTTCGTAAAATACGATAGTAATCTTGTACCTAAAGCGGAGGGCGCTCTCAATTTTTGCCATACTAAATTGAACCTTATCCCCGAGCTCCAAAGGTGTTCGTACCAAACTAGAGTGTACTCAATCCGCCTAGGTATGCATATGCATTCGTGACACACATACATTGAAATCGTTTGCCATGGCAGTGTCACAGCTGGTCGTCAGTGGCGTGGCCTCTGTCAAATTGTTCATCTATGCGCCTAAATAAAAAGATATTTCCTAAACTGCGTCCTAATTTTGGATATAAATATAGATCCGCGCGTGCTCGGTAAACAATAGGAATGAAACTTCGGTTTTATTGCTGCCCACCACTCGCCAGTCACTTTGTGCGTGCCGATATTCGGCTGATACATAAACATAACTCATATGTGAAAGCCCAAAATCAGAGGCTATTTTCTATTTGTATGTGGTTTTATTGGTATGTTTTTGTACAGCTAGTATTTTATTGTTTCCGTATTTGTGGATGTTATGATACTGGCCGATTGGCAGTATTATTTTTGTGGATATCTTATTGATTACTTAGGTCTATGATTTAGTTAGGAAAAATCTTAAAGCATTATTTGTTTATTTGACATCTGGTTAATATTATCATCATCAACATTATTGATGTGCCTAGTTTGGAAGCGGCGTGTATTGAGTAGTTACGTTAAAATAAAATATCACATGTAAAACCTCGTGTCGAAAATTCAAGGGAACAAAGAAACTTTGCAACTGACACAAAAAAGCGGGCGGGTATTATTCAGAGACGTATAAAAGTAGCCTATTCCTAGCAATCAATCGACGTTCTACTGAATAAATCACTCTGGCATTTTGTTCTTGACATGCAAAGTATTACGAAGTGAAAACCGACCTGAAATTGAAAGACTGGTCCGTTATCCGTAGATTACCTCCACAAGATCGATTCTCGTTGATGCATGTTCACCTCGTCAGGAGACCGATCATTTACCTATAGCATCATCCTACACGATTTTATTAATACGATTAACTATGTGCTTAAACCGGTTCTGTTTGGGGAACTATTTTTGTTTACAAGCGGTGAACCTCGATGTGCCTGAATTGTGTGGTTTGTGGCATTTATGGTACCTATTGACCATTTTTTTTTGCCATGAAACGTCAAAGCTATAATCGGAGGGTACTGCATGTTGTAGATTACGAGTTTTGGAGATTAACGAGCGTAAGGTGTCGTACCCTTCCTTGGCTTGGCTTAATGACGAACTGTAACTTTTCTAAATTCGTAGGATCGTGCAGTTTCTATAGAGAAGCAATCCTTGGTTGATCCGTATTCAAGTTCCCATTCAGCGGTGGCGTGTGCAATGTGTCTACATCAAGTGGCATTTTATGTGGAACTAGATCGCCGTCAAAGGCTTAGCCGGTAAATGTGTAATGTGTCGAGGTTTCGCCCTGTTTCAGTGCTGGATTGTGAGATAGATACAACTTTTTAATGTGTTTAACCCATTTATTTAGCGTTAATGACGACACATTGTCGTTACGCGAGTAGAGTACGATGCGATTGCTACATACCGGTGTGCTATACCTACGTCACGAGCGCAAATTAACAATGAATAAGTTTAAGACCAGGTTCAACACTAGAACTTAACGAAGCTCACCGGCAGAAAAATGTTCAGATTAGAAAGAAAGTTAAGTTTCCTAATACCTATAGTCCTCGGGACATGGTTAGTAAAACGCAAATTAACCATCTGTATCATGTACTCGTGTACTTCGAATATGTGTCTTGTCAGCAAGTAATTTGCTCAAATGGGCCGAATTTTGTTCCAGGTATAGAAGATACATGGGTATCGTATATTTTGCCTTTGTAATACTTCGGATCGTTAGTAGCGTCTCCTCCTTTAAACTGTGTGGTCCACTAAGTACTGTGAGAGAACGCGAGGGTTTGTTGATTCTGGTGGACACCAGATCTGATGGAGGTACCTGTTTATTTTCAGAAGCGGGGTGGCGCGCGGTAGCAGCCGGCACGACGCGATGATCGGCCACATGCGCCGGCCGCGCGCTCACCATGCGACAGCCCTCGACCGAAGTAAGTATAACTAATTATAAGGGAATATACCTATTCGTAACTCTTAGTGTGCAAACTGACCAGCGTGCAAACTAAGTAGATGTTCGAACGGTGGTCCAGCGTCCATTAAACAAATATAAACGAATACCAGCGGTCTCAGTCACTGATCAAATCCCTTGGAAGCTCGATGCTACGCTACACAGTTCCACACTGCATAGATGCGCTGTTGGACGCCACTGAGGCCGTATACCTACTTATGAGAAATGCTAAATGAGATCCAGAAACCTACTACATACTGATCCTCTAACGACCGATGTTTGACAGCGGAAGGTCGCTTACTAATCATAGTCACGTTGATAGATGACACGTTCTGTTTCTCGCTTTCTAAGCTAGTCCGTCTCAATTATAGCGACTGGGTCACCAAAAAGAGCGCACCCGAAAATTTTTGTGATACACTTCTGCCATTACTATGGCTTACCAAATACTCAAAGTTGGTGAGGGTTTCGGGATCTGAACTATGTTTCAGTAATTCTATATACTAAGAAGTTCAACAGACTGTTGTTGTAACCAAGACACCGTGTGGGCGACTTCTAAGATTTCCGCAGTGAGCAAACTTTTAATTGCTCCAAACTAACTTGGTATAGTTAGTAGTTAACGCATCATTAGAGATAAGGAGTTCGAGTTCTGGCTTAGGGGAGTAATCAGAGCGCTAGGCTCCAACTTGGATAATAGTCCGCGTTAATATATGAATATATGTACGTAGATACAAAGTTGGTTTTACTTTTTTACCCGACCGCCGAATATCTGAGCATAAAAACTTCAACTTCAACTTCAATATTTATTCAGCAAATAGGCCACAA
Organism: Cydia pomonella; assembly: GCF_033807575.1. Lineage (NCBI taxonomy): Eukaryota > Metazoa > Arthropoda > Insecta > Lepidoptera > Tortricidae > Cydia > Cydia pomonella. The sequence goes on from NC_084710.1 coordinate 14,167,089, forward strand.
GGGCACTTTTACACGTCAACATGGAATTTACATACAAGCAAGAACAAGCACATCAACAATTAACTATAAAATACAATTCATTGAAAATATTAATGCAAACTACTTAAAGTATTATTGTTTAATGAAAAAGTAAGTGAATTATTATTATTACTTAGAGATGTATAAAGTCTCTAAATGTTGAATTACAAAAAATAACTAAAATAATAATAATACTAGGTAATAGACTTGAGAGACTCTCGCTAGGTGGTTGGATCAAGGGTCAGATGCAGAAGGCGGTGATCTTGGACACGGCGCGGATAGTCCGCCGGTTCCTCTCTCTGCGGCCCTAACCACCGGCAGCTTGGGCCCTGCCCCGCTGCTGGCGGCACCCTAGGTTAGGTTTTTTATAATGTGTTTATATCTTTTGTATTGTTTTTTAAGTGTTTTTATATTTTACTTTTATATACATATTGTAAAAATCCTAGCCTAAGAAAGGAGATAAATAAAGGAAATGATAATAGAAACAAACAGAAACAAAATTATTTTAATATAAATAAATAAATATAAATATATATTAAATTATAAATATATATAATTATTATAATTATATTATAATTCTTTATATTTTAAATTATTTTAATTATTTTAATTTTAGAATTTATATTCTAAAATTATTTAGAGGTGTAAATATCTCTAAATGTCAGAGCTAAATGACTTTTATCAAATTATCCTTAGAGATGTATAGAGTCTCTAAGAGTCAAAATTCCGTATAATTAAAACATTCATTAGGATGAAAGAAACATACGAGAACCAAATGAGGTGTCTCACTGTAATTCTACTCAAAAATAAAGTTAGCTTAAATAGACCAGTCTCCACAAACAGCACCCGTTCACGAGTATGACGCGTATCTCAGCCATCGCCTCCCTCAACCTTCATTCGGGAAAGTGGCGACCCGATCAACGACGCCACTGTAAGCAAAGACTTTTAAGCGAGCATTACATGTTCAAGCTAACGGGGTATATTAATTTGAAATTTGAAATTTAGGCCTTGGAGCCTTTTATTTGTCCATTTCTTTTATTTTATAGTTTTACTGGACTACCCCTCTCGGAATATCGTCTACAGTGTAGAAATGTTTGCATAACAGTAACAAAATAATTTAATTCTACTTACCTACACAAAAAAATTTACTTGCGAACGTTAGTAAGATATTGAGCAATAGTACAATTGTGCAACGAGGGGGGGGGGGGGGGTACGTAAATGAAATTTTGCAAACGAGGTCTTTAGATGCACGACAGCCGCCCGGAGTTACAATATTTTAAGCGAAATAATTCTTATATACGGTCATATTTCAAACATTCGTCCGCCATATTGTCATTCTCTGACAGGTTGGGCATCGAAGGCACAGACCTATCTGGCATTCAGCCATGATTGAAAATTCTGTAAAAATATTTTAAATTACTATTACATGAATCAAATTAAATATTTTTAAAGACTACTAGTATCCAAATCCACCCTCGAAGAAATACTGTATGTTGCGCCCTTGACATCTTCATCACCTATATAACCTTATTCGGTAACGTTCCAGACGGTCGACAAAGCAGTATGCACGGAGGAGACAGGCGCGGCGCGGCTCGAGGCAGTGCTGGTAGCGCTGGTGGAGCGCAAGGCGCGCGCGCTGCACGCCGAGCAGGCGCGGCGCCGCCTGCGGCATCCGCTGCTGCTGCTGCTGCGAGACCATGTGGACGGTCAGTACCCTATAGCCTACACAACAGAGAGTCGCCGTAAAGTATATCTGTCTTACTCTAACTATATAGTGGTATGCACGGAAGAGACGGGCACGGCGCGGCTCGAGGCGGTACTGTTGGCGCTGGTGGAGCGCTAAGCGCGGCTCCGCCTGCGGCATCCGCTGCTGCTGCTGTGAGACCATGTGGGCGCTCAGTACCCCGTAGACTACACGACAGAGAGTCGTCGTGTACTATATCTGTCGCACTCTAACTGTATAGCAGTATGCACGGAGCAGACGGGCGCGGCGCGGCTCGAGGCGCTGCTTGTGGAGCGCAAGGCGCGGCGCCGCCTGCGGCATCCGCTGTTGCTACTGCTGGGGAGCCATGTCGCTGGTAAGACACCTCGCAAGAACCAGTGGTGTGTGGCACTGCAGAGCCAGATATTTCATCGATTGCGAGCCAAGATGACAAACTTTGATAGACAACACCAATCAAAATTTAAATACGTAGGTAATGTATGCAAATAGTGACGTGGCTTTTATTTATTATTATTATACATTGTTTCTTTTTGTTTGGCATTTGTCGATGTACGATTGTCATCTTGGCTACGCTCCTGGTCCAGGCTAGGTAAATATTCGCAAGAAGAGCCGTCACGAGCTGAGGGTGTCCCAGCTACGATCTGTAACACGGTCCCTATTCATTGTAACCTGAATATTCATTTCAAATATTTTTTTAAGAATTATTGAGTATCGGTACTAATAAGTAATAATAGTGATGTTTGGTGTTTCAGAAGAGGCGTCCATGGTGGGCAGTCCAGGGGAGGTGCTGCCTTCTCACTGGTGCGAGCACGAGCACCGCAAGCATAAGAACCTCAAGCTGCACATGCACCCCGAGTATGTATCTACATCATCAACTACCTATAGCCCTAATTAATATTCAGGTGGTTGGTGCTAACTTTAGTTTGGCACAAAAAAAAAAATCGTTTATTTACTTATTGTAATAATAAGTACAAACCAATCGTTATCAGCCAAACCTTCTTACCATCCGCCTGAATTAAGGGAATTAGTACCCCTAAAAATCTTGCAGTATGGAAGCAAACCAGAGTCTGTTTTGCGTGACATCAAACCTATATTACAGATTCGGCTTATAACAAATAAATGTATGACACTTTTGACGCTGTATAAATTGAACAATAATTCGCGGTAAACGACTGGCTGACTGAAGTGAAATTGCGCTGTGGCTGCACCCGACGCCAACGACCTCGCGCGTGTCGGCGGAGCTTATACCCCTCACCGAAACACCCGTTGCAAAAAATCGAGCGCGCAGAACTACGCGTTTCGCTTGCTCGCGCGCGCAATGCAATACAAGCCGCGTAGCCAACGTTACAATCGTTAACGCTCCGTAGCGCGTTGTCATCTCTCTCTATCACTCTTCTTTATTAGTGCGACTGTGACAGTTGCGTTTCGTTCGCCACGGAGCGTGAACGATAGGCACGTTGGCTACGCGGGGTCCGTCTAGCAAGACGACTTGCCCCGCACTGACTATACGGTCGAGAGCGGGGGAATGGTAGAAACCTAGGCGGGATTTAGGCTAATTTTTTTTCGGAATTGAGGCATAGTTCTATGTATTTGCAAAAAGCAAGAAAACCAAATCATTTTACAATGTTTTGTGAGAAAGATTGTAAAGTTTCATATATTTTCAATAAAAGTTGCAGTAGTAATAAGGATACAACTAAAAGAAATAGGGGTGACTTCAAGATTTTTTTCTTCACTTATTTAAATGAAAATTGATTTCCAGAAGCAGCATATAGAATAAGCATATCATTGCTCATATCTTGTAGATTGTTATATATTTTTTTCTGCTCAGAAAGTGTCATATTTAATATAAAAAATGGTTCAGAGTAACTCAATTTTACGGTATTTTGCGGGAGGAGAAGCCTTATAAGTTCGTCCCATTCTCTAACTCTAAAGTAATAAAACATATACTGGCCACCAAAGAATAGTTATTTGCTTTACCGGTCACTTATTTGCACTAAACTGAATGATGATGCTTGACAGAATACCTTTGTTATTTAGTTTTTCGCTTACGAGTTTCTGGTGGTTTCATCTATTAGTTCGAAGGCAAAGTTTTAAATTGACGACGACTTTCATAATTTAACCCCTTGATAAATATTTATTCAAAATTGGTCATTAAAATAAAACACAATACAAATACTCTTTATTGCACACCGGGATACAGAAAACAATAAAATGAATACAGCAACTCAAGAAGAGGTAAACAAAGTCTTAGGTATATCGCTAAAAAGCGATCACTTTCAGACAATCTTTACAATCCCCGCCGAGAAAAATTGGTTCTGTGATTTCCGTGATTACCCCGCATGAATTTTCGTTGTAGCTAAGTACCAAAGTAAGATTGATTGTTTAATCCCATTCTAACATGGAACAGTGTAATGTTCGACAGTGAGCTGGACAGCCCGGAGGCGCTCGAGCTAGAGCGGCGACGGCGTCGGCGTAAACGGCGACAGCGCGCCGCCGCCGCCGCCGCGCAGCCGAGAAAACACCGCACGCTACTTGTCTCCGCCATCGACGAACAGGCTAAAGTTATACACGTAAGAGATAGCTCTATATATTTCAGTCCTGCGGTAGCTGCATGGTTGCATTTTCATTCACCATGCCAGTCACACATACTTGTTAGAACGTGAAAGGCGATAAAAATGCGACTGTCCCTCCCGCTGGACAGTCCAAAGACATTCGAATTGGAATGGCGGGTTACCTATAGCCACTTCGATCATTATTGGTCCGATGTTTCATTTACCAAATTTTCATTTGACCAAAGGAATTTCTTTCTAAAACCGTCCAATTTTAAAAAGAGCTACCAATCTAACTTAACCTAACATGTAAAAAAAAAAAATTTCAGTCATCGCCTCCCGATTGATATTGTGTCAGGTGATAGTTTAGATGCTATTAAAAAACTGTCAGCCGGTTGTATCGCGGTCGAAAGACTGTCAGCTGATCACATTGAACATGTAAAAAATACGCGCCATCTAAACTATCATCTGACAAAGTATCAAACGGGAGGCGATGACAATTTTTTTACGTATTTGTGTGGCTACCATTCCTCAACCAACCAACAGAGCGGTAGCTGACGTCCACGAGGATTCATCATACATAGCCGTTAATCACTACACGAGTTATCGCCCGGGAGGCGATTGGTCATGGAAATCTGTCCCTGGCTCGCGGTCTAATACTAGTAATACACAAATACTTATTAGTAAGCTGGCAAAATGGAGGCGCTCTTCGCGAACTTCGGTCTCTAAAACTTATTGACATACTTGGACATGTAATCAGTGTTACAAAAATTTTAATACGCCTGTTAATCTCCTTTTAAAATTTTGTTGTTCATGTAATCATCGCACAATTTTTTTAAATAGTACAATGAATGATATGTGCTCTTATTATTCACAATATTAATTACAGGCGCTTCACTCGTTGACCTACATTATTTTTCCGGGGCAACATTGATAACAAAAACTTCACGCTTCGAAAAATTCAAAGAACTTGTTGATTATCTTATATATAAAACTTATACATATGAGTTTTTCGACCTAGTGGCGACCTCTGTTGTAAATTAGTGGCAATTTTACAAGTTCTGTACATGTAACTTGCATACAACAGTAACAGCAAATTTTTAAAGTCGCCATCTCACGGACTATGCATAACTGCGGTATACATTTTGTGAACTGTGAGAGACTTTAGTTCTAAACGTTATTAACCAGATGGCATTGTGAGCGATTACATACCTTACTAGTCTTTCTACCCTCTACTCAGTTTGCATGAATATACACTAGATGTCATTACTTATTTGATGTGCTTATAATTATGTTTTGAAAATATTTGAATATACTAACGTCAAAGAGAATTTAAAATTAGAGGTGGATTTTCAAAGTAAATTTTGTAGCCATCGCTCGAAAAAATGCCGCCATACCTTTGGCCTATGCTCTAAGAAGGCGCCACTTTTTGATATTTAACAGATATCAATGAAAGAATAAGGATCCAAGTCAAATGGTGTTCTAAAATAATTTAATCATGTGTCGAAAGATGGCAGTAAATTTACTGTGGCTACAAAATTAACTTTATAGACTTTATAAAGAATCTACCTCTGTTTCAAATGTAGTCTTTGCTAGCAACAATGAATTGTATCTCGTTTAGTAACACAATGATAAATAGAATTTGATGTTCTGATATAAAGTTTTTTTTTGAATAAGTTTAGTTTTCCCACGTTTCCGGAATAATGCTATACGTATACTACGGTAATTGAATATAAATTAAACACCTTACTTGTCGTGTCAAAGTGCTCTTGTGGCCTATTTACGAAATAAATGCTTGAGTTGTTTTTTTTAAGGAAGAAATTATAAGTAAGGTACCGTAAACAATGATATAAGTTGTCTTTTCTTCCCGATTATTTGTTATAATTACTCCTAATAGTATAATAAATTATTTGTTATAATAGCTCCTAACTGTTGGAGATTTATAAAATTGCATGGAATTGGTTTTTTGCTCCTACTTTTTAATTAAAATGTAAAATCTAAAAAAGTCAATCGAAGCAACATATGTGGGGTTGATGTACAATAAATGTTGTTAACGTTATGGAACCGCAGCAGCTGGTAAAGGCCCTCTTGATTGTTCCAAAACTGTGGGTAAGTTGCATTTTTTTAGGATTAGTACCAATACCTATTCCCGCCTTTTCCTTATTACCAGACATAGAAGTTTTTATGGCAAAAACGAGTGCTTGTGAAAATGAAACATCGACGAATAATAATATCGATAAGTCAGTCATAGATTAATAATTAAAAGATGTAAATTCTAGTTGCTGTAATTTACCGGGAAATTTCAAGAATGCAAATCAATTACAAATCCGACCATAATTTCTTTATTAAATATATTAAGTATTTAAAAATAAAAACGTAAACAGTTTCAGAATATAAGAAAACTACCAATGGGTGTATCAAAGAAGATATCGAACGTGTTGTGTATTTCGCGGTAACATCGATAATAGACATGACGATATTTGATTTTGTCAATCACCACAAAAACTTCTATGTCTGCTTATACCTATTGATTTTTTTATTTTTTTTGTCATAAAATAAAAATGTAGCAACTGCTAAAATGTTTATTATTGTGTATTAAAATTATACCTACTAATTGTATCAAATTTGCTTTATTTAATGTTTAAATGTTTGAAATGAATATAAATATTGTTAATAACTCAATAGGTATAAATGACGATTAATGTTTAAAATATTATCATTACATTATATTAATCCATTCAGTTTCACTTTTTTAAGACGCGTATACATTAAGGCCATTTCAGATACATCCGACTTAAAAATTGGATTGTCTATGATTTTAGATTTTTTTCCGATCAAAATGTCAAATGGCGCCAATTCCAGTCCCTAATTCTCTTAACCGTCAATTTTTTTTTTAAATAATGCAATGCAATACGGAATATTACGCGAAACTCTGCGTAGAGGGCGCTACTACCACAATCCATCACAATCTGAGGGTCTATCGCGAAACAAGAAAATCGAAATTTCTTTATCTAACCTCTCTATCACTCTTGCATATTCGAACGATGAAGAGGCAGATAACTAAATTTCGATTTTCGAGTTTCCCGGTAGGCTCTTTGTAAACAAACCGCCTTGATACATCAATGTCATATTTTATTATCGTGAAAATTTTGTCATAAAACAGTTTAAGGCACAGTATGTATAAGTTACTCTATGGTTTATGAAAGGTGTTAGTGCTGCACTCTGGACGCAGAACATTGCAGTAATACTCCCTATTGAAATTTAATTCGATAATACTTGGACTGATATATGGCATATATGGCCGTTAGCCGTTGCTCGAAGTACAAATAAAAAAATACTTACCAAGCTAGGGTGGGAAATGCAATTTTCCACCCGGCTATCAGTCTATGAAAGGTGAACTTGCGGAATAGGAGAGATGAAATAAATTTTTCTATAATGTCAATATCCAGATAGAAAATAGGGACTACGTTTGTATGGAGATGCGATCGTACTTACACCATCTTCTCTCATTCTCATTGAGCGTTTGAGTGAGTGAGACGGTTTTTGAATTTTTATTTTACGTAAGATTAAAAAAACGAGCAGTTCGATATTTTTTTTTTGTTTATACTACGTCGGTGTCAAACAAGCATACGGCCCGCCTGATGGTCTCTCCTGCTGTCTCCAATTGCATTGCAATTACGCATTTTAGAAGCAAAAAGCGGCCAAGTGCGAGTCGGACTCGCCCATGAAGGGTTCCGTACCATTTATGACGTATTAAAATAGTACATTACGATACAAGTGCGAAAAATAGGAAATTGGAAACGAGTGGCGATAAATTAAAACACGACCGAAGGGAGTGTTTTAAATCGACACGAGTTGCGAATTACCTATTCGTGCATGTATCGTACAACGTTTTACAGTACATATGGTACCCTTTAAATGTTCGACACAGTAACGTAATATGCTACTTCTCGCACTAGTGCTATAAAGTAGCCCCATATGTACTGTAAAAAATTTTTTTGAGTTTCAATTCTAAGTATGGGGAACCCCCAAAATTTATTGTTTTTTTTTTTTAAACTACTTACTAGATCTCGTTCAAACCAATTTTCGGTGGAAGTTTGCATGGTAATTTACATTATATATATTTGTTACATGGGTGGGGGGGGGGGGGGGGGGGTCACATATTACCACTTTGGAAGTGTCTCTCGCGCAAACTATTCAGTTTAGAAAAAAATGATATTCGAAACCTCAATATGATTTTTGGAGACCTATCCATAGATACCCCATACGTATGGGTTTGATGAAGAAAAAAAAATTCGAGTTTCAGTCCTAAGTATGGGGAACCCCCGAAATGTATTGTTTTTTTATTTATTTTTCTGTGAAAATCTTAATGCGGTTCACAGAATACATCTACTTACCAAGTTTCAACAGTATAGTTCTTATAGTTTCGGAAGAAAGTGGTTGTGACATACGGACGGACAGACAAACAGACATGACGAATCCATAAGGGTTCCGTTTTTTGCCATTTGGCTACGGAACCCTAAAAACCGCTACAATTTTTCAAAAACTCTGCTGGCTGAACCTACTGCACCTTAAGAGGGTTTCCTATTCTTGCTTTAGTCTGTAAGAAGACTAGGGAGACTTGATACTTGGTCCCCTAAATTATACATATAGTTAAGTTAAAAATTAAAAAATAAATAATTCTTCTACCTATATGTTGTCAAAATCAGAACATTATAGCGATTGGTTTCTTTTAGGACGGTTATTTTTCATTTATTGGCAATTAATTATGGTTTTATAATTTAAGTGACCAAGTCTTCCCTAGGATCAAGTCTCCCTAGTCTCCCCTAATTATTTCTGAGCATGTGTAAAATGCCCGTTGAATTGTACCAGTTCCGAGTTTGAAATTTAGTTAGATTTCAATAAGATCGGTATTCAGTTTTTCGTATTGTGAAATTTAAATAAAACCGGTACCTATTGAATTTTTCGCTCGGGTTGAGTATTTTAATATAAACAGATCCATCCAGAGAGATTCTCTTTTTGTATCCATATACGAACACGTAGTATACTTCCCACTTAAGAGTCTTAAGACGACTGTGGATGACTGCTTCTTCAATAGTCTTCAACTTTATATTTACTTAGAAGAAGGCGACTACTTTTGCATAATAAAAGTGAGTACTACTACTAGAACTACTACTACTACTACTACTAGTACTACTACTACTAGTAGTACTAGTGACTTGTAGTGCAAATCTAAAGAGATGCATTCAAAACACTATTCTTTACTTACTCATAAAACACTTAAAAATTTATCAAACAATATAACCCTGACAGTTAAACTTGCAATGTAACCTGAACCACTAAGTAAACAATTAAGTTCATTATTGTAAACGCTGTTTATTAAACACACTGATGGAAAGACAAAGTTTAAACGCAATCTGCTTTGAAGTGCAAAGTTCACGCAAACTTTTGAGGGGTTAATTTTGAACTCCAGCACACGAGGGCGTGTCAGTATTATTTTAGAAAAGTTAGTAGGACGAGGGTTAATGCTGGAAACTTGATATTGTTTTAGAGATAACCTCGATTTAACATTTAGGATTCAAATTTCGATATGACTTGGATATAAGACCTGTACCGAAAAAAAAAACAGTAAATTTCAAATGGCTGTAGTTTTTCTTTCTAAGTAAGATGACCACGACTTTTACCGTGATAATACGTCTTATTATTATATTATATATTTCAATATAAATAATTCTGGTTTTACGTTATGCGACGTTACACCGGTAATTAGAAGAGATCACTGAAAATTGATATTTTCCAAATAGCAAGAACGTTTCGAAACACTTAAAATTACCTCGAAGTTTCATACTTTTGATAATAAATAACAAATTTAGTATGTTGTCTCTTGAATAAAGGCCTTGAAGCGGCAGACCTCTAGGAACAAGTGACCCTTGGCCCTTCAGAAAGATTGCTAATAGAATTTGCGAAAACGAAGTATGCCTGTGTATATTTATCGTTAAAACTCGGGTACATATGCGGCTTAAGTGGAACGAACTACGAAAGTCAGTTCAGTTCTTCGTACGAAGGTTAGGATAGCTAAAGACCGTTGACCGTTTTGTTTTTGCATTAAGAAAGTTAAGGCAGGGTGTATCCGTTGAAGCAGCACTCACGGCCTACCATGGCTATGTTTCATCCGTCCTCAATTATGGCCTTATTCTATGGGGCAACTCTGTGGACGTTGAAAGAGTTTTCAAAATACAAAAACAATGTATACGCGCAATTGTAAATAAACACAAATATTATATTGTAAATGCCTGGATAAGTTGTAGCTGTAAGCCTATCTTTAATGAGCTTAACATTCTTCCATTAGCCTGTATGTATATTTTCAAAATATGTTTATTTATTAAGAAATTTCTAAATTATTTTAAGAGAAGGTCTGATGTTTTTGCAGTTAACATGAGGGCACCTTATAGAGATCTTTTAGACCAGCCACGCTGTAGGACTGAGATTTACAAACGGAATGCGTATTACATGTGTATTCTCGTTTACAACAATCTACCAACAGAAATCAGGAATCTTGAAGGCAAAGAATTCAATAGTACCCTTAGAATTTGGCTCCAAGATCATTGTTTCTACAGCATAAAAGAATTTTTGTATTATAAAAACATGATGACATTGGCTTGAAAAATGTAATGATGATTAATTCTTTGTTTTCTTATTATTTGGCATAATTTTCACTAGGAGGGCTCACAAATAGCAATAAATTGTGTATAAATGTATATAATTAATGTGTTGTGTAAATAGATGAATGTTGTATTATTTTAAGAATCATTTTAAAATTTGCATGCTGTCTTGATATAGCGGATAAAGGTGGAACAATTATTAAACGTATTTTAGACCTGTAACTAACCCTTTTTCTGCAAATAAAAATCTGAAATCTGAAGTAACCGAAAATTTACGTTATTTATTTCTAAGCCAAGTCGAAAATCACACAATTTCCTTCGTACAAAAATCGCATTTGGTAATTGACGAACAGCAGAATAAGAACACCAAACGTGCCGTCCTCTCAAATATTATTGGGCTCAAATCTAGAGTTTATTAAAAGGGAAGAATGAAACAGACAAAAACCATTAACAATTCCTGCAGGTGATGGAATGATGTAAGCAAAGATGAAAAACGGGTCCGTAAAAAGCTGCCACTGATTGTGCTAGGAAGAAGCTGCCTATCAATCCTACAGATAAAAATATGATTAAAAAGACTGTCAATTATGTAAATTAAATGTCGCTTTTTATCGTAGTTATCCTAAACCTTAGTTTGTTCTCAATCTCATCAGATATTTTCATTTGAAGTTTACATTTTTTTTCGGTACACCCCACTGCAATATCTGTGATTGATATTTTTTAGAGAAACTTCGTGATCTAAACTAACAACCCGAACTTTAGAAGTTCGGACTCTAAGATACGTCAAATATTAAGACACTGAAATATCCGATCCATATCGTATTTAGCAACATCTGCGCCTGATGTCAGCAGTTGACCAGGACGCTCTGCAAAGAGTACAACGACAAAGAAGAATCGTATCTAGACCTAATATTTGACGTATATTAAAGTTTGAATCGGGAATAGTAAATAAAAAACTAAATTACCAATTATGTAAATTGGGCTTCATATAGAGTCTGGCTAGCCAAATATTGTTGACAGATATTTCCATGTGGTATCACTAATTGTCTATGATTTAAAAAAAGCTTAAAGCCTGTTGTCAATTTATGTCATTCATTCAAATTGTTTTCGGTTTATAAGGAGTTTATTTTAAATAATATTAATAATTACTATACCGAGTGAGCTCCGGAAACTATTATTTAAGCTCATAAATAATTACGATAATGTGCGAAGTCGACGTGAAGCGTTCTATAACCAAAAACTGCTATGATAAGTCGTAAACAATTTAGTAGGTTGGTGCTCTATTAATATTTTGATACTTTAAGTACTAGTTCTAACATGTACCTATAACTTTTGATTAAGTACGTGAATTTATTAATACCTGAATCTCATGAACAGGGCAAGTGTGTAAAGAAACGGATAAACTGGAAGTTCAGGAAAATATCAATAAAATCAAAACATTGGAACGTAACGAGTTACTGAAAACATATTTAGAAGAAATCTGTGGAATCACTGGTCAGTAATAAGTTGATAAGTATAAAAATATAAAATATATAAAAATATCTTCGCGAAACATGTCTATATATGTCTTTGTACTTTACATAGATGTAGAAATTACGTGAGCTGACTTTGAGTGCACGTCAACGTATATTAACTTATTTCATTAGGTAACTTACGTGTGCACAGAAAATAAAAAATATTTTCTAGTATCAAAACTATAATTCCTACTACACAAAGTGTGACCAGCCCTAGATTTTTTGAATTTCCCGCCAAAATATTGTGTAATATTTCAGTAGCCAGACTCTACCTACTTACTTGTACTCGTACTTACTCATTTAACATCACATCATTTAATAGCTTGTCAGTTTCGTCATCATCATGTGTGTAGCAATGTTTACCACAAACTAGTCTTCAAAGTAGGTATATTACTTATTAGTATGAAGATCTATCTTGCAGTAAGTCAAATACTATGAGCCTACGTACTTATATAAAATATTAAGGAATTATGCCTGAAAGCAATTAAGGCACCGTGGAAACGAATAGAAGTATATTATAAGTTATATACTTTTTTTTATTAATTAATTATTATTACAAGCTTTTATATAATTTACATATTCGACACATTTATTTCGATGTAAACCATGGAACTTGGTATGTTTGCCAAATTTCGAACCTACAAGTAACGGGGCGACTGTAAAACTCGAATACGTACCAGGTACCAGTACCAGCATGCCTAATTTTCGGACATTTGAACCATTTTCCTAGAATCCATAAGGAAAAAAAAAACAAACAGGTTCTGGTTTGCCTACAAATAGGCCTAACTATAATATTTATAATGATATACTCTTATTTATTATATAGGTAGCTCCTCTACGCAAACGTCCTTCTCGCATTTACTCAAAGGCTAACTGGAAGAGATCCCTAGAAGAGATAAGTTCGACTTAGCTTTTCCTAACTGTCTGTTACTTGTATTATTTGTTTTTGTAAAGTTTTTACTATTACTACTGATCCTACTATTAGTACTTACTATACGTGTACTATTAGGAGTGGTTAATATTTCGACACAGTTTCTAAGTGTGAGGGCCCACGGGTTAATTGAGCTGAAATTTTGCGAGGGACCCTACTTATGAGTAGTGACAATGTATTATTATGTTACTGTGTTTATTTGATAGGTAAATTAGTTAAGTTGAAAGACTGGGAGTAGTTAAATTTACGCTGTACATTCTAATAGTACGTTACGATACAAGTGCGAAAAATAGGAAATTCGAAACGAGTGGTGATAAATTAAAACACGACCGAAGGGAGTGTTTTAAACCGACACGAGTTGCGAATTACCTATTCGCACATGTATCGTACAACGTTTTACAGTATATATGGCCCTTTAAGTGTTCGGCACACTAACGTAATATGCTAATTTTCGCACTAGTGCGATAAAGTAGCACCATATGTACTGTAAAACATAGTAACTAAAGTGGAGTTCAATAGAAATGGCAAATAATGATCATTCATTTCTTAGTACCTTCGCACTTTTTGTAGACATATTAACTTACTTAAATCTGTTATTTATATCAGTTAGGAACTAGTTTAAATATTTGTTGATATTTCAATGAAAACAACCATCGTAAAACTTTTGGGTCTACCAAAAAATATGTCATATTTGTTTACATTATTTGCCTTATCTATTGAACTCCAATTTACCAATATGTTTAAATGTTTGAGTGTGACCTCGTTAGAAGTGACGTTATCAGGTAATTGATGCATGTACAAAAAAATGAATAGCGTACCAAAAACCTTACATCAAGAACGTTTTAGCTTAACAAAAACTTTTACATCATAATTTATAAAACTGCTTGTAAAATCGAAACTCACGTGAGCGCGACGGCCAAGTTCGCAATAAATGTTACCCTTAAAAGGGACCTATAAATTGATTCCTCTCGAGAGGGGGTGTGGGCGCGCTGTAATAGCTTAATGCAATTCTGAGGTTCACTTATGATGTTGAGCGTCAGAATCTATTTATTGGTCGTATGTACGTCCGTTCCGTAGGTAATAATACCTGAATACATTGAAGTTGTGTCGTAGAATTGCGTATTATTTATAGATGTTATAATGTTAATATATAATTGTTACAGGTTGTTTTTTTTTATTACCAGCAATATTTTGCAACGTGAACATATAAATCATACTGAGCAACTGACTATGGGAACAATACCGAAATTGCGAAAAAAATTGTCTCTCATAGAAAACATCAAAATCTGACCAGCCAAAGTGTATGAAACACCCAATTCTTTTTTCTTAATTTCGGTATTTGGTCCCACAGTAGAAGTTGATCAGTATGACTTATACATTCATCTCGTTATATAGTGTATAGGTTACTTTAATAGATTCCAGTTTTAACAGGAGGAGTGCTTCTTTATAAAAAATAAAAAAATTAAAGGGAAGTAATCAAATGATGGTCTACATTTTTTTTTCAAAAATCAGCTGGTAAGTAAAGGGGTTGGGTTCGTTTGGTTAGACATTTGCTGATCAAAAGATTTTCCAGGTAAACAATTTTTCAGGTAAATCCAAATGAAATAATCCGCTTTTATTAATACCACGACGCTGGCAAACAAGCATACGGCCCGCCTGATGGCAAGCAGTCACCGTAGCCTATGGACGCCTGCAACTCCAGAGATGTTACATGCGCGTTGCCGACCCTTAAAAAATCCGTACACTCCCTTTTTTCCACTCACCCACTGATTGCTTATAAAAATTTGATGAATGGTTGATCGCTTACTGCCGATCAAATAATTAATTTGCCAACCAAATCAATTTAGAGCAGCTCAGTATGACATTCATTGTGAACTGGTTTAGAAATAATATATATTTTGGCTGACCAAATATCTATTTTTGTTAATCAAAATAGGAATATTTAGCAGATCCCTTAAATGACACCCTTTATAAAGTAAGAGTTTACTTGAATTTCTCTGACACGCATTTTCGGAGCCCAACTTATTTCATACTGAAGACTTTCTAATGATTGTTATATACCTAAACAATGAACCGGAGTTAAATTTTGTCGGAACCCTGACGCGATGTAAGTCCCCTCAACGCTTCTAACTTTCTATAACTGATTTTGTAGTTTAATTTACGGGTCTGTAGCATCGATATGGGAACATTTGATGGGTTATTCATTACACACTGTAATATACAGACAGTTAATAAAATTGGTAAGTAAATGAGTAAACACTTATGTGTGATAAATCTTGTGTTGCTACGCGTAAACGATTTTAATAGAGCTGTCTTAAGTCATAAATTATGATAATCGTCAATTTAAAAAAAATTACAGGTGTTTTATCTTATTTTCGGTCGAGAATAAAAATCCTTTTGACACAAACTAAGGACAGAGAGGGTTATGAAGTACTAAAAAGCCACGTGTCGAAATAATACTTCCATAAAATGAGTAACTATGGAAAAAGTAAAATTAGTCCTATCTTTAAAATATTTTACAAAATTAGTTTAGATGACCAAAAATTTTATTGGCTTGGCTGAAAATAATAAATCCTTCACCAAATAATGTTGTCAGAGCATTTCACCTGAAATGTCACCCCACTTACCGCTTCACGAATAAAATGTTCCACTTTAAATCATCGTCGAATATCGTGCCTGGTGTGAAAAGTGTTAAAACTGTCCGTGTCCTAGCGGAAGTATTACGAATTATGACATCGCATTAACCGTGTCTGATTGTGGAGGGTAGAAATTTTATGTCTGTTAAAAAAAAAAGAGTTAGCTGGCAAGGGTTTCAGGCGTGACTAGGTATGAGTATTTAAGAAGTGGTTATTAGTAATCCATGTCAATATTTTCCAGTGAATTCATTTTAGGAAAGATGCTCGTCTCGAAAGCTTTTTTCAGAGTGTTAAGAAAGAGTAGGAGTTTAAGAAAACTAGGGTTTTCTAAAACTAGAGAGAATAAATACAAAAATATTGTGTTGCAGGCTAAGCGAACTAGAGGCCCCCAACGACGGATTTGGTCATTATTTCAGGTGGTGTACTGGCAAGTCCTAAGAACACTCTATGCTTAATATCAGTCCTCGATCTTCTTTTGTTTTCGAGTTATTCAGGATAATGTAAAATAATCAGCGTATCATTGAAAGTGGCATATTTTGTAAACTGTACAAGTTAGATTAACGAAACAAAATTATATTTGACAATAATAAAATAGGCTACAAAATACACATTTTTAACCCACGTCATGTACATATACTTCATTGTGTAAAAAAACAATTTATTTTTCTTCAGATTTATTTTTTTACTTTTCGCGGAGGTACACCTCCAGAAAAAATATGCATGGATAGCCACCAGTACCCGCTACATACACATATAAAAATATTTGCGTAAATCTTCGTGCGTCATGTCAAAAAAAAATCGAATAAGTAGTTAGGAGCATATGTAAACAAAGTACTAGTGCAGGGTGTAGATAAGTTAGTATGTAGGTGTGTAACCTTTTTTTATAAACCTATTTATAATGCATCGACGATGACATGTCAACGTTGATAGTGCATAGTGTTCTTAGGACTTGCCAGTACACCACCTGAAAGAATGACCAAATCCGTCGTTGGGGGCACCTCTAGTTCGCTTAGCCTGCTAGACCCTTTTTCGTTCGCCTCAGCGTTAGTGCGGCGGTTCATTATTGTGATAAAAAAATCGATCAATATCAATAGTCAATGGATTCCAATCCCTATTGTTTTGCCCTACAGGTCCTCGACCCCGACGAGCTTCCTCGGCGGGCCCGCTACACCATCATGGTGACCGCGTGCCTCCTACTCTTCCTCTGTCTGTTGTTAGTCGGCGTCACCTTGCGGATGGCGCCTCTCATTGATGATATGGGTAAGTACATAACTTAATCAAGCATCAAATGCTGTGTTATCACGCAGACCTGTAAACGGAATGGTGACCGCTTTCGGACGAAAGGAGCGCCTGACGACACTCGGAAGATTGCGGATATTCCATTTTCGAGGGTCTTCTCAACTGTATTCAAGTATCTTATGACACAAAATTTCAATATTCTTTAGGTATGATTAACTTTTCATAACAGTTGCCATATATTCGCTATGTCGCGGGCATTTGCTGAAACAACTAAAATTTTCCTTCTTATTTGATTCAATCAAGGGTCCATTTATTTTTCGTCGGAAGCGATTTTATTTGAAATTGAGTACCTCAATTACTGCTATTGTACTTTTTATCATCGTTTAATGGACGTTTTATGGACACCTAAAGAGATAACTGTGTCGCAAGCTATTTCCGACGGTAGATGAAGCTGTTAGAAAAATAATATAATGTTTTACACACGACAAGTAAAACTGTTTTATGCCGCAATTACCTGACTTTAATTTACTTTATTTAAGCAATAAAAACACGGCTTATGGTTGCTCTTTGATAATTGTCGCCTACTTACTTAACTTTATTAAAATTAGAATGAATATTAAGTAACATAAGTAATTAAAAGCCAAGCTCTTGTCGGTGGTGCAATCGCCACTGTTGTGTCATCGTGGAATATGGCAGCAACTTCGTTTTTCATGTGACTGAGATTTCCTCTGTAATTTTTTCCCTAAATGTTTTATCAATTTTTTTTTATCAAATTTCAAATCAACATAAATAAAGAATTACTCATGCTTTCACAGTTAACTTTATTTGAGCATTCCTATTCAGAATAAATTTAGTTATGAATGAAATTGTGGACTAGAGTTTTTCCGTATCAGAATGCTGTACAATAAAGTGCACGGGAGGCACATTTTATTATAAAACCTGTCGGTTCCTGTTTACTATTCTTCACCACACCAGCTCGTAAGAGCTCTTTATTCTTTAAAAACTGATGAGAAAATTGCATTATATCCACAAGTGGCAATGTAATTTGAAATCAAAAGCCACTTAGATCTTTTTAGAATGTCATGATGTGGGGTATAAATATTTTACTCTTCACGTCAGCATCTCGAACAAAGGTAATTTTCTGCTTAAAAACAGTGTGCAAAATCGCATTTTGTTCACTGTTTTTAAGCAGAAAATTACTTTAAGTGATCTTTATATTCGGATGTCATTTTAACGTGCGGGGCCTAATAGAAGTTCGAAATATTTGAATTCTATTGTCTTTTTCCTTTTCACGTCATTAGCAAAAAGAAAGAGACAAAAAAGTGCACAGGTACGTAATTCAATGGTATATTGACAGTTTATCATACACCCCCGAAATAAGTCAGACCGCATCGTTCCAAAACACCCTAGACGAGTCTTCATTCGTATTAAATAAAAAAATAAATAAAAGTATAAATTATAATATAAACACCGTATTTTACGTATTTTATATACAATCAAACAATAAGCTACGCAATTGTTACGCAAAGTAAATAATTCTACTTTTAACGATCTCTACTATAGTTGACAAATAAATGTATCCGCAATTCGGACCGCATTTTATAAACTTTTTTCACAAAAAAAAGTTGTCCATTGAACTGTTAATGAATGATTGAACTGTTCGTTATTTCCGCATTGAAATTTCTTTCCATTTATTTTATTGTGGTAATGAAACTTAATTGTTAGAATACCTTAAGAAAATATGAGTGAAATAGTGATGAAGACGGATTACATTTTTTCAGGTTGTATCTTTACCTTGCAAATATTTTCACAGCAGTGATGCTGTCGTGAAATTTTTTGTGTACTATACGAGATCAAAGTTATTTACATCCCTTGCGGTTTTGAATCCCTTACGACGCTCAAGATTCTAAATTAGATTTACTCGCTATGCTCGTGAATCTATTATAAAATCTTTTGCTTGCACGGGACTCAAAATAAGCACTCGAAGAAATATCAAACTTTGCTCTCTTGTTGCACAAATAACTATTGACCGTTTCTCACCATTTAGCTAAATTGAGTTAATGAGAATGGTTAATGTTCATATCTAATAAATTATTTTCCATGTCTAATAAATTTTTAGTTAGTCAATGTGAAACATTTTATTTTACGTTAACATTGAGAAATGTTGTGTTACGATATAATTGAATAAAATGTTCAGTGGAAGTCAATAGGATGCGCGGGGTGCGGAAGAGACGCGGAGACGCGTATGCCGCTCGACTCCCGATAGTCCCGTATCGTCATTATGTATGCCAGGGTGCCAGAAATTAAAGATATTAAGTTAGTGTTTTACCTACATTGGTATCATTCTTTTTGGTTTAGTTTAAGATAAGATAAGATGTTTATTTGTAAAGTCATGTACATAAGATGTTATTAAAGTTATACAGTAAGCTTCCATGACACCCTGTCAGGGCACACAAATTGTCTTATATCTAGCTTAATACTAAATTACAGGCTATGCATGCTATTATCTGTAGTATTTTCCATGTGTTTTTTTACCATCATCCTAAAAAATGCAATATTCAGTAACCAAAATGGTTTCTTTACAAAGTACAAAAGTTATTTTTTTTTAGCAAAACTAGAGAAAGTGCAGTTTAATCTTTTCTCACGTTCATTATTTTTGTGAAAAGGGATATAAATTTTTCACAAAAGTCAGGGCAATTTAAATGAAAAGTTATAATTCATCGGTTAAACTATCTAAACTAAAAACAAAAATCTCATTTCTTTATAAATAATGCAGAAAAAACTTTGATTGGAACGTTTTTCGGCCATACTGAAAAATTTCATTTTTTGAGTTTAACACATTCACACTCTGGAGGCACAGATATTTTTCAAATAAAGTTTTTGGATGGTCGTCTAACAAAAAGTCCAATAAATGTTTTATTCGTACCATCATTTTTCATCAGTTAAAAAAGATAAGGGTTTTTTGAAATCAGAAATTCTAAATATTTGGATTTCCGTGGGTTATTCTACTGTGTATCCATGTGTCAACATATAACGTAAACGGGTGTTTCATGTAATATATTCAAACATTCCAACGTCCGAAGTATTTATAAAACTCTGCAAAATTTCCGCTTTTCGTATTAATTAAACTGTAAATTGTCTACCTATATATTCGTATAGTGATAAAAATTTAATTGAGAACCTACAGAATCAGGTAGGAATAGCGACCTAATAACTTTAGGTAGTCTCAATAAAATAACATGTATGCTAGTTTTAAGGTATTTATTTATGGGGCAATAGTAGCCTGAAAATAAAGATTTTCATTTACTCAATCAAAATTTCATGACAACATATGTACCTATACATTTACTATTAATTATTTACAAATAAATAAAACTCTTTGTGTTTAAGAAAAAAAGGGGACTACCGGTTCTCCGTACAAACATATTCCTCTCTGGACATTTAAAGGAAATATTTTTGTGTAACACTAGATGTTTATAAACTATAGTTATTGATTTTAATTTTCGATTTTTGATTTATAAGTTATAAGTGTTAGAAGCGAAAAACTAATTCCATACTCATTTTTAAAAGCTACTATGGTCTTAATCAGCCCTTGGCTGATTTGCTACTTAACAGATTACAAGACCTTCAGCAAAATTAAACCGACAGAAACGTCGGTATTTGTTTTGTATTGTTGTAAACACCCTTTACGCTCTATTGAAGTTAAATTAACGTTCAGAAGCAAATAAGGATTTTAAACTCGCAATTTCGAAAGACAATCGAATTAATTCAATCCTCTTCGAATGTTTTCATTTCTGGAAATGTAAACAAACAACTAAGTTGTTTAATTTGGATTATAGCCTACATCAGTAGGTATATTTAATGTTAATCATAACATAAAATATATGCGTATATTAACTACTCTTTGATCGGAATTCTAAATTCCATTGAAAATTATTTGAATGCGAAATTGGTTGGTTCTTTTTTCAAAGTGCTAAATATTGAAATAAGATTATACATTTAAACATACATAAGTTAGGTTAGTAACCAATGATATTATATAACTATAGATAGGTTATAATAATACATAAGGAGCAAAATAAATAGTATGTAGACTGTTAATCAAGGGATGAAAGGCACTCATTTCTGCAGAGATAATTTGGCTCTCAAACCCAATAATCGCCAATAATCCGAGCCAGAAAGGGCTTTCACCCGAGTTAAACACTCTATTTTTCATTTTTAATACGAGGAAACAATGGCCCACTTTCAAAGCATGAGAAATGAAAAAATACTTTCCTATTTGTTTAATTACCTGTGAATGAATATTTTTTGTTAGTTAATTTTGCGCGCTGGACTTCGTGATAGCGTACATGGAAGATAATTATCTCACACGAGGATGCCGAAGACCGGGCAAAGTGGAGAAGTTTAAGTAGGAAAGCGGACCCTGGTGCTAGGCCGGGAAAACGCTGTGTTGAAGAAGAAGAATTATTTTCGCATACCATTTGTATTTGTTACGCTCATTGTCGGACATAAGCTTGTCTCTCTATCTCTTGTGGTGTGCAGGAGCTCGTTAGTACGTGCATATCCCTCGCGTGTCTAGGCGCGACTAAAGGCAACTTGTACAATTTGTACAAGGTATGTGCTTCAATTTTGGAACGCCTGTAACCTATCTGGAGTTATAGTAATAACACGTGCTCACTCAATTCATAATAAAATCGGATGCCCTTGCAGAATTGAATTAAACTCAAATTAAATGGCTTATTCGTGAATGCGGGCAATGATCGAGATTATTTTGCATTTGAATATCGGGGAAATCTGAAATTCACGATAACAATTATTGTGCATTATGATAAATCGTAAGATAACGTATAATACTCGTAATTGTGATCACAGAAGCGTTATGTGGGTTAATAAAAACAACGGTTAAAAATATATCAACAGTGCACACAATAAAGTTGTTTAGGGTTTTTGATGCGACTGTTTTATGCAATTATATTCATAAATATTCAATAAGTATTAATTTATATTATTCAAGTTAAATCGTATGTTAAGGCACTATAGAATTATTATTGCAATTATTAGATTTTTTTTGCATGGACTAATAAAGCTTTTTATATTATTATTACTTTTTATATTATTTTATACAATTGAAACCAAATAAAATGTATTAACAAAACTGATTAACAACTGTAATATTTGCTTGAATTGTGTGCAAGCATTTTTATAGTCCTTTATTTAATTGTTAACAAAGGAAATAGTATGGAACGCTCATTTGTTTCCTGCATAGAAAATGTATGGCGTAGTATAGTTGTTTAATAAAAACAGACTTAGTATAATATAATATATCTTGTCTCTTAAACTTTCTTAGGCCATTTAGTGACTGAAGAATTCGGTTACACATTCACGATATATTTCTTAAACAAGATTATAACTACGTCGAAACGAAACGGTTTTTATCGCGGTTTGTCCAGTGAACAGTGAATTTCCGTAAATCGGCCATCGGAACCCGTGATCGGATTAGCAGCCCTGCGGTCGTGAAGGCTCGCCCGACACAACTTACCCAATAAACATCGACAGCAAAATGTTACTTACAGATTATGACTGGTTTTTATTTAACTTTCTCTTTATTGCACACCTACAAAGGGAAACAGAAAAATACTATTGATTAAAGGCAGTCAACAGGCGGTATTATGGCTCCAAAGCCAACCAGGCAACCTTTAAGTAACAAAATCAGAGAATTTTGTTCTTAAAAGTAGGTTTATGAAGCCTACTTCAATCTACAGTATACATGTTATATTTGTTTGTCGAAAATCGTAATAACTACTTGATTTTCAAGTACGTTCACACCACATTAGGACCCTTTTTCAGTTGTATTTGACATGATTTTTATCTCATTTTATCACGACCTTATTCATTTCACGCGCAACAATAAGTACAGTCAGCATCAATAGAAGCGGATGAAACCTTATATTCATAGAAACCACCCATGACTCAGGAACAAATATCTGTGTTCATCACACAAATAAATGCCCTTACAGGGATTCGAACCCGGGACCATCACTTCGCATTGACTAGTTTGGAAATGGGGACTAAAAGCGCCGAAAGTATCTGATATCCTGGATACGTTTTCCAAATACAGATAAATCTCTAAAATTCACGTTCCTAAGTATATCTTTTACGGTCTTAATTGTACTACATAAATATAGAACCATCACGTTATGTTAAGCTGTTACAGAATGGCAGATACTTTTGAAACCTTGTTTGACCCGCTACTTTTGATGCTGACTATACCAGTGAAATGCCTTACGAAAGATGTTTTGATGGCATTTCGTCAGCACCATCAGCGTGAGCCGCTAAGGCTATCAAATTGCTAATGGGTACAGAATCGGCCCCCATTGCGTCTTTGTCAAACGCATGCCTCACATGCTTTAGCATAATAGTGCATGCATGCCATGGTAATTCATGTGGCATGCGCTTGATTAATAACAAATTGATCGTTAAAGGTGGAAGTTGAAAATTAGAGAACACTATTACATACTTACCATTTAATTTTACTGATATACATTCATAGGCACATAGTTATAATATGAGCTAAATGAAAATTAATAATTTCATCTTATCCGTAAGGAAAGTGGGTTTAACTATTTATGGCTTGGTAGTTCAGTTATTGGAAGCCTTCAAATAAGGTTGAAGATGCTAACCATAGGCGTAGTGCTTGTATTTACTCGCTTTCCATCGTTCACCTGAATCTGATAGCCTATGTAGGAGAAGCGGGTAATATAACTTTGTAAGGCCATCACTATGACACGCGTCTTAAACTTAAATGCAGTTTCTGATGCACATGTAATACCCAAACTTAACACTGATATTGTATCTCAGCTCGCGTAGTCAACATGCCAATCGTTGACGCTCCGTAACCGAAACGCAACTGTTACTGTCGCAGTAATATGGAAGAGTAATAGAGAGAGATGACTACTCTACGCTATGGACCGTTAACGATTGGCATGTTGTAGCAATCTCGATGTATATTTAAAAACGATACTGCCGAATTGGTGGATAAAAACACTTGTCATAAAATAAGCCGATATTTCTTGAAAACTGTAGCTACTCTAGCCAGCCTTTTTGTCAGTAAAAAAGATAGGTAATCAAATTAAGAAAAACACCAACATAGATGTGATTTATTTATTTCCAACATTATGCAAGTTTACAGTTCACGACTATAACGCTTACGCATTACAATAAATTACAATTCAATTATTTTTGTATGAAGACTTATGGTCTATATTTAAGTTATGTCTGCATGTATATTATTAAAAATTATCACAATAATTTGTACACTAACGATATATGAGAACCCTACCAATTAGATTCATTTTTTATTAAGACTGAATTTGTTTAAAGTGGTATTTACTCTAAAACCGTAAGAGTTAGCGTGCTAGCGGTACTACTCTACCAGACATAACAACCGTATGTTACATTGTAAAGTTTGTTTGGCAAATATGTCCAGTTAAGTTTCTGTTCAGCTGATTGTTTTTCCAGATGGACGTCCCTTAATATGCTACACGTGCCTACTGGAATAAGCACCTTAGCCCAGCAAGAAATGTGTTGTAAACCTTAATATATTTAATTTTATTTCAGGCATGGAGCCCATATTATGTTAGTAATACAATGTGCTTATGAAACGTTTGTGCATGATTATATTATGAATTTGATTACCTTTATTTAACTGAATATATTATTAACATCTATAAGTACTGTACGTTACTAGATACATATATACTAGTATAGGTTAGGTTATATCGTTAATCTGCTTTTACGATACGTTTTTTCGGCTCTACGTGGTGTTTTTATAGAATTCCGTTCGGGGTATGGCTAAGTACATTTAAGGAAACGAAATGGCATAGTTAATTTTCACAATTTTTTTTTTCATAAAAAATAATAAACATTAGTACCTTCAAAATGGTGTTAATTAGAATACCTAGAACTTAATTTAAGCTCAGGAATGCACCCATGAAATTAAAGGAGTTCAGTGTATAACTAATTGGTAAACAATGCTTTTAAGCAACAAGATCACCTTTTGTTACTATTTGCATTTAATTGTGCAACCAATTTTAAATAAATAACTTTGCAACAAAACAAAAATTTACAATCTTCATAACAGGTAAGTACTTGCATAAAATATGACCAGAGCATTATTTTAGTGCAGTTTTGTAATAATGTCAATTTTGTACAGCCAGCATGTAGTGGATAAAACAATACGCCTAATGTACAGTCGCTAACAGATATATCAGAGCAGCCAAGGTGCTCACAAATATCTGAACACTCCTCTATTGTCAAGGCGTTAGAGTGCTTGTTCAGATATTTGTGAACACCTTGGCCGCGCCACTATACTTTTCTCACTAGAGATAAAATCTCTACAGTTTTCTTTGAAATGTATCTTTTACAGTCTAATTGTTCTACATATATACACATATCTCTTTTTTTAAGCTGTTAAAAATGGTAGAAACTTTAAACGCGTAGTATGATCAGCTAATTTTGATTCTGGCTGTACTACCTTTCATATTTATTATATTAAACAAGATCCAAGTTTCACTTTTGCTACCGTTCTGTTACGTTCAAGTAATTTGATAGAGCGTTCTCCAGTTATTTCGCGGATATGAGTCCATAGTGCGGGTTGATGTAGAGCTCCCTACACTTTATTAAAATTTCAATCTCAAAGTTAAATTATGTGAAAGTACATGTAAACATAGACCTCGGGTATAGAGTTTCTTGTATTTGCTTTGGTAATAGTCATTTAAAGTTATAAGTTTCTTCGGAGGTCGTTTGGTTAACAATGGTCCGAGTAAAACTAATATTTTGAGGGTAGACTGGGTAAATGTTGGTTTTATTCATGCCATGTTTATGTTAAAAACTTAAACTGTTGCACTACGCGTTTCTGGAAATGAATTCTTACATAAAACTTAAATTATTGTACAACCCCAGTTGAAATTGAAAACATACATATTTCGACTTTCACGAGGACTATTTATAAATAACTTTACTATTTTAAATACTTACTAGCCAACTCTAGTTACATTGCTATTTTAAGTGGTGCCTTACATGGATTTGCACATAGTAGGTTAGCTTACAGCAGTTTAATAAGAAAGATGTTCTAGTATATTTATAAAAATACACATGGAAATACGTAGTGTAATTTTAAACAGTTTTACAGAGGTGAATCATGATTTGAAAGATTAGAAAAAAGCCGTTCAGGGCATGTAATGGCCCGGCCTCGAAGTTTTTGTAGCTCAGTAAGACTAAAGTGAGCTATGTATAGAGCCAATGTTAACATTAGAATCTAAGCCTCATACTCATTTAATAAATTAATTACAAAAAGATAATCTGAATCGACTGATATGAGAGTATCATTTTTTTTCAAGAGTGAAAATTCATTAGAGTAGCAAAAAAATACTATAATTATCTCTTATACTTCGGCTTTGACACCTAAATATATTGCAACAATAATGGTAACGTTTTATTTTTAATTACATATTATAGGATAATGTTTAGGATTTTTATTAAACCGTTTCAGGGTGAAATTACTGAATAAGAATGAGGACGAGTATAATTTTAATGTTATCATTAACTTCATAATTTACTTTAGCACTTACCGTGCTATGAAAACTCAGAAGCCTGGGGATGTCAATGTTAGCGCGCCAAAGTTCGCCAAATCCAAAAGATGTCACCTACTTATGTCGTTTAGTATGCATTTTGCTAAGCCCTTCTTATGATAATTTATGTTCTTTTTCTTATTTGGTCAGAAAATTCTTTTAAAATATAACTTCAGGTGAACTTATATTGACATTTTGCAAACAATGCCACAAGCCAGACAGGTAGATAATATTATATACCTACCTATCAATCAAAATTTCCTCTCAGACGACCCATTTGCTAAATAGTTACACGAGGTTTAATTCTCAAATTGATTTTATACAAGTCAAATTATGTGTATTATAATCCTACCTATTTAGACTGTGAACTTAATTACAAGTTTGACTTTGTCAACAGCAACTCGGGATTAATGCTTGATATTAAACTAGCGAATGTATCACAGAATGAGTTATTAAAGCCACTATAGTGATGGTAAATTGTTGGGAAGTCGGCTGTGTATAATCACGTCTCATTCAGTGCGGGTTAGCTCTCGGTCGAGTTGCTGGAACCCGGAGTTCTACCCGACATTCATGCGATCTGCATTTTGAATTAGTATGACCATGCTGCATGTAATTACAAAGAGAATTAGAA
The DNA here is from genome assembly GCF_033807575.1 of Cydia pomonella. NCBI lineage: Eukaryota > Metazoa > Arthropoda > Insecta > Lepidoptera > Tortricidae > Cydia > Cydia pomonella. The sequence continues at coordinate 14,194,618 of NC_084710.1, forward strand.
ATAGAGGTGGATTGTCAAAGAAAACTTTGTAGCCATAGTAAATTTACTGCCATCTTTCAAAACATGATTAAACTTTTAGAACGCTATTTGACTTTAATCCTTATCCTTTCACTATGTATTCAATTTGTAAAAACTCAAAAAGTGGGTCCATCTAATAGATCAAAGGCCAAACATATGGCGGCATTGTTTCGAGCGATGGTGCCACAGCCTTTGGGTAGTGCCCGGTAAGATGGCGCCACTTTTTGATATTTAACAAATGTAACACATATCTGTGAAACAATGAGGATCAACGTCAAATGGCGTTCTAAAAGTTTTAATCATGTGTCTAAAGACGGCAGCAAATTTACTGTGGCTATAAAATTTTCTTTGACAATCCACCTCTATTTCAAATTCTCTTTGGTAATTACTACCATCATTGTCATTACTAACTTCGAATGCATAAGTATATTATTGTCATTTCTGTTTTATGAGGATTGACAATACCTACTTATGAACGAATAAACCTCCTGGAACTCGAAATTCACTAAAGCCCGACCAGAAATATATGATCATTGTCAAGAGGGCGCTGCTATTCTCATTCTCATGTGACAGTTCAGTTTAGTATAAAAATTTTATTTCCAATGAAATTCCGCAATATGGCGCGTGATCATATATTTCTGGTCGGGCTTTAATTCCAAAATACATTTTGAAAATAGAATCACTGAATAAAATAAGTAGAATTATCGTGATTTTCAGTTTTTAATATTTATCTGATACCTCCGTCATAGACAGCATATAGTACATTACGATACAAGTGCGAAAAATAGGAAATTCGAAACGAGTGGCGATAAATTAAAACACGACCGAAGGGAGTGTTTTAAATCGACACGAGTTGCGAATTACCTATTCGCACATGTATCGTACAACGTTTTACAGTACATATGGCCCTTTAAATGTTCGACACAGTAACATAATATGCTACTTCTCGCACTAGTGCTATAAAGTAGCCCCATATGTACTGTAAAACCAGTTTTTTATAAAAAGGAAAGATATTTTTAATTTTGGTCTTTTTTTTTACAAGAATGTGGAAAACATCGGAATGGCAGAGTTATCAGCAATTTAAAGTTCAGCATTTACAAACACAAGCGCAAGTAGAAAAAATTCCTTTGTAACATTTTTATTTGTGTTTGCGCTCGTTTTCTGCGTAGTGGATTTTTATGTTATACGGGCATGTGAGGTTTATCTTGTTAATAAATCTCGCTAGTTCTGCAAATTGCGTTATTTTTCATATATTACAAATATTAAACCATATGTTAGTAGGTATTTATTTGCATATTTTATTCATTAAAGTAATTAGACATAAGCCATATTATAATGTATCATTTTTACGTGACATTCATTTAGCCTCTTTACAATGACATTACGGGAAATGGTCATTTAAATGCTTTGAATATATAGCTAGCTATAACCCCGACGGATTAAATATATAAATATAAAAAAGCGGCCAAGTGCGAGTCGGACTCGCCCATGAAGGGTTCCGTACCATTTATGACGTATTAAAAAAAACTAATTACTAGATCTCGTTCAAACCAATTTTCGGTGGAAGTTTGCATAGTAATGTATATCATATATATTTTTTTGATTTTTCATTCTGTTATTTTAGAAGTTACAGGGGGGGCACACATTTTACCTCTTTGAAGACCTATACCCCACACATGGGTTTGATGGATTTTTTTTAAATTTTATGACGTATAAAAAAAAACTACTTACTAGATCTCGTTCAAACCAATTTTCGGTGGAAGTTTGCATGGTAATGTACATCATATATTTTTTTTAGGTTTATCATTCTCTTATTTTAGAAGTTACAGACACACACACACACACACACATTTTACCACTTTGGAAGTGTCTCTCGCGCAAACTATTCAGTTTAGAAAAAAATGATATTAGAAACCTCAATATCATTTTTGAAGACCTACCCCATAGTATGGGTTTGATGAAAAAAGATTTTTTGAGTTTCAGTTCTAAGTATCGGGAACCCCCAAAATTTATTGTTTTTTTTTTTTCTATTTTTGTGTGAAAATCTTATTGCGGTTCATAGAATACATCTACTTACCAAGTTTGAATAGTATAGCTCTTATAGTTTCGGATAAAAGTGGCTGTGACATAAACGGACAGACAGAAGGACATGACGAATCTATAAGGATTTCGTTTTTTGCCATTTGGATATAAAAAGGACCTTTTGTTGTATACGAAAAACTTTTTCGAATTTCGCATTTTAAACCAAATGAAATACTTAACGTAAACATTGGCTAAGTATTGTAAGGCACTGTAATCAGCCCGTCGGTAACTCACAAAGAGGAAATGTTGAATTGTATATGTATAATCCACACTCAACCTAAGGGTACTACCACATGACATGTGTTGAGAGCGCGTCAACAAAACGCGTGTGTGCAACTTCATGGAGTTGATTCATAAATAATCGTATCGTAGCCGTTCAAACACTGACGCGCGTTTTAATCCGATGTGCGTGAAAATTACACTAATGTACCCAGAGGCCGATTCTGATTTATAGTTTGTTGTTGTCATCAGGCATCTCACCCGCATCAATAAGTGTTCCTCTTTCACGATAAAATTAAATTGCCTAATTTAGAAACGCTCTTTGTAACTTAAATACGGAAATGATGGTCTTTCTTGTCAACATTACGGCGTGATAAAACGGTGCCTGTAGTTTTCTATCCCGCGATGTTAAAAAGTGACAGTTATTAGCACTACACTACGCTACACTTTTTATAATTACTTTCCATATATTATAGTTCGATATATTGTAATTTTGAATAACGTAATAAAAGGCATACTACTATATTACCTAATCAACGACATGCATAACTGTATTCTTGGTATAATCGTTATAGGGTATATTTACCGGATCCCTTTGTTTGACATAATTATTGAAAACCATAATTGATAGTCAGATTAACATTAGTCATAACTCTGAAATCGTTTACTTGTCAGGATTTTCGTAAGGTTATCCTATCGCTAGGTTAGGTTTGTGTCACGCCAATCCTGAAAAATTATGCATTTTAGAGAAAAACCAAATTATGATTAACGAAAATGACTAAAAACTTTATTGGAAACAAAGGGGTGCTATATTTACACTTGGTCTAATATACACTGCAGCAATTATGAAATACTCTGAAATTTTGAATTTGTTCGAACTAATGACCTTATATAATTATACATGCATACATACTTACATACATACATAATAATATGTAGGTCTCAATAGAAATAAAAGGCTCCCAAAAAGTGGGTTAGGTTAGGTTAGAACTGCGACCCCGTATAAAAAGTAATGTTTTTCATTGTATAAAGTATTACGTTATATTAAACTATAATATAACAAAAACCACACACAATATGTTTTTATACCAGTTAAAAAAAAGTACAAAAATAGGCATTATGTTAATTACGGTTTAGATTAAATAATAATATAACGAAATCAAACTATAATAATAATTACATTATAACAAGTCGTATATGTATGTAATAGCATTATGGCAAGTATCTGATAGTTTTTTTATAATTATATTAATAATTACATACCCTATCACGTGGATAAAGCCATCCATAATATGCTTGCTGAATATTATTCAAAAATACCTATCAAGTAACTATAGCTGTAAACCTAGCGTCGTCGAGTTTTATTATTAATGGGCAGAGAGATTAAGAATTGTCTAAGCACTACAGGCTACCAAGATAATTATGGCCGTGTTTACCGACGCAAAGGAAAGGCCAAAGCTTTAGACACTTATCACAATTATCTGCATTCTCTAAAGGAGCTCTAAATCATAGATCACTAGCAAAGTAGACGGAGCAGGGAAGAGTTGTTCTAGAATAGCATTCATACTTATTATTATTTTTAATAATGCAGCTCCTATCCGTTGAGCAACCGCTCATCAGTTGCAAATAGAGTCACGGTTAAACGTCGGTTATAAAGGTGACAAATTTGTTATAAATATCTGAACATGCACTCTTACGCTTTGAAAATAGAGGCATTTTCAAATATTTGTAAACTCTTGGTCGAGGAATATACGAGTATAAGGTGCCTGTAACTTGTTTCCTGTATAGGTATGTAATAAAAAAAGATACCTACTTTATAACTATGCGACTAGTTATAATGTATATAGGATGTTAGGAGATACTCGTTTAACCATTGTAATGAATTAATTTTTGCTAACATCTACGGTAGAAGTATCTCAGTCATCTATATGAATTAAAAGTTTTTTAGTTACTTAAGTGTAGAAATGGGACATATTTTTGAATTTAGCGTAGAATACGGAGCCTATAAAGATACGTGTATTTTAAAAACGCCAATATTTTGAAAAATACACATTATTACACAATTTTTCTTCAGTGATGATTTGATGATGATTTTTTCAGATGCGCTTAAAATAGAAGATTCAAAAACAAAAAAGTTTTAGACAATTTTGGAGTTACTTGTTTTCTGCTTAGGGCAGACGTGTTCTATTCAAAAATTAAGACTATATATTTGCGTATAATAAGAGCATATGTATATATATATTTGCGGTGACTACGATGCCTCGTACATCCTTCATAATGCGCAGTCTAAGGATGTAGTCTAGTCTGTGCTCTAAACAGCCAGGTATCCAGGCTGAGTGACGTTATCGCGCCCGCTGACTTGCAGGGCCCGACGTGAACCATAATTTATCTACCTCACAACATTTGTTTGGAGAAATTTTAATTACATCAATTCACTCTGCCTTTTTTCGCTCTCGATTAAAAAGATGAGTGGTTCGGCCTCTCAAGTCAATTAACGCTGAAACATTTCTGTGATTCAGAAGGTTGAAGGTTGAATTAATTTTCTGGAGTAGTATTTCAATGTTTGAACTAATTATTAGATTTTTGATTAATATTAAGTAAATACTCTCATAGAATCTCTCTTGTGCGAATATAAAGTACGAATTAAATTAGCAACAATTGTTTAGTTCGAATTGTCGTCATGATCTTGGGCTGCTGATTTTAAATCAATTGGTGTGCGTCTTGCTTGTACTGCAGTTAGTTGCTACGGGCGTTAGGGCAGTTAAAGACTAGGGTATTTTTCGTTTCGGCAGTACGAACTTAGACGCGCGTTACATTTCCCTATATTTGGTTTTTACTCGCTTACGCTCGCTTTGAAACGCCAGCCTGAAACCGCACTTGTGTGATGTGAATGATCAATATCAAAAAATATCAAATTGAAGTCTAATGTCAAGTTCAAACGTCGGTTCCTATTACGTGACTAAGAGTATTACCTGTACCCCTAGTGTAAATAAATTCGATTTCCAAACGTGACGTACGCGTTTGCGTTTAGTCTCATTTTGTATTGAATTTCGAAAGAGCGCGCCAAGCGGGACGTTTTGGAAACTCAAAATCCTATACAAAATGACACTTAACGCAAACGCGTTCGTCACGTTATGATGTCGATCAAAGTTACACTAGGGGTACTGGTTTACTCACGTGCCGGTCTCACATTATTTAACGTAATTCGAAAGCATAACAGACAAAGCAAAAATTGTTTCAAATAGAGAATGAATTTGATCTGGAGGCTAATTCGAACTTACATTCCGATGTCAAAGTGATATTGTTTTGTTATCCCTTGCCCGCGCGTCTCGCTTGTGCTTGCATGTAATATCAACAAGTATGAGCGTAATACATGCCCGAATTATAGCAAAATGACATAATTTTAATACCAGAGTGGACGTTCTAATTGACATTAGTGATTGTTGCATTGCTGTATAATTACTCTGATGCCAAAGCTTGTGAAAACAATTCAATTAAATACTTTTAATTTATATATTTTGCTAAACATCTACAAGTGAGTGTGATCGAAAATGAATAACAATGGCGCCATTATACTCGTAGAGGTCTCTATCGGGTCGCGCTGAATGCCTGCGCGGGACATCTGACATTCCTTCTGTTGTCCGGAACAATGGTGACAAACAAACTGGGATAACTTTGAGGTTATCTTTTCAGGCAAAGTACGTAACGTTTGTGTCATTATGCAAATTCGGTTCTTAAGTAATTTAGGCATATAAGGCCGTATCGGCCCGATTCGAAGAATGATTAAGACACGTTTAAGATCTTGGAAAGATCTTTAAAAGATCGATAACGACATATCAAAATTGACGTTTATTTCGATTCCGCTGTGATCCCGATAAGATCTATCTACGATATTTCTAACGTCAAAGTGACATTGGTTGCCCGAATTGAGCTGCTTCTGTCAATTATACGACATACAAACGATATCTAAATGAGAAATTATCTAAACCAGTACTTATCGTTATCTTATCTTTATCGTATCTCATTCTTCGAATCAGGTCAATAGTATCACCATATCATGGCTACATGGTGGAGGCGGATCTGCGAGAACTTCGAGTCAACATTGGCGAGAAGTCGCACAGGACCGAGAAAAGTAGCGCTGTCTTGTGTCGGAGGCCAAGTCTCATTTTAGGTCGCTGGGCCAACAGAGTAAGTAAGTAAATATTCATAAGCAGATAAACATTCTTAAGGTGGTTCGATTTCCATACAAAAAACGATTGCGATTTATGAAGTCATTACACATTATTACTACATAAATATGTGCGCATCTATCTACTTTCGACTATTAGTTTGCGCTAAATTGATAGAAAAACTATGTTTCATACAGAAACCACGCAAAAAAACGTTATATTTTTCTATCAAAGTAACACCAAAATAACGTTTTTTGCGTAGTTTCTGTATGAAACATAGTTTTTTTATCAATTTAGCGCAAACTAGATGCGCACATATTTATGTAGTAATAGTGTGTAATGACGTCATAAAACGCAATCGTTTTTTGTATGGAAATCGAACCACCTTAACATGATTGCCGATATTTTTGTCATGCCGCCCGATTTTTATTTAACACCTTGTTACAATTTTAATCTTACTTTGTTGATACGACCTTGAAGATTGCTGATGCTGATTGGTACAGTCAGCTGCAGAGAAAAGGTGCCCACCTGCATAGAAGTTTGTATGCAAAGGTGCTAAGCGAAGCTGACTATACAAGTGTACATACGAAATATTTATAGTTAAATTCGTGCGGTAAACGTACGCTAATCACCAAGACGATCGTCAGGGTCGTGTCATAACCAGTTCAAAATTGTAACAAGTTATTTATTCTGAATCCTCTTGCTCGTTTGGTAGCTTAGAAGACGTATTTCAACGAGGCAAAGAGTTGGGTGCGACATACCTTAATATGTCAAATTTCTATGACAAAAGTAACGAGTGATCAAAATCTTAATCAAAACTAGACTCAAAAACCTCTAAGTACTTTAATTCAGAGCACGGCGAGATCTTTCAAAAAACATTTCGTTTAGTATTAATTCGGCAACCCTTGACATCTCCGGAATATAATGTAACATTAAGCTAATGTTTTGTAGGTAAATGAACTCGTGCTTAAATGCTAAGTAGTGCAGCCTAAGATTTATTACATATTAATCAAATGAACCCAACAAATGTCTTTGCGAATGTGCACACTACCCACTTTAAAATTACGCTAGATATTTTTATTTTTAGTAAACACCATTTGATAATGCTTGCGTTTAATAAAAGGCACCATTTCACTATTTCGTTTGTCGAGTTTTGAATATCCAAAAATCCGTTAAGTATTTTGCATTGTCAGACTGAGACTAAATTTATAGAAGTATAGGCTAAGAGTCTTAGTCTATATTTAAATATAGTTGTTATCAAAAGGTCTAAAAGAAAATGATTTTTACCTTTTGCCTTCTATTCGCCCTTTTACCCAGAATTCTATTCTTAAATCTCAAATACAATCAGCGGATTTTTATCAGCCCCCGCGAAATAAAAGCTACTCGTAGAAGTATGAAAGAGTAAAAGGGCTATTCAAGTGGACCGTTCCAATATTTATTTGGGGCTTACCCCAAGAAATGAGGAATGTTTTCGGATCCGTATTTCAACCACATTTAACAGCATTGATCAATAGCCATATCATTTATTTTTTGTTCTATTTAAGCTTTATTGCACATACAATTATAAGTACAAATGGTGAACTTAATGCCATAAGGCATTCTTTACCACTCTTCACTGGCCAAAAAGAAACGCTTGTCAGGTGCAGACTTTATAATAGATAAATTAAAACGATATCACTATCTACTATTTACAGAATAAATACTAACTAATAAACTGTGAAATCATAAACTTAAACATATACTTTGTATGATATACTTACATAAAAATCAACGTATATACATTATACTCGTACATTTACCTATTTTGAATGATTATTTATAAGTGCATTTTGCAGATAAATGCATATAAATTACTATTTTATATCTTGAGGAATTACTTTATTGTTTAGTCCACATGTTGGAAAATGAACCTTGCAAGAGTCGCGAGACTCGCAAGAAACAAGCAGCTTTCTCTACAGTCTGCAAAACTATTAGCCTAAGCACCCTTGCATACAAATATGTATGTATACAAAAATGTAACAAACTAACACTTTTACTGAGTGTAGAGTACATACAAATTGCAGCACTTCTAGTTTCCCGAAAGAGAATATTTAGACGTCCCTTTTAAAAATCGTTCTTTGAAACACGGGCCACTGATGATTATTATTGCGGATAGCTTCTTTACCTACGTTTTATTAACTTCAGGTTTAAAATTTTAACCTGACACGGTAAGGTTTCTAGTATAGAATAAAAATAACTACTTCGGCCTGGTCGATAGCAACCGCCTTTTCAAGCTCGGCTCCAGAGAATTGGCAATATTAAAGCACACTGCTACCCGTACCACCAGCGCTCGTTTAATGAATGTTAAAGGCGAAACAGTCGTAGGCGCGCGGTTCCATTTTTGATAGGATCAAGCCAAAGTTATGAGCTGAATTAGAAATAGCTCTGGCAGTGAGTATGTTTGATGTTATATGTATTAGGTACTTTGCTTATTTTGTTAAGAATAGATAAGATACGTTTGCTGTCCAAGAATAAAGTGATTTTACATTTACTCGGGTCCGATTGTTCAATAATATAAGTATATATACCATGAACTTAAATTCTAATCATTTTATTACTTGTGGGAAAAAAGAGGATACTTATCTTTTTCAGACGATTTTATCTGACGTCTAATTCATTCAGTCAATTCCAACCTTAATTAGTTTATTTGTCAACATCTCTCGTTCTTAACGAATAACTTTTGTCAAACCATTTTCTACCGAAAACCTGGCATTTCCCTGCACAGCCAAAATGTGTAGCGATGCATATTGTCGTAAGAATTCCTAGGGAAGGCTACATCGCTCGCGTAGCACCGCCACCGAGCTACGCTGCTACGGCGTAGCAACGTAGGCAGAATGTGCGGTATGGCTGTTGTGTACTCCAATCAAAACGATTGCCCTTGTTTTTTTTTTAATCGTGAAGTCATATTGACATTGTTTTACAATTAAATTTGATACGCTGTCCTATTCACATGTAGGTAACGAAATGCGTAACCGTGGGAGGTAATTACTCGTAGGTATTAAGTTCTGCCGTGGGAGTATATTTGCACCGCCGCCGAGGCCAATTTAAACATTCTTGTCATTTGTGCGTGCATTGTGTGTGCTCGTACTCATCGCTGTAAAAATGAACAATTATAGTAAAAATAGTGTTGATGCTTACATCTACAAAAATTAAAGCGATTTTTGTTGTTTTGGTTGATTGTTTTGTATTTTGAGTTTAAGTCATCATCATCATTTTAGCCTCCAGTCGCCCACTGCTGAGCATAGGCCTGTCTTTGTGTACGCAACTTATCCCGGCCCTGAACTCCTGAGCTAGTCGCATCCAGAAGTGTTCCGCGATTTTTCGAATGTCATTGAGTTTAAGTAGGTAAGCATCGTCGTCTCCCGTAAAACGATTATTAAATATAAATACCTATAGGTAATTAATACTTTTTGCTCACATTAGCCATGAAAAGCTACTAGTTTTCAATAGTCTCTCTGTAATCATTTGGATAATAGTGCAATAGATGGATTCGTATCTTTGAGGACCTCCCCTGACAAGTCAGCCATCAAACTCGTTCATCTATATTGATCACTTTCTAGCCTCTTCAACAATGTACTTGGCAACAAATACTTTGTTGAATAGGCACACAGGCACAACAAAGTATTTATAAATATTTATATATTATATATATATCGTTGTCTAAGTACCCTCAACACAAGCCTTATTGAGCTTACTGTGGGACTTAGTCAATTTGTGGAATGATATCCTATAATATTTATTTATTTATACATATTTTTGGAACGTTGTCCGTATCGATATTTTCAGAAATGACTGTATCTACATGGCACTATCTACCCGACAAATCAGTTTTTTTTTACTGAGTCTGGTTCTGGATTGGATACGAATTAAATAATTGCTGCAGAATGCCCTAATGATATGGATTTGAATATGAATCTAATTACCTACGCCAGACCACAACATGATTTTACAGTTATCATTCTGTGCGGTGAAATGTACAATTTAGAGCTATTGTCTGGCAGAATCGAAGTAGACATCATATTGTTACGATTTTCATACAAATAATAAGTGGATTCAAACATTATTTATAATAATTTTAATAGGTCATTAGACTCTAAATTAGAACTACATATTTATTTGGCCTTATTTATTGAACTCAGCTGAACAAATCACTTTGAGATAATTTGCAAATACGGGTAATTACGGGAAGGTTAGAATTATTTAAACGCACTAATAAAAGGTATTTTTATTTTTATTTATTATTTAAAACTTTATTGCACAAAAGAAAAACTTAATGTACAAAAGGCGAACTTAATGCCATGGGGCATTCTCTACTAGTCAACCTTAGGGCAAAGCAGAAAAGATTGTAGGCGGCGCGTTTAAAACTGAAAGAAATTGTTATTGAGCGAATTAGAGTCCTAATACACATAAATTAATTATAAACTACTTAAATACCTAAAGACACATACATACATTACATAAATAAATAAATATACATATATATATATATACATATATTGTATGTATTCGTGGTATTGTTATAAAAAGTTGGGGCATAATAATTATAACATTTAATCGAAACTATTATTAACTTTTACTATTAAAGTCAATGTTTTTCAAAATGATCAACATGAAAAATAAAAATACAAATTATCACACACAAGTAAAAATGTTTTTTTTACTGTTTATATTACAATTTACAAGGCAAGCAGAAGACATGCAGTTAATCGGGAACTTTGCTTTTCTTATAAATAATTTCGGAATCATTTTATAGTCCATGTCATCGACGATGACGCGTAGATTTGACAACTCTAACCTTTAATAGCATGCATTAAGATTCAAGGCATGTGTCTTCGTGAATGACACGATCTATACTTCAAACACAATCTTTACTGTTTTCGTAAATAATATAAAAATTATGTGATTACATTAGACATAAGTTTTATTCATAATGGAGAAACTCTACTCATTAGGCTAGATAGATCGCGGTCATCAATAGTAGTGACAGGTCGGAAGGGGGATGCATTTATCCCATGTTATTGGAGTTTGCAGTAGGTACAGGTACACCCTCTCACCATTATGGCGCCACATGCGTTATGACGCGTCCTTATATGAGTCGGATAATAATTTTGCTATAGGTAAACAACTTAAGTAAGTCAATTGTTGTATGTAGTTGTGACGTATTCGAATAGACAATACATGTTTAAAAGACACACACAAACAAAACAAATGTCTATTCGAACACGTAACAACTACATACAACAGGTGACTTACTTAAGTTTTTTACCTATACGACATTCAGTTAAAAGTTCAGAAGTGTACGTGCGTCACGACCTTAAATATTTGGTGAGTGATATGGTTTATTTTAATGTTAATTCTAGAGCCCCGACTTTAGTACAAGCTGTGGGGATGTCGTAATAAACGTCATATTTTAAAAACGTATAATTGTTACAGGTTCATCTTATATAGTACTTAGTGCTTAATGATTCGCGAATCTAAAATATCCGAAGAGCATTTCGCTCCAAGATTTTTTTCGTGGTTTCGTATATTGGTTTTCTACTATGTGGACGTAGTTCCGGCATTCTGACAATATTATTTTTAACACTTAGAAAGAACACAAGTCGTTACCAAACAAAGCCATCTATTGTTAGTTTCCTGTACTTTTAAAATCACATTTAGCATTCGTGTCACGTATCGCGCGGTTTGCCGACGTGCTGTCGGCGACGACGCGGCGGCGTGACGACCGGCTAACGAGGTTCAGCGACTTGACGGCACCCACTCGTTTAGCTTAATCGCGTCCAAGTGCTCATTAGAGGTCCTTCAAGCTTGCATAGAAAATGTAACCGTGCGAATGAAGTGCCAATTTGTGTGGGGTTTAGTTCGCCGTCTTACTCGTACAGGTACCTACGCCGTAAAATTGTAAATTGCGCTCAGGGCGGTTCAAAAGAGACTTTTAAGGGCAACAAATAGTTTCTAGAGATTTTTCTGCACACCCTCCAATTTGTGTAGGTACTAAACTTTGTTACCAACCTAAAATTATAATTCTCTAGCTGCACTCCAAGGGGTAGTTCAATGGGGGTTAATGCGAACAAAACGACAATAAACCAACGACAATGTCACTGTGTCCTTACAGTTTCTTACATTTTGTTCCTCGGTTGTTCTTCTTTGAAATTATGACGTTTACTTAACACTTACACAGGCTGGGCTGTCAAAATCGTTGCCAACTTAGCTTGGTCTGACTCTACAGACCCTGTACTGACACAGAAATTTTAGTGAAACTGTGAACTAAATAAAATAATTATAGCCTTATGAATTAAAAAATTGAAAATTTAATGTTGCTAACTCTTTATGCAAATTAAAGTCACTTTCTATTTAATTCAAATCAAGTATCATATTTTTTTCCAAAAATATTTATCGTAAACAATGTGGTTAGTCTTCGCGACCGAATGATTGCCTGGAACCGCAAATCCCCATCTCCGGCGGTTCCGAGCTGTCAATTTACCTGGACATAGCGGACATTCCATAATCCAGATGACAACACCATGGCTCAGATAATTGAAACGCTTCATCATGCTATTTAAATTTATTACTGTTTGTTTTCTGCATTGATGTCAATTACAGTGATAAATGATAAAGCTTATATGCACAGATACCTACTTGTTTATACTTTTTTAGAAAAAAAAATGAAAGATACCACTTATTATTTATTTACATTTAGCAATCATATGAACTATTTATAATTAAAATATGTAGTTGTGTAGTTATCGGGATATTGTTAGTTTTAAGTTTTTGTAGGTATAAGAAGATAAGTCTATAGGCCGACTTAATCTTATAAGATATATGGCTTATAAAATAAATAAGATTAAAAAAAAAGATATGTCTATAGTCTTTGTTACAACATCAACATATTTCAACGTAGGTAGGTAATAAATTGCTCCCACTAGTTACGTGTTATTATATATAATATATTAGGTACGTAATCTAATGGTGTCTTGTTATTATAGTTAGCTTCCGGAGATGATAATTATTTTTCTTGTCTGGAATTATAATTGTGACAAAGGTAAGTAAGTTAGCATGTTACAATTACCTTAAATGTGCAATAATATACAACTTTTTTATAGAAAAGTTTAATTTCTTTCAATACAAATAAAAAAATGCATTGCGTTTTCAATTATTTTAATGTGGATGTCGATTTCTTGTGTTGCCTAAATGCATAGTAGTTAAGTAACCATTCGTATTAACGTTTTATAAAGAATAGCTGATTTGACAAGTTAAGAAACTATCATATAGACCCGAATGCTACCTATAGTATATGACTGATACCTATATAAAAATATACTGGCTGGAAAACCGATCGATCAAGTTCCAACCAACTAAACTACATTTACACATCAGCCTCACATATAAGGCGTCTAAATATCCTGACTCCTCACTACTAAATAATTAAGCATCTGGTTTCTTCATGAATAATACATCGATAATCCGTGATCTAGTGTTTGTTGGTGTTTAATACGCCCAGGGCTGTAATTCTAAATGCTTTGCAAGTAAGGGCGAGCCGCCGGCTATGAGGGCCTACCCAAGTTGACAATTTAAAAGAAAAAATGTATTAACTAGGATGGCAGATGCTACGAAAATTCACGTTACTATTTCTACACGCCGTCTTCTATCAACGATTATCATTTTGGCTAGGCCCTTGGCCAAATATTAGATTAGGTATGATAGGGTACCGATATTACTGTAAAACTACCCAACTATGGTTCAACGTCACGCCTAAACAAAAGTATTCAAGATAACTATATCTTTATTTATAGGCGTGATTATATTAATTTGAAAGACGCAGTTCTGAGGCCAGATATTTTAAATAATAAGAGAAATTACTCACACAAAACTAAAAATAACATTGGTTTTTATATTAAATTAGGAATTGAAACTGTAGACCATACTTAGTTATATTGGATTATAATTTATATCATCGTACGATATCGAATAAATAATAATAATATCACCTAAGAATATTCAATTATTTTTGTTTCACTTTAAAGAATCATTATTTAGTCTGTCTAGTACAAATACTCAAAAGGTTAGCGCCATTATCTGATATCCTCGTCAGTAGGTGCACAACAGGTTATCTTATTAGCGTCAAACCCGTGAGAATTCAGTCATGACGTTGTTTTTGTTTACATACAGGTGTTTGTTGACTATTCAGCGACATAGCGCCTAGCGTTTTCGCGTCTAAATTAAAAAAAGGCTTCTTTGCGCAGTCTCGATATCAAATAAATAAATTAAGAATTCTAGAAGCTTAATTGATAACAAAAACTCTAATTAAAGTGACAAATAATGAAGCAAAATACTCTAGGCATTGTCCATCTAGAATAAGTAAGTTGTTTACTGGGCAAGGCTCACAATAAGTGTACTTTTTATTAATATTTTTTTCCTGGACCTAGCTTTGCGTTATTTAAAGAGTTCCAGAAAATTTGTTATAGGGTTTCTGTATACGTTTATTATTTATTTGTGCTCTTCTGTCCTTGAAACAATTAAAACTTTCAAAAAGCCGCCAGAAAAGTTATTTTCAACAAGCTACATTTCAGTTTCATAGTAAATTCAAGGGTTTCGACTCCAATTTGAAGGCATTTTTTAACATGAAGGTCTTGGCACATCTCTGTATCTTGGTTAATGAAATATTCTGCATCATATGTATTCACAATTCATTTATTAGATAATACAGAAATTAAAATATTATGTTTATAGAAATGTCCCCATTTGGATTTCACGTATGTTATTTGGTATAATTTTGATTTGAAGTATAAGCAACACCTCACATATTTTTTTGAGTTGGGAACTATTCAATTATTTACTTCGTATACAACTACGTTTAATATTATTAATATTATTGTATAATTGATTAATATTTTATGTTATTTAGTTAAGTATATTTGCATGCAACAATGTATTTTAATTGGTATGTGTATGCCTGTTGGCGAAACATAGCGTTCACTCATACTTTTTGTGCTTACCAATCTATGTTTACCAATAAATCATTTGAATTGAATTGTATTCAACTATCAAATAAGTAATATCAGTAATCTGTCTGAATCTTGGTTTTCACAAAAGGAGCTTTAATTATGTTGTGTTATGACTGTTATTAGTTGGTCATTGGATTTTAATATTTTTCGGAGGCGATTTTTCATTGTAAGAAGTAATTTAAGTTCATTGGAAATGCGGACACCTAAAACAGCTATTGAAATATGATTAATAGAAGTAGTTTCTAGTTGAATTGGATTATATTTGCTATGCTATGCTACTTGACTTTTATGGCATCGTTTTCACTTATACATGGTTTTTACTTATGTTTTCTTTTGTTCACGTGTGTTGCATTTGCTACGAAATTATTTAATAAAAGAGTACCAACAGAATACATTCGTAAGCCTATTATTTCAAATTTTATCCTAGTGCTTTCATTACACGTGTAAATTATTATTATTATTTATTTTATTTAAACTTTATTGCACACATAAAGAAAAATTTACAAATGGCGAACTTAATGCCAAAAGGCATTCTCTACCAGTCAACCATTGGGTCAAACAGAGACATTTGTGTATGTTGGTGCAGGAAAAAATAATAACAAATAATAAGGAAAAAATTAAACGTGAAGTCAAATAATATTAAAAATATATAAATAGTTAAATACTACTACTTATATAATGTATAAAAGATAGACTAATACATATAATTATGTACATATACATGATGGTGAACCTTATTTAAGTTCTTCTGACAGAAGATGCTTGCGAAGTAGTCGTTAAATTACGAGTAAATCTGAGATAGGTTTCAGGGTGTTACATTGTGTTCCGTGCGTTACGTGTGTTATCGTGTGTTATGAGTTCCCGTGTGTTATGGTACAATTTTTGTGAGCCTTACCCTAATATCTAATATCAGGTGAACGTGAGGTCGGGTGTTGACAGCTGATACATAATATATAACAACAAAAAAATATTATTTGAATAGGTTTCCTTTTTCCACTCCACCAGCCTAAGTCGCAGAGTTCACCTGATACAGTAGAAATCCGGTGCCTACTCCCTGACCGGACGGACACGACACGGGTGCATTGCTTTTGATAGTTACGTACTTTTGAAATTTGTTCGAAAACACTCTTTCTTCGAAATTAAATGCGAAAATGTAAGGCAGAAGAAAATACATAACTTTTTTTACTGCATAGTAGCTAATTTATTTGTCATAGTTTCATCAAAGTAATATGTTAATTTTGTATCAAGCAGAAACATTTGCGAACGATGCTATTCAGCTATAGCTTCTCTATGGCTCATATATGGTGGAAATATTCGCTGTATTGGGTACGGCCTTGGTAGCTTAGATGGCAGAGCACTGTACTAGTGATCTAGTAGTTGTTGGTTCAAGTCTCACCCAAGACAATGAAATTTTCCCCTTTTAATTTATTTCTAAGCTTAAGAGTAATATGTTGTAAATATATACACAAATCTTTCATATAAGTTTTAATTTAGTGACATTTATGACATTAAAAAAATCAGATGATAATGCGGAAACCTCTACAATATGTCAACGGCCTGTTTTTTGCCCGTCTTGATTAGAGAGGTCCTACTTTATTGGCTCTATGATATATATCACTATAATAGTAAAAATACAGGTCACGATATACTGGTCTACTGAAACCTCGACTCGGGAACACAACCAGCATCCAGGGTAAAGGGGTACGTCGCCAGCTGGGCACGCCCTCATGAATAAAACATGTCCTAACGTGTCGCTCACGAGGACCTGTTGAGAACTCAGCCAATGACGGCAGCTGTTTTATATTTTTGATGAATAAAGTGGAAATGGGTGTAGTTAGACCTCTGTCATGTTTAGGGTCTCAATGAATTTAGTTGTTGGACTTTAGATGACTTTGGTTGTCGTAAGGTTACGGTATACATATAAAGTTGTTTAAAATTGTTGGGATTGGTCCGAATTGTATAGCGTGGAGATTATAGACCAAATAATTATTTTGTGAGAGAAGGCCTACGCTTACAGTGTGCAGTGGGACGAAAAGACTTGTGATGTTGTAAATTCAGTATTGTCTTGTTCGATTTTAGATCGATCAAACCATTAAGTACGGACGTACTTCGAGAAATGTATATTAAGTGAATTTATGATTGAGGATACTTACTTAGATTATGCTATAATACTATTAAAGGTTATAAGCTATTAAACGGTTAAATGCAGAAAGTGGTTGATAGTATGGAGGATGATGAGAGAGTGACTTGCAAGATTTTAATCAGTACAAAAGGTGGTTTAAATTTAGGTGCCTCTGATTGGCCACGATAGAAAATATGTGGAGCGCTCCTATTGGTGTTTTTGAAAAAGCCTCCGAATACCAGCCGAGCCCGACGGCTGCGTTTAGCTACTGCATTAGGAATATTTTTATACAATAATAAGTTTCATCCGCAACAGTCACTATATTAGTATCTGGATTAATACCTAATTTGAAATCTGTTTCAAAAGGGAGTCTTGTCCCTGGTTAATAATAAAGTAATTTAACAAAAACAAAGTATTTTTTCAAATTGAAAAACTCAATGTGATTTGCTTTTTCTGTCACACAGGATTGCAAATATTTCTAGTATAAAAACGTGATGAAAAACAGTAGCAACAGCAATTTAACTTTCAGATGAAGTTCATCTAACCCGTTCCGGTACGGGTAAATATTTTGGAACACGTGCAAGGGGCGTGAGTCTGGCCCTAGAGCAGTATTAAAATTTCAAAAATCTGATCTTGATTTGACATTACTAAATTTGATTGTACAGCATATGCCGCCTTATCGTATACCTAAGGTCTGTTTTTTTTATCCCGTAGACTAAAATGACGTTTCATTTGTGAGACATGACATTTGTTAGTACCACTTGAAATGTCATTTTAGTCTACGGAATAAAAAAACAGAATATAGTATACTATAAAATAAATAAATAAATAAATGAATTACTGCCAGTGCAGCTCCCTCGTGCCAATTTAAGTATGAGTGTAATGCACTGCTTTCAAATAAATATCAAATTAAGATTCTATTTTAAAGTCCCACGTGCAAAGTTGCACGTGTAAGTACCGAGTGTGTGCGAAAGTGTATTTTTAATGTAGATTAGCGTAAGTGCGACCTTGAGATCTTTAACAATCATCGAAATTTATAGAACAATCATACTGAGTGACGCCAAAAACAGGCGGCCTAATCGCTACAGAGCGATCACTTCCAGACAACCTTTAGGTAGTGGAGAAATCAAATTATTAATTAAACTAATTAGGAAGTGCAAAAAAAAAAAAACTAAGTAGCAGTAATGAAAATAGATACGATATCTAACCTCACTTAAGGTACCTTTAAATTTTAAGTCTATATAAATAAAACATGACATCTGTCTTGTTAGGTAGTATATGTATATACTGAAAAATACATACATGTGTAGTATATGTATATACATATACTACCTATTTCTACCTAAGTTAAATGCCTTATTTTTCATAAACTAAATTAATATGTCAAGTCTATTCCTTCAGTAGAAAAAAGCGGCAAAAAATGTAGGTGCGAAGGGTTATAATCGCATACAAAAATTAAAAAAAAAAAAAATTGGTTGAATTATGACTTTATGACGATGTATATTAGGTTCCTAAATTGCACCAGTCGAAGCTGGGGCGTGTCTTTAGTTATTTATATCGCAAGGTAGACTTCCTCGAATGAATAACTAACGAACGTCAAGAATGCGTTGTTCAAGTTAGGCGGAGTAGTCAAAAGCACTATGCATAAGTAGAACAAGATGCACTGTAATATCAAAACAAAATCAAATTTTAAATTTTCGTTTGCCGCTGCTGGACAAAGTGGACAGTCAGCTGGTTTTAATAGGGCAGCCAAAATAGCCCCGGTTATGTGTTCTTAGTCCGTATCAACAAAATAAAATACGTTCGTTCGATACCTGTGGCGTAACAGAAAACATGGCGCATAACATAATTCTTAAAATTTACGAAAATCCTGAAGTTTGATTTAGTCTGTTGACAAACATTAGGCAGGTATCGAACTTATGCTTTATTAGTTTAACTTCGACTTGGTATTATGTAATTAAATAATATTTTAATGTATATATATATACTCGTATTCTAAGTTCCTGGAGAAAATTCTTGATGTTATTTATTAAGAATATCGGGCAGAATCCAAAAGTTTCTTAAAAAGGCTTTTATTGATCGAATTATCAGCACAGAGACACAAATTAACAATAGGTAAGACATCAGCGATAATAACTTCTTTAAAAAGTTGGAGGTACTTGAGTTTTAAGACTATGCAGGTAAGTTTTTTTTTTTAATTTCTTTAAGGATTGTATTTCTATTATAGGTCATGTGTGAATGAGTTGTAATGTTTTATTCTGGTAGGCACTCAGTGGACGTAAAGGTATTTTTGTGAATCACGTGTCTGACCGGCCGCAGACTGTTTTGGGGATGACCAAATGTTTCGCGCTAATAATAGAATACAAAAATAATACAAAGTCTACCTTTAGACTAAATGAATTTAAATTTATACCAACGTCTAACTGGTGTTAATATATCAGAGAGCCGTTGTATTACTTTGCTGTAACATTACTTGAATTAAATAATATTTAGTTAGTATTTGGCCGTAATTACTCGTAAGTAATAACTGACGTATTTTGGATCATCTAGTTTATAAAGAAAATTTGATTGGTTTATTTAAATTTAAAATAGCATAGCACAGGGCTCACTATATAGAGCTAAGATAATTAAATGATTCCAGCTTATATTATATTCTGTAGGTACCACCACAGCAGCAACCGAGCAAAAGCAGCAGAAAATACCGAAATACCTATTGGTTTAATTTAGCGACATGGTAAAAAATATTTCGACTCAAAACTAAAATTGGATTCAAATACCTAAACGGATTCAAAGCACACATCTATATCCCAGCCACGACATGGAGTCTTAATTACAAGGATACTGGACTTTCGGACGAGTCCCACAGTCGCTGTTCATGACAGGATAGTTTACACCACATCACAAGCATTGCCCGAACATTTTCCCTTACCCGCACACAATTTTCTGTCTTCGTGTGCGATTACGTTTTTATTCAGTTGCTTCTGCTAATAGATATGCCGGTTAGGTTTGCTTCAACAGAATTGTCTCGGGCCTATTAAGCTTTGTAGTTCGCGTCGTGTTTCTGGCACTCCGTTTAATTGGAGAGACGTCTCTATAGATTGCGCCATGGAACGCTCTCGTTTGTCTGCGTTTTAAGAGTGGCTGGATGACGAATATCTTGGTATTGTAAATAATACAATATTCTAGTATCCTTTATGAAGTGAAATTCGTAGATATTTTAGAGATTTTTGCAATACCTTTTTAAAACAGATTTAATTACGTCGCAAAGTTAAACCCCTGTACCAACAAAGTCATTTTCAATCTTTTTAGTATTTCTAAAATGAGTGAATATGATTTCCAAAATTAAATAGCTCCTTTACTTATATACCTAACACTTACTTTTAAATTCTATGTAGCGTAAAACTGTTGATTTCGCACTGTACTGGTTATTTTAAAATTAAAGCTAAATTGAACTAGCTATGATTTATGAAAATTCTGATGTCAAATATTCCCCTTTATGGGATCAGCATAGTCATACAATATGTAATTTCCTTTGTAACGGAGCCTTTTACGAGCATTTGTCACTGCGGTTATGATGAATGTTTTTATAGAACAGCATTGAGCATTTTTTTTTCGCAGTCTGATTTCATTTCTTTATTTTTGTCACTTTCATGGGTAATAATTATGTAGGCCTATCGAGCCCACTTTAACCTCGTAAGGGGTTGGTTGGAGTCAGTCCTTGAAAATATAATCTAATTTCCGCGTGGTTTTGTGGTGGGCATTTGTCTTTGTAAAAAATGTAACAATTTAATATAAAAATTGCAATTTTGTGTTTAGGCACTTTTTGCAAGTTCGGTCCAATATCCGCCGATTTTAGCTGTTCTGCACACAGCAGATAGCAAACAGAGATTACACGGCTTAAATATCGGCTCTACATACTCGTAAGTAGGTACTATCATAGTTAGCAAATGCTGTTTAACAGCAAACAATAAACTATAAAAGCTTTTATAAGTTTCAACATAGAGAAATACATTTAAAAATTCTTACCAAAACGCTTATTATTTTCGTAGTCGACATCTAGCGGATTTACACTAGATGTTACGAGTGTCGCGACTGACGAAAAGTGTATTGCTCAACAATTCACAACCAATATTTCAAGCATTTAATTTTATTTGAAAATAGAGTTAAGGTTAATCCAGTTATAATATTAGCTAAAAATTGTTGAGATGTTACATTATTCGAATCAAAGTTAAAATGGTGCACCAAACAGCAGGAATAATTTAAATTGGATAAATTAGCATCTCATCATTCTCAAAAACAGTTTGTAAAATTTGAAAAGGTACTAAGAAGTTGAATATAAAGAATAGTTTACCTATTAGTATCAATGGAGTTACAGAACCATCTGAAATTGCAAATCTTTTTAAGCATCACTTTAGGTTGACTTCGCCTCTAGGGTCTCGGCAGCGGGTGCGCGAGTGGGGGCCTTCGAGGCCGGGCGAACGCCTCGTCTTCAGTTGCCAAGAAATTAAAGATGCAATTAAGAACACGAAGAGAAGGAAGTCGCCTGGCCACGACGGACTCAGTATAGAGCACCTGCAGCATGCTGGCCCGCACCTACCTTGTTGTTTAATTTATGTTTAGGTCACTCGTACCTCCCACAGGACTTAATGCGAACACTGGTTGTACCTATAGTAAACAACGAAACAGGAGACATAGCGGATGAGGGTAATTACAGACCTATTTCACTGGCTACTGTGATAGCGAAAGTTTTTGATAGTGTGCTGGACCGGCATCTCAGTAAACACACTAAGCTCCACGATGTACAGTTTGATTTCCGTGAGGGCCTGTCGACTGAGAATGCTATACTGGCTCTAAAAACACAGTTAAGTACTACTTGGACCGTAAAACCCCTGTGTACGCTTGTTTCCTGGACCTTTCGAAGGCTTTCGACTCAGTGTCGTATGACGTCCTTTGGGGGGAAGCTCGAGGATGCGGGTGTCCCTGCCAAGCTCATAAGCATATTGTCGTACTGGTACCAACATCAAATAAATAACGTTAAAAAGGCCAATTCGTTGTCTCATCATTATGGACTTGAATGCGAGGTTAGGCAGGGGTTTAACTTCTCTTAGGCTCTTTAACATTTACGTAAATCAGCTGATCGCGGAACACAGCGGCACGTATGTTGGATGTCATGTGGACGGAGTTTGTTTTAATAACATAAGCTACGCAAACAACATGGTGCTGTTGGGGCCCACGATTGGAGGTTTGTGTAAATTAATAGCAATTTAAGAGACATATGCTGAAAAGCATGGGTTAAAATACAACTCCAAACTCGCCACGGCTGATATGCAGGGCCCTTAGTTTACATATTACGTTTATTATTTATGCTAACTCATTTTAGTTATAATCTCTTAGTGTTAAATTTAGTATTCATTTTAGTTTTTTAAGTTTGTTTAAGTACTAACAATGCTATGGACCTGTAAGATGACTGTTTTATTACACTTTTCGTTTGTTGCGATATCTATTGTCAAATAGAAGTAATGATAAAAGCGCTATTACTTGACGCTAGATGTCGAACTACAAAAATAATAAACGTTTTGGTAAGAAAAATGATGCATGGAGTAAGCACTCTATGCTTACTTACTTAAGTATTTCACTATGGTCTCAATATTTTTTTTTTGTAATGGAGTTTAAATGCAATAATTTTACGTGGTCCTATAATAACCTTTTGATAGGACTCCTCTATCAAAAAGTTTTACGTTTTGTCAGCTCTTATGTAAAAAAATAAAGTACAAAAATACTTCCCTGGGAAAAAACTGAAACAGATCTACACAGCACATAGTAGGTACACAAATGAAGGAAAAGTTCTAATGTTACACTATGCTATAAGCCGATTTTTTAATTCTCAAGCTGAAACTACATTTAACAGAGTATCAAATGTTGGTTATAAAAACTACATTTTCTTCTTTCTTTCACACTGTAAATGAAAAAAGTTCCATCAAAGCGTCTGTTTGCTTTAAAGTTGTTGAACAAAAATGTGTTCATCCGCAGTTTAATAACGTGACGTCGACACTTGCGGTAACTTGATATTTATTTTAAAGTTCCGAGTGGCGGCGTTTTCTTGCAGATTTTTAATGACACATAGTTCGCCGAGATTTTTATTCGAGACAATTATTGACTTCATAAATGTTCTATCAAAACTCTACAATAATTGCTGGTGTTTTCGTGGTTGACATTTTTATTTGAGACAATTACTGACCTCATAAATGTTCTATCAGAGCTGTACAATAATTGCTGGTGTTTTCCTGGTTAAATTTTATCGATGGAGTGTGCGTTATAATGTAACCATTCTTAACCATACTCCTACTAGTTGAAATTATGAACTTGCGAAAGTGCTAAATGGTTTTTTGTCGGGACCAAATACTAGTATTCTATCTACATATATCTCAAGCAATCGAATGTTTTGTACCAGACAGACTCAGGTTACGTTTTTGTACCAGTGTCGGTACCTAATAAATCGTTGCTATTGCGAAAAGTAATTTTGTTAACGTGCGCTGAAATAGATTCGAACTTAAAATTAGATATCGTACCCATACATAATTTTACCGGAACAATAATGTTTAATGTTCCTATTTTAATGGGATTAAATTTTACGGTCATCAGGTTTTATTATTAACGCAGTGACGACATTTATGAAATATTTCGTTGGTGCTTAAATTTATAGAGAGAATTGTTGAATAGCAATAATTTTTGGTTATGTGTCCATTCTCCTAAATTTTTCCGATATATCTTATTTAATGTATTAAATCATCACGGCGAATTATGTGGGTATGTACGAGTAACTACGAGGGTCGGGACGTGGTGCAAAATGCAAGGTTAAGCTTAATCAATATATTTTCTTTTACTATTATGTTCTTGCTAAGCCACAAATACTTAACTAAAATAAAATAAATACTTATCATTTATTTCGAGTAACTTTCACAGACTCATAGATAATAACTATATGTTTAAATGTACAAACTAATCACTAGAAAAAAATAATCACTAGGGCAGCTATGTTTCTAGAAGTACCTAAATAGTGGTTAAACATAGTAAGTACTTCTAGAAACATGCATATCATCACAATGCCTTAATTATGGGCAGTCAATCCTCTCGGCTATCGACTGTAATAGGTTCTAATTCGAAATGATAGTATTTAGCATGTAAGTAAATGCTGCTAGTTGCCGAAAGGAAGATCTTCCGTAAGATAATGGGCCCCAAACGAAGTCCGGATGGGAGCTGGACAGTTCTTAGGAGCCGTGAGATTGAAGACCTAGTGACAGTAGTGACTGAACCAATAACATCATGGGAGAGAGTAAAGCTCAATGACTCCATTGTTTGGTGGATCTCTCAAGATGGAGAATGGCGAATGGGTCTGAACGTCACAAGAGCGTACATGGGTCGCCTAGCAGGAGAACGCCCCAGGTGTCGCTGGAGCGACATGGTAGAGGCGGATCTGCGCGAACTTCTGGTCAACAATTGGCGTGAAGTCGCACAGGAGCACAGGAGCACAGGACTGAGAAAAGTGGCGCTGTCTTGTGTCAGAGGCCACGTCTCATTTTAGGTCGCTGAGCCAACGGAGTAAGTAAGGAAGTAAAAAGAGGACGTATCACAAAAGAAAAGACAGTCGTCCCCTTCGCAATAAAAGTAACATTTGATCAAGATGAATCGTTCGGCCTTGCCTCCTATTACGTACAAATTGAAATCGCACCATAAAGTTAAAAGCTATTTGCGGTATTCGGGCTTAAGTGAGCAGTGATTTAATGAAATACCTCGCAAGAGATTGCCGTGTTATTGCAACTATCTGGTTTGTTTTCCACGGATATCGGTGAAGGAATGTATACAGACGTAGCTTCCGTTGTAAAAAGAATGGGACTTTTACCTGACTAACGAAAAAGGGTGTGTGATGTTTTTCGAGTGTGTGTAATTATTTACCTAACCTAGATCTTTCCTTGTAGAGTTAGAAGCTTGGCTCTATAAGAGATCTGATACCTTTTTGACAGTGCGAGCCTTATGGTTTCGTCTTGGCAAAATTTTACATGAAAATGTTTTTGATATGTTTTTACTTGTTCTTGTAAGTTGATTATGTCAATCTTACATCCCCTAATTTAAAGAATTAGGGGTGATTTACTATAAAAATCCTGAAATACGTATCTGGGGGCATCTTTTATACAATCTGCTTTTTTACTGATTCGCCATACAAACATCAACCGCATTTTTCCCCCCTGATTATAAACTGAAACTAATGTCATATACTAAGTAATAGTGACCAAGGCCTCCAGAGCCCTGGCTGCAATCAAACCAGCGTCCTCTGCTATCACGGCGGGTGCCTGAGCCATTCGGCCACCGGGGTCGCGGCGGCATTGATCGAATTTTTCCACGTATATGCATTTCTTAGTTAAAGGCTTACGCCGCCCCCTGGCCATCCCTAAGGTAGATCATCAGTATGGTTCGGACCTTCTAACTTTTTTTTTTTTTCTTAGAGGGTAAAATGCATTCCGCATACCACCCGGGTGCGGAGGGTGACCCGAGTGGTTATGTGGAACTCCCGTCTAGGCTAATGGGGCCCACGGTATACCCACTAAAAACCCCCCTGTATGCCGCCTCGCCGCCCTATTGGTGGGGTTACAGGAACGCTTGCGTACTCATCCGCGACCCCACCGGCGGCAGCCGCCCACGAGCGACTCCTTCGCTAAAGCCCGAAAGCACTTCACGCTAGGCGCGCCAGATGGTTTGACGCGCCTTCCTCCTCGGCCTCCGTCCTGCAGTGTAGCGGACCCCCCCGAGCCCGCCACAAGGAGGCCACAGGCGCCAGAAAACTCCCCGCCCCCGGCGACAGATGAGGTCAATGGTTCTGCCGCAGACCACAACTCGGCTGCAGAGGACAGGGAGAACGGCACACCGTAACACCGACACTCCTCTTCCTCTGCAGCCCCACCAACGCCGCTACAGCGGAACGGCCCCGCCAAGATCGCAGGGGATAGGGAGAGTGGCGCATCGTGATACCATCACGCCTCTTCCCCTGCGATCCCACCTCGGCCGTCGAGGATAGGGAGAACGGCTAATCGCAACACCGACACTCCTCTTCCCCGACGGTCCACCTCCAACGCGTCACAAGCGGGCTTACTAAGCCCACTTGGAGCGTCCTCCTCGGGCCAGCCCGCACCTCAAACAGGCCAGCCCTGGTTGTCTCTTCGCTTCACCGTGGGTGACCAAGCCACGGCTACTAAGCCCCTCCACCACGACAAGGTGGGCAACCCGCGGGGGGCGGACCTTCTAACTGAATCAACTCAGGCAGGCTCAGAAGTATTAGAAGAAATTAAATTATTTTCAGAATATATTTTAATTGACCTCTATGACTAACGCCATGACCACAGAGACCATTCCAAATTAAAATTTCTATCACTCGTAAGGTAGAAGTACTAGTTCTCGACGCTGCACTAGTACTCGACATGGGGCACTTTATGTCAAAGTGACAAGGATTAAGTTCGAATACGGAAAAATCTTCGTTCTTCAAATTTAACCTATATTTCCATGAAATAAAGTGCCCATGTCGGTGACTAGTGCAGCGTCGAGCACTTATAGTACTTCTACCTTATTTTCGAATATTACTTTCATCGCCTTTATAGACTTTGAGTAAAAGAGTCGAACGTTCGAAAGTCAAAAATCGCCCCCCAGTTCCAGTCTAATTCCAAACTAGTTGCCTTAGTTTAAACTTTAGTTTCACATTTTAAGGTTATTTTTTGGTAATTATTTTGTCAGCTGCCTAGAGTTAAAAATGTCCTGTTCAACTTAATAATGGTCTAAAACATTAAATTTTTATGCCTACCAGGCTGAAGAAATTGAAGGAAATAAATTAATTCAATGTCCCAATGAACAATCTTCGAAACAAACTCCGATATTTGATATTTTTCTAAGAAAAGAGACTGTACATTAATACGGTAAAATGGGGACATACTAGATTATTTTAACCAGGAAATGATGTTTTTCAGTTATTTTCTTTGAGTTTTGAGAAAATGCTGTTATTACAGCTTTCACAGAACATGGGCAGATTTCAATTCCTATAAATTATGCGTCTAAAGTGAAGAGGGTAGATTTTGTAACATTGTCCGCACTTAACCCAGGGACGTCCGCACTTTTCCTGCCAAAAAATATTTATCTCTGACCTTGAGTGTTCATAAGTAAAGTGAAAACGGCATCTTGTATTATGCATAAAAAATTGTATGCAAATCATTCACTTTTCTATAAATCCTTACAAGGGTCTAGAAAAATATTTATCGTGAAGACTTGCAAACTTATCGAAAAATAATCCGCACTTATTCCAACATAAGTTATGACAAATATGATACTAAGCGATTCCTAACTTATTTATAAAAATCAAAAGGTTTATGCATTTACATTTTGCGATTATGACCGTAAAGGATGACTCACGCCAGACCGGCCCGGGGCCGGGCCGGAGACAAAGAGGTTTTCTATGGAAAGCACCACGTGATCACCGTCATAGAAAATGACGTAAGACGCAGACGTAACCCAGCCCGGTCTAACGTGAGTCATCCTTAAAAGGTGGAAAAAATGCCTTAGATTCGTCAGGTGACAAGCAAAACTCAGTAATTACTAAAAAATTATTGAACAAAAATCAACCTCATTATATAAGTGGTATGGCTCATTACGGCTTTGGACTTACAAGCATACGGCCCGCCTGATGGTAAGCAGTCTCCGTAGCCTATGTACGCCTGCAACTCCAGAGGAGTTACATGCGCGTTGCCGACCCTAAACCCCCCCCCCCCCCTCTTGTTGAGCTCTGGCAACCTTACTGTGGTGGCAATTAGTTTTGCTTGTCACCTGACGAATATATTGTCACTGATGGATCATCGAATTTGAATAGTTATTTCTTGCAAATTAAATTATACTTTTAAGTAAGATGGATTCAACAATCTCGAACAATTAGTTAATAGCCAGTCATAGCCATTTCAGATTACTTGAAATATTTTTAAGAGGTGAGCGCATTCTTCGAAATCTCTCGGGAGTCTTAAATGGACATACTTTCGTCTTTTCATGAAACTTTGAATCTTAGAAAAGCTTTGAAAAGAATTTTCAGCATTAGTCGTCAAGCGATAGAGTTATGAAACTTATGAATATCTATGCTCGGTTTTGGATATATTCGGGTTATATTACGAGTAGGTAAGCATATTGTCCTATGTTCAAAATGAAGCTATGTTCCGGTACACATTACAGCTTGCATTGAGCTATAATTAAGTAGGTATATTTCTACAGGGGCCTACGGTAGCGAACATTTAGATACTTTAGTAAACTTTTTTTTTACTGTTGCTACTTATTAAAAGGTGAAATAATACCTCTTATTCGTAAGCCTCAATTACTTAATTTTTATATTTTCTTCTTTTCTTACAAATACATAAGTCAAAATGACGGATTAGGACAAACGGTTATTATCTAATTGAAGCTTGTAGCGCGTTTATGAATAACACCAATATTTTTTAGACCATTGTTGTTCATAGAGGTGAAAATTTACTTTAGATAGGGTTCCTTCTAGGGATATTAGTTTTCTCGTGTTCCAAGCAAAACTAAAACGCCTAAAATTATTAATTTCGCCAAAACTAAATAGAACATAGATTAGGTGTAAATTAACAGGAAATAATTCAGTTCAAAACAGTTCAGTTCTTCATGTTTCTTCTTATTTAGTTTCAGCAACGTTGTGTATTTATGGGAGAAACAGTAGATTCGTGCCGTGACGCGCTAGCCACGGCCCCATAAGGTCAAATGAAAGTAAACGGACTTCTTTATTGCCTTCAAAGTGAACGGTTTATGTAAAAAGAAACTGAGATTTATCCTTATCGAAAAACTAGCGCGAAAAGCTTTTAGGTCCCCTACCTATCCTTGCTTTATGCTTTTAATGTACTCGTAATTTATTTAATGGTCGAAGTTGTAAATGGTGAATTTAGATGACCTGTCTTGATTTGTTTTACCGGTCATAAACAAGGTACGTTATTCGATTAGTTTCATCTGTAGCCTTACCACGAGTTTGATACTGACTTGACACTGACATATTCGCTACTGTGTGTAACTTACTCTCTATGCATCTCGCTCGTACGTATGAGTGCAAGTAAGTTACGCAGGCGTTAGCAAATATGTCAGTGTCAAAATATACAGTTTATTTTG
The DNA here is from genome assembly GCF_033807575.1 of Cydia pomonella. NCBI lineage: Eukaryota > Metazoa > Arthropoda > Insecta > Lepidoptera > Tortricidae > Cydia > Cydia pomonella. The sequence goes on from NC_084710.1 coordinate 14,224,464, forward strand.
TAAATTTGTATTTAGTTCAAAACAGTTCTCTTATTTATTCTAATTGTATTGACAATCCTTATTGGAGCTATAATTTTATTTCATTAGTATTGTTATTATTTTCATTTTTATTATTTTATTTTGACGATCATGATAGAAATTCTTATATTTTTGACATCAATGCAAATTTATTATGTAATTGTCTTTCATGAAATAAATCATCTAATCTAATCTAATCTATTATTTTATGGACTTTTGTCTGAAATAATATGTTTTATTTTTTATTTGCAATCACCGGCTTATTGACAATTTACTGGGTATAATACGAAAGAAATAAAATTACCTATAAAATAAAGTCTTTATAACGTATGACACACCCAGTACGAATAAGTAGTAAAAGCTCCACGTAGCTCCACTTAGCTGCGTAATCCATTAGATTCCATTATACTTACAGATACTGCTTAAATTTTTACAAGAATCACTTCAAAGAATGAAGAATAAGCTGCGTAAATTGGATAACGCCACTTCATTCTGTGTTTGTACAATTTAGAATAAGGATCTAATCAGACAGGGCAAACACTGACTCCAGCAACGATTGGATGAACGTGAAAGTATCCAAGTATTAAGGGAAATTGGATTCGGCATAACGATCGCTTAGTTGCCGATATTTTGTGGTAATAATAACTGTTAATATATGAAATTAGCTATGTCACGGACAGAGACGATAGTGAAAATTGTGGAATCAAATTGGATGCTCGTGCTCTTGATCAAACACTTTGTAACATTGCGAACACAGTCATAATCTATTCTTATACTATCTACACTTTAAACGTTTTAAACTGATCCTTATTTATACATACATAGTGTGAAGGTATTATTTATTTAATTTATTTTATCGCCGTGATGTCATAACGTGAATGTTGGAATAGAATATATGAAGGAAAGTGAATTAAACAAATCGAATTACAAATTCTTATAACATAGGTACTATTGCATTTTTTTAAATTCGTAATCGTATTCTTGCTTCCTTCGTTTTTTAAAAACGTACTATTATTTTTTTGGTTTATTTTGATATGCATATTATATGATGCATACTCATGATTACTTAACAGTACATATTCAAATGGTATAACATTTAAAATGTTATTTATTTTTCCTTATATTGTCTTCAACTTTCACGACGCAACAAGTTTTCGTGACATAGAGCGATTAAGGCAGGTAAAGGGTTAAATTTGAGTTTCTTACTCGAGTTAATCTCTATTTGAATAGGTCTATATTGTTTGATGAAACTCGAGAGACCACACGGTGCTTTAAATGGATGGAACTTGCACTTGTTTATATGCTAATTCAGCACGATACAAGCACATATTGACATGGTGTGCCCTTTGTGATACCCGGACGCATGGGGCTTTTCAATGCCAATAGATTTGTTATTTCGTAGGTATATTTTTTGCGCCGGAAAATAGTCGAATGCTGCTAACTTTTTCGCCGCCAGTCGAACAGCTGCCTAATCCTAAAAACGCTTTGGAACGGTAAAATACTTATGATGTAGGATTCTAGATCAGGTATGTGTAGTAGTACCTACCTAATTTAGATTTAAAGTTTTCAACTTCTGTAACCAACTCTAATAAGTAGTAAACATTTGAATAAGACCCGTCGCTCAAGTCTAGCTTAGTTTAGAACTTGGTTAAAGTTTAAGACTATTTGTGTAAGGCTTCTAATAGTTACATAAGATTCATTGAAATCGATTACCTACAAATCGTACAATTATCATTTCAGGGAAGATATGTTCGACGTCAAGTCAGTGAACAAAAAAATCAAATTTGTATTTTGTTTACCTAAGCAAAATAGTCTATTATAATGCTTTTTATTTATTATTGGAAAGATTCTGCTCCATTATTGTCTTGGCTATCTCTATAGTTACAAGAAAGTAACGTCAACAGGAAGACGGTTTTGCGGAGAAACGGTTCGGCGGTTAATGCACCGTATGATGAGTCCCTGGAACCCGTGACCACGTACATAGTAAGTCTTACCGCTTTTAGGGTTGCTATAGATCAGATTATTTTTTTAACATGACAGGTTTATTTTATACATATAATATTGGAGGCAAACGAGAGACCTATACCTGTACATAATATTATTAATTCTAATACAACTTCTTCAGCGGCGATTAATAATAAATAAGTCAGTTAAAATTCGGACATAGAAGATTAAATTATCTTTGATTAGTAAATAATAATAACATAAAGACTAAACATAATAACTAAACTATCTAAATAGATTAATATTAACAGAGCTGGCAGCTTCCTCGCTCAACGCATAAACATTGCAATTCAGCAGGGAAATACTGCCAGCAGCTTCGGCACCATGCAACAGGAGCCAACATTAGAAATAGACTTTTAGGTTTATAGGGTTTTAGTTAACTAAAAGATACAATGGCGCTCGTTATATTGTTATCTCATAAATGGGCAATGTCACAAGTTCCCTAAAATAATTTTCATTAGGCCTAAGTTTCACATCACATTGTTGGGGTCGGCATATGTATTTTCATTAAGATTCCAATCCAGGCCTTACAATCCAATTCGTCTTCTAAATATTGTAATATCTCGTTATTTGTTGTCCGTTATTGTAGTCGATGTGTAAGTAGGCCAGAGGTCTTTATGTAGCCAGTGAGCAGGTGTGGGTACATTTTAAGAGTTTGCAATTTACATAATTGGATTCTGGGGAGGTTCCTTATAAAAATCTACGTTTTACGTGCTATGGTAATCGGGATGTTTTTATATCTCATATTAATCATTATCGTAGCTAATCACTTTTGCCAAAAATACAATTATTTCTATGAAATACTAAACTTATTTATGTAATATTCTTGACGGAAAACATACATTCTTAATGCAACGTTTCATTCCAAGCTTCGAGACAAATCTTGTGCCTAATTAATACCTAAGAAACCGCTAGCGAGAGTATGTACTTAACTTATTTATTTATTTTACTCTTACTAGTAAGTAAGAGTACTTTTTAATGATATTTTCTTACACCAGTGGCTTGAGCACAAGGTCAACAATGTTACAGAAGTCAAGTGCGAGTAATTTTCGTACACCGAAGGTTCCGAGCATGCAATCTTTTTATTTTTTATACATAACAAAATCCTATTGTTTCTGTCCTTGAGGCCGATGTTAAATTAATAAGTAAACATGGCATTTGTTAATTCATTTAATTATTCAAGATTTGACTTAGGTAAAGAGGACCATTCTACAAATACCACTGCAATAGCATTATACTCTTTATTGTTTAAGATGCAACAAATAAATACATAAAACGTAGTCTTATCTATTTTTTTAAATCTACCCACCACACAGTGTTGGGCGTAATCAATTACTTGCATATTTTTTTTAACTACAAATTAAATTATTTGTAGTTGATTACATGTAGTTACAACTACTTGAAATTGAGATAACTTTGTAATTTGTAATCGAAATTACATTAATTTATAATCAAAATTACTCTATTACTTCTTGATAGGCAAAGATAAGCAAATTTAGTACTTTAGTACTCTCTCAGTAAACAAAAGTAATAACCACCTGCGGCCCACCATAGAATAAATATGCTATTTGAATTTGAAATCAAGTGTAGGGAATAAGGTTGAGCTTATTTTATACAAAATAAACTACATACATAGTTAGTCATCGTTAATCAAAGGCTCAACTACTTTTTCCTAGTAATTGTAATTTGTAGTTACAACTACATTTTGTAATCATAATCGTTAATCTGTAATCCAACTACTTTTTGCCCAACACTGCCACCACATCTCGTATTGCGTAAAAAAATTGTCTTTTACGGTTTTGGTTTTGGCAAAGACAGTACAGATTTAGCCGCGTGCTTCGAGTCGTGTACGGAACCCTAAAGATCATCAAAATAACAGCCAACACTAAATTAGAAAACGCCACGAATGATGCTCAGCAGATTACCGCCTGCGCTAGTGTTATAAATTTAAATGTAAACAAACACTGTTGCTTTTTATTTAAACAAAGTTTTGGGTTGTGAACACAGTTGTACAACAATTTAAAAATGTTTAGCTCTTAACTGTTATATTACTCACGCATACCGCAAAGTTTGCTTGCGCTTCAGTTTTTCTCTCTCCAAAGTTCGCCGAGGTTGCAGAACCGAAGTAGGCTCGGTGCTTTAATGCTCTTTTTATACTAGAACGGAATGAGTGTTCTGACCTTATGCATTATTCAACTGCGAGGAATCCAATAACTGTCACTGTTCCAACAGTGGTTGTTGAAAAAGGGTGTTCGGGTCATTGAGAGGAGGTAAATTTGTTTCGAGTAGAACTACCGTCATTAAGTAGGAGATTGTGTGCCGGGAAACATAATATCTGCCGTCGCAGTGGCCGCAGGAAAAAAAGCTACCTCATTGTGCAGCTTTGATTTTATTCATTCCTTTATATACCGATTGTTTGGGATTATAACACTTGCTGAAATATTAAGGATGTTAACTTTAAAAGAAAGTAAGGTTTAGGTACCTATATGATAGGTGTGTTTTTTTGTGGCTACATAGTACAGACATTGAAAAAGATACAGCTTAAAGAAAAACAATTGATTAGTGATAGAGGCAGACAACAAGCGGACTTATCGCTAAAGAGTGATCTCTTCCAGACAACCTTTGGGTAGCGGAAACAAAAACAATTAATCAAAAAGAGTAGGTGCTGCAAAAAAAAAAAAAACGTTATGAAGCCTACTTTCATACACACAATTTAGGTCAATAAACATATTATATATTTAAAGATCAGATAAATGTTTAAAGTTTTAAACATTTATCTGAAATTTAATTGAGTTACAAAAAAAAATCGTGACTCATTTATTAAAAATTATTGGCATATTATAACTATGGACAGTTATATGATTTCGTTTTAATTCACCATTCAAAATAATACTGCTTTCCTTATAAATTCACTGATATGTATTGTCATCGTTTTACTGCTGTTCAAGGTAAGTATGGTAGTTACCTATTTTGCAATCTTGCTTGACTTATTTTACAAACTTCCACGCTATATTTATCTTTTACCGCCATCATATAGGTACCTAAATAAAATGTATAAATAGCATAAACCAAAAATATGTTCATTCATTGAATATAAATTGGTTTCTGAGTTACAATGTTTGAGTTTCTATCGATACATTCCATTTGAATGGGTTGAAACTGGGTCATTTATTTTATTCTCAGTTTCGTTGCGTTTTGTCGTTGCCGACTCAGACATAAACATTTAAAAAATGTAGTCAGTTTTGTACCTTTGCAGAATCTTTTTTTATGGAGGATAGGCAGGCGTTTGACCATATCGCACTCGCACCTGATGGTAAGTGATGATGCTGTCTACGGTGGGGCACGCTTACCTGAATTGGTCTTATGCTGTTCGCATTTTTTATTCATCAATCTATGAACTCTTAATTTATCAGTTGTGCATGAAACAATTACCGCTACACCCGGCCGACGCCATGACAGCTCAGAACGCAGTGTTGCTTGCGCATCTGCCATTTATTCAGTCTTCAGACACCACAGGTCCTGTACATATATGATTAAACGGTTTTACGTACATCTATAGAGACACGGCATTGTTATTTTTATCTCGCGCAAATATACATTTCTGATTTCGTTTTAAATTGAGTGAAAGGTTTACGTTTTCCCGGTTCCCGAAATTGTATACCGGTTTAATCCAAATTTACGTCTGCAAAGCTACAATCAAAACTTGCTTATTGTACAGGCGCGAATGCTTAAGTCATTCATAAGGAAGATTATGCGCCGTGTATTTATAACACCGTCGGGATAACGCGATTACGGGATGTCAGCCTTGATAATTTATAATTGCTGTTGCGGTGCCATGATTTACTTATGTAAGAAAACCTATTGTGTTGTTATAAAATTATAACATGTTGTTGTATTATTATTTTGTACCTTTTTACTGAGGTGTGCCAATAAAGAGTATTCTATCTAACATATTTTGATGGTTGGAAAATGCGTAGGATTTGCATGCATACTAATAATGCCTAATAGCTAAATATATAGATGTGTACGTCAGACCTGTCAGGAAGATGTATCTGGCGGGCTAACTTGTCAATATCTTTAACACAGATATGATATGACTGATGACGTCCATTCGGAATTCGGCAGAAAATCTCCTTTAAATAAAAGATTATTATAATTGTATAGTCTTATAACTTTGTGTGGAGTGTGTATGGAGCGTAACATGTCGCGCAAGTTTTAAACTTAAAAAATCCTAATGCGGTTCATACAGCGATTGATAATAAACATAGATGTCGAACTAGCTCTGCAAAATGACCCCACACACATTGTGCCGAAGCGGGCGGGGCGTCAACTTTGTGCCGCGGAGCTATTTAGTTCGCAAATGGCGGCCCGTTGTGACAGTCGTCGTAAGAAGTATTCAAATTATATCTTTAATGAAAGAAATGTGCCTTATTGTGCGGATAAATGATGTGCTAGTCGTTCCAACAAACAGTGGAAAAAATATGGGATTACTTTTCACGTATAGTTTAGCTAGAATCATATAATTTTGATTTCTCTTGATCACAACAGGCTTTATATGGGGATGATGTTATGCATTTTAAACAACCATTGATATTAAGAAAGTTTCATTTTTAATTTGTTCAGGTTGTTATTTTAATAATTTAAATTTGTGATAGTAAATACGAATCGCCGTTGTAGGTGGAGGTTTTTTATGTGTACTTTCTTACTTAGTCCCGGTATCTCGCTGCTATTTATAACTTTTCGTTAAGTTCGCGGACGGCTGGACCGATTTGGCTAATTTTGGTATTGGAATATTTCTAGGTCCAGGGAAGGTTTGAAAAATTGTGGAATGAATGCGAGGAAAATAGTAAAAACAATAATGCTATTTTTCTCAAACTTGTAATGAAATGTTGACATGACTTACTTCAAATTAGGTCCGGAAATACTACATATCAGGTGCGATGAGTGAATATGATATATAGCCTTACACACCTAGGCCTGTAAGGCAACCTTCTTTTGTTTTTAAACGTCAAATTATAGCACATTTTTGTGTTTTTTTTTCTTTTTTGTGTTTGTTAAATATTCATTCGGGGCTTCAAAGGGGAACAAAAATTTCATTATTTTTGCGCTACGACGCACGGTTTAGGAGATACAGCCCCATAAAGTTTTTTTTCAGTCATGCAGAAATCTTTATAGGGCTGTATCTCCTAAACCGTGCGTCGTAGCGTAAAACTAATCAAATTTTTGTTCCACTATTAATAACCCGAAAGTAATAATAACAAACATCATCATCAATCATCATCATCAAGACTTAATTGCCTTTAAACACGTGCGACAAACGAACAAATAAAAAGCCTTTAAAATAAAATAATAAATTATCATACAAAAATATTGCATTTAAAACTAGTCTATATTGCATGAAACCGTCTACCAAGAGCTGGTTCCCATTGACATGTATTTTCAAGTGACAACGCTACAGCCAATCACAGTACCTCATTTTATAATAGACCAATCGTAGTTCGGGTGTTTTAAATTGGCTAATCATGGTCAAATGAAGTTTCGTCGAAGAAAACAAGACCTGAACTTTGACGAGTTGCAATTGGTCCGTTATTAGTATTGCGTGTTTTAATAGTGGGACCACTTTTACGCTGATATTTTGTTTGACGTTAGTCTTCTATGTTTACCAAGTTTAAACAGTATATAGCTCTTATAGTTTCGGAAAAAAGTGGCGGCAACATAATCGGACAGACAGACGGACATCACGAATCTATAAGGGTTCCGTTTTTTGCCATTTGGCTACGGAACCCTAAAAACGTGAGGGATATATATTAACTATAACAAACTTCCGTCAGACACAGGCACGACACACACACGCACACGCACAGACAGACCTTTGCTACCTTTGAAACATCTCGTTATGAAGCGAAACTTGTTAAAGCTATCTTCGTATTAAAATACGTGAGTGAGCCGTTTTAATATATTTAATACATTAAATATGCCTGAGCCGCACGAAAGTTTTGTCATTTCATGTTTGTAGAAATAATCTAAACTAAGCTAGAAGTACTTTTACTGCTTAATATTACCGCTGTAGCTTGACAACGTGACACCGAAAATCCCATAATATCCCACGCGAGATTGATAGACATAGCTTGTTATAAACGTACATTAAGGCCCATAATTAAATGAAGAATATGTACAGCCAGAAGTTTTCCAAGTCCTACTTTTCCGCTGTCACGTGTATTGGTAAACTGAGTTGAGTTCCACACGTCAAAGGTTCGGAACGGAGCTTTGTATCTTATCTCTGGGTCCGATAGCGTAGCATTGTGTTGATGGGTATTGTACGTCAGTTGCGTTTCAATCGCGGCCCGTCGGCGGAGACACTGAATACTTAGGACTGTTGTGTGTCATCTTTCACGGAACATTAATTTAAACCTAGCCGTGTCGCCAAGAAGTGACGGGTATGTTACTTAGGTACGTAGGCTCACAGTATCCGGCGGCTAATTTGATTTTTTAGGTATTAAATTTTGAATAAAGATAAATAGACGAGTTGACATAAATGTATTTTAAATGTGTTTTTGTATCTTTACATTATGTAGGTATAATGATAGGATACGAACAATTCAGCAGATTTTTTACAACTTAAGAATCAGACGCCATTGTTAAATTTACTCTGATCTATTGCGTATACCCGGTTCGGGTGAATACGCTGAGGGCAACTCATAGAATTTCGCCGCTACTGCTTGCATGTAAATTGTGCATTTATCTGGTTATTCACCACACAAGTTAGTAATTTTAGTGGACTTAGTATCGTAACTACCCTTACAGAGATGCGTGTGAAATATTCGTGGTGGTAAGTAATGCTTATTATTATGCGTGGTGGTTTAACCGCAATTATCAAACTTTAACATTGCAAACTTTGACGATTCGAGACTTTGACTTCAAGATTTGCATGTTTAAAAAAAAGTTAATCTAAGTTACTTATAACAGACGGATACTCATACTCGTTTATTAAAATATAAGAATTTTACATGTCAAAAATTAAAATAAGTTGTTGAAGAACAGTGTTACGTCAGGTGAAATTAAATATACAATTAACAATAAAACTTCATATAAAATATAAGGTAGTTAAGTTGTTTATAATTAGAGCTTAGGCAATAGTTGTCGTAGTCGCACTTCGTGTGCCCATACCTACCCGTAGCGTGTCGAGGCGCCGTATTGAATAGTGTCGATGTAGCGGCCCCGCGACAACTTCTCGACTATCTGTTTCGTTTCCCGGCTCCGAGACAATTTAACTTGACAACGTGGACTCCGCAACAAAAGCCGCCTCGCCCCATTTACCGCTGAGCTCCACTCTCTACTAGCATGAGAACTCCCGATATTAAACGCTCGCCTAACGATATTAATGTTCCGTAATTTTCATTCCACCACAAAGCCACCTTAATGCTTTATATTACACCTTTTTCATTTAAGCATCTGCACTAGAGCACGCAAAAGTGGGTCACCAAATCGCACGCTTGTTTACCTGATGCCGTACAGTAATAAAATTCCTCGCTAAAGGGTGAAATGATTACATTCCTTTTCGGAGTTCGAATTGGTAAATCACATGATTGCATAAACATTTGCACAGAGTTAGGCGCTGAATGAGTCCGAACTCGAGCGACGGCGAGCAAACATTTCGGAATCGGCCACTTCCATTTCGAGACATCACTTTTCACGTTACCGTAGTGATGTATGGGAATATTTGCAAGCGTTCTTTGTGCGATCGAGAACAAGTGTAAACACGAGTGCGCGGCTCGGCGGCGGCGGCGTCGAGATCAGGCGGGGAGGGTCGCGTCACTCGCGCGGCCGCCGCCGCGCGCTCCGCCCGCACGATGTCGGTGCGCGTAGACCATCGAGACCGAGACAGATTCTCGAGGCATTCTTCCCGCGCTTCCGTAGATTTAGCATTTCCGAGTAGCTCAGCACGCGATCACTCATTTCGGTCAGTGCATTCAGCCCGGGTGCCTCGGGCCGCTAGCGATGATTTAATGGTGCCCGTGCGCACGCTGCGCTCAGCGTCATGCCGCGTAGCTCCAGGAGCGCCACACCGGCTACGCCGGCACCACTCCTCGGCTGCCGAATGCGATCGGGCACGCCGCTCACGCAGGCACACGCTGGAGCTGCCGCACAGCCGCGGGCCGTCGGTCCGCAGCCGGTCGCCGGAGCCACAGCCGCCGCCGCCCGAGCCGGAGGTGCCGCCCGAGGACGCCGGCAAAGAGGCGCGCCGGCGGCGCGTGGTGGCCGCCGTCGCCGCGTCCTTCTTCGCGCTGGCGGTAGCATCGGTCCTCGTGGTGGTGGTCACGCTGACCCACAGCTCTGTGCTTCGCGCTCACAACCAAACGGCCAAGTACTACACGTTCTCCGTGCCGCCGCACCATCCTCTCAGTGAGCCCCGTTCATGTTGCCCCACCGTCGCCCATCCCGCTTCGCATGCGACTGTCTCCGACCCTGAGTGCCAGGGGCTGCGAACGTCGCCGAGTGCCTGCGTCACACCGCCACCACATGCGGTACATATTGTGCAGTTCATACACGAACAACTTTCGGGCTCAAACAAAAGCTAAGCGTTCACCTGGCTCTCAATAAACACCACCATGATACTACACGAACTCGATTTTATAATACATTTGGAATAGATTTTATAACGAATTGAGGTTAGAGTTAGAAAGCTCGCGAAAAGTTTCGGGATCATGGTTTACAGAAGAGAGTAGATTAAAATCGGAGGGGTAACGTTGAGCCTTTGTAAAATTAAGCCTCAGTAACTGATTACACGTACGCACGTTCGCAACCCCCCTTCTGCATGATTAGTTAAAGTAGATGTCAAGTGTTTGTGATGGTATCTGTTAATTATAAGACTAACACTAATACGTACGCCTATTGCGTAACCTCGGTTTACTGGTGTTATTAATTTATAGGTTGTCGGGTGTCTGCTCATTAATCTTTAGTTAGGGCGAGTTCTGTTCCGATACATCCTGTCCACGTAGTTATCTCTGAAGCCAGGCCATAATTAAGTACACAACTGATAACCCATTATTCATTACTCCTAATATACATCAAATTTCCTACATATAAAACCGCATTTTGTAAAACTAGGTTCTCTGCAGTATAGCATCTTTACAAAAATACAATTCAACAAGAAAACAACCTTACTTTAATGTTTTTAAAGTCAAAGAAATCTACAATAAATAGGAAGATACATTTTGAATAGAATTAAATTATGACTACTTATAAAATAAAACTACTAAAACTAAACATTTCCTTTAAACACTTGTATATTTTGCCCCAAATCTTATGACTAAACTATGTCCGTAGTGCTACGCCGTAGCCCGTAGCATTGATTTTCCCGTATGTAGCAAAAATCCTTCGTCGAAACATAACGCCAATAGTTTCAAACACCGAAGACACTATTGAGTAGATATGTAGGTATATAAACTACCATACTGAACCTACACTGATATACATTTGGCTCGCCTAGATATTTATAAATGCTATCTTGTAATTCGAAGAAGCCACTTATGTTGCGAAGTCCTATTAAGTTAATAGTTAAATTAGAAGCTTGAATAATGGAATGGAAAATGGAAATATTTTATATTAAATTAAATTAAATTATTAAAGTATCACATGTTTAGCCAAAAATATGGCATGCAAACTTAAAGCTATAGAAAAATAAACTCTTTATTACAATGTCAAAGTAAATAATACCGAATCAGTAACATGACATGCAAGTCGTGTAGTTAAATATTACCAACATTAAAAGTGTACTAACATTACAAAAAAGAATTTAACAATGAATTTAATGTCACTATACTTGATTCAGAACTATATAATATACATCTAGTTAACAGAATAATCAAGAAACTCGTTTAAGGAATAAAAGCTTAAAACATAAATACATTACATAATATTTAGGTACATTAAAAATGGTCCATCGAAGTAGGTACATAGGTATGACCATTTATGTTTCAAATTTATCAGTCGTATAGCAATTAAATAAAAAACATCATGTTCCGAACTGTAAAAACAAATTACACCTAGAACGTGAATTCAACAAAATGTGGGCTCCGAAGCAGCAGCTGAGGATGCAATCGACATAAACGCTAAGATGCAAATTAAAATAATGTATTTCGTTTAATTCTAATGCGCGTCCTAAATTAGGGCACGATCACCGGCTCTTTACATACGAGTAAGTACAGCTCGTAACGCACATCTAAGTAAACTCACCCATCCCGACGCCGTAAGTAACATATCTTGCGTACTCAAATCACTCGTTAAATATATCAGCGTGTTTATCCCGCGTTTATATGCATTCAAAGGTTTTATTTACAGTAAGCACCGCGTAAGCACCCATCAGGCAATATTTCCGTTGTTGACGCGAGCGCGGGCGAGTTGAGCACTTACGCGAACCAGTTTCATTCAGCAGCAAAAGTATAGGTACCGTAAAACCACCTAAGTATAGTCGAATATTACAACTACGCTCCACAAGTTCAAAATGAGATTTAGTACCGTAGTTTAGTCCGAGTATTTTCTTCCATTTATAAACATACTTTGCCTTATAACTACAAAAATATAGTAAAAGACATACGTGAACGAAAAAATTAAAGTTTATTTGTTGACCATAGTTGGGAGCTTTGGCCTATAGTTGGGTGATTTTACGGTAGCTAAGTTGGCAAAGTATTGAAAATCGTCTGCAAATTATTTTATTCTCTTTATAATAAAGGTGTGCAGATCATTTTGAACACATCGCCTACTTCTGCTGTAGACTGTACCGTGACCTTGAGATGTATCAATTTAAATTTCAACTATTTTTATGGTTTTTAAGACTTAACGTATATAAGGAACTAATCGAATGATAGTAATACAAAAGCCAAAATGATAGTCATCATAGACAAATTATGACTCACAGTCATACTTATCATATCATATAAGTTATTCAGTAATAGTTTCAATCAGTGTTATGAGTTATTAGCGTGCTCGACTTGCTTCATATTAAACGATGGCATCATAGATCAAATAGATATTTTACCTACTTATTTAATATTAATAATATTGTATCTAAGTATAACTTAGTTTTGTTTTAATATCAGGAATCGAATAATACCATTAATTTAGGGGAAAAATTTACTTTCGAAACATAGAATTCCTGCTCCATTTCAACATATTTTATTAATTTACAATACAATTATTATGATATGTTACTAATTTCATTGGTTTAACTTATGTTACAAATTTTAACTTATATCTTATGTAATTATCAGAGATCAAGAATATTTCTGCTATTGGCATACCCGCGTCAAGCGATCGGAACTACTTCCCCAGGCGACCGAAAACACTTCTCTTCGCCGGACGACCAGTAGACCAGTATAATATAGTATAATAAACCTGAGATGGCTCATACATCAGTTTATGTATATCCGAAACACGAAAAAGTTTGGACATAACCGTCGATATTCAGCAGTAAAGTAGTAAGCAGAAGTTAGTAATGATAAAAGCGTGAAGCGAACAATTATTAACGAAAGATAATGAAAAGCGATGGCAGTTTTCTTTTAATGAGGGTGGTTATCGTTTTAGAATTCTTTAATTAATAATTGTTTCGGGACAATCTTACATAAATCGACCTAGTCCCACATTAAGCTCAATAAGGCTTGTGTTGTGGGTCCTAGACGACGATTTACACTTAAAATTATATATATACAGATATACATCTATACCTAAATACGTAGAAAATTCAGGAACAAATATCTGCGATAAACACATAAATAAATGCCCTTACCAAGAATCGAACCCGTGACCTCCTGCTTCGTAGGCAGGGTCACTACACTCACTACCGACTAGGCTAGGAGGATTTCTTTGTAACCTTAGTAGGGACACACTTTTCCATAAGTGTGAACGAGCCGTAAAACTTTGAAATTCTCTAGAAAAATCTGGCTTATTTTTTGATGTCAAAAAAGGCAATAAGGAGGGTGCGCCTTTAATTTTTATAAATATTTCCATAAATTAGGACAGTAAATAGACAGCATTTTCGAAAAAAAAAATACAGGTTTATAGTAGGAAATATTAATCTTCGGTCCATGACAAAAGTAAACAGTAATTGTAACTTTCTAGAAAATTACTGAAGAAAAAGAGCCGGCAATGAACTACAATCGGATATTATTTGTAAGCCCGTTTATATAAATTCGCGCTTATGGAAAAATGTTTCGTGGTAAATATAGTTTTTTTTTTTAAGTTCTATAATTAGCAATATCCGAATATAATCCGTTTGCTTTCCTGGCCAAATAACTCGCTTGTTTTCATTTAAGTAATCGTCAAATATTTTATGAATTGAACAAAATAGATTTAGATTTGAATTTTAAGGTTAAGTTTATTTATTTTTAGAGTTTGGTTTGGTTTTTTATTATCTATCTTATAAATAAAAAAATATGAAAATGACTTTAAAATTATAGGATGTACATAAGCAAAAAAACATTTGCGTATTGGCTATTATAAGAGGGATAACAAACTAACGAACATAACTTAAAGAACGTGATTTTTTCTGAATCAGATACAGTTTGTAAGTGTAACATCAGAGCTGTCATTTCTGATGTGCCTCTAAAGTAAATAACATGTAATAAGAGACGTGCCGTTTCTACAAAAGGGGAGGGAAACTGTTTTCTCATTAGTTTTGACGTCGCACAAATCGCAACATTCTTGACAAAGTAAGATATTATCATATTAATTACGACGCATGTCGCATAAAAACTAATATTATTTTATTTAAATTTATAAAAATACATGCTTAACTAGTTTTTCAAAAGTCGGTTTTACTCTTGTTGCAGGAGACATGGAGAACATAAAATATTTTTTATTTAAAATTCATAATAAAAAATAGAATCGTATATAATTATAATTTTTTTGACATCATCAAATGGTAACTAAATAACTTTATGTATATAGTAGACCCAACTCAATTTCTTATTCAATCAAACCGAATGCGTTTTTAATTAATGCAAACTCTACACTGTTCTGATTAGATTAGAACTGTTCGATTGATTTCATAAGAAGATATTTTTTTGACCTAATTATTAATAAACTATTATCAGCGGCCGATCCCATACCCGTCCGTAAATAGACAGGTCTGGGAACTCCAGCCCATCTGGTTGGAGCGAGTGTTCAAATGCTCAAAGATATTAGCTGCTTCATTAAGTTTAATAAAATATAAGTATTAAAGCTTCTTACTTACAATGCTAAATAGGTAATATACATTTGTAAAATCATAGACGTATGTGCAATCCATAAACCACGTTCACATGACTGGAAATAAAGCGCAGGGCGTTTTTTTTTGTATATCTATCCGTCTAATGGTGATAATGATTTTAACTTATAATAGTTAGGTACCTATACAAGTTCATGATCAATTGACCATATTTACTAATCTGATCTTTAAGAAACAAACAATCAGAGATGTTTATTATCTCTAAACATTGGAACTAACTCCTTTTTATAGTGACAAAAATTTCGGATTTGTTTGATCTGGACGATTACGGACGATTAGAGCTGATTATTGTCGTTACCTGGACCGCGGCCAGGCGCCTCAGGCCGCGTAGCCAACGTTACAATTGTTAACGCTCCGTAGCGTAGCGTAGTCATCTCTCTCTATCACTCTTCCAAATTAGTGCGACTGTGACAGTTGCGTTTTGTTCGCCACGGAGCGTGAACGATAGGCACATTGGCTACGCGGGCAGCTCAGATGGATCAGTTTTAAATATGATCTCCGATTACACATTGGCATAAGGTTCTCTAGACAACAGTTTTACTGGTTGGAAAATGCTCTGTAAATACGTGGGAGTGGACGAGCAGGTGGCTGATGCTATGGTAACAATTTAATATGTTTTTCATCTCATTTTGACACGACCATAAATCGTGTTATCAAGTATCTCGCGCAGGACAATTAGTTAAGTGCAAGCGAAAGCCTTATGAGATGATTCTTGGTTGCATTTCGGAAACATCCATCAGTGTGACCCGCTAACGAATGATTGGTGCTCATGGTCAAGGTTTTATCAAAATAAGATAAAAACCATACCGTCCAGTGGAGCAACTGGGGACCGATGGGTTAACTTTAGACCGTATTTTTTACTAAGAACTAATCTAGCTAGTTCAAAAAACTTACCCTATATAAAAAGTACACTGTTATTAGCCACGTTCATATAATCGGGGAATATTTCCTTTGTCTAATGTTAACCCTCCTGTGCTCAGTTGACAGTATCAAAATAAGATCGAAACAGAATCGGCCTCAGGGCCTAATTTCAAGTATGTTGCGAACCTCCTTTGACCCGCGGTCACGTATCGGTGTTGTCTGATCCGGGTCGTAATTCCACATTGCTTTTCGATAGTTTGAGACACCGAGAATGTGATATTATGAATACTTTTCCTATCATAACATGTGAATTGTAATATTTACAACTATTATACATAATGTACTAATACTAATATATGTTAAATTGTACAAAAGTCGTCACGCAGTGCAAATTTAGCTGCTTAACTATTAAATATATAGTACTTATTGACCAAGACCGCGGAGTTCGGATTTACGTCTTCACTCACTTTTGTTGACTAGAAGTTACGTAAAACATAAGTTCCTTTTAAACTTGGTTCAAATACAAAAAAATATATACATATGGTCAATGATCCACACTAGGTATGTAAAAATGTAGATATATAAAAGTATATGTGTAAGTTTATGAATATAGTTTAATTTTCACCTATACTTAGTCTTTGTTACAATTTCATTTATTTTAAGAGACTGCACCTACTAATTCTTTCTCGTTTAGGCATTCTCTTCAATGCAGCCATTTGTACCTTTATTTATTGTGCAATAAAGATTAAATAAATAAACCCTAAAGACGACTCAAACATTTTCAAACAATTTTCATGCCAACCTTGCCAAACAAAACGAATTAAAAAAAGCGGCCAAGTGCGAGTCGGACTCGCGCATGAAGGGTTCCGTACCATTTATGACGTATTAAAAAAAATCTACTTACTAGATCTCGTTCAACATTTTACCACTTAGGACACACATTTTACCACTTTGGAAGTGTCTCTCGCGCAAACTATTCAGTTTAGAAAAAAATGATATTAGAAACCTCAATATCATTTTTGAAGACCTATCCGTAGATACCCCACACGTATGGGTTTGATGAAAAAATTTTTTTTTAAAATTTTTATGACGTATTAAAAAAAAACTACTTACTAGATCTCGTTCGAACTAATTTTCGGTGGAAGTTTGCATGGCAATGTATATCATATTTTTTTTTTAGATTTTTCATTCTGTTATTTTAGAAGTTACGGGGGGGGGGGGGGACACTTTTTACCACTTTGGAAGTGTCTCTCGCGCAAACTATTCAGTTTAGAAAAAAATGATATTAGAAACCTCAATATCATTTTTAAAGACCTATCCATAGATACCCCACACGTATGGGTTTGATGAAAAAAGATTTTTTGAGTTTCAGTTCTAAGTATGGGGAACCCCCAAAATTTATTGTTTTTTTTCTATTTTTGTGTAAACATCATAATGCGGCTCATAGGATACATCTACTTACCAAGTTTGAACAGTATAGCTTTTATAGTTTCGGAAAAAAGTGGCTGTGACAGAATCGGACAGACAGACGGACATGACGAATCTATAAGGGTTCCGTTTTTTGCCATTTGGCTACGGAACCCTAAAAACTAGTACGATACTATACTTTTACTTTAAGAGCCCTTATTCTTTAGAGCGTTCTCCGATTTCACGAAATAACGCTCGATAGATGGCGTTGGCGCTCGGTACGCGAGCGCCGGCAACGCGACGCGCGTTTCAATACAGACTAGAATAATCTTAATAGTTTTCAATATCATTTCAAGCAACATTAATTTTAGTGTTATATGATATCATATGGGCACTCTTTATTTTATTTTATATGCACAGTAGTTTTTTTTATGTACACTACTACTAAGTGTACAGACTACAGAGTGTACTATAACCCTTGCTCTTTATTCTGTCTCTTTCACACCAATGGAAAATGAAAAAGTTAGTAAATGACTGCAGGTATAAATAAAGTATATTAGTGCGATAGAGATACAGATAGTGTTTCGTTGTCGTGACGTAAAGATTGTCATGTTGGCTATGCACCCATGGCGCCTATGAGTGCAAACCCTAACGTAATTTCAAGTAAAAATGCGTTTTTCAGAAAATCGCCGCCAAATAACACTAGACCCTACTCATAGTGTTGTGTTCTTGCCGGTGAGTAAGGTTGCCAGAGCTCAACGAGGGGAGGGAGGGGGTTAGGTTCGGCAACGCGCATGTAACTCCTCTGGAGTTGCAGGCGTACATAGGCTACGGATACTGCTTACCATCAGGCGGGCCGTAAGCTTGTTTGCCACCGACGTAGTATAAAAAAAAGGACCACTGAAAATCCATCAATAAGCGAGAGTCTGTTGTTAAGCATAGTGTAAAAAATGAACTTTTATTAAGATTTTCTAATCGCAGTATATAGCACTTCTCGGAACTCCGTAGCTGATTACGAACGCAACGAATGCCTTACAATCGAGCACAGGTCCGTCCTCTAAGCGCGCTCCGCGCAGAATGAGAGCGTGGCGTCGATGCTGAGTGATTTATACGTGTTTTAAAAAAATATAAGTTTACGGCAATGTAGGTCCCATAGTTATGATTTTTTTTATAGGTTAACATAAAGTTACAGTTTTCTATAATATTATTTTTAAAGCAAAATATGCGTACAATTTGCGGAAAAAAAATATAATAAAACCCTGTTTTCGCCAAAAATATGAAGAAAACTCGGAAGGTATTTTATCAGTTTTTTCAAATGAATCTTCGATTGTTAATCATTCCAGCCCCTCGTACGAGATATGTTGAATCAAATTGTAGTCATTCATGTACCAAATGATTCTTGTTTACAGCAAAATTGAGAACCGAAACGCCACATCTCACTGCAAAATTTGGAAAAGACTCCCAAAAAAACTCATTAAAAAAGAGGTTTAAAAGAGAAAATGAAAATTTGAACTGTTGGAGCCCCTAGTTTAGGAAACGATTATTTAAGTACGTTACCAGTTTTTGAATAAATACTAATAGTTACGTCGTAATCTTGAATGAAAAAGGAAGCATTTTACAAAATACGCTCGTCTGTAGGAATAAGGACTCTTAATTTACTTGAAATATACCAATGATAAGTGAATTGCACTCGTAGCTTACTTAAAGCATTACGTCAATCCTTCGTCTACAATAACCCTTTACGACCGGTTCGATATAATTCTGCAAATTACATTTAAAAAATCCTGCCCGCAAGTAAATTGTCTTTTCGAGCTCAGACCTATTCCGATCGAATCTGCAGACATTAGCGACACGTTTCAGTACTAAATACCGCAGGTCAGTAAGATCAGTCCGTCGCGAGACTGCTTTGAAGATGGTGGCATTTTTTGATGGGAGCAGTGGCACACGTAAGTTCTTAATTTTGTATAATTTTGGTATCAAACTTGTTATTTAACACTTAATTATTACAGTAAAAGAGTTATGTGTGTTTATTTATCACAAATTAGAGTAACAATAAGTTATTAAGGGGAAACTACATGCTCGTAAAAAAGAAGTGCACGAATTTGTGGGTTCGGCCGTAGCCCGTAAATCGATGGTCATAACTATTTGCAAGTTTTTGTCTATCCGGATTCTGCGCAGAAAATCAAATCAAAATAAATAGACATATGTTTGATAGTTTTATAATACTTTTCGTTTTGTAATGTTAGATTTGTGTTTTATTTAAGCGTCCATTAAGAGGCAAAAAATTCCTTGAAATTTTGTGCAATAATGATACGAGTATATCACATATTGAGGAATTATACGATGACCTCGAATAATTCCCTTATTCGCTTTTTGAATGAATTGAAAACGAAATCAAAGAATCAACGACGAATACGATGAGATGTACCTAAAGATCTGCTGATTGTGACAGACCCAGTGTCACTAGTTAGGAGGAAAGACAACAAATATGTTTTCCTACTGTCTAACTGCTCGGGAACGATCAGCATTAAGGTTGTCAAGAGATGGGAGATAAAGATTCGGTCATACGTGTATGTTACAGCTTCAGAAAAAGTTATGAACTAATAAACCCATGGGAGACCTCTTTTTAAACAAGGAGATGGACACTGAAACTAAATTCTTTCTTTCTTTTTACATGTGAATGAATCAGTATTCATTTTATGGATATTCGCTTGATTGTGATGCCATAGGCCGTCCTAGGTGCGAAATACTGGATTTACTCGATTTTCGCTTCAAAATCTTAGAAATGTTGGTTAAACCACCAAGAAAACGACGTAGTGAAGCATGTCTGAGGCGTCTGAGTGATATTTCAGATGATGCTTCAATTTGACGATACCAAATCTCCAAGAGCCTGCCAATTTCAGACTGCTTCAGACTACTTCAGGGCTATTACTCGTTGTATTAAATGCAACGTGTTCGTTACACGTCAAAATAATTTTTTCAAGCATTTCCTTTAGATGTACTGAATTGAGAGTACTTTACAATTGTTGATTATTGTTTTTAATCATTCTTTAATCGTTAAGATGTTGATTCTTAAAGAAAATTGTGATAATTATGCTAAATTGAATACTGATTACTTCATATGCTATGCATGTGCAGCATACACATGCATTGTTCTGTAAAATGTTGCGTTTTAGTCATATTATTTGACAAAACTCAATGAATTTGCACGTTCGTGCATTTCCAGATAGTTCCTGAACGTCACTTTCGTGCACGCGATTTTTTTTATGATAAAGGACACTAGGATTTTTTTAAACATTTTATACGCGTATTTTATAACAATTAAAAACGGTTCACGTGCATTTTTTATGAATCTTTGCAAAATATTTTTCCCGGCTGTAAAGGGATAACAATTTTTTAATATTTTTTATCCTGTTCGTTTGTTTTAAATGTCTCCAATATTTTTCACGCGAAAGTTGAAAATAAATGTGTCAAGCGCCAACATTAAGGGAAAAGGCACCTTTCAATTCGCACTGATTCATTTGTCGTCTGCAGAGAAAAGACTGTCGGGCGAGAAGCTAATTTTCCATTATGATTAACGTTTTCTGCGCCCATGTTCGTTTGGTCATTAAATGGAGGCCGCTCAGCTATTACGAGTATACGAGTATTATTTGTGGGGTCAGGTAAGGGAAGTAAATTGATAAGTTACATAGAATATTACCGATAGAACAAGTTACTTCCGATAACAATGAGTTGGTTAAATACATTGGAGTTAATATATTTGGCATTTAAGGTTAGCACAAACACCGTCTCGACTATTTCATACCTAATAAAAAAAATGTGTTCGTACTTGGTAAAAAATTGTTTTATTAATATCAAAAAATACAATAAAATAATATTCTACCCGTAAGTAAGTATTTATGCGTGTTGGCTCAAATATTTAAATGTATATCCTCAACTAAAAAAAAAAAACATTAATTCACGGTCTCATTTTCGGCTGCAAAAATGTTCTGAATTTCTGACTGCGTAAAATATGTTTTGTGGTTTGTGTTTATATTTATAACTTGTACCAATAGTGTATCATCATTAGTGATCAT
Organism: Cydia pomonella; assembly: GCF_033807575.1. NCBI lineage: Eukaryota > Metazoa > Arthropoda > Insecta > Lepidoptera > Tortricidae > Cydia > Cydia pomonella. The sequence goes on from NC_084710.1 coordinate 14,246,094, forward strand.
CAATTCATTGTAATGAACACGTATTTAATACAGCAGAGAGCTTATTCTCGCATTTACTATTGTAGTATTGAGATTGCATAGAAACAATATTGGTCGCAAATGCTCGTTCACGCTAGAGCAAAGTCAAATATGTGCGGACTGACTTAAAATGTATTCGAAATGGATTTGTGGTATTGAGTGCATGCCTAAGCCAAGGTTGATTTCCGGTGAAAAATTTCCTCGGATTCCCCGCAAGTCTTGATTACTTGGTTGTGAATATTGTAACGGGATTTAGGGCACGTGTAACCCTCGCAGTGTACTCGTACTTAACTTTACTCCTTGTAAATTTTTAGAGGATTTCCGGGATTCCGGGGGCTTCTACAAATTCGTCTTGAGTCTACTGCAGTCGTGATACGCGTTCTTCTTTCGTACACAACTCTGTACAGCTGTATAACAAAAAACGAATTTATTAATTGGGTAACGTTTTTGCAGGTCGTAACTTAATGTGACTGATTTTATTTATATGCTAATTTATATTAAATAGCGCAGGCTATAATTATGTGTATTTTTATAAGGTGGATACAAAAACTACCACAGAGAGATTTTTTTAATCCGAGGACTAGTCGGAAAACCGTATTATAAATTTTCTTCTACATAAATTTAATATTTTCGTAAATTTTACACAGAATATACAGACTAAGCCGTTGTAAAACTTGTAATTTGAAATGTATACTCTTCAAATGTTGTAGAGTTTCACTAAGAAAATATTGGTTGGAATTCAACGCTAAGGGGCTGAAAATGGACTTAAAAGCAAATAATGACTAGGATCGGGTGAAGTAAAGGTCAAAAGCTAGCTCACTATTCGAGCATTTCTTCCAACATTTGTGATATTATTTTGGTCTCAAGCTTTGCAATGAGCACATTAACACCTAGTCTAGGAACCGATGACCGGGTTGAACGGGATCACTGACGTGAGTTGTCAATATTGACCAGCAGTAAAACACGCATCAGTTGCCAGCAGTAAACTCCGCGACCGCCACACAACTATCGACAAACATACATTTGCGACCCAAAAAGTACGTCGATCACACAAATTATAAACACTCCTGTTCTAGACAATACGATCCACCGTCAGATATATTTTTGTCAGCGAAAATCGACAGACAATGATGTGGTCAGCTTTATTATTTTCGTACCCTGTAAACATACGTACTGACGCAACATCATTTCATCAGTCATGTTAATGGATTTTAGAAACAATAATGTGCCTGTTGATTTCATGAAGATAAATACATTTTTCAATTTGTAACATAATGCAGTCCATCTCCAAAAGTAGCAGAATTTCCAGGAATATTCCTTTGTTATTATGATATTGTAGTATTAGAGGCTAGAAAGTGAGAAATAGCAAGCAGCAAAGTTCGTTTAACATTCGTTCCTTTATAAAGCAGAGGGAATATGTTTCCCACTTGATTTTTAACTTTAATTTAAAGATATAGGGTTCAATATTGCATGATTTTTGACATCCTTAAGTCTTTTAAAGGAATAAAATCCTCGCAACGCTCAAAATTCCAATCTTCAAACCACGCCTATCCTCGTGATTATTTTGCATGCTCTAGGTATCAATACAATAATATAGCACATAGGTTAAACAACAACTTTGGTCCCTTGCAAAACATAAATTAAAATCGTAAATAAACGTTTATTTTTTGTTTTGTGTATATTGTATTTAACGTTCCTTTGTTTAGGAAATATTTCGGGAGCTTAAAAATATATTTTGAATATTTTTGTGGCACATCACTATTCAGGAATATAGTCAGCATCAAAATTAAAGGATCAAAAGTATTATTCCATAATAGCTTAACAAAAAGAGATATGTCTATATTTTAATTGTTTTAACTTTCACCCCATAATTTCATCCTACTTACTAGAATAATAATTAGAAATTAATTTGAGAATTTTTGATCAACATTTAGGGGTCCCTACCACCAGTACCACCTGTAACTAGACGCATTAGCAGATCTAGTTAACATATAAAAATAATTGGCACAAATAATCGGTCCATATCATTTTCATAAACTACAAACCTCAATTATTATGTTCCAATATTAATCAAAATACTAGTAAATAGTATGTATATATCTAATAAATTAATTCCGTAAGTTTAATGGAATAGAAGCAAAATATTCTCACGAGAAATTTTAAACAACAAACAAAGACTTTAACTAAATCATGCTTCGTAGAGTTCGTAGTGGGTCGTTAATCAGAAAAAGTGATTGGTACTCGAGTTTAAAGGGTAATAAACTAGTCAAACGTATAAGGTAAAGGCATCAGTGCTCAGCCATGCATCAGTGATCAGCTTTTTTTTGCTTGTAAATATCAAAGTTTTTCAGATTTTCATGCCAAAAGTAGGTGTTATTATAGATTAATAAAGTATGAATTGAAAAGTAACTTAATTTTTAAAAGAATTGTTTTGCATAAACCACAACGCTACTTCAAAGAAGTGCTGTCTTCTGACATGAAGGGATATGTCATATGCGCCAATTTTTTGGAGCGTCACATGGTATTTTGATCATACGTTAGCAGCCGAATTGTGATATTTTTTTAAAAGCATGTGCACTGCTTCACGTAATTAATACTTAAATTATCTGGAAAAAGTAAACCCTGGCCGATTACTGGCTTTGAGGCAGTAATTTTAAAGGGGTCGTGGACCCAGAAGTCAGCCGATAGAGGCTGAGCATAGGTTTCAAGATTCTTTTTATTTTCAAATGAAATGTAAGTCGTTAAATCAAGCACCTTTAAATATCTACATTATTATGACTTTATTTCATTGAAATACATCAAATACTCAGTAGTCATCCTGTGGCTGACCACTGGACACTGAAATCACGGAACTCGGAACCCAATAGCCAGGCGTTAAAATGGGATGGCTGTAGACTGGGTACTTAAAGGCTGTGTCTTGATAGACGGGAGGCTGATTGCTGGCGGAAGGGCCCTTGCATTATATTTAATGAAATATTTCCATAAGCTAAATTAAATTACGTTTTATTCTTTGTAACAATTAAACTTTATTAAATTATTGATGAGTAAAAACATTCATAATTCTTATTGATCAATTAGTGGGCAAATGAGACGTTCTTGAACATAGAAATTTCGTGGAGGGGCTGACTATTGGTGCCTTTACCCTACGATAAGTACGAGAGAAACGTCTAACACGTCTGGAGCGTTTGCCGAATGTTATAAATAGCTCAGTTTTAAGCCAGGACCGCCATTATATTTTTGACCGTCGGATTGTCACTTTCTCTGGCTTATTCGTAGACGTAAAAACAAAGGTTGTTATTTTGACGATTGAATGTTTGACATTGCGTAGCTACTATGCTGCTCTTTGTCAAACTGTTCAATTGTTATTTTAGTGTCAATACTTACTTATTTTTGTGGATTTTTGTATTTTAGAGCCAGATCAGTGTCAGGTTGCATGGTCAACTTACCGAGTACACCTAACCAAACGGTGACAAGCAGGTTTACTCGGGAATCCAGTAGAGAGTTAGGTCCAGGTCGCGAGAGGGGCCTGGCGTCAGCCTTTTTACCAACACAGGTGACGATTATACCTCTTACGTTCTCTTCAAGGTCTGACAGAGGGATATGAGGGTCTCACGTGTGGACCATTAGGAGTTATCCTTACTCATTGAAATCTGTTGATAATTGAAGAAGCGTTGTCTTGTTAAATATATTTATTTATACACATTATATACATGGTTAGGGCGCCTTATTCGTCTGTACCCAGGCTTCGGCTAACACAGACGGGGGGAGGCAATCACACAGACACTAGGGTTTGCTATACCTCGGTTTTGTCGGCCGAACGTTTAGAGCTTAAATTAGGGTCCCTCACACACACACTCCTCCCTGTAAAAATAGAGGTTCGCCTCTAGTTTTACACACATTAGAATAGGTGAATTTGGGGTAGAGTTAGGGTAAAGTCATTATTTGGGTGTTAGGTTTATTTATTTTCTTTCACATTTAGTTTGATTGTATACAAAACTAAAATCATTAGAGTTTTAACTGTTTTTAATTACAAAATAAATTAAAATCTATCTTCAGTAGCATATGGATGGGTTACTGAGGCTCGTACATTAAATATGATTGAAGGTTTATATATTTTTACATTGGGTGAGATAGGGGAACAAAGTTATTAGAGGACATACTAAATAATTTTGTTATAGGGAGCTAGTGACAGGCGGAGCAGTTCACTAGTGACAATTGAGCTTTTCTATAACTGGGGAATTAAAGGGTAAATAAAGTCATATTGTTATTAAAGGGTATAATCATGCTAGTTATTTCATACGTAAAAGACAAATTCATGGTGGTGTATCAATTTTTACCAAAAGTAATTTAAAATATAAAACCTTGCACATTATTGAAGCATTGTCAGTAGAATATGATTGTGAATTGTCCGCCGTAGAAGTAGACATTAAATCAGAAAAAGTTGTTATTGTAGGAATATATAGGCCTGGAAAAGGCGACTTTCAGATTTTATTAGAAACCTTATCTAAATTATTTGACGTTCTATGCAGTGTGCGATGCAAAGGTGTTATTTTAGCTGGCGACTGGAACGTAGACTTCTTAACAAATTCTGTACAGAGAACATCCCTTAATGATATTCTATTACCGTACTCTGCTCAAAATATAGTGGATTTCCCCACAAGAATAGATGGTATCACTAGAACGTCAATTGACTGCGTAGTCACAAACATTGACATGGATGTAATCAAAGCTCTACCACTGTCAACTGGTATATCTGATCATGACGGTCAACTTGTGAAATTGCAAGTCAAGAATGTGAATCCACGAGCTGCATTTAAAGAAATACGATGCTATACCGATTCAAATATACGAGATTTTGTAAACACAATGCTATCCTATGATTGGGAAACCATTTTCGATAAAAATGACTCCGATAATATTTTTAACGTTTTTTTTAATAAGTTTATTTTTGCTCTAAATAACCATTTCCCAAAGAAAATAGTAAAAAACACACAAGAAAAAAGATTACCATGGATGACAAACGAGTTAATCAATATGCAAAAAGACATAGAAGACTTGTATCATCTACAAAAACAATTCCCAAATATTTCATTTAAAAATCAGATTAAAGAAAAAAAAATTACCAGAGACAAATCTTTTCATGTCAGCAAAAAGGAACATCTGGAGCAAAGGCTGTATAAATCTAAAAATACGAAAAAGGAAGTATGGACAATAATAAAAGAAGAGACTAATAAAGCTGCTGAAGAATGGCAATGGCAATTAACTGATAAAATTACAGGCAAGGCAATTCCAAATAATGAAGCCCCAGAACACATCAACAATTACTTTAGTCAAATAGGGTCTCATGTCGCCTTTAATAATGTTCCCGATAATAGAAAGGCATTAAAATATCTGCTAAATTATACTCCTGAACAACCGGAGTGCAAAATCAGTACCGTAAGCGTAGACGAATTAATGAAACTGGCTAGAGCTAAAATTAGCCAATCCACTACTAAAGACATTTATGATATCTCGGGTAAGCTAATGTATTTAGCCTTACACACATTACACATAGAAATAACACACGTTGTTAATAGAATCTTGGTATCAACCATGTACCCAATTTCTCTCAAGCAGGCCCGCATATGTCCTATATATAAAGGTAAGGGAGAAAAGTCTGATGTTGAGAGCTATAGGCCTATTACCATAGTGCCTACAATATCAAAATTAATTGAAGCGATTTTGTCAAATATCATTATCAGACATGTAACATATAATGGAGCACTTTCAGATGCGCAATTCGCTTATCGACAAGGCCAATCAACCACGACTGCGACACATGAATTTACAAAACACGTTTATATGTGCTTGGATAGTAAACTGAAAGTTGCAGGGATATTTCTCGATTTGACAAAGGCCTTCGACACCGTAAACCACGCATTACTTCTAAAAAAGTTGGAAATATACGGTGTCAGGGGTCAAAGCGGAGAATTAATCAAATCATTCTTATCAAATAGAAAACAATCAGTTGAACTAAAAATTAATGGAATGCGAAGAAGATCTTCCGCTAAGGATATTGCGATTGGCGTACCACAGGGATCCGCATTGGGAAATACACTATTCCTCATATTCGTCAATGATTTATTAGCTTTGAATATTGATGGTAAGATGATGTTATATGCTGATGACACATCGATCACAGTGAGTGCTGAAACATATGAAGAACTAGAAATTAAGATTGCTAAAGCCATATATCTGTGTGAAGATTGGTTTACTGCAAATGGCCTAAAACTGAACTCCGATAAAACGAACGTAATGTTATTCCAGCCCAGAAGACCAACATCATCAATTAAAGTTACTCTAGGAAATAATAGACTCCTGCAGACAGTAAATGAAGTTAAATTACTGGGTTTTCAGTTAGACTCTGAACTAAAGTGGAATAAACACATAGAAATGGTGTGTAATAAAATGGCAAAGGGTGTTTATGCATTGCGACAGTTGAAAACTTTGGTATCGGATGATAGCTTAAAAGAGACCTACTATGCTTACGTTCACTCAATAATATCATATGGAATAATTCTGTGGGGCAGCTCTTCTAATAATGAACGCATCCTGAAGATGCAAAAACGAGCAATCAGAGTACTTGTTGGTGCAAAGTTTAGAGATTCTTGTAAACAACACTTTAAAGAAATGAGTATTTTAACATCTATCTCAGTTTACATAATGGAGGTAATCATGTATATGAGAAAAAATATCCACCAATTCAAGATACGGTCTCAATGCAACCCTCGCCATACTAAACGATCCCTTGATATAATACCGAATGCGAATAGGCTAAAACTTGCAAAACGCTCGCCAAATGCAATGGGCTGTGAACTTTACAATAAACTGCCTTACCATATGAAGAATATCGAAAGTGAGAATTCTTTCCGCAAACGCCTGAAAATGCTGCTATTATCTCGCACACTGTATAGCGTTAAAGAATACCTCACTAATGACTACTCTGAATTTAACGTTGAAATAATAAAATAAAAACAATATAAATCAAATGAAATGATGTACATTTTTTTTGTAATATTCAATGTAAATATGTGCATAATTATAATGTTTGACGATAATTATTTAAAATACGTATAAGTTTGAAGTGCAAATTTATATTGTGTTTTTATAATGAATAAACTATTCTATTCTATTCTATTCTATTCTATTCTATTTCTTGGCGTTTCTTCTCGTCTGAAATTAGGTTACGAAACGTTGGTAGAGTAATATTACATAGTGCTTAGGAGTACCTATTAAAAATAAAATAAAATAAAATGGGTATTAATTAGCTTAGAGACGGGTGTCTTCATCCGGGCGTGACAGTAGATAAAGTATGTTTGTACTTACTATTCTTTGCAATATATTTACTTATGGTTACAATGGTTACATATGCATATTTTCCTTTAGCTAGCTAGGTTAGCGAAGAGATATATTAAAAGGAAAATATAAGTTTTTAAATTACAAACAAAAAGGGCTTACTAATGTTCACGGTAACTGGTCACGGTAGATCCCGGTAGGAGATAAATTCAAAAAAAAAAATATTATTTATTATTATTTTTATTTGTCTAACAATAGTGTTAATAAAAATATACAGTAGGAATATTTACATATTCATAGGATATTTAGGGATAGTTTTGAAAAATCCAAATCGTATCAGTTTTCACATAAAAGACGAAGGGTACTAAGGTTCACAACGTAAATACACTAGACGATCACATGGCCAAATTTATTTATTTTCCTATTTTTATTTAATCCTGGTTGAATTTTAGTTAATTAGTTTAGTAGTACATGGGGTAAGGTACACACCTGCCAACTTTTACACATTTTCTACAACTAGGATCTTACTGCGATGTGTGATATGGTTTCATTTTAGTATGTTCCAATACTTACCTATTATAGTAGTTTATGTGATTGCTACATTATAAAAAGCGTCATTTACTATAAAATCGCCTTTGTTTAATTTTCTAACGTCGGTAGCGACCCCTAAATATACATACATATATATATATGAATTTAGGGTGTATGCAATAGGTAATTTCTAGAGGGTGAGAGTTTTTTTTTTTCTGTACTACTTTGAATCACTTTAGTCTATGTGTAGACTATTAGACTATGCCACATACTTTTGAACGTGAACTGTAGAGATATATCTCTATTCAAAAGAGTATTCCAGGCCAGAGTGGCAGATATTATATTGATGCTGACTGTACCTATCTAATTTCGTGGCCGGGAGACAGCCGGTGGGCTAGTCATTCTGCGAAGCTTGCTGGCGATTTCAATAAAACTTGTCGACGTCGATAAATCGTGGAACCGATTCCAAAGACGAACACGTGGCCTATCTCGTAAGTTAAATGAAGTTGAAGTCACACTGCCAGTATTTTGTAATTCCGAGTGTGTACCACGAAGTCGGAAATGGGGGAAGTGGATTAAGTTAGCACGCGTTTCACAATACGCTAAAAAACGAAGTATATTTTGAGTTACTTATTTGAATTACTTGACAAAATTTATTCAGTAAAAAATATTGTAACAGAAATGCGATTCTATTTTTTTGACAGAAAAAAAGTCCAAAGACATTGTTCTCATTGTTGTGAAATATCAAGTTTGGTTTTTGGTCACATTTACTATACCTCTTTACATATGAAATTCAAATAGCAAAATGTGGCAGATGTTGACATTAATAATACTCATCATTTATTAACTTAAGGCCCCATGGGCTCACTCTCGTTGAGCGAAAAGCCTGAGCGAAATGGCTGTGCATGCTCGGGATCGCGGATATCATGTTTTTGAATTGAATTGTTTGTAAGTGGTAACAAAAAAAAATAACCAATAAGTTCGATCAAAAATAAAATTTGCGCATTTTAGATTCAATTTTTATATTGTTAGCTTTTGTGCAAAAATTGTTACAAATTTGTAAGGTCCGTTTTAGACCTATTTTAGTGTTTTTTTTTCTATCGAGCAAAAGTCAGGTTTCGAATCGATGAAGTTACAAGAGAAAGGCCTCTAGATTGCTAATACATTTTTAGCAACCGTATTGTGAAAAAAAGCGCTTCGAATTTAAAAACTGCTGGGCTGAATCTATGGCACCTTAACAAGTTAATCAATCCAACCTCAGATCCGCGTTGTATTAAATCTCAATATGTACGTAACTAATCATGGCAATACGATCTATTATTATTGCTAATTGGCATTATTTGCTCGACGCTATTTAATAAACTGTAAACTGAGGGCCTACCGCGAACCACGTTCGACGTGTTGCCTCTCTATCGCACTTGTAAATTCGTACGTAAGCGTGACAGGGAGGTAACACGTCGAACGTGGTTCGCGGTAAGGCCTCTGAGGCCTTTAACGTTTACCATGTATATATTACTTACTCCCTCTAATATATACTAAGCGAGTCGCCCGGGCAAGTGACGTCTAAATGTTTTGACTAATGTCAAAACCTCAATCGGCCTCAGAGGCCCGATTTTATAAATTACAATTTAAAAAACAAGTCTAAGCTGGCAATATCTTTCAAAACGCCGCTCATCATTGTTTTGGTCAATATCAATATAGCAATAATGTTAAAGTCAGACCAAGATAACAGCGGCAGCGATTTTGATACCCTGGATGGTGCAATTGTCAGGTAAACGTCATTTCATAGAAGTTTGATGTTTAAAATAATCCGTCCACCGTCTGGGCTATCAAAATCGCTGCCAACTTAACTTGGTTTGACTTTACTAGTGCATTTAATGCCTGTAAATTGTAACTTGTATTGATACAAATTATATTTTTTACAAGATTTGTGGTTTACGTCTCATTATTGGTGCCACGTTCATTACAGGGGTGTTTACCATAAACATTTAAAAAATTAAAGCCCTGCGGCTGTAGCACGGTCGCATTTTTATCACTTGTTACTATCCCTGTCACTTTCGCACTTACATACTTGTTAGAACGAGAGTGGCATAGTGAAGTGACAAAAATGCGACCGAGCTACAGCCGCTGGTCGAACTAAAAGTCTTATTTCAGTTGAAACTTATCTTCTTTTATCCTTTTTTTATTCTTTTTTTCTTAGTTTCTTGACAGGTACAACGAGAAATCTATTGTACAAAAAAATATAAATATTTAATTGTAGGTAATTTCGATTATCATAATATATGTATTTACCTACTCTCGGATAGTTCTGTTTTTTTTTTGTGTGTTTTATCTGTAGTCTAATTTATTAGTAAGACTTGTATTAGACGAGACCCTGGAGTTTACATTATACACAAACTATTTCTAATAAATATATCGTATAATCGTACTACTAGGGAACAAATCAAATTATTTTATTATAGTACATTAAGAAAGTTAAATATTTATTGCAAATGAGAGTCTACAGATTCACGACAGCCGCAGGATAGAGTTTGCAATATTCTTACCCCCGGAGAGCAGTAATGGCAGCACCATCTCTCTCCCTATACCGTAAGCCCGCCGCCGGTCGACTTGGTCACTTTTTTTAGTGTATGATATCTATTCCAGTTTATAGAGATATCGTAATTTCAAGTGCCTAGCGAAGCATGTAAACAACTACTAGAATCAAAGCCATAACACCATCAGACGTCCTATATTAAGCCATATTCCAGTAATAACTGAAGTGTTTGAGCACTTTGAGTGCTGCAATTTATGAGGATTCCGTCGGCCGCTTGTGCGTCATGCGTTGTAGGCGAGATGTCCACAAACACTTATCGCTTTTGCACTACTCATTATCTCAACTATTTATGAATAAGAATACGACAAGAATGGTATTTATTTATTTAAACTTTATTGCACAAAATATATACAAAAATGTACAAATGGCGGACTTAATGCCAAATGGCATTCTCTACCAGTCAACCATAGGGCCAAACAGACACTTACAATTAGTGCAGAGAGAGAAAAAAAAAATCAATGAATATGTAATCGTATAAATAGGAAAGAAAGACGAAAACACTTGTTGAGGTGAAAGGTTTTAAAGATGATAGAAGAAAGCGTTTTTCTATTTGTAGTTGATTTAATTTAAAGGATGCAATATGTCGGCACAAAGTGACAATTAGTTATGTAATGTAACTGAAGGAAACATTACAGAATAACTTAGCTTAAGAGATCAGTAAAAGTACCTGATAACACTGAATGAATAGCGAATACTTCACCGACATGAGCAAGGTTTTTTGGTTTATGATAAGTTGATAACCCCCAAGTGTTTTTATAAATACATAATATAATAAAGGACTTCCAATAGCACTTCTAAAGTGTTTTTATTCCAATAGCATTTCAAAAGACTGCAAATCACAAAAATGCCATATATGTATAATACAAACCAATGAAAAAATCCGCAATACCTGCTTCAGTTTGGTCACATACACTGCAGCTAAACAAGTGGATTTAATGATTCATATTTCACACCAATGGCTCACCGGGCACATGAACTTGCAGACACGCGTATATAGCGTCTCATAGACGATACCGACCCTAACCTTCTGCCATGGAACCAATGTCAGGCATTACCTTGCTAAATTTTGATAATAACATAACCGTCCTTGTTAATTTAGTATAAGGTTCATATTTCAACATAAGAGAATATATCGATAAAAGGTCGGTTTGCACCCGTTCACTTGAGAAGGCTGTGCATATTATTTAACGGTTCGTGCCATGTAGGTAGTTCAAACTTCATCTTTGCATTCCTTGTTCCAATATCAAACTTGCAGCTTTTGCTCGATGTTTCTATGTGAACTTCCATTTAGGCGTTCTTGTTTGATTCATATGTTACGTTTCAAGTCATTTTTTAAACTGACAGATCATATCCATCACAAATCCACATCAAATCTTATTACAATCAGAATAAGCTTCCTGGAACCGATTCTTGAATTTGTTTATTGAAAAAAAAAGCTACGCGCTATTATAGAAACAACGGTCTTAAAGAAACATTGCAATGAACTTTTTATTTAATGTCTTTCTCTTCTAGATTTTACCACGTTATTTGTAATTACAATACCTACGGATATAATATTGCACTTTTTTGTTAATGTCATCGTATTATGTGTTTAACTCTCACACTCGTTAAGTATAACATGTATACATCGATATATAGATTATGTGTTACAAAATCATGGCTACGATAAGAATACGGCGATTTTAAGCCCGGTTATGAATGATCACAAAGTTCACAATAATAAGTTAAAGGCTCATCTAAAATATTTATTCGTCTCAGAAGTATTTTTATGAATTCTATGTCCTCCGTAATCCTGTTTAATTTTAAACTTCAAAGTTCACAAAACATTATTGATTTCTTAATGCTGGATATTACGGTGAAAGTATGATTTAGGAATAAACTAAATTAAAGAGATTAATTATACTGTAAATAATTTTAAAGCAGTTCTTATGTTCATCCTATGGCATAAAAGAGAAAGAAGGAATAATTAGAGATTAACAGTTTTGTAGGTATTCCTCGAAAACTTAGTTTCATTTAAGGATAGGCGTCTATCTTCGAGCAACACTGGGAATGGAAGCCGGTGTTGCTCGAAGGCGTCTATTGTTCTGACAACTTAGCAATAGGTACCTGTAACATATTAAGACATTATTGTCTAGGTATGTAAAATCTGCATACATCCGCAGATAAATTCGATAGATATGGGTTCATTAAGTAAGGTGAAGTCGGCATCCCGCATCGGCCAGCGATTGGGCTTCCGTTCCCACGCTGCAGCGTTCCCTCTTAAGCGAGAGATGAGGCTTGTGCTCAGTAGTGGAATGTAAGAATGAGTTGTTACTAAAGCAGAGATGCTTTCCATATAGATTTTCGTACATTCACCCGCCTTATTTACTCATAGAAACGGGACTTAATCGCGTATTAATTTTTAAATGTATCTCCGACGTTTCGAGGACGGCGTTGTCCCAGTGGTCTCGGAAAAGACTGGCTAAAGTTGACATCAACATCTTCTAGCACACAGGACCGGTCCGGACCGGTCTTGTTTATTGACTTGAACATTTTGCGCACTAGGGATGTTACCCTGTCGACACACAACACTAACAAACGCGATTAAGTCCCGTTTTTATGAGTTAATAATGTGCGAAAATCGTGAAAGTTCGAATCAGTGATTCAGCCGCCTGTGGTGTCCTGTCAAGTTCGTAGAGTGACATTGACAACATTATCATGGGCACTATGCGCGTGCATGTAATGGTAATATCAACAGGCAGGTCAATGTGCAAAAATCTATATGGAAAGCGTCTCTTTTTTAAAGCCTGACCAGTATTGTGATCACGCGCCATATTGCAGAATTTCATAGGAACGAAATTTTTCATACTAAACTGAACTGTCACCCTATACTTACATGAGACAGCGCCCTCTTGACAATGATCATATATTTCTGGTAGTGCTTTACCTATTTGCCTATTATATTATTTATTTGGTGCAGTCACAATGTAACAAACAATGCTTCATTCTGTAACAGCTTAACAAAAAGTGGTGATTCTATACTTAGATCAATTAAGACAACAAAAAATGTACTTTAACGTGAATTTTAGAGATTTATCTATATTTGGAAACCGGAATATCAGGTACTTTTGGTCTATGTTTACAAACTTTTGAAACTTTATTTAATTTGAAATGTTACGTGCTTTTACATTTTTATTAACCTATAATTGTAATAACAACCTACAAAAATTTAAACGCAATGATTGAATTGAATAGAAAACTTACACTAAACCGATTAAAATTAGTCTGTTGATTAGATCATATCATTAATTTATCCTTAGAGTTAAAGTGATTCATATAGCTAACACTGAAACAAATCTCTTCTCTTTTAAATGGAATATTTTTTGTAAGAACAATATTGACATAATTGGGTCTTCTGTTTAACATTTAATCCAAATACCCAAGATATAAATCACACTTCATAATCTGCGGTGTCGATAGTGCCAATTATACTTGATGATTTAGTCATGCTAACTTGTCTAACCATAAGAGATAATACTCGTAGTTCAAATCATAATTCCCAGCTATTGTATGACATATTATATACCAGTGCGCCGTATGAATGCATCATAAAAATGTCACAAAAGCGTGGTTTTCAGAGAATGCCCTCTCAAATATGTCCTTTGCCTGTTTTTATAAAACTTGGGAGACGACTTCCTTTTTTCAGGTCTATATAAAAAGAAAAGTCAAAGGACGAACTGTATTAAAATATCTACTCAATCCAATACCGTAGGCCCGGCGCTCGGGATTAATTTTCTTCCTAAGTCGCAATCTTAAAAATTCCAAGTCATCTTTGAACCATTGAATTTGGCTACCGATAAGTACCCAAGTAGGTAAGGACATTCAAGTTCATAAAATAACATCCGGGAAAATAGCGAACGTTTCCAAAAAAGGTATGAGTCTTACTCATAAATGAGAACTATGATAAACGATACTGGGATAAAAGACAAGCCTCAGCTGGAGAAGATAAAAGGAGGATATATTACAGATTTATTACACTTTTAGTTTCCACGTTCTAAGAAGAGATTAAGAAAGCAGTAAAAACTCCGAGATAATATCTGTGGCCCTAGTGAAAAAGGGTACAAGTCTCTGGCAGTTTAGGTGTATAAGGGCATAAGTGTTACGTGGAACTTACACCCCTTTACACCTGCGCTGCCAGAGACTTGTACCCTTTTTCACTAGGGCCACAGATATAGTCCCTTGTAATTAAACCAACTTTACGTAACTGATGTAAAACAAGATTTTTTCCAAAGCTTAGATTCCTTGTTTATAAGGGGCAGTAAAAGTAATATGTTAGAGCAGTTTTAAATGACGCTCATTTTAAACCTAGTCCCCTTATCCATTAGGACTAGCCGAGCAGATAGAGGTCGTAGCGCAATTTGGATTTAACGACGCGGTAATGGAGAAGACTCACTGGACTCCTAGGTTTTTGTGATGTCCAATAAAGGCGACTTTTTGACCCAAATGTGGAAGTAAACGACTGACATCCTCGGCATTATTTATTTGATCCAAGTTCTTTGCTTAATGCTGAGTAATGTGATCCTACGAGTATGTAGGTACTTTCAGATTATGTCGAATTTTAAATAAGAAAACCGTTGTAATTTCCTATGTTTACATCTGCAGACCTGGGTCTTAGCCAAGATGATAATCGTTGACAGAAAACGCCGTGACTTTTGGTAGCACCTGTCATCTCAATACAGTGTGTAAATTCAATACGGCCAAACCTTTAAACGGTGGTTAGCATAATACTTAAGAAGTATATTGAGATAACTTTTGCTTAGAAATACAATGACAATATTATCCATACAAAATAATTCAGCCGGCAATGTAAAACTACACACAAGTTACTAGATTTGAGCTTGACAGTTACTTAAAAGCTCATATCTCGTAACGTCATGTCATGTTGTTTCGTAATGTTTGCAGTACATTGCTGCTCGGTAAATTTATTACGGGGTCATAATTAAGTGTAACTTCAAAAACTTCTTATTTCATGATAACACGGGTAAATTCTATATCTGGTTTGATTTATTGCCCGTATTGAATTAACACACTATATTTCTTCTCGTTTGGCGTTTGCCGAAGTATACGTTCGATGGTAATCTTGGTACTCGTATTGGCTTAAAATTTGACACACGCAGCTACCAAATTATTTTACCTGTTCAGATCTATGACGCCTGGAACTAAAATACCACCTTCATTGTAAATTTTATCGGATAATATTTTATAAATACTTTGTAACTATTTACAACTACATTGAATGTTTCGAGCTAGCCACAGTGGTGTGGAGCCTCAACAAGAAAAGCGGGAACTAGCGCCCTAGTGCACTCAAGCGCTCATAAATACCAGAGGAATATGGAACTTTTTTAATTTCACGCTTGATTCGGAGCTCCGTCTCTGTGATCGCCTACATGCCGCGAACTCACGTTAACTGCCAATTGAATGATGGATTACAACAGAGAAAAAATGCTAACATTCTTCGCGTGTTACGTGGGTATACGTGAACAGCATTTTCCGGAAAGGGACTAGGACGGATATAAGCGCGAAATTTTAAATTGGCATTGTCTATTCCGCACGCAAATACATAATACAAATTCGAACATTCGTGGTACCGCGGCTCTATTCCGAAACGCTTTGGGCAAGTACTGGGTTTTGAAGAACGCAGCCGAAATATTTTTAGCGAATCCAGGGAAATCCTTCACTTCAATTCTAATTTTTTTTTGCAAAACGCATAAATGGTTCTATTTGACTGCTACCTTTTGAATATTGCGTGATCTCGCTTACTCGCCGACTATGCATTGGAATTATATTTTTGAGCACTAAATATAAACTAGGAAAATGTGTATAATAATAAGTGCTTAAAGATTTGGCCAAGTGTACTTAATTTACAAAGGTATTTTGATGTTTTAAAATCGTTTTAATGCCAAGGCTTATCGTAAATCCATATTTGCGGGGCCGAGGAATTTGCTCCTCTTGAATAATGGTCTAACCATCACGGCTACCAGCAACGACTCATTTCCTGTAAACAACTTTTCAACTCAAAGCGAATCTTTCATTTCAGTCTAGTAATTACTACATTTCATGTTACTTGTGCAAGAGAAAATTACAGTGCGAAAGCTGAACATTCCAGCAGTCAATTTTGTTAATAAGGCTCTTATGATATGCATTTATACTGTAGTAACTATTCGTTTCTGGTGGCCGAAGCGCGTATATTATTTTCGTTATAAGTACATAAATAATACCAAATTCAAGTTAAATGTATGTCTAGTTTTACCTGAACGTAATACTGATCGTAATTGGACTTTTTAATTTAGCTTAAATTGGTAGGTATATATTCGAACAATTTCATGGAATGATTATTTTGACTAAAATATCAACGCAAAATCCATTCATTTCAAGAATATATTGAAGATATTTGCTTTACGGCAATACCCATAAGCTAAATCAGAGTTATAAGGAAACCCCAGTTCATGCGTCATATGCCTAAGAATATAAGGCAGAGTCTTTCTTAGTAAAACGTAACTTGCGTTTTATATACGTTCACGATCGTCGTTTGTTATTCTTGTACATTAAAGGTATTAGCACAAATGGCGCACCTTCCTTTACCTAACCTCATTCCCTATGCAGGCGAACAGTGATGGATGCACCTTGCGCTATAACTCTGTTTAATAGTGTCGAGCTTGGCACTTGGGACCTACATAAAAGTTATGACGTCATTCGATGGGCGTGTGATAATTATTATGTGTACATGAGCCGACCGCCGAGCCATCTAACATGTGCAGCCGTTTGGAACGGACAGTAACTCAATATCTTCGTAACTCCGTATATGATGACATGGGTTACAAATGGGATTTGTGAATTCTGATAGACAAGAATTTTATATGTGAAATGTTATTGTTTCATACGTTTATATACGAAGGTAACTGTTCGCAGATTTATGCGGGAACCATTTAGTTGTACGCGTATACACCGTGTTTTTATTGAATTGCGTTAACTCCGGGGTTTCAGTAAGTACGTTTAAGGAAACTAAATGGCATAGTTAATTTTCAAAAAAAATATTTTTTTTTGTTTTTTTTTACTATTTTTATTTTTATAAAAAATAACTAAATGTTGCATATAGCGTTGTTGTAACACGGGCATTACATTTAACTCAACCAAACAATTGAAAACTGTGACATATCAATGTCATTTCTAACATCGATCGTCCGAGATAGTACGTACGTTTAGTAGCAAATGTATGAACTCGCACTAAACACTAACTAATAAGTAAACAGGTCCTAAAGCAAGTGTACACGCTCGTAAGGGCCTTATAATATAAAAATTTATGATTGATTATCTCCGAAATGGAGTTAGTTAGAATATCGGTATCTTTGAGAAAGTTACTTAATTTAAGCTCAGGAATGCACCCTCGAAATTAACGCAAATCAAAAAAAACACGATGTATAATGAATCGAACCTTAAAATGCACATAGTGTCCGTAGAGACATAATTTTTGTACGTTTAATATACTTTTATTTATTTATTTATTTCTGCAAAATGAAACATTGAAATTAATAATTGATTTTATTAGTTATGGTGCCCAAAGTTGTCTCAAAAAGTTATCGCTAATAATAATTAATGTTTTGAATTACAGTTTTATATTAATTCTTTAGAACAATAAGGACGAATGTATGATAAAACAGTCTACTACCTCAGATTAACTCCAGGATCTCCTTCCTTGAAGAAGCTCATCCACTTGATCGTTACTTTTCATTTTATTGTCGTTAAATTGGATCGGGTTTTATTGCTGCTACAGATAACCACTAGTAGCCGCTTTGAGCTCCAATTCGAAAGTGCTATCTGATACCGGTATTTATATATCCTTCTTTTTCAGTATGAGATATCTTATACAAGAAAGAGATGCGACAAAGCTAGCAAAATCGTAGCCGTATGTTTTTGCAACAGGACTTTATTAGTGAAGTTCATCGACACCGATGTACTTTATAGAGTTGCTTGTTAGAGCAGTTTACACTTATTGCCCGTTTTCTGTCCGAGATGAAATTTGCGGGGTTTCTTTTATCGTCGTTGTGTTGTTAAATTATCGTTCACTTGTTCATCAACCTTATCTCAACCTTGTTCTTTCATATATTTTTTACCAAATAAGTTCAAAACCTGTGATGAAAATGAGAAGAGATTTGTATATTTCTGCTACATTTCAAGAAAACTACAAAAGTTGTGTTTTTTTGCATACTATGTATAAGAAAGTTACATGAATCAAATTGAAAGTTACATGTTCATGAAGATAGAAAAAAGGCATGTTGACTAACAAGCTATTATTGAATTTATTGGAATTATCTTGTTTTTCTATATACCTACCTAAATTTGCTATTTACACACTTGTCAGGATTTCGGCTGAGTGATAGATTTGACCTAAGACCCAGTAGGCCCGGGCCTAATAGGGAGCAAGATATTAAGGGCGGCTGTCTATGTGATGGGTGCTGAAAATACAAAAAAATATAAGCGTATCATAGGATAATTCGGTTTCGCTGAGTTTCAGGTCGGCTGAATTATGTGACTCATAAAACCTATTTAACACCATATGTTAGTACGTTAACTACCATAATTCAAGCAAATAAATGATATCTTAATTTATGTTATTTAAGGCTTATTCTATTAGTACTTATAAATAGATGTCGTAAAATAATTTGTAAATGGAATTCATTAGATGAGCATCGAATTAACCGTTTCAAAAACACTACCTAGCAGTATCAGTCCTAGCATTTACTTTTATCTAAATATCTCTAAATATTTACTTCCCAATTGTAGCGTATACAATCATCAGGCTGAAAGCTTTGGTCGTTCAAATTATTTGTTTACGTTGACAAACTTCAACGATTTAAGTAATCGCGCCATTTTACGTTAATCGTCTTATGGCGACTTAGCTTTGAAATCTGACATCAAAAGCCGGCTTAACAGAAACAAGTAGAGAAATGCCCAGCCGGTCCAACAACGCGCAAATTAACGCATTTCAAGGAACAACGTGCAAAAACTCGTATCTCATTTGTTTTTAGTTATAAAACACGACCTTATCGTATTCTGGTAAGGTCCTATTTATTCAACAGAATTATGTACGTCGACTAGTCAGCAAGTTATAATTAGCCCAGCCAAGCTCAATTTTACTACGAGTTCTACGTCTGGGTAAATAACCTACTAAAAATGCTATAACACGCCGTATGTACGAGTATGTACTTATATGTACATATGAATAAAAAAGTAAGTGTTCTAGTATTTGACGGAGTCGGAAAATTATACTTACTTACTCTCCTTTATTAAATAACTTTTGGACACCTCTCGCAATATTCGGAATTGGATTAGAGATACTTTTTTCTATATTTGTCTTTCTGTAAAATTTATTATTTCCGTGGAATATGAATTATGTTTAAGCAAAAAATATCAGAGAAAACTTGATAATAAGAAAGATGACAAAATACGTTCTGTTAGAATTCAAACCTCTTTGATAAAATAATGAAAATCGGAGACATTTTGAGTTAAACTTTGTAAAGTGGAATTATTATCGCTGTATGAAAATGGTTCTAAGGGCGGGCATGAGAGGTCCTTTCGAGTGTGTAGGAAGAAAAAATCTCTTTCTATTCATGAAATTAGAATAGGTAATAGGCACTTATTAGTAAGTAGGTACTTCAGTTCTGCTATTCGCTAGCGTCGCGAGCGCTTCGCAAGCGATAGGTAGGTTACATACAACTACCTACTCGTATTTTGATCATAACTGCGACAAAACAATAGTCTCTCGTGGATTGAGTTCTGATTAAATCTCTACCTCCCCCTCTCTCTTTTGTTCTTTGTGCAGTATTGGATTTCCACAGCAATTTTTTGCTCACAAAAGTATATAAAATATCCCCTATTTCCTTATTCCTAGTAAATACTAGCTAATTAAAAACATGAATTAATAAATGTTATTCATTTGAACTACATCAAAAGTCAGGAAAATGTTTTTGAAGTTTCATGGACGTTTGTATCTAGTGCAATTTATAATTCTACACGCCTAGACTCCTTAACTCAAAAAATCTTTTTAATTTAAGATTAGTAGTTAAGTTAGAAAAATGCATGTTTTTTTGATATGAAATAAACAGATTAAATTTTAATTTTTTTTTTTTTTTTTTTAATGCAAAATAATGTGTACATAAGATATTATCCCTGGCGCATATGAGTATAATATAGGTACCTAATATATACTCGTATGCGTCAGGGCTAGGATATTGTGTAACATAAGATTGTTACACAATATTTCGTGTAGGAAAATATTCCTGAGGACTGTTTCCCGCAGAGAAACAAACATTTATGGAAAAACTAAGCGAATTATTAACCTTGACTTGTGAATATTTCATCGTTTACCTAAGAAAACTATATGAACTATCCAAATAAGACGTAAATTATTACGGAAACGTAAACTAACGGCCCGATTCAAAAAATTAGATAAAATAACGATAAGTTCTGGTTTAGATAAGTTCTCATTTAGATATCGTTTGTATGTCGTAATTGACTGAATCAGCTTGATTCGGGCAACCAATATCACTTTGACGTTAGAAATATCATAGATAGATCTTACTGAGATCACAGCGGAATCGAAATAAACGGCAATTTTGACATGTCCTTTTAAAGATTTTTCGAAGGTTTTAAACGTGTCTTAATCTTTCTTCGAATCGGGCCGTTAGTAATATTTAATGTTCTGTAAAGGTGCTAACCAAACAGTAATTATTCTCACTTCTTCCTCGCGTTCTCCTGGCACTTTGCTACGGCTCATGGCAGCCTGGGGTCCGCTTGGCAACTAATCCCGAGATTGACGTAGGCACTGGTTTTACGAAAGCGACTGCCATCTGACCTTCCAACCCAGAGGGTAAATTAGGCCTTAGTGGGATTAGTCCGGTTTCTTCCCGATGTTTCCTTCACCGAAAAGCGACTGGTAAATATCAAATGATATTTCGTATATAATTTCCGAAAAACTCATTGGTACGAGCCAGGTTTGAACCCGCGACCTCTGGATTGCAAGTTGCACGCTCTTACCGCTAGACCACCAGCGCTTGTTTTTGCCAATTACCAAACAGTAATTATTATACATTGTTAACACGTACAACTAGGTACATTCAGTTTAATAAAGGGCATTGCAATTCACAATTATTATATGCAACTAGTGTAAAATCGGCGGTTTTATACGTGAACATTCTTCCCCACTAAAATATTCAGCAACCTATTTTGTCGTCACTTTATGAATGCTTGCTAAATGGGAGTACGGTGCATGCTATACGTGTGTGTAGTGTAGACTAGCGAGGCCTCGCCGAGTGGCTGGAATCCGCAACAAGTGTCCCCTTCAAACGAGCAGCCGCGATGCGATGGAGTACTAGTGCTCGGCCAATATTACCTACCCAAAAACATCCGACCGTATTGCTACTATAAAATACACTGAACAGTGCCTGAATAGTTACAGAAAGAGATCTTACTAAAAGGTATTAAAATACGAGTATACATCTTCGGATGTTTGTGACTCAACCATGCAGAAACATATACTGATGGACATAATTTAGCATACTGCATACTGCACATGACTAATCGCCATAAAAATAGGTGTACCGTTTATACCCACATATTAGATGCGAACTAGTAAAAATAGTCTTTATAATCTGAATTTGAGACGTTATTTGCTCAATTCAGAATTTATTTATAGAATTTCCAACTTTGATGTCGTGATTTGTATTACATATTAATTATATTTCATTTCGGGATGAATACATATAAATACAATTCAATTAATTGGACCTAGACGTGGGCCTTTATTTTTACTCTCTAAATTCAGACAAAATTAGACTAGACGAGCCTACTGAGTCACAAAGATCCTAATTTTGTTTACGGACTATAAGCTTTGCTGTTGTGATTGTGAGCTGCTCTAATTAAAATCTAATTCGAGTAGTGAAAACATAGAAGATATATATTATTAACTTGGAATAAATTCACAACAATTAGATGTTTTTCACATAAATCCTAAAGGTTTCTATGCTACTCGAGAAAAATGTAGAAGCAAAAAATCGGCGCAAGTAAGTAGGTACTGTTTACGAATTGTCAACAGAACCTAAATGTAATTAAATATAGTCGGTACAAACTTTTATTTATCTTGCCCTGTTAGTATGAATGTATGTTAGTCTGTCAAATCTTCGAAGCTAAATTTGACCCACTTAACTCATCGCATTTGGTCTGGACCCAAGTGCTTAACAAAATCGACGTTATCCTTTTGCATACATGTGTAACAAATCGGATGACAATTAAATACTATGATGGCATGGAGCTGATCTGACACTGGAGACAGGAGATGGCTATGGGAACTCGGTCATAAAATAACGCAAAATAATTATGTTTGGAGTTGTTAGAATTGTCTTGATGAGTATTAGTGTCCTGTGGAAAAAATTCAATCAGCAATAAATTTTTCCACCAAAAATGGAGTTTAACATGAAGTGTTACCTATTTAAGAAACATAATTACATTTTCTCCTTCCGAAACTAACAATTGTTTATCGACAAACGCCAATCGAAAAGTAAAAAAATCAGCCAAGAGCATGTCGGGCCATGCTCAGTGTAGGGTTTCCTAGTTACCATTCTGTCAAAACAGGCGAAACGTGGGTTATTATTACGAGTAAGTATCACTATGTATACATTACAAGCATAAGAGACTAACGGAGTACCTTAGCAGCGCTTTGTACGTCTTTTTAATAAAAAGAAAAGATTTATTGCAATAACTTATAAACGGCTGGACCGATCATGTTGGCTAAATTAAGCTTTTGTTTTATATGATTATTTTCATATTTTTGGACCCATGGTTCATAAGTTATAGGGTGTCACCTACATAATTTTTTTTTTTGGAGCGATTATTTTTGAAAATAATGACTTTATTCAAAAATTCAACTCTATTGGGTCAAAGCAAAAAGAAAAAAGAAATAATTTTGTATCGCATGTAGCTTAAAAAAAAAAATTGTTTTTATTTTGCCGTTCTGTCCCCATGCATGATTAATTTATTAATGCCAAATTGTATCTTTATAGCACTAACGATCACGGAGCAAGGCCGCAGACGGACAGACCGACCGGAAAATCACGTGATCATGTCGATTTGCGTTTTCTATAAACGCAGGTACTAACATAAGTACATCTTACACGAATAAGTACTTTTGTACATAGTTGTGAATTACCAGACGCAAAAGCACTAAACGGAATAGCGTTCGTGCTCCCGTGCTACTAAACTATTCGCGTGTCTCCCGACACTGGATGTTTTATTCCATGAATGGTCGTACTGCTACTAATAAGATTACTGCCCACATAGCATGCACTAAAATACTATATAACCCAAGAAAATATCCAAAAGAAACGACACAACTACTTACCAAACGTATTGTGTCAGTAGCAGTAGAATAAAAACTGGCCAAATGCATGTCGGGCCATGCTCAGTGTAGGGTTCTGAGTTTTGGCAAAAACTCAAAAATAGCTTAACTGATCATGTTCCCTATAGTTTTCATTAAAAGTATTTACTATGCTGTGCTTGAACGATTTTTTTATATTTTTGACCCATAGTTCAAAAGTTAGAGGGGATATTTGTTTCTTTCGGAGCGATTATTTCCGAAAATAGCTTTATTAAAAAAATGTTTCTGAAGACACGTATTCGTTTTGAAATACCTATCCAACGATACCCCACACTATTGGATCAAAAGTATAACGGGTTAGCTCTGATTGTCTACCACGTGATC
The DNA here is from genome assembly GCF_033807575.1 of Cydia pomonella. Taxonomy (NCBI): domain Eukaryota; kingdom Metazoa; phylum Arthropoda; class Insecta; order Lepidoptera; family Tortricidae; genus Cydia; species Cydia pomonella. The sequence goes on from NC_084710.1 coordinate 14,270,366, forward strand.
TTTTCGCGGATTAGCAAAGTAGCATTTTTTGTTTTAATTAATATGGATTTCCGCAAAGTAACGCCTGATTCTATTTGTGATTAAAAAAAAAAAACAATTTTTATCAGAGGTGCCCTAATTTTTTTTTGTTTTTAGTCGCATTTATCGATTTATCCATTAACGACCACGGAGCAAAGCCTCAGACAGACGGACATGGCGAAACTATAAGGGTTCCTAGTTGACTACGGAACCCAAAAAAACTATATTCGGAGGATTCGAGGCCTCTCATGGGGTGGTAACTAATATTAGTGTAAGAATAATTATATTACAAAAAAAAAACAACTTCACAAAACAGTTTGATATGCCATAAAATTATTTAGAGTAAAGGTTTTGGTGCTACTTTACCGTATTAGTGCGATAATTACCACATTACGTAACTATGTCGAATATTTAAAGGGCCATTTGTACTGTAAAACGTTGTACGGAGTAGGTAATTCGCAACTAGTTTCAACCCCCTTCGATCGTGTTTTAATTAATCGCCACTCGTTGCGAATTTCCTATTTTTCACACTTGTATCGTAATGTACTATTACGACAAGGCATATAAGTAGATAAAAATAAGGCTATATTAAAACATAACTTAAACAAAACTAAATCAAACTAAAAAGGCGGAAAAAAAAGGAATGACGGGGTTCTGACGTAACAATTAATATATATGATTTGCACATGCAGTACAGAATAGTACGTCGGTTCCTCTCTCTGCGGCCCTGGGGCCTACCGTGAACCACGTTCGACAAGTTGTCTCTCTGTCGCACTTGTAAATTCTTATTGACAAATAAGGTTTTATTTTACAGGTTTTTATGCACATGGAGCATAAGGACCCTTGTTTGATGAAAAGCCACAAATAGCATTTATTATCAGGCAACAAAGACCCATAGCCTACATAATTATCTTCCAGACTAACATACATACACTAATAATAGTAAAAAAAATACTATACTTTTCTGTTGCAACACTTGTTCCGGTGTAGGATTTGGCAGATTGCCTTAAAACCGCAGAAATACTGTGATATTCTAAGGGCTGTGCCCTCCGGTCAGAAATCCACACAAACACAACACACACGCATACACATATGCGTTAAGATTACAGGACCCCCTTACGTAATGTTTATACTCACATAGTTCGTGTCATCCACGATGACGCGCAGATTTGTCAAATCTAATCTTTGATAACGTGACAATACGAGTCAAGGCACGCGTTTACGTGAATGACACGATATATATGACTAAACAATAAACTAAGTAACCGTCGTTCCCGGACACGCAAATCACGATATATTTCCAGTTAAATCTGTACAAAATATGAATACTTGTGCAATGAATCATCCTTCTGATTTTCTTTTTATCGTCCCCACGAATACAGAAATGATTTATACATTTAGGTATATGACACAAATGACCCCGATAACAAAAAGCTTCCCGACCCGAGAAATAATTATATTTGTTTGGTTCGGAAACCTTTACTTTCGGATCTATATTTTATTATTATTTCTTCTTTTTGCCACTATATACAATACATATCTATATAGTATATATACCCCTAAAGGGTAAGGATATTAACTTTACCTAATGTGTATTCATCGGTAACGATTAGATAATGATAATAATATACAAGTACACTATTTTTTTTTAATTTATTGAGAAACCAAACAGTCATGTATACATATCAAAAATGCAATACAAAAGATACCGCAACAAAAGGAAAATACAACAAAAAGACCTGGAAGTACATAATTATAAATAAAGTTAACTGAAATAAATAAAATTATCGCTAATGCATATTCATATCAGATAGGAAAATAACTGATATATGTACTTAGGTACTAAAACAACTTAATTTGTAATATTGGTACATTAAGTTTTGTAATGTACTACTTATACCTAAATACAAAGCATTCAATGTAGCACTTAAGCTATGAAAATCTGCTTATAATGTCAAATCAATATCAAACGTAAATCATATGAGTTCTAATAGCGCTTCCAATATACAATGTGTTTGTGCACGTATAGTGGAGCCTTCAACTACGTATAGTACGATGAATTTTATCGAACAAATCACCCCCCATACCGATGCTTTTTCTCAACCATTTTAAAAATGCACCCCTTCAAAGTTTTATGGCGCCAAACACGACTGCACTTGGGTAATGTACTTAATGGTTATTGTTAATAATCTGTCCATTTACCTATCGCACATTTAAAAAGTAATAATTTTGTCGATAGCTTATGAATTAGGGCATAAATTTCAAGCATAAATGTTACAAAGAATTTTCCATAAATACTCGAGAATTAATAACGAAGATAAAAATTGCCTTCAAAAATTTACTTTTTTTTCACTTTTTATCTTTGTTTTCGAAAACGAGGTCGTTGACCTGTACTTTTTATTTAAAATGATAGCCTAGTTAAAACATTTCACAAGTTACACTATTCCAAACAAGACCTTGTAATGTACGTCGAACTAAGTTGCTTTAGTTCCAAATGATAATTCGGGCGGCGGGCATTATTCTTTAGAACTAAGCTTATGCTCATATTTAGATACTCGTACTATATGAAAAATTTCATATTCATCATCATCATCATTTATATATTTGACGACCGGTCTGGCTGAGTGGATAGTGAACCTGCCAATGAAGCCGATGGTCCCTGGTTCAAATCCCGGTAAGGGTATTTATTTGTGTAATGAACATAGATATTTGTTCCTGAGTCAAGTATGTATTTATCTCGATCAATAGGCTCGCTTGCCTATTACCATACCATTAAGATAATTATATTTTTTTATTATTTTATTTCTTATGGTTTTAAGGAATCCTTTTACATATGTATTGTATAAGTTTTGCAAACGCTTTTATCAGAAATGTTCGTTTATCAACTTCAACTCTCTGTAGCACCAGATTCTAAATTACAGTAAAGTGAAAAAGCGCTGTAAGTTTTTTCGCTCTACCGTAATTTAGAATGTGTGCTCCAGATTCGAAGTGACTTTTGTTAGAACCTAGTAATCCCTAATGGAGAAAAAATTATTGTGTCTAATAAAAAAAAACCTACAGATTTCATATTTTACGAGAAAAGGTATCGTTTTGTTCATTTACTGGAGCGCTTCTAGGTATTCGGACATGGCTTGTAAGAGTGTAGGTATAGACACGTTAGCTACTTGACGAAATTCACGCCGAGCACATGTCACTTGACGATAAAAACACGGTTTTTAATTATTTTATAAATCATGTTATTTTGAGATATAGGCTTTCTGCAATTGTGGTCGTTTTGCGATCCCGTCGTCATGCAGAACCGGTAATTTTGAGAACCAGTGGTTTTGATACCAACCCGTCTAGGCCCCGGGCAACTTTGCTTTCAAGAGGTTGCTACATAAACATCTTCTGAAATAAAACTATGAGTTGTATTCATCGTAGTAAATTAATATGTATGTGTGAAATATGTAGTAGTATATAATAATTATATATATGACAATATTTTTATTTTTATATTGTATATGTAGTTTATTATGTTTTTCAGTTGTTTGCAAGAGTGCCTAATTACATTCTCTTACTTTTCTTTTTGCACCATTTTTATTACTATTCTGTTTAGTCCTATGGTTGACTAGTAGAAAATGCCTCCAGGCATTAAGTCCGCTTTTTGTACATTTTTTCTATTTTGTCCAATAAAGTTTAAATAAATAAATAATAAATATGTACCACATGTAACAAAACCTGTTAAACCTGTGACGACCTAAATTTATTTATTTACATTGACATTTTTGTATATGTTTCATTATTATTTTAATCCTTTTAATAATATAATTTAATAATTTGTTTTGAGCATTTTTATATTTTTGTTGCAATTAAATGTTTGATTTCGTTTTGATTTGATAACCAATTTTGACATTTATTATGATATTATTGTTATACTTTTATTTTATTTCAAATTTGAATAATGTTAATGTATAATTTAATCTAGTATACTCGTAATATCATTAGTAACAAACTATATGGGCCAATTTTGACCTAAAAAATCAATTGAATTGAATTGAAAATATAAGAATATAACCGGCCAAGAGCATGTCGGGCCACGCTCAGTGTAGGGTTCCGTAGTTACTCTTCCGTCACAATAAGCTAAACTGGAGCTTAAAGTACAGTAAATTGTTAACCAAGGGATGACACGGTACCTTTCACCCGAGTTAAACAAATAGGCAAATTTGCATAATTAAAGTAAGTCTTTTTACTATGAAGGGAAAACTTTTTGCGATAACTCAAAAACAGCTAAACTGGTCATGTCCGCTATAGTTTTCATTTAATGTCTTTCTTAAGCTCTACTTCCACGATTTTTTTCATATTTTTTGGACCTATGGTTCAAAAGTTAGAGGGGGGGGGGACACATTTTTTTTTTCTTTCGGAGCGATTTACTCCGAATATATTCACTTTATCAAAAAATGTTTCTTGAAAACCCCTATTAGTTTTGAAAGACCTTTCCAACAATACCCCACACTCTAGGGTTGAAGCGAAAAAAAAAATTCACCCCCACTTTACGTGTAGGGGAGGTACCCTAAAAAAAATTAAATTTTTAGATTTTATTGTAAGACTTTGTCGGCTTTATTGATTTATATATCCATGCCAAATTTCAGCTTTCTAGCACTAACGACCACGGAGCAAAGCCTCGGACAGACAGACAGACAGACAGACAGACAGACAGACAGACAGACAGACAGACAGACAGACGGACATGGCGAAACTATAAGGGTTCCGTTTTATGCCTTTTGGCTACGGAACCCTAAAAAGATGAACATTTTTTTTAATATTATACCTACCTACTTACGATTGAGATCTCTGCGGTGCTCATTTTATTTATGAGAAAAAATGCAAAGTAACATTCTTTCGTCACACATTCTGATCATAAAAATCCCGCTTGATAGACACGTAATTTCCTCCCTCAAGAGACAAATCTCAGCTTCTTTTTTAAATAATATTTGATACGTAAAACATGAAAAGGTATACATATATTGTTAACACTTTGAGTGCCGGGAACCCTCTGGGCGGGTTCTCTGTTCGTAGTCGTTTTACTCTACAAAACGGCATAACGTTGGGATACGGCTACGAGCGTAGTGCTAGGAAAACGTTGGCAGTGAAAAAAATAACCAGACATCGATCGATTGACTTAGGTCAACATTTTAAATACCGATAGTACAATAGACTATAATCTGATCGGATAAGGTACGACGACGACGACGTAGTTTTTAAGCGAAGAAGCTGATCTAGTAAAAACGTCGTTATCCATCACAGAAAAATGTTGTCTGGATATTTGGGAAGCGTACGTGGAGCCGAAGCCAACACGTAGAGTCCCTTTTGACACTTTATATGAGATGTAACCAACCGAGTGGATGTTGCCCTTGAGAGTTAGTGGAATCTACAATTAAGTAGGAAATTGGATGAAAACGATGGACTAAAATACTGGGCTATGAGATAAAACAACATACGCCTGCCCAATAAAACAGTTTGCAATTCATTTATTAACCTAATAATAACGTTATTAACACAGGACAGCTTGTGACGAGCTTTTGCGTAGTAGCGACCCCACGTATCCCAGTCCTGCTGGCAGGGATCGGAAACCGGTATTTTTTGTATGGGAACGAAAACGGTATTTTTTCGTTCTATGTTAATTACTTCATTTCTAATTAGGCAATCTAATAATACGAAGTCGTTATCTGAAAACACAACTGTCCTACATTTAGAGTATAAAATAAACCGAAATATATGGTTATTTCGATGTTTTTGCAAACAACCGGTTCCGATCCCTGCCTGCCGGGGAGTTCTATCACCGAAAGGTGGGTGGTGGGTAGGTGGGACAGGGTTCTCTGCCTTTGGCTTGCCTTGGCCGGCCGTCCAGAGTGGAGTCGTAAGAGCTGCATATGTGGAAACAAGTGGCGAGTTGGCTAAATGTTTAAGTCCAGGGACAACTCCCTACCCTCAGCCCTCGCATCGGTTTTGCCCTAGAGCCATCCTAGATGCCTTACAGTATTTAGCCCATCGCTTTCAGCCAATAGCGTAAGCCATGCTATATCCGGATAGTCCAGAGGAGGTCGAACAGCCTTCTTTCTCTTTGTTTGGTAGGTACCTTACTCCCTGGTCTCCCTACTACTCATGAGGTAGAGGTGTTTTGAATTTAGGTAATTTAAAAACAAAGCAACTTTAACTGCAACCAGTCCAATATGGTACTAACAAGTTCACTAGTTGTTTGGTTGCGGTCGCCAAGTCTCACAAGATAATAAAGGGTGTAGCAGGATAGCCTAGGAAAAATTGCCCCCAGCGATTTTGAGCCGAAACTGTAATCAAACGATGCCTTTTGGGGAGGTTTTACTCTGCACAAAGTTTCATCCCTCTGTTACCCCCTGGGGGTGAAAAACACCCGATTAACCCCAAAACTGTTTTAATTATTTTTTCCTAAACTATGAAAGTGACGAATTTCAAATTTTGTACAAATATTAACAAGACTAAAAGGTATGTGCAAAAAAAATATTAACCCCCTAACCATTGAAATTCTTGTAAAAAAAAACAAAAATAAAAAAAGAATCACCCTGTATATCAAGTTTGGCTCATGGTACACACACCATTTTTTTTTCAAAAATGAACCACTTTATATTCTACATTATACAAAAGTTTCATGGACCTACTCCAGAAGGAACATTGCGAAATTAATATGTATTGGCTCTTTGGTGCGTACTATTCATTGAACTCCCACTAAGAGCCTTGCATTATTATTAATAAACAATGGCTTGCGATCGGACCGCTGCTCGTGCCCGATTTGAAAAAGGTGGGGATAAAGAAGTATGAATCAAACTCATTTGTATTTATAAAAACATTTTTAGGGTTCCGTAGTCAACTAGGAACCCTTATAGTTTCGCCATGTCCGTCTGTCTGTCTGTCCGTCTGTCCGAGGCTTTGCTCCGTGGTCGTTAGTGCTAGAAAGCTGAAATTCGGAATGTATATATAAATCAATAAAGCCGACAAAGTCGTACAATAAAATCTAAAAATTTAATTTTTTTTTAGGGTACCTCCCCTACACTTTACAGTGGGGGTGAATTTTTTTTTTGCTTCAATCCTACAGTGTGGGATACCCGTTGGAAAGGTATTTCAAAACTAATAGGGGTCTTCAACAAACATTTTTTGATAAAGTGAATATATTCGGAGATGATCGCTCCGAAAGAAAAAAAATAAGTCCCCCCCTCTAACTTTTGAACAATAGTTCCAAAAAATATGAAAAAAATCGTGGAAGTAGAGCTTAAGAAAGACATTAAATGAAAACTATAGCGGACATGATCAGTTTAGCTGTTTTTGAGTTATCGCAATAAGTTTCCCCTTCATAGTAAAAAGACTTACTTTAATTAGGTACTATATATGCAAATTTGCCTATTTATTTAACTCGCGTGAAAGGTACCGTTTCATCCCTTGGTTAACAATTTACTATACTTTAAGCTCCAGTTTAGCTTATTGTGACGGAAGAGTAACTACGGAACCCTACACTGAGCGTGGCCCGACATGCTCTTGGCCGGTTTTTTTAAATTATTTTGGTTTCGGGACCGAGACGTTGCGTATTAAGCTTGATACGAGTATAATGATTAGTGGCTACGAAATAGTACGTTTATTTTAATTTCGCAATGTTCCTTCTGGAGTAGGTCCATGAAACTTTTGTATAATGTAGAATATAAATTGGTTCATTTTTGAAAAAAAAAATGGTGTGTGTACCATGAGCCAAACTTGATATACAGGATGATTCTTTTTTTATTTTTGTTTTTTTTTACAAGAATTTCAATGGTTAGGGGGTTAATATTTTTTTTGCACATAGCTTTTAGTCTTATTAATATTTGTACAAAATTTGAAATTCGTCACTTTCATAGTTTAGGAAAAAATAATTAAAACAGTTTTGGGGTTAATCGGGTGTTTTTCACCCCCAGGGGGTAACAGAGGGATGAAACTTTGTGCAGAGTATAACCTCCCCAAAAGGCATCGTTTGATTACAGTTTCGGCCCAAAATCGCTGGGGGCAATTTTTCCTAGGCTATCCTGCTACACCCTTTATCGTCCAATATTATGAGTAGCAAACTGGCCAGACATAGTTAGCTAAATAAGCCACGCATACCTTTACATACTACAAAGATACGGTATACTGCTGAATTATTGAGGCAATTACTCATACGGGGCTATTCCTGTAAGTGATCTCACTTCTTTGAGAGCTTTGACCTCTCGGGTCAAACGTCATTATTCTCATAATATGATGATCACAACAAAGAACCTTTGATCAAACTAGAATCAAAATCGCTTCATTTCGTGTACATAATGTACATATATGAACATAAATTTTCGTTCTTTCTGTTTACTAACACAAATATACAGTAACGCTTCATAAAAGTATTTTAACTTATAAATAACACAGTTTTCACTTTTTTCCAGTTGATTTGCTTTTGGACTAGAAAACACCTTCACCGGCTTCACCTCTCTAACATTTAAATCTACTTTATTATCATTTTAGCTATTTTCTTATTTAGTGCACTAGATGGACATGCAGGTAATTAATCTATATTGCGATATCAGCATGAGCATCACCAAACTTCAGTAAGATATTACAATTATAAAATATGTTGATTCCTCACCGCAATATTTATTCATACGAATCAGGCAATAAGGGCCATGTTCCATATAGGGTAGGTTAAGCCTTATAAACTAACATACCTATTATACTACAGTTAATCTATAAACATAATTACCACCCACTAGCAGGTACCTGAATAACATTGAATTCGTTATTCACTCGTTCATATTTAACGATTTCTTCAATATTCGCAGGAAGTGGTTCGGTCCAGTTGCTAGGGTATTACTAGTTTACTACACCTCTATGACAAGGTCTACTTCATTGTGAAACCCAAACTGAGCTTGAAGAAACCTCTTCATATCGCAACTTCTTTAAAGTAACTATACCACGGCCCTTAGAGATAAGCTGAAAGACATTTTGTAAGTGTTATATATATAAACCATTTCTTGTAAAAATACCTCAGTTACTTGCAAAATGGGCCCAAGAGGCTTTAACGTCAAAGTGGCTTGGGCAGGTACGTGGCGCGTAAATCTAGCAAGAAGTACTTTAAGTACTTAATTTTAATTAAATTGACACATAAAATTATTATTTAATGCTATTACTTAAGCACCCATTTTTCATAAAAAAGCTCTGGTCTCTTTCACGTTAAGTGAAACATAGATTACAAGTACCTAGGTATTGTTTAACCTCGCGACTATTTAGGATACATCATTCATAGGCATGTTACAAAATAAAGTGCGCTGAAATATGTGACAAAATCATTATTTAAAGATATATATTATTTGGTAATACTTAATCCAGATATTTATCTGATATTTATCTATTTAGATGCAGTCGTTTTTCGATTGTAAATAGCTAGGTCCCTTTCCTACCTATTTGGCATAGACCTAGTCGAACCATGTGGAGCACCTTTCAAGTTATATGAACAAATAGGCCAATTTGAACTTGCAATGACTTCAATCCGATATTAGAAAGATATTGGAACCTGAGGAGAGACTAAAACTAGATCCTTCAATATCTATTGTACTCTCCTATTATCATACAAATAATAACCAATATCTGGCTGACTGAGAATATTTAGACGACACTTCCTATCTGACCGCGTAGTGAAAGTGTGGAACAATTTTCCCGAATCCGTAATCAGTGCACCCTCAGTAAACTCTTTTAAAAACATATTCGTCGAACATTTTATAAATGGACAAACATAAGTACAGACAGAACATTGATGTGCATGTATGAGTTATAAGCTGCCTGTGCGTTCATATATGTATAATAATAATAATATTTTCTTGAACCGTTTGAACCTACCACGTACAGGTAGTGTGTCTCACTAAGAATTGGGCATTTCTCGTTTACTATGTAAAACTTTTAAAAATCGTGAAACTTTATCGTGACCCAAAATATTGTCACGAGAATTCAAACGGACTCTTCTGAAACAAACTTACAAACTTCTTTGGAAACATCGCGTATACTTTGGCTCGTAAACATTCTGCCAAGTGGTTAACAATTTCTAAACTATTCACGGAGTTGGTTTTGATGAATAAAATGCACATATTCAAACCTGAATCACTTTATATTTTTCATGGTTTTAATATTATCATACCTAATTGCCGTTCTGATATTGAGAACGCGTGGCAATATTTTTATTTATTTATGAAAAATAAGCGTAAGGTATAAAATAACGGTATAATAAAGGTATAAATTAAACTTTCACCAAACTGTGCGGCAGTCTTTTTGCGTTATTATTCAACAACGAAATTGGATTTTAGCAAATACCTATTTTTTTTTAATTATTGGAGCCACAGTTATATTTTCTGCATATACATTTGATATGACGTGACGATACACTGTATCATTATGGGATTTTGTTATGTCAAAAAAATTGTTTATCGTTCTGTTTATTTGTGAAACATTCCATATCCATAGTAGAAACATTTAAATACACAAATAATGGATAAAGGAGGAGGAAGAGAAGGGAGGTTCAAAATAAGGTACATCATAATGATATTCAAAGATTTTGATTTCGAAAGCGAACCACATTTTCATCAGAATCTGCTTAGAGTCTGTTTGATTCTTGTTTCAATCTTATATTAGACATATATCAAAATGAACTCCGCGCAAGTAGGCCAAACTTCGTACGGTGATTTTAACTAACTGCTAACTCGGCCCTTTTGTGACTCGTTTCGCATTTACATTCTATAGAAACTTGTGAATAAAATAGCAAGAATTCTTCGGCAGCGGTATCAAAATGTTAATAACCTGAAATTTTGCGTGGGTTGGTAAAAGATTGTAAGTGTTTTTATTTCTATAGAAGTTACCGAGAAATGAAAGTTAAACTAGGAAAGACGACTATTAGAAATACAGTGTTAACAACAAATAAAGTCAAAGCATTGTCGAGCTCAAAATATATACAATTAATTTATCATTATCATTAGGAATATCCGTTCTAGTAAAACTATTTCCATACGTTGTGTCTTACTTGACTCAGATTTCTACTTTAATGTCAACTTTAAATTCAGGTGGAGATTTTGCAAAGTTTCTACTTACATCGGGTTTCGTTGTTTGTAGCCGAGGGAGCGCAATTTCCGCCCAAAGTTGCTCCTACAACGCAATACCGTTGTAAACTTGATATTTTTCACTAAAATCTAAAACCTCTGTTTCAGTAAGTATTAGTCAATAATAACTTTGACATAGGTAAGGAAAAAAATACCTACTTGCATAAGAAATGCTTTTAAACTTCCTAATTTGGTATTCGCGGCAGATGCAGAAGACGCTGGTGCATTCCCAGCCCTAGACATTGGATACCTTGGGCACTTTTTCTTTTGTATATAATTCAGTTTAAAATCTGTATAGTAGACTACTCAATAATTTTTAAGAAAAAAAACGACTTCAATGAGGGAGACCGGTGAAAGAAAGATTATTATATTACGAGTATATTAAAAAATGTCTTGAAACTCTAATTTATGTTGAAGAGTTCTATTCTGATCGTCACTTTTTTAAATGTAAATGCTTGATTTGTAAAAGAAAATACAAAAATCACTATATGTATGCCTTTAACATTTGAGGAGTTTTTTCGATTCCTCATAGATTCAACCATCAGATCTCGCGCTTGACAAAAATTTGTCTCGAAAACCTAATTTGCCTAACAAACATAATGGAGACGATAAATCGCCAAGCGGGAACTATGCGTCGTTGAAGAGTTCCATTCTGATTAGCATCAGTAGTTCCACTTCACCAAATGTCACTTTTTAAATGTAAATGCTTGATTTGGTGATGAAAATATAAAAATCACTATATGTATGCCTTTCACACTTGAAAAGTTCCCACGATTCCTCATGGATCCCATCATCAGAACTGAGTTTTGACAAAAACGGGACCAATCTGTATATATTATATAATAATAATAATAATAATAAAATGCTTTATTGCACACTACAAAAAAAAATGGTACAAAGTATGTAAAGGTATAAATATGTAGGTAACAACAGGCGGACTTATCGCTAAACAGCGATCTCTTCTAGACAACCTTCAGATAGAGAAATGGCGAACATAATCAAGGTAACGGGTGGTGCAAAAATAAAATAAAATACATATACTACAAATATTTAATATATATAGGTATACTACATTTATTACTATATATAAACAATATATAAATAACAAATAAATATATAAATAAATGACAAAGGAAAAGCCATACAAATAACGAAGAATTTCAAGAATAACAACTACATTTATGAAAGAGACAAGTAATGTTCTTTTAATCGGTTTTTAAAAATAGAGAGCGATTTAGCACGTTTGATGTCAACGGGCAGAGCATTCCACAGCCGGACAGCGCGAAAACTGAAAGAGTTAATGTAAAATTTCGAAGAGGAAGGAGGGGGAACTAGTAACAGATTTTGAGAGCATCTGATAGAGGAAAGAAATTTAAACCGAGTTTTAAGATAACAAGGAGTATTGGGGTGAAACAGAGTGGCATACAGGAGGGAGAGAATATGTGCGTTGCGACGGAAACGAATAGGTAGCCACTTAAGCTTTGAACGAAAGCTTGAAATATGATCAAATTTGCGCAATCCAAAAATAAATCTAATGCAAACATTTTGAAGTCGATCAAGTTTGTTCAATTGCTCTTCAGTAAGGTCTAAATAGCAGATATCTGCATAATCTAAAATAGGCAGAAGGAGAGACTGAGCAAGCGCAATTTTAGTGGCGAGAGGCAAGAAGTTACGAAGGCGACGTAGGGAACCAACTGTAGCAAAGATCTTCCTGCTCACCTCGCTGATCTGCGGAGACCAAGAAAGAGTTCGATCTATTATCACGCCAAGATTTTTAACCTGGTTAGAAAAGGGAATGAGTACCCCATCGAATAAAACACCAGGTAAACTTTCGAAATCGACTCTTGCTATGCTTCTCGGGCTGCCAATGATAATAACTTGAGTTTTGGACGGATTAACATTTAAACCATAGCAAGAGCTCCATTCAGAAATGCGTTCTAAGTCGGTGTTAATGGAATGAACAACAAGGGGTAAATCGTCAAGCAGGCCTTGGGAGTAGATTTGGAGGTCGTCGGCATAGAGATGATAAGAAGAAAGGAGATTAGAAGTAATAGAATTTATGAAAATTGAAAAGAGTAAAGGGGACAGCACGCCACCCTGCGGAACGCCAGCCACCGTACTGCACCAAGATGAAAATAAAGAGTTATCAGCTTTAACCCGTTGCCGGCGACCATCCAAGTAGCTGTGAAACCACTTAACTGCTGCAGGAGAAACATTGAGAGAACGCAATACCCCCAACAAGATGTCAAAGTCAACGGTATTGAATGCGTTGCTAAAATCTAACAACGTCAATACCGTTAGCTTCCGGTTATCCATGCCAGAACGGATATCATCGGAAATCTTTACTAGTGCGGTGACCGTGCTGTGACCGGAACGAAACCCTGACTGGAAAGGATTAAACAAGGAGTTTTTATTTAGAAAAGAAGTTAATTGCGACTGTACAAGCCGCTCTAAAACCTTTGAGAGGAATGGAAGAATGGATATAGGTCTAAAATCAGAGAAGGAAGAAGGGTTGGACTTTTTTGGAAGGGGAATAATGTCAGCGTCTTTCCAGGAGTTCGGAAAGCTACATAGAGAAATTGAATTATTAAAGATATTGGTGATAATGGGAAGAAGAAGGTCTAGTAAAGGGAGTATCATATTCCGGCCCACACAGTCAACGCCAATAGCATTCGATGTTATGGATATAACGCTCTTCTCAACCTCACTCTCAGAGAATTTAGTGAAAGAGAAGGGAGAAGAATCAGGAATTGGCAAGGAGGAAAGATAGTTGAGTGTTTTAGCCTTATTTGGACCGCTAAATACAGTAGAGGAAGAGAGTTATATACAGATTCAATCACAAAATTATTTTCGAAATCGGTCCACAAATGACGGAGTTATGAAGTAACAAACATTAAAAAAAAACCACACAAAAGAAACAAAAACATACATCCGAATTGATAACCTCCTCCTTTTTGATATCTTGAAGTCGGTTAAAAATAACACAAATTAAAATATGTAGTAAAACAATTGATTTGTTCCCTAGTTCTAATTTGGTATAGTCAAATGTTTCAATTCGTAATATGACGACTCGTATTCATACGCTCGGGCATCCTAATAATTCGTACGCTTTTAAATTACATAATATCTTACGACGCACTTTAATATTCTGAGTCTCTAATATAATACTTACTAAAATCACTTTATGGATAGTGTATCGATCTGTAGTCAATACCTACTGCCTTGGCTTGAGTTCCAATCCCAATGAACAAATAGTCTGCTTGCTGATATCCATGATGAGTACCGGCCACGATCAGCTGTTTGCATTTGCACTTCTTGAGGCGTATTCATATTTTCTAAAATACGATACTAACACTTAATTAATCCCGCTGTATCTTGCTCGCAATAATGGATTGGTACGGCCACGTCTGAAAATATCGATACGAAAAAAAGTGCCAAAAATATGTATACACGACTTTATTGCCCATATATTAAGGTATTGTATACATATTTTTGGCACATTTTTGTATCGATATTTTCAGACGTGACTGTACGAGGGCATCCCTGAAATAAGTAGTAATATTGTTATAATCTGAATACGCCTTGATCCGGTAACAATCTTCAGCAGATCGTAAATCTTTCGTCCGCTAACCGCTACATTTTATTTAAATGAACCTTAGACTGCAAGTACAACAACATTTAAATAGATGGGTAATAAATATGTTCAAAGATAGACGGTATATTCCTGAACAATATTACTTCGCATTCTTAGATGAAAATTGAGTTGCATGTTGGATCAATGATGAAGTTTATTATATAGTTACAATATGAGCAACACTTATGCTATTGTGAGATTTGAGAGCTTCAAAATAAGAAGGAATGTAATGTAGGCACATACAATTTCGATTGCTAATCTATATAAGTCGTATCAGGATATTGAGGCTAATTCTGGTTTTACAATTTAAGGATTTTATTGGAAGCGTGCAAAACGGATGGTGTGGGAACACCAGAACGATCACAGCGCTTGATGTGGCCAAATATGGCAAAAATGCAAGGTGTGTTTCGGTCAATTCCCATACTATTCCGTTATTTTGTTGACGTTTTTTGCTTTAAAATCATATTTACGATAAAAATAGGTGATAAATGGTAAACTGCAGTAATACTGGACGAAACAGTAATAATTAACTTTATATATTTCCAACATCGAGCTAGAAATTAGGCTTTTATATCATATCGTATTATTCCAGGCTTACCAATGTAACGGCTAAACATTTTATCTAGTCTATGTCAACGCGAGTTTTGCTTGGATGTTAATAAAATAGTATAGCTAATACAGTGTACTAACATTAGGTAATTGTAAAATTAGTTATAATGACAGTTACTGATAGCCCGTCAGAAACATACTTTTGGCACGCAGTTGTCTGTCGTCTGTCACAACAAATGTTATGAAAAGCGAAAGAACATAAAATGAGTTGATTAAAACCTGTGAAGAAGGGCAAAACTTTTATACTTGAAAGCATCATACGTATCCCCAGGAAGAGGATCACGAAGTGGGCCATCAAAACATAATTAAACATAAATTTTTTCACTGATTTTGTAACGAAACAACGTCGAAGAAAATTACCCGAATAATATAAAATACAGATTATTCTGACTATTTTCAGTAAAGCAAAAGTCAAGTGTATTAAACATTAAAAACGAAAAGATTCCGCACATTAGTAACTGTATTATAGTTAACATTTTTAAGGAATAATCTTTATTTTGTCGAGCTCATTATTTGACAGCTCCCCAGTAGTTGCGAACGCTAAGCGGCGCTGCCATCGTGCACGTAGGTATTTTAAAGAGTCTCATCATTTGCCTATAACATACTCCCGAGGGCGAGCAAGATAAATAAATGCTATGCCGCTTATCTAAGACAGATAACTGTCAAACAGATCGCTTTAACTTATCAATTTATTTTACTCAAGATTCTGGTTAAATTGCTGGAATAGAAAAGTTAATACCGATTATGGTCAAAGCAAATCCTCAAGGAGGCCGGCATTTAAATTCTCAAGTAATCTCAGATTGGCAACATTTACATTTTACTTTGTTTTCCGCTTCGGATATAGCCCTCGTGGGAATTGAAAGTTACTAGGTATACGAAATATTTTGGTGCCACCGAAATATCTTTAACCTTAACCTTAAACAAATACTCCAACAACTACTACTACAAATACAAACTAGAAATATAAATATGAATATTGTACTAGTACAAATTACCTCCAATGAAATTTGAATCTTAGTCAAATGGAACAGAGATGCTTTTGTTTTACTTCATTTGATTTAAAAACAAAACAAGTTCAACTCTATTTTCTAGTACCATTGATTCTAATTTGATTGCCTTTTTCCTTGTATGGTGGGCCGCTGGAGGTTAAAATTGTTAATCGTCAGTACATGTTTTAGTTCATTTGCTTCGTTAAGTTCTAAGTGATTTAATAAAAAAACCTATCAACCTAACTACCTGGTATACTTCAGAAGTTCAGACCTGGTAGACCAAGCCCGACAGTAAGCTCAATAAGGCTTGTGTTGCTGTTGTGAGTACTTTTACTTTTTAACAAAGATATATTTAATATATAAATATTTATAAATACTTAAATACATAGAAAACACCCAAGGCTCACGAACAAATATTCGTAAATGCCTTGATGCATTTTGCAATTACTATATATATTACATAACTACGATTTTTATCTAAATTTAGCAGTTAGATAGACAAAAGAGAATTACCTATTTATTACACAGTGATAAATTACCTACAATCAACAAAAACTTCCATCGAAAGCTTCACTATACAATCATTATCGACATAACAATCTTTGAAGGAAAACAAATTCCGCAGATATTTTTTTTACATAAGAAGAAATGTTAATGCACAATAATGGAGCTAAAGCATTAGTAGCGCTAAACAGCCCCTCGTTGCCGCGAAATGAAAATGGACGAAACAGGAGAAACGAAGTTCTTTGAAGTGTGAATAAATTTTTCTGCCATGTTTAGGTAGACAAACCCTTTGTAGTTTGTCAAAAGGGTTCATGTAACTTTTGACGTCTTTATATTTTTGGGTAGAATATAATGTTAGTTTTACTGTTTTTTACGAGTTATTCACTTTCAATACACGCATTTATGTATGTGTCTTCGTTTATTTTGGACCGCCAAGATTTGAACTGCTTATTGATATTTAACTGAAATTAGGCATATATATCATGATGGGCACCGACGGTCTTAGGAATTCTAAATCTAATACAATAACGCGTGTTTGAATCTAGGTAGGAAACCTACAATAAAATAAAATGTTTGTCAAAAATGTTGTCCCGTTAAAAACATTCAACTCGAATAACTTCAATGTGTTTGTACCCAAACCAAGAAAATATTCCTGTCCACAGAGTTACTTTATCTACTTATTTATAAATAATGACGTTTATATATGTTCGGACGTAAGATACTCAATCACTATTAGACTAACGAACCGGATCTAATGTAATTTGACAGTGTATGCGAGCTTTAATGAAGAATACCTACGTTCCATCTAGTAGATACTAAGCATAGGCTAGGTTACATATACAAGTATCTACATATGTGCACGTTTTATAGTAAACACACACTTGACGTAGACGTACCTGTCTTGACTTTTAGTTTTGGCAGAATATTACGTTGTCAATCTTCTGCAGATTTTGCATACCCAAGTACCATCATCACCGTCTACACGCTACCCAAAGCGGCAGACAAGTTTCACAATATGACACCCTGAAAGGATATTGCAATTTTATCTAACACTAACACATAAACAATTATAAGATACCTACAAATTACAGAATACACAAAAAAGATAAATAGTTTATAGTATATGCCTATTTATGATATTTGTTAGCATCTAAATATTCTTGTAAAGAATAGAAACAATTACTTATTAAATAAGTTTTCAAGCGACTTACAAATTTATCACTCGTATTTTGATTCGGGAAGAAGCACATCAGATGCAATTCAAACTTTACGTATTCTGCTGGAAAAGGCAAAAGCAAACAAGCGTAACATACATATGATATTCATAGACTTGGAAAAGGCGTTTGACCATGTCCCTCGAGATCTCATATGGGAATCGCTCAGGCAGCAAAACGTACCAGAGTACTACATTTATCTGATTCAAGACATGTACGACGCTATCACCACCCAAGTTGTTAGCCCAGCAGGTAAAGGCGACAGGTTTGAAATAGAGGTAGGAGTTCATCAAGGTTCTACACTGAGCCCAATACTTTTTAACACTATTATGGATTACTTGACCAAACACTGTCAAAAGTCGCTACCGTGGAACTTACTTTATGCAGATGATGTAGTTTTAATCTCGGAGAACGTCGACCACCTACAACAAGACTTAAACACCTGGGCAGAAGTGCTTGAAACCAACGGTTTGAAGATAAGTAGGAAAAAAACCGAACATATGTCCTGTATCTTTGACGGGTTAACAGACCCTGAAACTATCAACATCTCGATAGGAGACATGCCAATACCCAGAGTGTCGGAATTTAAATATCTGGGTTCGATGGTGTCCAGCGATGGCAAAATTGATAGCGATGTTACTCACCGTACCACTACAGGCTGGATGAAATGGAGACAGCTTACAGGAGTCATGTGCGATAACAAAATGCCGCTAAAAACCAAAGGAATACTGTACAAAACAGCAATAAGACCCGCGGTTTTGTATGGATCGGAGTGCTGGGCTACAAACAAATACCACCTTAATAAGTTACACACTACCGAAATGCGTATGCTACGATGGTCAGCTGGTCTCACACTCTTAGATAAGATCCGGAATGAGTACATTAGGGGAAGTTTTAGAGTCGCGCCAATAATCGACAAAGCCAAGGAAAAACGCCTTAGATGGTACGGCCACGTCCAAAGACGCGAAGAAGACCACCCGGTAAAACTAGCCTTGAACCTGCCTGTAACCCAGCCACGCGGCCATGGAAGACCACCCGCCACCTGGCTGACGACGGTCGAAAAAGACCTTAAAGAGGCTCAAATTGACAAAAACGCCGCACGAAATCGTGCTCAGTGGAGGATGCGGACGAGGAGGGCCGACCCCAAGTAAATGGGACTACCGGTCTAGGGAAGAAGAAGAAGAAGTATTTTGATTCTATCGCTATTTCTTTAAGAAGACTGTTGAAAATTCTTATAGACATTTTATAGGAACTTTTGTTACTCATTTGTAAATTACTGGCAGGAAGGGCAATCTTATTTTGATATCTTAGGTTTAAGTTACTAGTATGACGGTCTTTAGCTTTCATGTATAGGTCGGGATGTTTTCGTATAAATTTGCATGTTTTTAAGATGTAAATGGATTGGTCTGCAGCTTTCTTCATTTTTTATGTTACTTGATATTCTAATACACCTTTTTTGCAGTATGAACAAATCTACACTATTTGTGCTGTTACCCTACAACACGATCCCGTATTGAAGCCATGTCTGTGTAAAAGCGTAATAAGCACTAAGAGCTGTTTTTAAGTCTGAGGTTTTTTTTAATATTTCTGAGGGCATAAGCAAAGCGTGATATTTTCAAACTAATTTTATCTATGTGTGTTTTCCAATTAATGTTTTCGTCAATAATTATACCGCGGAGATTGTAGTTCTTTATTGGTCAAATTGGGTTGTCTAGGTAAGTAAAATTTACATTTAATGGACTCCGCTGATGGGGGTCGGAATTATATTAAATTTGTCTTTTTTAGGTTTAGTTGTAGATTATGGTCGCTGAGCCATTGTGTTACGGTATTAAAAATATTATTTAATTTATGAGTTAGATCATTACTGTTTAAACAAGAGAATACTATAGAGATTTTTATCATACATACTATAGAGATTTTTATCATACAGTAATTTTATTGAGTCCCTGAAAACTTCAGATTACTCATACGATCTTGAGTCTAGTAATCAATGACTAGGACACAGATTCACTAAAATTATACATTATCGGTCCATATCCATTATTCAGCCAGAACAAGGTTTTAATCCTTATAATGAATTTTGGCAGGATTTACTTAAATTGTATTATCATTTTTATTTTACACTACTAGTATTTCCCTTAATATATTATATAATTATTTTCTTTTAGCACACTTAAATATCATACATTTTTAAAGTAAAATTAAAATTTGCTTCGCAAAATTCATGCATTACGTTATAATTCAAAATTAAATATCAAACAACCTCATTACGGCATGAAACAGCACAGGATACAAAAGTACAAAGAAGCCACAGTGTGTAAATAAACAAGCTCCTCATCCAAACATCCCTTTACACCAGGTGGCAAACCATGATGGAAGAAATGTTCAAAGGTAAAAAGAGGTCATAATTGGAAGCTCTACTTCAGTAATCCACGCGGACTCGCTTGGACTGCGGCCAAGCAATCACATACCCGAGGATTGCTTACACTTGAAACTGTTGACTAAGTTTTTAGACTGCTTAACTTTCAAGCGGAACCAGTACAAGAGTATAGGTTTAATCAACTGCCTGAGATGCGGGAAAGTTTTGTTAACGTGGCAGGATGGTAGGCTACTTTAATACGAGAATAATCTCGGTAGGTTTTCTTTTGAAAAAAATACAAATCATTTATTGTACTAAAGTGAGTATTAGAAATGATGTTTAGAATACCTTTAAGAATGATGTTTGAATGTTTTTTTACGATGTTGTTGTTTGTTTACGACATAATTTCATAGTTATTGCCATTGTTAAACCATAACTTTAGCTTACCATAATTATAGTTTAGGTACTATGCTTAAGCGGTGGTGGCCGAGTGGATCTGACTTCCGATTTTCAATCCTGAGGTCGCGAGTTCAAATCCTAGCTCTAGTAGGTACCAATACATTTTTCGGATCTTTTGTACGGAATATCATTTGATATTTACCACTAGCTTTTCAGTGAAGTAAAACATCGTGAGGAAACCTGCATACATCCGTGAAACAAAGCAATTGTTTCTATTCTTTGTTTCATTATTTAACTTTAGCTTAGCAGATAGCTTTTATACTATAATTAAAGTACGTGTACATTTGTAAATGTATGTAAATATTGTTAACTAACAGTTAACTAGTTTTTAAGTACGTTTTTAGGGTTCCGTAGCCAAATGGCAAAAAACGGAACCCTTATAGATTCGTCATGTCCGTCTGTCTGTCCGATTCTGTCACAGCCACTTTTTTCCGAAACTATAAGAGCTGTACTGTTCAAACTTAGTAAGTGGATGTATTCTATGAACCGCATTAAGATTTTCACACAAAAATAGAAAAAAAACAATAAATTTTGGGGGTTCCCCATACTTAGAACTGAAACTCAAAAAATATTTTTTCATCAAACCCATACGTGTGGGGTATCTATGGATAGGTCTTCAAAAATGATATTGAGGTTTCTAATATCATTTTTTTCTAAAACGAATAGTTTGCGCGAGAGACACTTCCAAAGTGGTAAAATGTGTGTCCCCCCCCCCCGTAACTTCTAAAATAACAGAATGAAAAATAAAAAATAAATATATGATATACATTGCCATGTAAACTTCCAGCGAAAATTGGTTTGAACGAGATCTAATAAGTAGTTTTTTTTTTAATACGTCATGAAATTAAAAATTTTTTTTTTTTCAACATACCCATACATGTGAGGTATCTATGGATAGGTCTTCAAAAATGATATTAAGGTTTCTAATATCATTTTTTTCTAAACTGAATAGTTTGCGCGAGAAAACCTCCCAAAGTAAAAAAAAAGTGTGTCCCCCCCCCCCCCTGTAACTTCTAAAATAACAGAATGAAAAATCAAAAAAAAATATATGATATACATTGCCATGTAAACTTCCAGCGAAAATTGGTTTGAACGAGATCTAGTAAGTAGTTTTTTTTTAATACGTCATGAAATTAAAAAAATTTTTTTTTTTCAACATACCCATACATGTGGGGTATCTATGGATAGGTCTTCAAAAATGATATTAAGGTTTCTAATATCATTTTTTTCTAAACTGAATAGTTTGCGCGAGAAAACCTCCCAAAGTAAAAAAAAGTGTGTCCCCCCCCCCTGTAACTTCTAAAATAACAGAATGAAAAATAAAAAAAAAATATATGATATACATTGCCATGTAAACTTCCAGCGAAAATTGGTTTGAACGAGATCTAGTAAGTAGTTTTTTTTTAATACGTCATGAAATTAAAAATTTTTTTTTTCAACATACCCATACATGTGGGGTATCTATGGATAGGTCTTCAAAAATGATATTAAGGTTTCTAATATCATTTTTTTCTAAACTGAATAGTTTGCGCGAGAGAACCTCCCAAAGTAAAAAAAAGTGTGTCCCCCCCCCTGTAACTTCTAAAATAACAGAATGAAAAATCTAAAAAATATATATGATATACATTACGATGCAAACTTCTAACGAAAATTGGTTTGAACGAGATCTAGTGAGTAGTTTTTTTTTAATACGTCATAAAATTAAAAAAAAAATTTTTTTCGTCAAACCCATACGTGTTGGGTATCTATGGATAGGTCTTCAAAAATGATATTTAGGTTCCTAATATATTTTTTTTCTAAAGTGAATAGTTTGCGCGAGAGACACTACCAAAGTGGTAAAATGTGTGTCCAAAGTGGTAAAATGTTGAACGAGATCTAGTAGTTTAAGTAGTTTTTTTTAATACGTCATAAAGGAACCCTTCATGGGCGAGTCCGACTCGCACTTGGCCGCTTTTTAACTAACATCACATGGACATGGAGTCTCAGTGCTTCGACCTAATGAATTTATTATTAGTATTCACATTATAGTGGTAATTTATATCAGAACTTACTAGTTATTATATTTTATCTGTGGAGAGTCGAGAGAGTATTTGTCGACTTTTCCCCTGCAGATATTGAGTGAGTTTTAGTTTTGACTTTATGATGTCGAATGTGCTGTAATTTTCAATACCCCTACGTTTTCACATTCCCTTGCCGTTTGGTTTCATTTAGCTGCCTTTTTCATTCCATGGACATTTTCATTCATTCCCTTGTCACTTTCTTTCATATTATATTTATAAACATACAAATGTAGGTCGTTTAATAGTGTAGGACATAATTTCAAGTCAGTTTGTTCACAAAGGACGTATTCTCGGGTTAGCGGGTCGCGTTGAAAAGTATCACTTTCCACATTAACGAGAAACCCGTACGTACACCCGCCGACGTTGCAGTTTGTTCCAATTTATGTTCTATTCATAGAACGCGAACATACCGCGACTAAAACTTTTTTTCACATTTCTCTTTGCTTATGGTTTATAAAGCATTCTGCTACATAACGATGTTTTAATACATAAACATGACTATTTTATTTTATTTTATTTAAAAGACTATTTAAAAGATATTAAGGAATTATCTTTTCTGTGTTGAAGGTGTGCATGTCTATCAATGTAACTAGAGAAAGTAAGTATGGAATATTATTGTATTAACAAGCTACTTATTTTTGTGCTAAAATTGTCATTATTCCCATTCATATCATACTTGCTGTTATTTAAAAAAAAAAAGGTACGAGTTTGAAATGGAATTAAATGAGCTTTATACCTAAGTAGTTATAATAGATATTAGACAACTTACAACGTAGCTTTTATCACCGATACCTAGACCTATCTGCTTTCAACTTATATACTTTTCTTTTTGTAACAGGGTTTTTCCTCAAAATGGCCAGTATAAAAGTAACAATGTACGAACGACTCAATATAAACTAATCAACGTTACAAGCCATAGCGGTGGTAGTTTTTTTCCTATTCACTCGTTTGTGACCCTTGCAATTTCATCTGCCTTTGTTTTAATAGTAGGCTCTACGTATACACACGAATAGCGTATACGTATTACAAGTACAGGCGCTCGGGGCTATTAGGTTAGTTTTAGGCGGATGCCGTATTTTTCTAACCAGGCTCCAATTTGAGACAGAATTAATGAATGTACGATACAGTGTTTTTGAGAGACCTTTATGTGCGTTGCTGTTACCGTTGCGGACAATATATGTGTGAGAAATAATAAAATATCATTGAAATAACGAGTTGACGTTTGTGACCAGGCGTAATGCGAGTGTGAGAGTATAAGTTCTAAGTAGGTAAATGGTGCGTCATCCGTTTCGCCACTCGCACGGGTGTGTAAACGTGGAGTAAAAATCCTTTAAGTATACCTATAAAGGTTAAATAATGTTAAGTGATGTTTAACGTAGCGTAGCGGTATCTGACGTAGCGTTAGTCCAAAGAAGATTAATTAATCGGAAAATGTAGCGTCTATTATGCTCGAGTTCACCCAGTGTTTACATTGTTACGTAAAGACAAAAATAAAATAAAAGAAACTGTTTAGCCTAGCTAATTTTCAATACCTAAGAAATTCCAACTATCGAAACATTTTATACACAATAATCATTACTTTAGATCAGGTTTACAATTTGCTAGGAACTCATATTTGAAGCTACGAGCCTACGAGTTCCGCCAGAATCCCGTTAAATCTAAGGTTAGTAAGTTCAAAAAAGAACAAACTCACGTATAAAATGGTCAGGATGGGTGACCGTGTATGTATTACCAGTAGCACCTATCAGAAAGAGTTTGGAGAGCCGCCAGTGCGCCTGGCTGGAAACAGCTTTCGTGTAGTGCACTCCGGCTTGAGAGCAACTGGCCGTGAAGTAATGGACAGGACAGTTCATTTATAGACTGGTCAGTGGTCATCCTATCCTACATATACCGACAGATATGTAAGCTCAAAGATCTTGAAAATCTTTGAAATATTGTGTACTAAGTATGTATTTTGCAAACAATACAAAGTAATTGAAGTGATCGGCACTTATTGATTGGTTATCATACCAAAGTCTGCAAAGAAAGCAAATTTAGTTGTAACCGGGTACCTATCGTTAGTCGACTTGAGAAAATTAGATCCACCTTGTTGACTCTCGATTGCCAAGTCGCATTGCAAATGCACGTTCCATATGTATGTAAAGAAAGCCTAATCAGCGATTTTGTGGGGCCAACGCGGTTCGTTCTAGTTCGTTAACTGTCTCTTATCGAGCGTGACACGTTTAGTGTAGTGACAACCTTTTGTGAGTAGTGCGAGTGATAAATTACTCGCGTTTGACCCGACTCGAACGTGGTATTGACGCGACCTATAAATCTTTGCCGAGACAACACGGCTTCATACCTACGGATACATTCCTAATAGCACCCAATGTGAAATCGAGATCGGTTTAGTCGATTAGCGCTCGACAACCCGAGAGTGTCGATAACTCCGAAGGGCTTCGTTAACAAGTTTCGACAACCCTATCAGTGCCCGGCGAACTATCGGGCCATTACGGGGGCTTAAGGGTTAAGTACCAAACGGAAACGTTGACCATTGTTTTTTTATCGATCACCGCTGGTATTTGTGGCTCTCATGCCACAATTTACGCTAAAAGCTTTCCATCCAAACCTATTTGGGGTTACCCTGTATCGCAAATATGTTTAAGCTCGGAAGCGCCGTGTTTCCTTTTAACACACACATATTATAATACCTGTATCCGAAAAGCTTATCGCACAAATCTCTTCTTATATTTTTTTGTTGCCAAAAAAGTCGTTTGATACGGATAGAATAGGCATATTTAATATGTATTTCCAATAAAACGTATCTGTGTAAATCAATTTAACGCAAAAAAATAAAGGTGCGAGAAGGGAGCGCATTTATCACTCGTGTTATGAAAAATGTCAGAGAAAGGGACACTCGATAATGTTAAATATTCTTGTTAGAGTCAACCGTTCGGAAGGAAAACTGAAATTCAAATATTATTTGCCGATTCGCCGCCAAATGTCGTGAGTCAACTTCTGAGTTAGCGATAAAAGAAATTGTTAAATTTGAATAATGAAAATAACAGAAACCATGAAATCAATTTTGATGATGATAAGAGAATGTAAGATTTTCAAAAAAACTTTATATTAAATCGATAATCGAGTCTGGTACAATCTGCAAAAATATCGGACTTCTTTAAATAGCAGATTTTCTTTATATTCGACCTAGTATCTACAACTCGTACATACACTGAACCGCATAATTACATAGCCACTTTATGGATATAAATGGATTTCATTCATAATGTGTTTGTAGCTCGCTGTACAGTCACGTCAGAAAATATCGATACGAAAAATGTGCCAAAAATATGTATACACCACCTTAATATATGGGCATTTATAAAAGTCGTGTATACATATTTTTGGCACTTTTTTGGATCGATATTTTCTGACGTGACCGTACATACAATAAAAATTATTTATTTAGTAGGTATGCATCTAAATTATAAACAGAATTAACTATTCTTATCTACCGTATGCATCTAAAAAAGGTGGGAGGCTCCCGGAAAACAGCCAGGTCGAAAACATTTGATCCCTTATTTGTTCTGTATGAATGACCCTTAAACGATTAACCACTTGACTTGACTAATCTCATATTTTTAATAAAAAAAGGACGCCTACATAACAACATTATTTCCTCGTAATAATAACATAACATCACAGACAATATCATCGTTATTTATACCAGTATTTTTAAACGATCAACGACGGTTAGTTTGATCTAAATCTCTGACAATCCTACGGGAAAATGAAAGGATTCCATTATCCCGTCGGGAGAGTTTGTGGGGCCGCAAAGAGGTATTATTTAATTTTTATTCATCGGATTATATAAAATGGAAGCCACCAGCCATGAAATTATATTCTTCTCATTACTAAATCTAAAATCCATTTCAGCGTGAAAATAAAGACAAACTCTAAAATAATTGGCAATTTAACCAGTAACTAGTTTTGTTATTTATTTTACGTAGTTACGAATACAATATTATAAATATAAATTTGACAATTTTTAATTCAGTGATTGTTTCTCAAGTTTTCAATACCTACTTTTGTAAACATAATTTGTTTGTGAAGTCGAAATATTTTGCAGAGTGTAAATGTAATATCATCTGTTACTAAATTCATGGCGAAGATCTTTAGAGTATATGAGAAATTGAATTGTCCATTCCTTTCCTGGTTGAAACGATGTTACATTCCCGGCACTGCAGCGGAGAGCCTGCTATTTGCCGAGCACTCAGCCCGTGACGATGAATCCGCGATCATAATTCCTTGAGAATGATGCATTTTCAACTACGTCTTGTTACTGGTTTTACGTAGACAGCTATCATCAAACGTTTTAAATTTTGAAGCATTATTGTTGTAAGTTGAGGTTGAGATAAAAGAAATTACCGAACAATTTCAACAGGTATGGTTAATAAAGGTTCATGTAAATTAGCACGTGTTTATGGACTCACTGGATAATCGAGCAATAATCACCTCGCTGGATAATCTAGAGCCTATTGAATTTCTCGTACCTTCGTCGTTAATGAGTATTGCGTGTGTCATAATCAATTTGATGTCAAGTGTACGTTCGAATTGGCCTCCCGATTTAACATAAATAAATATAAAGCATAAAACAAAAAAAACAGGTTTAGTTTTATAACAAACTTACGAATACATGTAGAATTTGGTGCTAAACTGTAATTTTTTTTTTAAACGTAATAATATACAGCAATAAGTACTTGATAAGTTTGATAACCATGTACAGTCAGATGCAGAGAGAGGCGACCCCCCTGCATAGACTGATTGTATGCAAGGGGGATCACCTCTTACTGCATCTGACTGTACTTAATATAGTGTGTAAATGCTATATGGGCGATAAATTAAACCAAATATAGAAGCTATCCGTGTAATCATTAATTAAGAAGTTTTTTAAGTTAATATGACCTGTAATTATTATTTTTAAATTTACCTAAGCAGCAATGTGCCGTTAAATTACAACATGACATTATAAATAAATAAATAAAAATAAAAAACCCTTTTTTAGGGTTCCGTAGCCAAATGGCATAAAACGGAACCCTTATAGTTTCGCCATGTCCGTCTGTCTGTCTGTCTGTCTGTCTGTCTGTCCGAGGCTTTGCTCCATGGTCGTTAGTGCTAGAAAGCTGAAATTTGGCATGGATATATAAATCAATAAAGCCGACAAAGTCGTACAATAAAATCTAAAATTTTTTTTTTTAGGGTACCTCCCCTACACGTAAAGTGGGGGTGAATTTTTTTTTTTCGCTTCAACCCTAGAGTGTGGGGTATCGTTGGAAAGGTCTTTCAAAACTAATAGGGGTTTTCAAGTAACATTTTTTGATAAAGTGAATACATTCGGAGATAATCGCTCCGAAAGAAAAAAAAATGTGTCCCCCCCCTCTAACTTTTGAACCATAGGTCCAAAAAAATATGAAAAAAATCTTGGAAGTAGAGCTTAAGAAAGACATCAAATGAAAACTATAGCGGACATGATCAGTTTAGCTGTTTTTGAGTTATCGCAAAAAGTTTTCCCTTCATAGTAAAAAGACTTACTTTAATTAGGTACTGATTATGCAAATTTGCCTATTTGTTTAACTCGGGTGAAAGGTACCGTTTCATCCCTTGGTTAACAATTTACTATACTTTAAGCTCCAGTTTAGCTTATTGTGACGGAAGAGTAACTACGGAACCCTACACTGAGCGTGGCCCGACATGCTCTTGGCCGGTTTTATTATTCAAAATTTTAGCTTCCTTACATGCAGTATTTTGTTGTTGTTTATTTACTTACATTACATTATATATTTCTTTCAAACTGGCATGCATTTAAGAATAGTTTCATAGTGTTCTAGAATTATTGTTTTTAATATATTTTTTATATATATAGTAGTCCATTTAATTGAGAAAATATTATTTGACATGACATTACGGGATTTATTATTATTATTGTAGTTTGTGGGCCTTTGAATGCCACGTCGACCAGGCATTGGTCTATTGTGACAGCCCTTTAAAGTTCATTACTAATGCCCGTTGAATCCAGGAAATTACGGGATACGAACTTTTTATAGTAACGGCCAACAAGCGTTGAAAGTTACTTTAAAAAGCTCATTTATCTTGTAACTTGTTTGTTGCTTTACATAGCGGGCCGAATTATTTTATATGGTTAATATTTTAATTGCATTTCTAAACAAAATTATCTCAATATACTTCTCCTTTGCTAACCACCGTTTAAATATTCGCCTGTATTCAACTTACACACTGTATGTTATATGTGTGTATACAAATACCACCACCATTAACCATTTCAAGTGGATTTGGAAGCACAAAAATGCTACTATATTTATAAGACAAATGTGATATAATGTTCAAGTGACTCAAATTTCAAAATGGAACGTGAATGCCAGGAGGCCTGTGTTTATTGAATTGGCGCCCGTTTCGTTGAACATTTACTTAATACGTAGCAAAAAATAATATTGTTTGTAGAACGTACATAATTTTTGGGTTCTTTTTTCCGTTAACGTCTATTTTCAGTGCCGATTCAGCTACTGTACAAGCTGATAAAATAGCAACCAAAGAATCTTTATCTCGGTTAAGCGTCTTTTGTAGAGTTCTAATGACGCTATCCCTGGCCAGGCAGTCCCGGCTCATTCCGCTTTATTTGTTTAGGATAGATTAATGTCGTTTTAGGTGCCATCGCTTCGGCAAGTTATACACCTTTAATGCCTTTCGGTGTAGGCAGTGAATTAACCACGTGTATGTGATCAGTACACCGGTACTTAAGTATATCAACTTTTCATTTCTCATGCACTGAAAGTGGGTCGTTGTTGTTATAAAAAGAGTGCAGTAAATGATAGATACGCTTTTGCTCTAGAGCTATACTTTATAAGTACCTACGCGTTTTTCTTTTTTTTACGATAAACAATTAATATTTTGGTTTTAAACGGATTTGTTATACAATTTCTATTCGGGTAATTAACTCTCCATTTCATAAATAAATATATATTTAAGTATCTAAATTGTTAATTGAAAGTACCCTCAAGAAATACTAATGAAGTTTATACTTAGCCGTGTCTTTTTAAAGGCACATGTATTTTACTTTCCTCGTATCTGAAATGAAAAGTAGAGTGTTTAACTCGGGTGAAAGGGTGAACCATTTTATCTCTTGGTTAACAATGTACTATTAAGGTTTAGGTTTTATTTGGAACTTATTCCAACTGGTTGGTGGGTGACTCAAATCAACCGTTTACTACTTATATATGTTAACGGAAATGTATGTAAGTCGTCATTGTGTACTATTCCTAAGAAATTTAAATAACTCCCAAATTTATTTCATACATTTCCGGTAACCTTTGTGTCCACATTTTTTCAATAAAATTTCCTGACAAGAAGTTACATAATTATGATAAAAGTGTAAGCTAGATAAAATATTGTACTAATGCCGTAGTTGTAAGCGTTATGTGGGCACAAAATTAATACATTACAAAATTACACTACACTAATTTTCACGCTCGAATGCCACTAACAGAATAATACATTAATTATTTGTATAACATAGCCCTATAAATGCGTAATTAGTACGCACCCGACTCCACTCTCCCCCGAAAAGAATGTGTTAGTATCCTAATTGTTTCAAAATAATACGGTAAGTTTCCAAACTAGATTCCAAGCAATAGGTGACCCACCCTATTTTAGGACCTTCGCCAAAATTAGGATCCGTGTAGATACCTAGAGGAAATGTCTCAGATGTCCTAATCATTTTAAAATATAACGGTAAGTTTCTAAACTAGATTCCAAGCAATAGGCAACCCACCCAATTTTAGGACCTTCACCAAAATTAGGACCCGTGTAGACACCCAGATAAAGTGTCCATGATATGTGCCCTAGCCCCTCTCGAGTGTGGCTCCCAGCAAACTCCCGCCCCTAATGTCACTCGTGTGTATAATGGTTAAGCCAGTCATCTCTTTGTTCGCAGTACGCCAGGAGAACGAGCGTATGATGCACGACGTCCTCCAGCTCCCGCCTGGAAATCGCACCCAGTTGTCGGGGGCATTGCGCTGACGCCGCGCTACTCGCCGAAGCCGCGGCTGGACAATGTGCGGCCCGCCGCTGCCCCTCCAGAGGAACCCGAACCTGATCAGCCCGATGCTGACACTGACGCTCCCGAGGCCCACGCCGAGGCCCTCGTCGGCTCCCTTAGTCCGCCAACCCTTAGAGAAAACAGCAATGCTTCGGTGAGCCAAGGCCTAGCGGGCCTCACGTGAGTCCCGACCCCGGTCTCCGGTCTCCGCTTCGGCCTGCTCCAGACCCGTGTCTGTTCTAGTGGTGGAACGAATTGTGAACGCACAAAACTGCCAGTGGCAACCAAATGCGCCGAGCTGTGACACGAATGTGAACAGAGAGAATTATATGTTACTCGACTTAAGCATACACGTTAGTTACTTGTTCGTGAATTGAAAGTGATGGAAGTTATAGGTAGATAATGTGAAATTGTGAATAAATTAGTAAAGAATGCAATGTTGTTTGTTGAATTGTATCAGGATAGGATTTAAAAGACAATGTCAATAATCTACGATAGAATAAATCGCAGATTGTCTAAAGTATTAGATGTTAGTATATTGTGTGCCAGAGGGAGAAATTTAATTTGAGGAGAAACTGCTTTATTGGTAAAAAGAAGGAAAGATGTGATGCGAATAAGTAAACAAGAAAGATTATACCTAATTCTGTTTTTGGAATGTGACGATGAGTTAAATGAACAATTTCACCCTCGTCAAATATTCTTGCCACTTGCATAGTGTTTTTGGAACGCTAATTTTGTTAGATACACGTAATCATTGAATGTTAAAGGGCTGCGTAAGCTGCTGACGAGGACTGTCTCCAGAAACGACCATTACTCAAGGATCAATGGGATCAATTACTGTAATAATTAAACTTTTAAACGGATTAAATTTCTTTCTTTGGCAGTAATTGTTTTAAGGATACTGAACATGAACGATCCCTATTTACGACAAATGTTACAAATAAAAAGAGTCGTAATACCCTGTATGTATAGCGATTAAAATATTTTAATATTATTAATATTAAATGTACCTATACAACATAGTTGTTACCCTGTCGTTAATATGGAAGGGCTATACTAAACAATTATAGATATATTTAATTATGCAAATCATAAATACCTGAATCTTCGTCACAGCATCAGCTCAATAATTATTTATGTTGGATGATAATGAATGATATTAATTTTGATTCATCAATTTCATACAGAGAAACTTAATTAAGTAACTCAAGTGTTATACCGTTACCTTACCTGATGCTATTTGAGTTACATAATTAAGTTCAAGGTACAGATACTGGGGGTTTTGAATACATTTTATATAGAGACTTCTATTTTCTATCGGTCACTATTGTATTTATAAACTTTATGCTTAGCTTACTCTATCCCGTCCATGAGTATTAGGCTGTGCTCTGCCAAACTCATACCTACTGATTTAAGTTTATGATCGTCGTAGATTTTTGTGAAAAATATATTTAATTTTGGTTTGACGCGTTTGTTAATTAATACTAAATCCTCACATAATGGATTAGTTGCATCTTTAGCAGTTCCTGTGCTGCCTAGGTCGTGTTATACAATACATACCGATAAACTCTTTCTGCTGTAATGTGCAGAATACAAATTCTTGGATTGAGATTCTAAAACCCATAAGAACATTTTCTGTGGCAAAAAGCATTAAGGTTTTTTTTGTTTTGTGAGGAGTATGAAGCTAACAAGTCGAGTTTCTGTTTTAACCCTTCAAACATTTCATTTTTCGCGGTAGCTAAATGCGAAATTTGGTATTTGGTGGTTTTTAAAGGTATTAAAAAATCAACACAATATTTAGGCATGCTTAAAATTCTTTATAATGGTACTAATCTTCGACATCTTCTTTGACATACTCGTATTTATAACTACCCTTTCATCAAAATCCCCATTGGATGTTACCATTAATGTTATAATATTGATAGTAATTGTAATGAATTACTTTGATACTGATCACCCTAAGGATTTAGACGGAACGAGCTTTCAACACTGTGCTTAAGCTGCTAAACGTAAGAGCTTTTTATAAGGATACTACGATGTAGATGTTGTAGATAATTAATTAATATGCAACGAGGATTCGGAACAGATGACAGTAAAGTGGTAATATACATGAAAGTTATTTTTTCGCAGTAGGTACAACTATTGGAGTAACAAATAAAAATTAACCGTACATTAAAAGGGTAACTTGTATAAGTTTTATTTTAAATACGTAGTCTTACAGTGTTATTTGTTGAATATACCAAGTCTAAATGTTTCACATCTTGACTTTTATAACAACATATCTATCCGTTAATAATAAACATAAGGCTAAACGGCACATTCGAATTACACGAAATAAATGTTAAATATATTTAATTTATTTCTGTTGTTCATTTTGTGTCTATTTCCACTTTTGGCTGTAATATTTTGTAAAACAAACTTGTATCTAAGTAAATTAAAAGAACAATATTCTAGCGTACGTGCTTGAATATAGCAGAATCAGAGTGCACGGCCCAGTGGTTCCATCGCAATTCCAACTAACTTGGATGCGCCCATGCAAGTTAGTACGTTACTATTGCGTCATAGCTCCATCTTACAAATGTATTCGATTCTACCTATTTTTGATTATTTGACGATGCACGCGGATATTCAATAAAATGTAGAGGTAGGACGGGGAAAGTATTTTATTTTATGCCGTGTTGCACAAACCAATAGATTAGAGATTCCAAACATATTTGAGCTTGATAGCAGCACGTTTATTTAATTTTTATTTATACATATTTTAGCAAATCCAGGGCGGGAGGAAATTACACACCTAATATTATTTTAAGTTCCGCTAGAGTCTACCCTAAAAGGAATTATATAAAAAAGAAAATAAGCAGTGAATCAGTTTAGTTTAACGGCCAGTACCTAACTATACAGGTACAGTCAGCATCAAAAGTAGCGGATCAAACAAGGTTTCAAAAGTATCTACCATTATAACAGCTCAACAAAATGTGGTGGGTTCTCTATGTGGAACAATTAAGACGTTAAAAGATATACTTTTGATAGTAAATTTTAGAGATTTTTCAATATTTGGAAAAGTTATCCGGAATATCAGATACTTTTGGCGCGTTGTTTCATCCGCTACTATTGATGCTGACCCTACATACTTTAAACGCTTGATCATTCATTCTCCAGCTTAACGAACGTAATTAATTTTATATTCGCCTCAATGATGGCTAACCCTTAAATCCCATGACGAAACCCAAAACTGTCGACCTTAATTGATGTAAATTCATCAATCATTAAATCAAAATAAAGCTCGTAGCTATGGCTCTACCGTAATTTAAATAATGCCCTAGGCGATTTAAGTCACTGATGAAAATAAGTCTCAATTTTTAAAGCCTTACCCTTTACTCAATTGCTGACAATCACTTGGCGTAGTGTTTTACTTAACTCCTATCTACAGAATCTTACGCTTTTGAGCCTAAATCTAGTTCTAAATTGAGGTTAAATCACATTAGCGATATAAATGTGGAATGTAGAAGCGTGTCTTAACTGTGGCCGTCTCATAATGAGCGCGGTAAAGCTCTCACGACCCACCTCTCGCCGAAAATTCTCGCATACGTTTGTGACATTCCACTCGCTTGCCGTAGACAAATCGAAAGCATGGCAAACTAAGACTGAGAAGGAAATAGGTACTTTGATTATGCTCATTATGGATCTCGAAATCACATTATAGGTTCATAAGTTCATTCATAAATTCTATTCGCCCGCGCTCGCGTACATAACAGGAATATTGGAAGGTCGAAATAGCAAGCATCGAAAAAATCGAAACAAAACCATGTACTCTCAAAGCGCCATACAAGTGCTCAAGCCAACAATGTGAACTGTGGCCTCGAAATTCTCAACAATTAATGCTGGTATGGACTCGTTTCATTGAATCTTTGGGACTCGCCTCAAATTTTTAGTCTAGTCCAAACTTTCAGTTCTTTTAAGCCTGTCTTCTGTAGGTACCCAAGACCTTCCCTGAGTAATTCAAATAGGTATCTGTGTAATGAGTTAGCTATGCATTCGATTTACTTCTAGTTTAGATTAAGTAATAAAAATAAACAATTGGGAATATTTTCAATACCCTTCCTTATCATTTAGATGGAACTTTCAAAGTTAATTATAGAGACTAATATAGGACTCCAGTTGCATTTCAAAAATACTCATAAAAGGACTCGAGTCACGGCTAAAAGTCTTTTAAGCTCAGAAACGCTTAAAACCGAATCTAATTCCTTTAAGTAATATTGGCACATAGTTAATATTCGAGTTTGTAACAATAGTAACAATTATGTGTCATCGGGGATCGCCTGAGCATGAGATTCGTATGTGTATGGAATGACACCCAGCCAAGGTACACTGTGTTGAAACTGTTCAAGTTCAAAACACTCAAGAAAGTGTACGTGTGTTGAGTGAATTACTTCAAACTGTTCCAAACCTAGGTACTCCAAAAATATACTGCTGGGTTTTTTGTTACATAGAAATTTAAAAAGGTCTTAGACTTAACATATACTTAATGATAATCATTTCTTGAAAATCTCAATTTGGACTACCAAGACCTATAATCGTCCCGATTCGAACTTTAAGATAAGTCAAACACTCACTAAAGATACGATATGGATTACATATGTCAGTGTCACAAGTGATGTTCCTTTAAACAAAAGCGTCACTTTTTGACGTACCTTAAATTTCGAATCGCGCTGATTGTCACAGGACATTAACTAGTTACTTATCTAACTATAATTTTCGAGTTCCCTCATATGGAAGTATGAAGACATGACGAAGAATTTCAGGCCCGTTCGTGCACGATAATGTAATTTTATTGCGAAATGCAAGCTGGAGTTATGCAAGCTTACATTTTGACCTGGAAAATCTGAAATCGGTTTCAAACCGTGAAAATGGGCCGTGTGCTAACCACTTGCGGTGGGTCGCAATGATATTGTAACAAAAGTATAATTGTAGAAAATATTAAGGGTGATATAAATTTTTGAGTTTGCAGATTACGAAAAATTGAACCATGTCATTTTGAAATTAAGTTTAAAATCATTGTTATGGGGTGGTCATTTATGACATATAAAATCGAAGTTTGCCCGTTAAAGGGTAGAAATAATTGATTTGTAATTGGAACTATTGGAAGCTGCATTACTTAAGTATAACTTCTGTACATGTCTCTCTGGACTCGAATTCTGTACATGTCATCTAAGTACCAACACTATTTCCATCAAAAGGGGTATGTACGCAAAGCAGCTAAATAAGTATATACAATACGAGATTAGGTTTAGAGGCATAGTTGATACCATGCAAGTTTATCTCCTCCTAAATCTAAGCAAAGCATCCGACACGCCTTCATAAATTTCGGCCAAAAGCCCTTTCCCAGTGTTCTCATCGACGTCTGGAGTAGCATGGAATAAATTTACAAAAACATTGTTTTCGAAGAATATATGGCACATGTCGTATGTCTAGGAGTTACATTTAGTTAGGTACAGAATATTGTTTAAGACATACGTAAATAAAGTTCTAATACTCGTACTTCTAATGAGTATCTGTACGTAATCTGCTCGACCCGTGTAAGTTTTCTTCCTTTCTTATTTATACGAATAGTGGACGATCGCTTCTCCATGTAAAACGTAGTTCCCATTTTCTTCGGTAAATTATGTAAAACACAATTTACTTAATTTACCATAGCTATGTCTCTTCTGCTTTTTCGTTTTTTTTTTAAGAGTTAGATGCGAAAAATAAATTCAATAAAAAAATTTAAAAACTAACTTTCATAATAATTAAATAATCTCAAAAAAATCTAACGTAGGAGCATAGTAGTGGTTAATATAAGTATATTCGATTGTGTAAAAATAAATGTCAATACCTATCCAGGTAGGATAATGGAGACTACGTTTGCATGGAGAAGCGGCCATCCACTATCCTCTCAACTAAATGAAATTGTACAATATCGTTGCGACACCTGCATTTCTTTGTACTGTACTCGCCAGGCCCCACGCACAGCACTGCGGCTGAGGCTTGTGTTACTAGTAGTTAAGAAGTAGTTATGTTAAATGTGAGGGCAAGTATATATGTATGTATAATATAGTAAAATGCGTCTCGCATCCGAGCGATTCTACCAGTTTTTGAAACAAGATTTCTGCCAAACACTTTGTCGAACTTCCGAAACATGTCGCGTGAGTGACTTAAAATCTACTTACGTAAAAAAAACCCTAAAATTAGCTTATTTGCTGAACTTTGTTTTTGTTTTCAGGCATAAAGTACCATTTTATCAACTGTCAGTAAGAACTATCAGACGTATTATACTAATTTTAATTATAGGATAAGAATTCGATATAGATTAGAATGTGGATCGGGTTTCTTCAACCAAAAACATGGGTTCTGACGCTGACAGACCCGATCTATATCTAATCCAGATCGAATTAATATCCTATAATTAAAATTAGAATACGCATATATTTATATTGAACATTACCGACAATGCACACATTCCGGAGAACGATACTTTCTAAGCAACACCTTTTGACAAGTTATATAAAGATATGTACCAAAGTAACACTTAAGTAACTTCCTGAACACTGTGGAAGTGTGCATTGCGTTAGGTAATTTACGACTTTATATTTTTTTGTGCCCGGTAGATGTCATTCAAAACAATATTATTAATGCAAACTGAATTCAATTTCACAACTATCTATCACATTCCAATATTAAATGTTAAATATTTAGCACCAATAGCGTTTTCAATCCAAACTCAATAATTTAAAAGGTCATTCAATATTTATTCATTTTATTTTGGAATTACAAAACTGCTGCATGACAAATATAATTTGGAGATTTTATAATATGTTGAATCTTGCATTACACACACCCACACACTCAGAAACAACCCATTAAGTACAACTTTACTGAAACAAATTCACTGAATTGAATACTTATTTGGATAAAATTAAGAAACTAATGAGTTAACTATAATGATAATGAGGCCCTACTTGGTAGAATCGCTCATCCCTCCCCTCCTCGTGTGATACAATAAGTTCGTGTTCAAAATATTATTATTTGGGTAGTCAATGCATGAGACATATTCAGGTTTTAAAAATATTATACCAATTTTATTGAAGCTCAATTTTAATGCGCTCCGTCGCACATTTCGAATCAATATTTAAACCGAGTTGCTATTCTATTCTATTTCTAAAATCTGAATCCGTCTCCTTGTTATGGCGCGATTCATCAATGCATTCGATTTAATTTCAAACTAGATCAATTCCAAATAATTATATTAAACAAGACCTATTAATATAATTAGTGTTAGAGCAAGAATACAAAGAATTTTATAGTTGTTTGTTGTAAATGTCAGTTTTAATTAATCTATTTTACAAAAAAAAATGTTTAATAAAATATCTTTATAAATATTGCGTTTATGTCATTTACCTTTACCATGAAACCTGTGTTTTTCCGTGCGATATATCTGTGATAATGTAGTGTGACTAGTGGTAGGTAAAACATAATTAACTAGAGTTTTCGTGCATACATTACTTTGAAGTGTGTAATGTTTTATCAATTGTAGCAAGGTTAAGGGTGCAAGTGGGGTTACAAAGGCCCGTGCGGTACAAGTCGGGGAGAAAAGGCAGCTCACAAAAGGTCTGGCTCGCATTCCTCCCGCGGCGCGCTCTCAACTATGCTATGCGGGTGACGCCGCCTCCAGCCTTCAACATTAACAATTTATGTCGAAACAACTTGCCAGTAAATTAGTGTCCCATTGGTTAGGAGGCATTTATCACTGAAACTAGCTACGTAATTACAAGTTGCTCGCGTAAACTAGTATTGTGCGAGTAGAGCGACTCTAGTAACTATATTGATAACTCACGTGCTATTAGTGGCAAACTTTAGGAGCGGCGAATAAAATATTATGTGTACCTACTTCCTGCCTGCATATTAGCAAAGATCTATTGATTGCGTAAGATCTGTACAGTCTAAGACAATTTTATTGCGTCTTTCGAATTTAACAGCTAACTAAAGGAGAGAGCACTGAACGGCCCCTTAAATTAGAAGGTAAGTTTGACTGTCTAAAGTTGACGTTTTACAATTTAGTGACAACAAAACCTGGTTCGGCTGTCAAACTAGGGGTTACGTTTTTTTCGCAGACATTACCACTCTATAACAATAACTATAACTCTTTAATATTAGGTAAGTAAAACGTATTTATTAATTTCCGCTATAGCACAATCGGATTAAGACCAACCTCGAAATCTCTGGAACAGTCATGAAATTTGGTATATACAGTGCAACCAGGATAACTGAGACTTGAAGGTATTTCACTTACCCAGGGTCTCATTTAGCCAGGTATAAATCATATCTGTCTCATTTACAGAGGATTTCATTAACAGAGGTGAAAATAGAGGTTATTTCAGTTG
Source organism: Cydia pomonella (assembly GCF_033807575.1). Taxonomy (NCBI): domain Eukaryota; kingdom Metazoa; phylum Arthropoda; class Insecta; order Lepidoptera; family Tortricidae; genus Cydia; species Cydia pomonella. Next base: position 14,309,862 of record NC_084710.1, read on the forward strand.
TAGAGGTGTGTAGTTAATAAGTTATTTTGTAAATAAGTTGTAAACTTTGACAGTAAAAATAAGGAAAAATAATCCTTGTCCTTCAGAACATTGACTGAACTTTTAAAATCTATTTAAATATATTTTTCAATTTTTTTAAATGATTCTAACATGATAGATTTTGTCACATTAAATTTGATACAGACTTTATTACGTCTCACCATATTATTTATTTATTTTAATCTTTATTGCACAAAAGAAAAACTTATCGTACAAAAGGCGGACTTAAAGCCCATTTTTTGTTTTTCATGTTACTTATCTCTTGATAAGCTTTATTAGCTTTCGTTTCCATAGTTTTAAGTATTTGAACTAAGTTAATAAAACTTGAAGACCTTTAGGCACATTGAAACAAATGCGGAATTTGTGGGTAAAGTAAGAATTAGTAAAAAAACGAGAATTGTTCTGGAATAGTCCTAGTTAAAGAGGTCATAGATTGGCGTTATCTTCGAGGTCTATTCCTATAACATTCTAAAAAAACAATTGAGCAAAAGTATTGTTGCAAATATAGTCTCAGTAATAGAGGTAAATGCACTCTGTCTCAATTATAGAGGTAAATGTCACTATAAAATCCAAAATACTAATCTCAGTTATAGAGGCTTGTTTTGTCTCACTAACAGAGGTAATTTAGTGCTAAAGTGTCGGGACCGCACCATGAGACCCAGATATGGTGGTTTCTCACTTATCCAGGTCCCACTTAACTGTCCCTAAATTCCACGACTCTTTCCGCACATACTCTAGCATAACGAATGTGAAGTGAAAGTGAACTTAAAGCCTGACCAGAAATATATGATCATGCGCCATGTTGCGGAATTTGATTGAACATAATTTCTTACACTGGCTATAATTTTAATGATAGGTTGTCACTGTTGTCAGTGTCATTGTGGCAGTTTACTAGAGCTGACAGGTAAATAAATCTAAATGGTCTGGTTATTTAGAATTGGTTATATTATGTTTTATATTACTTATGTTAAAATGAGTCTGAATTAGAAAAAGTCTTTCTCTTTTACTCTTATTAAGGTGTGCTTAATTAGAGTAACAGAGAAAGATGCCAGAATTTGCGAACTTCGGTGTACGCGATTTGACCTATGTATGATACCTAAGAAAATCCATGAATTTTATACGATAAAAAAAGAAGTTCCAAATTGAATTCTGATTTTAATTACAATTAATAAAAGTACGTCATAATGACGAGTTGCCAATCCAAATTGTTCCGACTATACAGAACGGTTGCCCCATAAATGACAATAATAACGTCCTCTTGACAATGATCATATATTACTGGTCGGGCTTTACAATAGAAGTACACAAATTTTGCGAAACCTTACGGACATTCGTCACGGGTATAAAATTTGTTAATAGTAGTTAACTAGCCGCTAAACTTAGGAAAAAGAATCTACTGTTAAGCGACAAACTCAAAAGTAAGAGTTACGATTTTAGTCGTCCATGTCAACTCAGCATACGTCGCAACTATTACATGACAAGAATAGGTACAGTAAGCATCAATCGCAAGTATTGATATGTACGTGTAAAAAATATCAGCCAATATCTAAAAATTTTACCAGTAGATATCAGGCTGACGCAACTAGGAACAAAATAAGTTTTGTATGGAACTTGTTTCGCAAATCTTTGCCAACGAAGAAAAATAAAACGTCAGTGCTATTTATTCTGTCAAGTTTACATCAAGTCAACTGTCAGCCTAATTGTTTTGTTTGTTATGAAGGCTTCAATGTTTTGTTCGGGTATTTCGTGCAATTTCTTTATTCTTTAGTGAAAATATCGAAAATAGTGAACCGTGATCAGAGTAAAGAACGAGTTTGTTACAATGCCACCGAGAAAACGGTTTACTAAGTGTGAAATATGTGGCAAGCGAGCCACTCGAGAAAATCACGAAAAAAGGGATTTTATGACAAAATTTCCCTTGGATAAAGACCGGTACGTATTGCTTTAGATACTTTTGACCTTATTTTGGTGCAGCAGGCTTTAAACACATCGAAAATTTGATATTTTATATTATTTTTAGTTGTGAACTAGGGATGTACTAAAACTATCGATAATTGTATGTTTATTTGTATATCAGTGTAAGTAATTAAATAAAATATGTGAAATTTCCTGAGAACTTGCATGCAATGTGACACAAAATTAATTCGTCGAAGATTTTCAGTGGAAAATTATCTATCATCTATGCATTAATGGTCATTATTTAACATATATGATTTGATTTATAGATGCATATTAGCGCTAAATAATCAGTTGATCATCTCATTAGCAAACACTTGGAATATAAACTGTACATAACCAAGGCTGTATGTTTTCAGATGCAGGCAGTGGGTTAAATTTGTTGGGAACGAAGACCTGATACATCTTCCCATAGAAAAGTTACATTTATTGAAACATGTATCTGCAGATCATTTTAAAAATAGTGCTTTTAATAAAAAAAAATTAAGAAAAAAAATAGTGAAGGATTTTATAATTATAATCTGAGTGTAACGAGGTATTCTAAAATAGAATCGTAGCGTAGTGAGGGATTCAAGTGTTAACGCCTATGGGTGGTATTCCACCTATGCAATTTCTTTGTCCAATGTGTATTGCGTCTCACATTTTGATTAATGACAGAGTAAGACGCAATGACATTGGACCAAGAAATTGGATAGGTGGAATACCACCCTAAGGTGGAAATATTTTTGCTACCACGTGATAAATTTACATACTGCTTTTCACATCACCTGTGAGGAAATTATTATGGTACAAATAAATAAATAAATTTAATCAATGGTAATTAAATAATTTAACCTGAGAAGTATGCAAAAAGAGGAAAAAAGTGATCCCTTCTAGTAGGGAAAAAGTGCTACTTTGATCCTTCCTAGTGGTGAATAACAACAAGGTGTTCTAAAAAAAAATCGAGTCCACATTAAGCCCGACCACGTATTAGTCCACTCATAGAACTATCCACTATATAACATACAACTTAAATGTGGACTCGATCCTAACTTGATTTCGAGTACAAAATTTGTAGACAAGAGTCTATATTTCAACCCTCCCCATTTTATCGATATCGATAAGAAACGCAAGCGTGTAGCGTACTACACTATTTAAATTGCTTATGTTGGTACTATGGTTCTTTGACAGTTCTTTGTCGTACATTTTGGTAATGATTTGCGAAACAAAGGGATTCCACTCGCTAGTATGGAAGTCCCGTCTCTTAAAACGTAGTGATTATATGCTCTTTGGTAGATATCTCTATAGATCAAGTTCATGTTATTTAACTACACTCGAATTGTATAGGTAACTTTTTTTGTAAAGCTATTAGAGAATTAAAAAAATACTTTTGACGAGTAATTATACGCTACTGTTGATGTTGACTGAACCTATTCTAAACATGCATGTTTAATAGCAGCGTCGTATACTCAGCTAACTTCGATGAATAGGTGTCAATCTCTTTGTATTTATGGTCAGGCATTTCGTCGAAATTTTCGGCCAACTTCCAAAAAAGGAAGCTAGGTAAGGAAAACTGCCCGAATGCGAATCGGACTCGCGCCCCAAGAGGTCCAAGCCCAGCCAAAGGTTACGCTGTTTTTCTGAAATAACTTCAGAACGATTTATTTTAAAATTATATATTTGAGATCCTCTTACTAAGTTACGGATATATAAAACCGTTATACGGCCTATCCTTAGGTATGGCTGTGAGGCCTGGTCCCTAACAATTAAAGAAGAAAATCAGCTCCTGGTAGCGAAGAGGAAAGTTTTTCGCAAGATCCTGGCACCTATTCAGAGAGATGACGGCACCTGGAGAATCCGGAAAAATGCCGATATCGAGGATTTAGTGGGCGAGCCCAATATCATCGGCGGAACGAAAGCCCACAGACTTCACTGGTTCGGTCACCTACTCAGATTGGGAGAGGATCGGGCTGTCAAGAGGGCGTTCTTTGGACGACCAACTGGTAGCCATCCGGTGGGTCGCCCCAGGTATCGCGGGGAAGACAGTGTGGCGGTGGATCTGCTTCAGCTTCGCGTCAGTAACTGGCAGGAAATTGCGCAGGATCGGGACAGGTGGCAGTCGTTCTCGTTCGTTTCGGAGGTCAAGATTCTATTTGGATCACTGTGTCAAAATAGTTAGACATAGTAGTGATCCTATAAGAGTTCCGTTTTAACTTTTAAGATACGGAACCCTAAAAACGTTTTTTAAATGTTTATTTATTTACTTACTCAGCAAATTCAAGATGTTGTCTAACTAATTGAATACCCGAGTAAATTTGGCTGCCTACCTTTAATTACCTTTGTATTACTTTTACTACTATATAGAAATAACTGCCAGCGATAGCTTTCTAAACGCTTGATGATCTTTTAAGGCGAAAATGTTAATCTGCACGCAAGAACAAAGTTAAAGCCGGCCCGTGGATGTGGATTATCATAGTTGGACATTTATAATCTTTATTACTTTGTGCTTAGGGCGTGTAATTAATAATAATTAAATCCGTGGCATCCCATTTCTGTTGTCGCCATCATTCAAATCGTTTTCGCCGGGTAAAGAGTAAAAGGCGGCACAAATTATTCAGACAGGGCAACGCGATCCAGAGAAGATCCAGAAAAATCGGGTAAGTAATGAAACGTATACGTACTTATGGTATATTCCATAGAACATATAAACTCTAATAGTATAACATTCACTAAGAATAACGATTATAACGAATAACAACGAAAATTATAATTTCATAATCAATAACATCCTGTAAGTATACTATCATTTATGATAAAATTCATGTAATATAATGTTGAATTAATATAACTTTAAAAATATATAACAACGATTACCAATAATAAGCTAAAAAAGCGGCCAAGTGCGAGTCGGACTCGCCCATGAAGGGTTCCGTACCATTTATGACGTATTAAAAAAAACTACTAACTAGATCTGGTTCAAACCAATTTTCGGTGGAAGTTTTCATGGTCATCATATATTTTTTTTTAGATTTTTCATTCTGTTAATTTAGAAGTTACAGGGGGGGACACACTTTTTACCACTTTGGAAGTGTCTCTCGCGCAAACTATTCAGTTTAGAAAAAAATGATATTAGAAACTTCAGGTTCCGTTTTTTGCCATTTGGCTACACAACCCTAAAAACCTCGTCGTCGCCGTTGAAAACGTGCCGAGCCGACCGACACTTTGACTTTTGCCACCTCATGCGCTGGGATCGCTTTACTTACCCCCCACCATGCACTTCGCACGTAGCCAATATTAGAGTTCATGAATTATATCTATGTCATGAATGTATAAATAACAGATAACAATAGAGAAGTAGAAAACTACAATTTTGAAAAATCATTATTAAATCATTTTATTCCTGTTCATTCTCGTGTATGAGAATTAGCCCACCGGCTTCACTAAGTAGTTCACTTACTTATCTTCTATCCAAGATGGGCGCTCTCTAGGGTTTTCGCAACAGCAAACTATTAGGCTAAGCTTGAAGGATGAACTCTTAAGCTCTTAAATATATTAGTTAATAGACGCGTACCTACCTACTCGAGATTTAATTTATTGTTAGGTACCGTACCTGGACGACGTATGCAAAACAGGAGCGACGCGCGACACTCATCACTTTTTTCATGCGCTGTCTACGCAACATATTAGGCATAACGGGCATAACGCGATGGCCATGACATTGCGCGACTAGCTTCGGCTAAGGCGATACAACCATAGGTTGGTGCGAGACACAGCGATCGGACCTTTCGTTCCCAGCTATGGCTATCACCATAGCCGAAGCCAGTCGCACAATGTCGTGGCCAAGCGGTAGTTGGCAGGACAAAGTAGCAAATCAAAGGGTTCTTGAAAAAGCACAGCTGCCCAGTCTTGCCACTTTTCTCAAACAGAGACACTTGCGGTGGCTGGGGCATGTGCACCGGATGGAACCCTCTAGAATACCTCGACATGTCTTGGTTGGTGCAGTTGCGTATGCTAAAAGGAACGTCAATGTAAGAAGTAACTGAAAAATTTCACCTTTAACGCCGCCCCCTTCCTCGAGCTCAAATCAGAACTTTTTCTTACTTAAATTTTAGATATTACCAAAGGAACACGTGATGTGATCCAAGTCTCAATACGCTTATTTTACCTAAATGACATCATACTCGTACCTATAGAGTAATTCGATAGGGGTATTATCATATTTTAAATCAATCAATTAATTTAATATTTTCAATTTACTAAAAGGTTATTGCGTAACAAACTATTCTCTGATAGTTCAGGCAAAAAACATCGACCTGCCGGGAAGTGCCCCTAGCCAGCCGTGTTCCAAGTTGAATATAAAACCTTCACTTCGCTTCATTCGCTCGGTTCGATGATAATATTGATAATAAAAACAAAAATAATGCATAAATAAAATGCTAAGTAGAAGGACTTTCCTCACACGGCGTCTCTTGCCCCGAGAAAAATAAGGTATGTTTCTCTTACCCCACCTGACTTCACCGACGGCTTAAAGTTTTCCAGCAGAAAACTAGTTACATTCAATGCCTTAAGCCCCATTTAGACTGGTCAAGAAATTGCATGCGATTTTTGTTGCATTGCGTTGCGGTATTTGGACGATTGACTGAATTCATTTTACTGTGTAGTTAGCAATGTATCAAATATAGAATGCAAGTTCTTGAACAGTGTAACTGGGGCTTTAAGAATGATTGTCATACGTTACAATTGACACTTCTTCTTTATTATAATTCATACTCTGAATACGCTTTAAGTACATAAATGATTGAATCTTATCTATCCAACGTAGCTATGCCACAAACATAAGGGGCACATAGTAAAGCTTAGTTGTTGTTCCGGAAGCAGTAAAGATCGGTTATGATACGATTTCTTACTTATGTATTTTTTCGTATATTGTTTTAACGTCATAGTACGAAAAACGAAGTGAAAGTGAAAGTCAGATCTTTAAAGTTTAAAGGTCGAGTTAGATCGTTTCTGCGCTTAGGGGCAGTACCAACAGCATTCTAGAGGTCGTTGCAAAGAGGCTTGAGAATCCTATACCTACTGGCGCATTGGTTTCGCCAAGTTATAGGATTTCTGAAATATTGAAAATAGGTTAGGTATGTAGTTGTCTAGTTGTAATATTACATTAAGTACAAAATTAACATTAGTTCCTAAGTTATACTAATAAATATGGATGGATGTAAACCTGAAACAAATATTTTCAATTTCAATACTGAAAGTAATAAAAGTTACAATAGTTTGTACTTTACATATCATACTTACTACAACAATACTTTGAAAGTAAAAATCTTCCGGGTGAAAACGTATCACTTTTAACACTATTCGTACATAGATTAACAATGAACTTTCAGAGCACGAACGATGAAAAATGTAAGTCTAAGAAGTGTAACAGGGTCGTGTCGTACCGACGTGTGCTGATAATCGCGGGTAGTTTACAGTCCACTGATAGATAAGTTCCGCTCCGCCGGCCACCATTGTCAGCCGCTAATGAGCCGCCCGACCACCCATTATTACTCACTTAATACCCAAAACCCTGATACAACTATTGTTCACGGATATTCAACGTTTTATTAAAAATGAGAGGTTTTGATGCGGTAATCGAAACGAAACATGAAATGTGATTGATTTAAATTGATTTAAGTAAACTAAACTTTTCTAGGGGAGCTGGGGCGTCGCCTGCAAGAGAGGTCTCGATCCCCGCTCTGGGTCGTTTCTTGGTGCATTGGTTGTCCATCGCGGTTCAACGCGGAAACGCTGCAAGCGTGATGGGCACCTTTGCGTCGGGAGCGATGCGGGGTGGGTTATTTAAGAGTTTAAGTAGGTTTTTATAGTTTAGTTTAGGTTTAGTTTTATTTATGGTTAAGTTTAGATGTACGTCGTCTTATGTAAGGTTAGTGTGTTTTGTGTGTTATAGTTTTTTAATTGATTTAATGATACATCGTTCTTACATGTGTTCGTAAATATATAAGAAAGTAAATACACAGTTATTTGCTATTTTAGGCTTCTGTACAAACAGTTTAACATTTTTTTGTAAATGTAATTTCAAACTTTGTGTAGTTTTAAAATGTTATGTAGTCTGGCAAACACAGCTTTTCAGTCAGTAAGTACCAAGGAAATTATATTCATTACTTTCTTTTGGGTGCTAGTTAGTACTAGCGTAAGACGAACACAGTATAATTCTCTCTATATTAATAATAAGACAGTCTTGAGCCAAACTTTTGTAGTCCGAATCAACGGCTGAACTGTGAAATATTGCAATTCGGCCTGTCTCATACTAATGCATCCTCAGGTTCTGAAAACGACAGAACTAAGTACAGATTTTCAGAAGTAGAATGGATTCCTTATCACACACCTTAATTGTATTCACATTAGCACCCTTGACTTTCACAAAAATTGCGATAGTCCACTAATTTAAACTTTCACGATTTTTACACATTATTAACTTGTAATAAAAACGGGACTATCTTAAGATATAAATTTACCTCCGATTACTTTTAGCCAGTCTTCTCCGAGACGAGGACAACGCCGTCCTCGAAACGTCGCAAGTAAATTTAAGTCCCGTTTTTATCTTATACCTTTAAACGAGCAATTCTTGTATATATATATATATATATATATATAAATATATATATTTCTGTGATCTCGGAAACGGCTTTAACGATTTCGCTGAAATTTGGTATATGGGGGTTTTTGGGGGTATACAATCTATGTAGATTAGTCTTATGTTTGAGAAAACGCGTGTTTTTGAGTTTTCATGCGTTTTTCTTTCGACGCAGAATATGGTCGCTAATTTCGTGTTGCCGGCCACTGTCCGTCTGGTCCAGCGGGTTAAGACGCGGACTGCTAAACGAGTGTTACGGGTTCGAATCTCGCCCGGTGACTAACTTTTGTTTTTTTTTATATGTTCAAGTTTATATATAATTTTTTAATTTTTATTGTTTTAGACAAGTTTAATTTAGTAAAAAAATGTAGTTAAGATTATCACCTATAGACCACCATATTACAATAAATAGTTATAACCGAGCAAAGCTCGGTCGCCCAGGTACTATTATATTAAGTACAAAATTAACATTAGTTCCTAAGTTATACTAATAAATATGGATGGATGTAAATCTGAAATAAATATTTTCAATTTCAATACTGAAAGTAATAAAAGTTACAATAGTTTGTACTTTACATATCATACTTACTACAACAATACTTTGAAAGTACTAAGTTATTAATCGCGGTAGTGTTTTCAAAAAAGATATCCCATATATATTTATACATAGTATGTTTATTTTATAGTAAAGCTTCTTGCGCGTATTGTAAAGTTCGCATACATATATAGACCAACAAACCTACACCTTTGTGGATAAGATTATCAAGCTACCTACAAGGTTGGCATTTATTTCACGCATCCCGTGTAGGTACATGCGGATAAAATTACCATACAAATTGATCGGTTGATTGCTTCTTTGTTTAGTATAAGGGACGAGCTAGATCCCTACAGATTATTTTAAATGATCCCGCGTGCATTTATGAGTTATTTTCGAAAAGTCTCTTTTATGTCGCCTACTTAACAAGTGGTCTGCTACAAACGGCACATACCCGAGACCTCAGAGATTCATAAGACTTGCCGGGAAGAAACAAGTCGGCGGCTAAAGCCAACCGACATCGACACAGTCATGTTGAACACTAGTATTTTAATTTTTATGCAATAAATAGAATTAGTCTTGCGATACAGCGAGGAAATGCTGCTAGCATCTACGGCACCATGCCGCAGGGGGATAGTTTTATTTTATTTTAAGTCTAGTTTTATTTATTTTTAGATCTAGGTTTTAAGTTTTGTAGTTTAGTTTTTAGTATATTTACCAAATAAACGTTTTTTTTATTCATAAATAGAAAATGAGTTGTCATAACAAAGGCGTATTAAAAATACAAATAAAAGTTACGAAATTTTTATCTTACAAAATGAAACGGTTTGTATCGATTTACGACATTAATTCGAAAATAAGTTTTACAACATAAATAGCAATTGGATTCAACGTGATATAAATAATGTCTTAGTAACATTTCATAATAGGTATAAACTTTAGCGTTATGCTAATTTTTCCAAAAAACGGCCGACCTGGTTTCGCGCCGCAATGAGAATGTACGAGGCCAGAAAGAGATTAATACATTTCTAAGCACCGCAAAAGCCAAAGGGCGGTATTCAAATGACGCTGCGAACCAGCTACCCGGCTGACGGCTTTGACGAGCCTGAGCAATTTAACTTTCTTTATTATCACATGCAAATAATTTAGGTAGACATCAATTTGAATGGTAATTGTAATCTCTAATTTTCCCGAGGCAAGATCATTTGCGATTATACATACATGGGAAGATGTATGATCTCATTGTGCATAAAATTAGTCCTATTAAGATAAAAGGATCAACAAAGATTGAGAGGAGAGAAGGTTTTAAGGTTATGAAGGAAATTTGATTACCTACTTTAATGTTCTATTATTAGAATTACCGTGACCTTGGAAATACTTTATTGAGATTTATCAATTTTTTGTATTTTTTTTTTTATTGTAGGCCTTTTGAATTTACTAAACTTGGATAATTAAGGTAAAATTTACAAATAAATTTACACAGTGCAAATAATCATATATTTCATCGGTTTCTCAATAGATCAAAATAAAATGATAGGAATTCTGCTGAGTACACACGATTTCAAATACTTATTGCTTTTTCAATCAGCAAATAACATGATACAGAGAGTAAACTTTAAATTCATATAAACGAGGTGTAGGTAAGCATTTAATTAACAAAAGCAGTATCGTTTGTAATAAATAATTATGTTTCGTTAAATTTTTATCAGCCACCGTAGTTACCGTAGGCACTGTTCCCGTAGGCCCCAGTTTCGTAGGCGCCAGCTCCGTAGGCACCAGCTCCATAGGTACCTTGTCCGTAGGCACCGTAGCCGCTATAACCAGCGTAGGCGCCAGTTCCATAGGCTCCGCCGGCCGACAAGCCGGGATTGGAGTTGTTGCTGTATTGATTCGAAGAGACAGGGTATCCAGCGTAGCCATTATAACCCAATATTGATCCATAGCCAGAGCCGTAACCACCGTAGCCGGCACCGGAACCTACGTATCCAAGTCCTGTCCCGCCGTAGCCTAGGTTCGCTCCGTAGCTAAGGCGACCGGCGTAACCGCGAGCACCGTTGGCTCCATAGGCACCTTGACCAGCTGGGCCTAGATTTGAACCGTAACCACTAGCACCGGTACCTGCTAGGCCTAGATTTGAACCGTAAGTGAGAGCACCGGGAACAGTTAGGCCTAGATTTGAACCGTAACCACTAGCACTGGGACCAGCTAGGCCTAGATTTGGACCGTAAGCACTAGCACCGGATCCAGCTAGGCCTAGATTTGGACCGTAACCACTAGCACCGGTACCAGCTAGGCCTGAATTTGAACCGTAACTGAGAACACCGGGACCGGAGTTAAGCCCTCCAGCGTGGGAAAGGCCCAACAAACAGGTAATTAAGGCGACCTGAAATAATATCACAAAGATTTTCTTATCCCGACATATACCAACGTATGATCGACAGTGCGGTATTCACTAACAATGTATATATCTAGTGATTATCTCCGTGATCAAAAAGTAAGGTTAGCCCCGAGTTAGTGGCTAACCCTGGATGGTACAAGTGGCCCTTACAGTTACAACGTGACCTTCCCAAAATTACATATCCATAGTACCTAATAGGCAGAAAAAGGAAATCAAGTATTAAGAGATACAATTATCTTAATCAGTACAGTGACTTCTTGTATTGTTTTATATAAGTAACTAGTATTGCATTAAGATCGGGATCAATCCGTATTCGTGATTCCTGATCACGTTCAAGTAATTTGCCAATATGTGAGCGCCCTTTACAAATATTTTAAAAGGTTACGTAGAATAGAACACCATAAACCGAAGCCGACAAAATCAATTTAAAATTATTTAATACTATATATTCGTACTGCTAGAATAAATTATAACTTTTATATTAGTTGATGATTGAATTTAAATTGAACGTGGACTTTGCAAATTAAATTATAAAATTTACCTTTTCGAACATTGTTGTTGTTGCTTCAAATGTTATATTTTGAATGATAACTGACTATTAAGCCTTGTTATTTATATACGTACCTATGCATCTTTTTTTTCTTATTCCGATCTAACCGTGACAAAAAGCCATTTCAGCTTGAATCATATTTTAATTATTTCGCAAAAACATAAGATATCATCGAACACCGGATACCCTTGAAATTAATAATTCTTAGTTCTGATTATCATAATCCATAACAATAGGTTGCATGCCGTTAGCTAACGGGGGCTCGGCGTTGTATTTTTTGTGTCCTCATCTATCTTCAGCTGAAAACACAGAATAGACCACAAAGGGTCCTACGCAAATATTGTCCAATATTTAATACTTTTCTCAATTAATCTGATATCAGTAAAGATAATTCATACCATTTGAATCGAAAATTTAATTGCATTAAATAACGTGAAATATTAAACTTACCTGTTGTATCTACATCTACTTTAGTGCGCTTCACGCTAACGCGCTTGTTTTACCACGCAACCTATTGGTTTCGAATAAAATCACTTATTAAATGTTCCATATGAATAAATTAATTGGTGGGCGATTCTCCAAGATGACGTTCGGTGCGTAACTTCGATGGCATTTTTTTTAACTTTTTAATATGTGACGTTATTGTATATATCGGGATTCCTTAACTTTTTTATGCTATTTCTGCTTCCCCTAATATTTTTTAACATTATGATCATTAATCCTAACGCTCATATGCCCTAATTACCTATATAGTTTCCCTAACATGGAATGGATGAAAATGTTTTGCCCTTATAAGGTATTTCCTAATTTGACTTGAAATATTGAATATTTTACTAATGTTGTGTAACATGTCATAACAGCAATTTGTCATAATCATTATTTGTCCTAAAGCCTATATGTCTTACTTATTATTGCACGTAAACTGCTTCGGACTACTATTGTTTGTCCTAATATGTTATTCCCCAATATAATTTTTCCTAATTTTGATTACGAAATTATGGATAGATTTTTTTCGTTTGACGGAGTGGGAATGCATTTACGGTGTGTGGGACTCGTCGCTCCTTTTCCGTCTCCTGTCAAGAGGAAGGGGGAGGGGGGGATTTGGCCCTACCCACTAAACCCACTCAGGCGTTTCACCCTCTTTGCCGTTCATGAGGGCGCACTGGGATCGATGACATTTCACCACGGCGCCCTCCAGCAGCTCCAGCTTATCGCCAGGACACCCTCACAATGGAACCTGGATAGAAACCTAAGACACCAATATATTTAGATCAACTCGAACAGCCAGGCTGCTCTGCTGGCACTAGAATCCCTTGACTTAAACTCAAAACTAGTCCAGAACTGTAAAACAAACCTAAATGTACTGGCTAACATCAACAAACTCATACTTAGATGGGTACTAGGGCACTCCAACATTAACGGAAACGAATAAGCGGACGAACTTGCTAAAAAAGGTCGCAGACACACCCTGGACGGCCCAACATCGTTCTGTGGAATCACAAAACGGGATGTATATTCTCTACTTAGCAACAACGAGAGCAATCGATTGGTGGAAGTTCGTCAAAGGACAAGAACACTAGAAAATTCTAATCAAAGGGTTCAACAGCAAACCTGCTAGGGCTCAAAAGATACAAAACCTGTACTGAGACTGCAATGCACATTCTCTGTGCCTGTGGACCACTAATGTCAAAAAGAAGCACCTACTTAGGGCGGCACGTATTGCAACCCTATGAGGTACAAAACATTAGGTCCCAAAGAATCCGGAATTTCCTGGATTCAACGTGCATTAGTAATGAACTTTAAAGGTCTGTCACGATAAATCACTGCTTGATCGACGTGGCACTCAAAGACCCATAACACCCAACATATTATTATTGAATAATAAAATAATATGCTTTTGGAAACAGTTAGTTCCAAACTTAACCTAACCTAATCTTCTGGCAACAGCTTTATTTGATGTTCATAAGCGCATTATTATATGTCTACTTGAAATATGAACTATCTTTATTTAGATCCTCGATACATTATGGCAAATAGTTATTATGGCTATTGAACATTAGGGCTATACTTACTGAGACAAATAGTTTAGGGCAAAATATTTTTTTATGAAAACCAATGTTACGATAAACAAAATTAGGATTTTTTACCATTATGGTAACAATGCTTAGGAAAAAATAATATTGCTCAAGGATTCAATTACACTATGGCAAGTGAATTAGGGTTAAATATTCATGAGGACAAAACGGTTAGGGCAAGTGATTTTAGGACAAAAGTTGTTAGGAATGTAGAGGGAAACCTGGCTTTATTGCCCAAAATCTAACCGTAATGTGAAAAATATTGATAGCTGAGGCCCTCATTAGAACCTTGTAGTTTTTAAAATAAGTATTTGAGATTTTAAAACACCGAAATCGTGTGCAGGCACTGAAATCAGTTTGCGTCACCGAATTTAAATAAAAAAATATTATAGGACATTATTATACAAACTGACTAAAGTCCCGCAGTAAGCTCAATAAGGCTTGTGTTGTGGGTACTTAACTACTTAGACAACGATATATATAATTTATAAATAATTAAATACATAGAAAACACCCATGACTTAGAAATGCTTACATAGAAATCACGTTTTAATTTTATATCTTCATTATTTTTCATTCTTATCTGATAATAAGTGACGTAGAAAGGCTAATAAATTTAATACATAGTACCTTTATGTAATCAAGATTTTAAAATAACCAAATTACGGCTTATAAAACAATATCTACAAAACACGTACGTACGTACGTACGTACGTATCGGCTTACAAAACACGTACTATGTCCTATGGCAAATCACCACTTGTCCGCGCTCTACAATATATGTATTAACGCGCTCCTCGCATCAGCACCGGAATGTGATATATTTGCAAGTAGTTGGATGGATTTGTGTAAAGAATGTATGAAGTTCTGTGAGACAATGGATAAGCGAGAATCTTCTGTCTTGTATTAGTCTTTCTTTCTTACATTTGTTTTGTTTGTCCTTTCTAGACTGTATTATGTACCTAGTTTGTCTATTATACATTTCACAATATATTAGTATGCCGTATAAGTTTTTTGAATCAATAAAATAAAAATAAAAAGTAGAGTGTTTAACTAGGGTGAAATGCACCATTGACCAAAGATAAGTCTTCCTTCCATCCCTTGGTTAACAATTTAATATTTAACTAGCTTTGTAAAAAGAGTAGCCGGTATTTTTCATACAATAAAACTTCTATTATTATGTATGATAGAAAACTTATCGTTAGGTACAAATCCTGGAATATAGTTGAAGAATTTAAATAAAAATTACTGACAGTAATAATTAATGTATTGTAATTGAAATCGGCTTTTAAAGCATTTAACTACCTATAGATTTCCGCTACAATTACGGTGTTGAGTTTCAATTTGATATTTTTATTATAAGGTAGTTTTTACTAATATTTTCAAATGTAGGTACTTGTGAAACGCTTTTAACCGTTCCAAGTTACCTATCCCTTGCCAACGCGCACAAAGCCATGTTCTATGAGACGCCATCTTGGCGAATCAGTTCCTGAATCGATACAGCCCTAAACGCATCTCTTAGCCGAAAAAAATAAAAATGTAAAGTGAAATTAGCAAAACTGTTGAACCAGAGTGAAAGTGATATGCGTGTATACAGTCGCTGAAGATCGGGGAAAGTTTTACAAAGTGCTGGCCAGCTCAAGTATCATACAACGAGATCACCAGGTATTTGCGCAGGCATTTCCTTAATCCCTTAAATCTAGGCGTCAAACAAGTACTTTTTTTTCTATTTAATTTACAGTCCATTAATAAAATCCCTCTTGGTGTCTTGAGGGCTCCCATACATATTTTCCCGCGAATATTCATTTCCGCACAAATATAGGTTTAAAGGCACTACCATACAGATTTATACATATTTTGTATAGCTCCATGGTTCGATGCTGAAACGTATAACATAATGAACGTGTATTCTAAATAATATAGTACACACATACACTACACGCTTAGATATGCTTTAATATTCACAATTAATAACTGAAAACTTTATTTTCCCATTTCTACCTTTTCTATTTAAAACAGTCTGATTACATCTAGCATGGCTCTATCCCCCGTACATTAAGATATGTAAAAGCTTGCAAATCTGTAGAAAACAATAGCGGGTAAAGCTTTGTACAAAACCTACCCACAGCAAGAAAAAATAAAAAATAAACAAACTCTCGGAGCGACATACGAACTTTTAAAATATTTACTTGATTTGATATTGACCAGTTACACGATGAATCCTTCTGATAGTTATCAACTTATATTACCAACAATTTTATTTTTTAATACTTTTAATTAACATCATTATTAAAATCAAACTCGTTAATTAGTGCCCACCTATGTATTACTATCAAACCATTATTAGTAATAGAGCATTTTAAATGATAAACTGTCCAATAACATCGCCTTGGTAGCGAACTTACGTCTGGTTTAGTTAGTAAGGTTAGGTTAGTTAGTTATTTAATAACTTAGTTAAGAATCAGCTTCAAGTTTTTTGGTCGGGGACTGATGGGGATATATAAATTCTACCTGATTTTTATTTTTGTACTTGCAGTTAATTGTTTTTATGTTGGTAAATAAATATTTTTTATTGATCTAATCTTACTCCCACGGATACTTATAGATACATGGCGTCGCTTTCATTACGAATCAAACGAAGACATAGGTCTCAGATCACAGGTTGAAATTTAAGTCTTTTGTCATAGGGCAAATGACTTGAAATTCAACGATTGATGTAAGTAAATCGAATCGAAACCGAATATAGTAGTAGTCCGCTGAAAATACATACCCATAGGTCAAGTCGGTTGCTCTTTCGGTCACCTGTCATTATTCATACGTACTGGTATATTGGTTCGAAAAAGATGCACTGCGAGTGATATCAAATCAAATAAAATCTTAGAAGTTATAATGGCGCTCGCGTACCTACGGTGCGGCACGCGCATTGTGGCATTTGTACTCGTAGCCTTTATGGCTCGGCAGGCCGTGCGGCCCCCTAATTGTACATAGAGATTCGTAAAGTAACAGGTCTGGGTTGACATTGGACAGTTGCCACGAGGCCCACGAGATATCGGAGCGAACCAGGCACAGATCTAAACACGATTATTGTTGTGTTATTGTTTGTGTACGGGTATTCAAGCTCTTTATGTAAGTACTTATAGTTTGCGTAGACAACGTTTGGTTATTGTTGCTACAAAATGATGTCAAAGTGATACCTATAATCAATCACGATCCCATTTTGACACACATTCTGTGCATCCTGGAGTCTACGTACAGTACTGTATGATGTCAATGTAATTTCATTTTTAATTGGTTATATAAGTAGCAAAACAAAGCGTTCATATAAGTCGATTCTTATCGGCTTGCATAATTTGGGATAATTTAGCATATTATTCTACAGATCTTGAAAAACTAGCAAGTTAAAATAACGCTGGTTTGTCCAAATGCCACCCCCCAATGGCAACGGACAGCCACCGATGCCAATACTACATCATCAAAAATATAGTGTCGACCAAATCTGATCGGAACATATCCTTATTTCATGGTAAATTCAATTCAAATCAAATCATTTATTTCAGAAACAACAGACACTTTATATTTTTGGCCATCTTGGCCGTCTAGTGTCTATTCTATGCTGACTGTGTATATGTATATAGATATAGGTATATCTATAGTAGCGTATGTAACAACCCGCCAAAAAGTATCTGCCACTCTACTTTTAATGCTGACTGTATATTTACTAGCAGATACTAGAGAACATGAGAAATTTTAGGACGCTCTAATCACAACTGTTGTTATGCAAATATGCATTAACATGCATTTATTAGTGATTGACCTCACAACTCGCGTGCGGCTAACTAGCCGTAACTAGCAGCTAACTAGGAGCACATTTAGTTAAATCTATGATTTGAAACTACCTATTTTTATTTACAGACACATTATACCTTCTGTACTATTACTAGAAACCTCTCTCGCCATTCTGACGTCAGGATGGCGGGTGGACCTATGAAATCTTGCACTATACCGCACTAAAGTGCGCAATTTCGGTGTACCTTTGTAAACTCTGAATAGGAATCAGTATATGTATCCTTAAAACAAGCCAGGCTCAAAACAAGGAAAAAGGAAATTATGCATTATTTCACGCAAAATGTATGTAGTTATATTGTACATCCACACACCCGCTCACTACCTGTCGGCTCATTTTATCTCAATATACGTCTACGTCGGTGTTGTTCAAAATTACTTAAAACGTAAACGTCAAGTTACACTATTTTCATATTTTACAGCGTGAATTGACAATGAAAATTTTGGGGTGTTTTTCTTATCCTCGAGGCCCCGTGTTTTTTGAATAACCCCATAGCCCTTCGAGGAACCCGCGGCATCGAGCTCATCCCACAGCCGGCTTTATAACATGGGGCCTCACAAGGATAAGAAAATTACCCCTAAAATTTACATTATCAATTTACATATATATGTTGGAAATCGTGGGAGTGGATTACGAAGGCTTTACAATGAAATACGATTTTCAACTCAGTCTTTACTGATCAAGACTGATTACAAATCATAGCACATGTTACATCATCTTAAGGAAAACAATGGATTTGACCCAGGAACCGCCACCGACTTCATCTCCTCCCGTTCGTTCTCGTCTGAAGATTGATTGACAGCATAACTTCAATGTACTGGATTTCATTTGTTTTGACAGCCCACTCTCTGACGCAAATTTTAATGATGCATTTTTGTTTTTAGTGTTTTAGGGGTATTTTTGTGGGTATTTCTTATCCTCATGAGGCCTCATGTGATAGATTCAATCCAGCCGTTCTCCGACACATACTTATATATTACATAGCTGTACATATCGTGCAAAAGTTAAAATTTAACTCAAGAAAATTACATTATCTGGCTCCATGGAGATAACGTGCCGACAACGAACCCTACCAACGTTCTTAGGTTGAAATCCAGGGTTATTTGTTTCGAAATATAAGATTCATCAGCTTTGAGTCATCTGTAGGAGACAAGTACCTATTTTATTGTTCTCATCGAGATATTCCCAACTTCAAAACTGTACTTACACTTAACTAATTTTACGGGTTACCCCACGTATTTTAGTCACACGGGCGACATGTTGAAATGGAGACCTAGGCTCTCCAAAACATGTCACGCGTGTGACTAAGAATGTGTAATTTAAACCGTTTAATTAGCTTAGTGTTAGTTTGACTAGCTACAGTCTAAATTAGATTCAAAACTTTACTTTGTAACAGTCCATAATGCTTGTGTTAATGCGCGGTCATCAGACTGATCTGATGCGGATCACCTCTCCGGTGTGCGGTGCGGCGTACGGATCCGTATCCAATGTGAACACCTCATTAATAATGAATTAATTATATTGGATTATACTGATCCGCTATTATCATTACCTGTATAATCAGGCACTAGGATTAGCCGAGAGGGGAGAAAAAATCCGGAACATTCCATAAAGCACGGGCGCCGAAGATTAACTACAGCGCAGCTGCGTTCAACATGCCTGTGCCACAAATTAATTAATCAGCAGTACCTCTACTTCAATTACGTCAAGTGTAAAACGCATATTATAAATATAAAAACCATTGCCAAAGTTTACGCTTACCGTTAACAATAGTTAACTGTTGTATATTCCTAAGTGTAGGCATATATTCCTTAAATGAACAATTTATAGTCATTATACTTATAGACATGTTTATCAGAACTACCAGATGATGAGATATTAGATAAATAATTACATATATAATAGCATAACTTCTGTACTAATTTGCTTAATAGTTTATATGTGAATGGGCTTTACCTTGTGTTAAATCAAATGCGGCAGTTAACCCAGTGTAAATTCTCGCTCAGTGGGGCCATTGATTATTATTATTACGTGGCAGACAATCCCTGTTTCTCGGAAAATCGGAGAGAAATCACAATAAAAAGATACGTCAATACATAATAACCTAAAAAATCAATGGCAATTCACACGCCAATTATCAACTCTTAAGTAAATCCTTACCTGCTGATTGCAGCGAAGTAGTTGCAAATCTTTTTAGGCAACGGTATTCAACCACAATAATGGTAGCAACTTTATAACTCCTTATAATTATCATAATTAAAGTTAAAGTACTCGAAATAATAGTTCCATTGTATCTTTTCAGCCTTATTCATAATACCGTTGCACTGCATTGTATCGCAAACACACAGCTAAAGTATATAAAGCTTTTAAGATATATACAGTGCTCGAATTACGTACATAAGTTTGTTTATAAGACTACTTTATACCTGTTTACAAGATTAAATGTATGGGTAGGTGATTATTTTATGAAAGTAATTTGTTACAGGTTTTCACAATGTATCTTTTTTTTTTCATACCTAACCTACACACCTTTTTGTACATATCTTCTTTGTAAATATTCCTGAATTATTATTAATCTTGTGATATCCCCTCATAAATATATCGTGACTCTTGATAAACTTAAATCTTGTGAACTGGACTACAATAGTATTATAAATGTTATTTACTATTTTTAATTCATTAAGCTAACTCTGATAAAAGCTGAGTTGGGTACGTTAGGATTTCGGTAGAAAAAACACAGATATACATACAATACGCTTAAACAATCTAAGAAGGATCACAAGTTCTGATAATGCAACATAAATTAAATAAATCAGTTAATATTACATAAAAGTTCCTTCTCTTTCTTCTATATGACTAGACAAACAACACGGCAAAATATGTTCTCGGAAAACCCAAAACTAAAGTAGGTGTTACGAATAGGGTTTATTTGTCAACCGAAGGCACGTAGATTTCCCCGTAGAGGCCGTCTTCACATGAGTAAAGATTTAACAGAGTAAATTTGTGCACTAGTAGCGCACACATTTCACAACAAACTACTTTACCGTAATTCCCCCTTACTTTCTGAGTCGAATGTCAAGTTTGAATACCGATTTACCAAATTAAGCTGTCTTACGAGCCGATAGTCTGCAGAATCTGGTCACTTAGAATACGGAATTGGTTAGATAACAGCAGTGTATGGGCAGCCACAGCCAGATTTGTTGATACTTGCACCACGAGCTACGTTTTTATAGTTGTAAGGTAATGACTCTCGCAGCAAGTATGTTTGAAGCTGTTACTCTGTTACGTTACTCTCTTTCCATTCTCTCATACTTCGCCCATTTCTCACGTAACATCGGTTAGGCCTAGCAAGCCGATAGTCCGCCCAATTTGATCCTTCCATTAGATAATGTTAGTCAAATACACTTTGAGATATAGGTATGAGGTAATGAGGAAATTGCGGGTACTTTCATGTAGTTTCATGAATCTTGTACCTTTAGTGTAAATTAAAAATTTGATGAATTGAATCAAAATATTAATATGCCAATATGACCATGTCATGGGCATAAAGACATATTCGTACTGTCCACCATATGCCAGCAGACAACATTACAGCTATGGAAGGTAGAGACAAGGAACAGAATCTCCTTAGGCAGAACTGTTGCAAAAGTGTCCAGCTCTCAGCTATAAATAATAGTTCCTAATCTCTCCAGAGTAGTGCTAGAGTAGCTAAGAACTAGGCGTTATTGACGGAGTGAAGTGCGCTGTCTATGATTAGATTTTTTCTCAAGTATTCTAGGTATTGTAGCGCCTACTATTTATGGTTTTTTTGTCGGTATTTTTGTTATATGGAGATTCTGTTCTTTGCCTCTACCTTCCATAATTAAAGCTTTCTAGTGCATAAGACTGAGCTACGCCGCGTGGGCAGACTAGACGTGGGTCTGACGTACAAATGTGACATCACCACACGTCACTTAGACAAATCCAATTAAGAACCTGTTGTGTAAAGCGAGCTTTAAATTTAATTTGACAAAATTTTAACTAATAAACAGTGTGACAAGACAATGAGTCATAGGCCGTAATATTGTGAGATTTTTCCTACAAAATTAAACGTAAAGGTATGGTGAGGGCACTAGTTAGGTAGTAATGGATTCTAGGAAGCCTGTATATGGGTGGTAATGTTCCAATACTTCAAAAATTTACAAGCACCTATAGACTATTGCTTTCCTACTTTCCTTTACCTATCACCATCATTGCGTCATGTTATTACGTGATTTTTGAAAGATCTTGGTAGTGAAAATATTTCCAAGAAAACATATATGTAGAACTAGCTGTTGCCCGCGACTTCGTCCACGTGGAATCTTATCTTGAACATTTTACATCTTTAGTCGGTGCAAAATATTTTTTTTTTTATTTACCAAAAAAATACAATATTTTAAGTACCTTAATCTAATTTTTCGCCAAACTGTGAAACAGTTTGTTGGCGGTGCGCTCTAAAATAATCTTAAACTAAATAGGTACCTACACTAAACATTGAGTAATACGGTAGGTAGAAGTATGA
Organism: Cydia pomonella; assembly: GCF_033807575.1. Lineage (NCBI taxonomy): Eukaryota > Metazoa > Arthropoda > Insecta > Lepidoptera > Tortricidae > Cydia > Cydia pomonella. The sequence continues at coordinate 14,332,415 of NC_084710.1, forward strand.
GCATAGTAACATACCTATAATCTAGTGAGATTTGACGTGCCATTTCACAACACAAGATAGATATGATAGCTGTTCATTAAGGACGAATTAAGGACGAAAAAACGAAAAAAAGTTTTCTTGTATTTTATTAATATATCTTTTTAACGAAGTTTTAAATCCCTAGCTTAAAATAAAATTTGAACCCCATTCAAACTTCCATCTCCTTTTACGACCCCCCTTAGGCGTTGAATTTCCAAAAATGTTGATTCCATTTTTTTTTGTAATCGGGTATTATGACTATTTTAGAAGTAATGGATTCAAACTTTCAACCTCTTTAAAAACGCTAAAAATATTGTTCTTGTATTTTAACAATATGCAAATATACAAAGTTTCAAGTTCCGTACTCGTAAAAAATTTTGAGCTCCATACAAACTTTCAACCCCTGTTAAACCACCTGGAGAGATGAATTTTCAAAAACGCTGAAATTAGTTTTCTTCTCTTTTAATAAAATGCCTTTTTACGAAGTTTCAAGTTCCTCGCTTAAAATAAAATTTGAACCTAATGCAAACTTTCAATCCCAGTTTAACACTTTTAGGGGATGAATTTAAAAAAAAAAAAATTGCCCCTTTTATTATATTTATATATCTTTTTATAATCGGGATTGTGACTATCTTAGAAGTTTCAAAGCATTTGTAATGGATTCAAACTTTCAACCCCTTTTTATCCCAGTTAGGGGAATAATTAAAAAAAACGCTGAAAAATTATGTTCTTGTATTCTAATAATATGCAAATATACAAAGTTTCAAGTTCCGCACTCGAAAAACATTTTGATCTCTATACAAACTTTCAACTCCCCGAAATAATAACTTTTATTTGTAATCGGCTATTATGTCTTTATTAATTTGTAATGTATATAACGTAACTTTCAACCCCTTTTTAAGCCTGTTAGGGGATGAATTTTTAAAAACGCTGAAATCAGTTATCTTTCGTTTTAATAATATGCCCATGTACAGAGTTTCAAGAACCGCACTCAAAAAATTTTTTGATGTCCATACAAACTTTCAACCCCATTTTCATCACCTTAGGGGATAAATTTGCAAAAAACGCTGAAACCATTTTCTTGGATTTTAATAATTTATCGGTTTACGAAGTTTCGAATTCCTAGTTTAAAGTAAAACTTGAACCCCATACAAACATTGGACCCTCATTTCATCCCCTTAGGGGATGAATTTTGAAAAACCCCTTCTTACCGGATACTAACTTTATAAAAACTACATATTGTGAAAAATTCAGCTCTCTAGGTCCAACGGTTTGAACTGGGCGTTGATTTAAGCGAGTCAGTCAGTCAGGACTTTTACGTTTATATATATATACGAGTATATATATAATATATAGATTATTTATAAAATCACAACACTAAATACCTAACACCGAAGAAGAAGTTGAAAAACTAGGCCAGTATTAAAGCAAGGCCGTAATGTTGTGAGATTTTTGTACAAAAGCAAATGTCGAGTTGGAATGATGGATTGAGTCTCGCGGTAAAATGTAGTAAATGTTGTTTATAGAGAGATACAAATAAATTATGGGGGAAACAACTTGTTCGTGTTGTCTGAGTTATTTTATTGTTAACCAATAACAGGTCGCCGCCTTTTTTCTTTTTGTATTCGAAGTTAGGAATTAAAAATAATTTATAGGCATAACCCCACCCCACCGGTCTGGAATATTGGGTAATGACCCTGCCTATGAAGCCGATAGTTCAAATTCCGGCAAGGGCATTTATTTGTGTGATGAACACAGATATGTGTTCCTAAGTCATGGGTGTTTTCTATGAATATAAATATGTATTTGTCTATATACGTATGTATATCATCGCCTAGTACCCATAGTCCAAGGTTTGCTTAGTTTGGGGCTAGGTCGATCTGTGCAAGATTGTCCAAATATATTTTTTTAAATTATATTAAAGATAATTTTAAAACACATATAAAAATTTATGTATTTAATATATTTGTATTTAAATACACTTGAAATAGATTATTTTATAAAGGAAATCACGTAAAAAAATAAAGGCACATTTTTACATAATATCTTCCTCATTTCCCAAAATATAATTCCAATCACAACACCACACCGTCAACACCGCGGCAAACGGCGCCTAAGCCAGATTAATGACTCTGCCGGGAAATGACAATTTTACTTTGGAAACTTTAGGCAGGTAAGTTTTATCTTCTTCTCCGCGGTCAAACCCATTTAAATCAAGTTCGTTTCTCCTGAGACGCTATTTAGAGATCTTATCAAGCGGAAAGCATAATATGCTAATTTCAAACATTATTTGAAATGTATCTAGTATGTTCTTTACGTAGGTAAGGTGAAAATTATATGTTACTCTCAAACTCAAGGTTAGGAAACTGTTTCCTTTTTTTTTGCCTCACGCCATTTTTTAAAGCAATATAACTTACATTTACGTTTAAACTTCTGTTCCTAAAATAATATCAATATTCTGATCTACAACGACGTCCGTCCGTATAGAAAAGCCAAAGTTGATCAATTTAACTAATCGCAAAAACTGCTCCGAAACATTCTGAACATAGGCCCCACACATCTCAACCGTTTTCGCCTGAGCAACTGTCCATTTCGTTGAACTTTAACGGTTGAAAAAAAGTCCAGACAAAAAACTGAAACGAATACGCTTAGCTCGCGCTTCGCACTGGCTTGATCAATCAACAATACGAAATTGAAATGAAAAAAAAAAATAGAAAAAGTTATAATTCAGGGGATAGATCCACGGACCTACCTCTCCCTGCTACAAAGCTTAGTCAATCAAAAACAGGAAATTAAAGTTCAAAAAAAAAAAACAAAAAAGAAATCATTGTTAGGGATTAGAACCCGCAACCTCATGATTACACAGCAAGTGTATTCCAATTAAGCCACGAATGGATATATGTGACGCGGTGAAATTAGGCTACTTATTCTCGACTAAAACCTAAATATCTAAATACCCCCTAAACAAGCGTTCTAAAATAGTACATTACGATACAAGTGCGAAAAATAGGAAATTTGAAACGAGTGGCGATAAATTAAAACACGACCGAAGGGAGTGTTTTAAATCGACACGAGTTGCGAATTGCCTATTCGCACATGTATCGTACAACGTTTTACAGTACATATGGCCCTTTAAATGTTCGACACAGTAACGTAATATGCTACTTCTCGCACTAGTGCTATAAAGTAGCCCCATATGTACTGTAATATCTATTTGTTTCGCAAATCAATCTGTAAACATTTCTCACAAGGAAGAAACTCTTACGATATCGATACGGCTATTTATTTAGGCGCGACGTCCCATGACTCCGCCATTTTGAAAAAAATCCAAAAACTGAATCGACAAAAAAATTCTATTTAATCATAGAATATTGTCACAAAATTTTACGCGAATCGGTTGAGAATTGCGACCTGTAGAGGAGAACATCCGGACATACGAAAGCAGATTGCGCGAGTCAAAACGTAGACCTACGCTACGCTTCGGTCAATAACAGCACAGAATTACAAATGCCTATTAAAAGCGATCACTTGGATTTTTAGCTAAGAAACCCAAATCACTATTGCAAGTTTTTTTTTAATAAATATCTTAGTATACGTATTTCACATTAAAATATACGTTTTCAAATATAAATCATCTGCACATGTATGCACCTCCAGAACGCACTTGTCCACAAGCAGAGGAGTCAAAGCAACAACCAGTAAAACAACGTCTGAAAATATCGATACGATAAATGTGCCAAAAATATGTTTACACTACCTTAATATATGGGCAATAAAGGCACTTTTTTCATATCGATATTATCAGACGTGACCGTACCAAACTGACTTTTTACTTAAATTTTTAATAACGCGAATTAAACGTGACGTCATATGTCACATCGGGTGAAACTTTAGAAGTTCGAATGGATCTGTCAAAACCAATAACTCACTATATCATCGGCTATTAGTAAACGTTTTACCCATAATAAACGTCCACGTTTGTGGGCATAAATTTAAAATAGTATCACATAAAATGTGTTCGACGGTTTACGTTTGGCTGTCTTGTGGCATATTTACGTGTCAGTCCTCTAGGGGCATCTGGGAGTGAATAACTCGGGCCAAGTTAAAGGGGAAGAACTAGGTTTACTTTGGGACGATTTTCATACGAAGTACCTTGTTTTTCATATTTTTTTTTGTCAAATCTTGTCTAAATAATTTGAAATGCTAAATGATGTAGGTACAGCTAAGGTCAGGTCAAGGATACATTTAATTTAAATAAATTTTATTTTGATCCATTGTTCCGTGTTGGTTTTTTAGACCATTACTGTACTTCAAGTTCAAAATAAATCTTCAGAGAACAATGGTAAACGTAGTAAATACAAAACGTTATTTCCATTAATTGATCCTTGAATCAGAGGCACATTATTTTGCAGTACCTATATACATGTGTTGCGTCAGCGGTGCAAGCTTAACATGTTTCGCGGACACAGCGCCATTCTCGAAATTGCGTAATGTGGCTGGCACGCGTAAATCCCCATACAAGATGTTTTCTTTTTGGATTCATCTTAATTGGGAAATGTCAATGGCAATACATGGTGTTTCAAGACTTGGTAGCTGTTGCAAAATTGATTGTTTCGTATTGATTTTTCATGGTCCATGAGACACCTCAGGATTGCTAAGTAGTCAATCGTGGTTAAAAATATGGAATTTTCTGCACGCTGTTTTTTCCGCCTCTGCACATGGGAAATGATTCATTAGCCCACAATGCAAAAGACAAAGCCGATCTTCTAGGTAAACTCCAACTAAACTTTGGATGACGTACGACTGGTACGCGCCGCTGACTTTACAGCGGTGCGAGAGCTGTATGCCAGATTTCCGGTTCAACCAAAGCTCAGTGCGTAAAGGGCTTCTTTCCCCCGACACTCATAAGTTGAGTGGGCCCGTTGGAATCCCTGCCATTGTGCTGAAGATGTATACTCTTGAGTGAGCAGCGGTCTTAACGCGTCTTTTTCGGCTCTCCTACTCTTCTGGCGAAGGCCCAACCTCGTGGAAGTCAGCTTTGGTGCACCCGATCCCTACGATTCCTAATAAAGGTGACCGCTTAAATCCGTCCAACTACAAGCCAATAGCTGTAACCTCCCTTTTCTTGAAGATAATGGATTCTATTATCATCTGCCAGCTCCTTTGGTACCTAGAGGACCACCAGTTGCCTGGTGATCTTCTAGTCTACCTGACACATAGTTGAGCACAGGCGATCAAGACAAAGGGTGAAGCACTGGCAGTTCGTTTGGATAGAGCGAAGACGTTCTTGCGAAGCATCCCGTGAGCTTCCCGAGAAATTATGTGAATGGGTCAGTAGCTTTCTAGCCGACAAAAGCATAAAGGTGGTAGTTGGCGGTGAATGCTCAGACTCCATATCTGTCAATGCTGGTGTCACCCAAGGCTCTGACATGCTGTATATCAGCGGCATTTATTGTTATGCTGATAATAGTACAGGTGATGCCTCTTACACCGGCCGCACCAGTATCTCTCGGAAAAACTTCATCGAGAACCGTAACAAACTTGTGTCTGAAATTGAGACTTCCCTAAAAGAAGTCTCTGAATGGGGTAGATTTAACTTAGTCCATTTTAGCCCTACCAAGACACAGGTTTGCCCGTTTACTGCAAAAAGTTAGAGTTTGTCGTGTCACCTCGCTTTGAAAGCAGCAGAAACAAAAGCTTAAGAAACAGAACCAAATTGAGTGACGTAGTAAAGCGATTAAGGTTACTCAAATAGAACTGGACCAGACACGACTGCAGAATGGATAATACCTGGTGGACGAAAAAAGTATGTAAATGGATACTTAGACACGAGAAAATCAAAGATGGCGAGACATTTTCACACTACGGGTTGGGCCAGGCAGGATGCGAAAGCCCAGAGAACGGCAATTGTGGAAAGAAATGGAGGAGGCCTACGCTGCTGAGGCGACTTCTACCTACTTAATTGTAATATGTTAATGTTCATTATTTTTTGTAAAGAGTACATTTATGGAAGGTAATAAAAATAAAGTTTTTTTTTAATTTATTTTATATCTTTAAAAAAAATGTCATTTTACAACTTTGGCAAAAGTCGCTACAAAAAGTGATAAGATAAGTTTTCAGAATTCCTGAATGCGTGACTGAGTGAATCCTTGTAAAAGTACCTTCCTTTATTATTCGTGATATCCTTGGAGTTGCAAACCTCTTTATACCACGGCATCCGCTTCCTCTCGGACCGTACATTGTTTTCCACCCACACATTCACCGCTGAACTACGATCGTAGCCGATAACTTGCCTTTCCCGGTATTTAGAGGAAATGCTTCGTAGAGGCACAACGACAACGTGTCGTAATTAGCGCTGAATGGGATAAACATTAAGCGGGTTTTGGTGCCATCGGCATCCGCTCGAGCTAGTCTCTTGCGTTACTAAAAAGCAATAAGCAAGATGTCTAAGTCACAAAACTGTGAACCGCGCGGTAATGAATTAAACGTGATGCGTGTTGCCGTAGTGTAACGTAATTCTAAATTGTAAACACGCTTCATAAAATACGTTAAACGCTTCAAGGTGTTAAATAAAGTTGTTACATTTGCAGTGTTTATTTGCGTATCTGTAACTGAGGGCCTGTTTCACAATGTCCAAGTAAAGTCCTGAATAAGCTATTGGCCACTTATCTGACGAATAAAGTTATCGTTGGTGTTTCACAATCTTTAAATAACTTAACTCTTCTTCTTATTCCTTGTGTTGTCCCGGCATTTTTGCAGCCTGAGGTCTGCTCGGCAACTAACCCCTATAATTTTTTTTGGAAAGCGATGGGTCTGGTAATATCAAATATAAAGTTCCGAAAAACTCATTGGTACGAGCCGGGGTTTTAACCCACGACCTCAAATAAGCTTAATTGGTAGTATTCATTTATTTGTTAATTAGCTACCCAATACTTCAATTGGACATTGTGATACAGGCCCTAAATAGAAGGAAATAACAACTGTTAAATCCAATTTACAATTTTTACGTTTAGAATTAAGATACTTTGTACTTTGCGTACTTTGGAGTTCAAAATGGCCGAAGACCGTCTGGACGCCCTAGGTACCGCTGGTGAAACGAAGTGCAAAAAAGACCTTAGCGAACTCGGCGCCATCGACTGGAGTAAAACGACTTTGGACAGAGAAGCATGGCGGTTTTGGTGTTGGAGACCAAGATCCACTTCGGGTCGCTGCGCCACAGCAGTAATTAAGTAAGTAAGAATTAAGATACCGTTCAAATTCCGCCTACACCAGCATTACTGCAGTATAGGTTATAGGTATTCACGGGCTTGGTTTCCGCTACTCGACGTCATATTATCGCGCCTATTTTGCGTGGTGGGTTGTCGGCACTCTTGCCAACCCAACTCTACCAAGAAGCCTATTGTTGCCGCAGACCCTTCATGTTGCCGATAACTTCTGGGAGAAACCCCTGCGAACCGAGGTATTGTGTCCGGTACTCTGCCAACCCTGGGCATTCAAGAATGACGTGGGCGGCTGTCTCCTCTGCCTCCACGCACGCCCTGCAGAGGGGGCTATCTGTAACACGTAGTAGGGTTAATAGGTAATACGTATTGCCGCGTTACATTACTGCCAACTGCATCGTCAAAAGGCAGCAACATCGATTTTGACATTTTCGGCAGAAATGCAGTCAGCAATAGGTAATGTGACGCTGAAGTACTGCTGCAATAAACAGCTCACTGCATCCAGGTAGATGCATACTCAATCATATTATACTTTACCCGAAAACAGGTACCTTGAATTAAAAAAAAAGGGCCCTGGAGGGATAAAACCTGGAAAGAATAAGTTAGCTCATTTTACTTAAAACCTTTAATTTTTTTAACGAAACTAAACTAGGTACATTCAAAGATTTTTTTACAATTCGTTTGTATCAAAATATTCATGTGTGCTAAAATTTCGATTATGTGGATATTTTGTAAGACAGACGAGTGTACGAACCTAATGTTTTTTGCAGAAATTTTAACATTAGCATTAACTGTATCGACTAGTGGAATAAAGTAGCGAATTTTTGTTTTTTGGAAATTTCCTTCATTTCATTCTCGGGCGAGACAAAAGATTTTTTTATGCAGTTTAGTTTATTTTAAAAAAATGTCTCCTTTAAGTAAAATGAGCTAACTTAAGGTTTTAAGGCACTTTCCCTCCAGGGCCCATTCATCTTTTCTACACTGTATTTGAACAAAGCCAAGAATCCATACAGTTCTTATTTTTAACCAGTAATCGGTCACCTCGGGATCTCGTGTAAAAACATACAAGTAAAGTTACATTAACATGATGCAAATAAAATTGACATTTCCAATATGGCTACTCTATTCGTTGGCAAGTGTCACAGCCGTTCGTAAAGCAATATGTTACGTCTATTCCGGGAGCGCTTCCGCTGCCAAAACAATTTTCACTACTCTTGAGGCTTATTTTGGAACGTAAAAAATGGTAACAGTTTGATATAAGAAATCAAAAACAACGACACGTGTAAATAGGCTAAGAGACAAACGCGACGCCTGTGATTGGTGAATTTCCAATTTTTATTTTTATATTTCAAAATGACAATCTTTTGGTGCCATATTCGAAACTTATATACCGAAGCATATACTTTATCACGAGATACGTTTGTATGTATCTACAAGTACTATACTATAAACTAACATTATACTTAGCCCCATCAACTCTAATTGGTAGGGCTATATTCATTAATAGTCACTCTTGCTGACTCAATCTAAGCTATTTATGAAACATATAAGATATCTATTTAAATTTATATGCATCCAACTATTGCTCCACTTCATTAATTATGTCTAGGGACATATAATTAACTTTATAACACATTTTAATAGTTTTGATGTAAACAAAAATATTGCTGTAAAGTTAAGTTTTTTTATACTACGTTGGTGGCAAACAAGCATATGGCCCGCCTGAAGGTAAGCGGTTACCTTGTTACCTATGGACGCGTGCAACTTACCGGCAGGAACACAACACAATGAGTAGGTACGAGTAAGTTGATTTTACAAATGTCACTTTCGCAACCCAGTCGATATAACTAGGCACAGAATACCAAAGAACCACCCACACACCTTTTTGTGTGGGTATGTTATATTCCAATTTTTATTTTCTTTGTTTCTTTGGTACCAGCAAATATGCAATTTTATCTAAATATTACGAGTACGTGTCCATCGGTTGGCTTTAGACAGTCCGCTAAAAAGAGTACTAAAATCAAATTCCAACTGATAAGTAGTCACTATTGCCACGCCTCATCCTACATGTGTCTCATCTATATGTGAAATGCCCGTCACAACATAACAACAACAGTAAAAGCACTTTCGATAGTACCTCTTGTAACTCGATGACAGCACCCACCTACATAGATACAGTACATAACAAGTTTTTCATATTTCAGATGTCAGCTCGTGATTGGCGACAGTATTGATGGCGAACCCTCGTCACCTGGCGTGTCACAAGTAACTATTGTGCTGTGATATCGATACAAATGGTTTTTAATAGAAATATGCTGCAAATTTGGACCAATCAAGTGTTTCTGAGTAAAATGTTATAATAGTCAGAAGTCATTTAGAGGGTAAGGGTCTCCCCAAACTAGTCGACGCCGTTTCGGCAAATCGCGTACGGAAAAAGCTTTATGTCAACGCAATAAGAGCGAATAAGTCGTAAATCGGCTCGGCCCACGCGAAACGACGTCTTTCGTCGGGAAAACGGCGTTTTGCCGTAAAGCTGTTCGCATTCGTACGACGCTGTTTGCAGCCTACCGCACACGTTCGCATTCATAAATCTCCTTATACCGCCGTACGGTGCCGGAAAGAGTTGAACGGCTCCGATCACGGCCGAGTACCTACGATAAGGACCGGTCAGAGCTGGCGGAAGCCGATCAGCGTCTTCGACGGCCGAACATAGCTGACGACGGCCGAACAGAGCCGATGACGGCCATAATAATCGTAAAACATTTTTGGATCGAGTCTCAAACGAGGATATCGTAAATTAAATTCACCTTCATTTAATCTATATTGCCACAAATAATCAATCCACGGTCGCCTCCGCTTTTTCTGGTGTAGGTGCTTTTCTATTCCAACAAGTAGGCTACGATAAAAATGCTGGTAAGCCTTTTTTTCCATGCCCGTCTACGTAAAATATCCATCATCACAGGTTATTATATAATATGTAACAATTACCAAGGAAAATAATCTTACAGGTCTGTTCAATTTCAAACTCAGGTTGTTACTAACAACCAGCCTCCAAAAATGAGATTTGCGATTGCCGATCACCCGCTGTCCTACATCTGTTCGTCGGACTCAACGGCTGTACGTGTGCTGTCTGACGTCTCGACGGCAGGACGGAGCACGGGAGAGCCGACCGTCGCTTTACAACTGTTGCGAGAGCAAGTCGCAGGCGATCGGGCGTCTCTACGGCCGCAAGGAGGATGAGACTGCTAAACGCAGGTGTCCAACCGCGGAGACGGTCGATCGGCTAAATGCGAATAGTGTGGTGTAAAACACTCGGCGAAAGCCGACTCCGCGTCGACTGGTTTGGGGAGACCCTAATGCGACCAGCTGGAGTCCACACGAGGCCAAAGGCTAATGTTGGAACGAATCCAAAACTAATTTATATATTTAAAATTATACGGAGTATATTCCGTATCCGTAAATGTATCCTACATTGTTCGCGTTAGGAATGGTAGGATACAGTAAACTAGTAGTTAGAAGGGAACCGGGGCTAGCTCCATAAATCTTTAAGTTGGTACAAGGCAAATTGTGCAACCCTGAAGTGCTGGCATTTGGTGCGTTTGAACGTAAGTACCAGATCGGTATGTGTGGCGACGGCGGCGGCCGAGCCGCGCGCTCCAACGCAACTCCTTCGTCAGGCCCCCTTTACGCGCGCAATTCGGACACTTAATCGAGTAGCGATTGAGTTAGATTTGTTTTATTGTTCTTTGAACGAATTCACAAGGACCACGTTATATGTATTGTGCTACTGTTATTTGTAATAATCTATGTATCTATATTTTTATTTTATTTCGTGTCAAATTCCATATTGTCGAATTAGGATAGCCTGTGACGATGGTGATGTGTGTATGTAATAAATAAATAATAATAAAATTTGGGGAATTAATGGTAAAGTACCCCGTTTTGTGAAGATATGAAAGGTGGTTCGTAAAAGCAATCCAACCCCTTTTTATTTTTTATTTTAAGGGTGTTAAGGAAATTACGTGATAATATTTTGAACCAATGTTCTCAGCGTTTTAGTTTTAACATAGTAAGTAAACCTACAGTAAACATACAGTTAACATTTAAAGCTTGTATTCAACAAACGAATGAGTAAATATCAATGCGTTCATATGACCTAAAACAAAAAAAGTGTATAATATAACCCTTTGTTTATTTGTTGTTTGTTTGAACATATTGTCTGGAGAAAAAAACCAGCTCAAGTATCCAAATGCCAATAAAAGCTATACCCACTACATAAATATAGAACGTAAGTATGTAGCGACCGAACGAACAAAAGATCGAATTAGAAATTAGAATCCGTCTACCAAAAACCAAATACAAGAATTCCATTCGTCCCTTTGACTGCATCTCATCTTGCAATTTGACTGAACAACAGAAGGTTATTTTTTCATACGGAATTTCAATAAGCGTAGGTGTCAAAAACACACGTAGAGTCAGACCAAGACAAGTCTGCAACGATTTTGATAGCACATGTAGTGCAAGTGTTAAACGTGAAACTTCTATGAACTATAACCTTTTAGCTCCACTCCATTCCATCAACTTCCAATCGTATTTTCAGTCAATGGCATCCGCTTGGTGTACTCCTTACATTTCACATTCACCCCTGAGCTATAGTCGTAGCGCTACGTCACAGCCGATAACATAGCTTTTCCCGGTATATAGAGGCAAAACGACAACATGTCGTGAATAGCGCTGAATGGGTTTAAGCGTCAAAAGGGCGTCTACGTGTTGATCTCAGCTCCGCACACGCCTCTGAAATGTAAGAAAGACATATTTCTCATGCTCTCTAATCTAAAAGAGGGTCATTGTTGTTCTAAAACGTGTGCAGAAAGTGATACGTTTTTGCACTAGAGCATTTTACTTTCTAAGTACATTTTGTTCTGATATTTAACTCCTTATTCCATCAATACCGACAGTTTTACCGAAATGGTTTTCAATTGAAAGTACCCTCAAGAAATGCTATATATTTAATACAGTTGCTCAAAAAGTGCTACTTTACCCAGCTATTTAGCGTGCGGAAAGTTGCATTTCGCGAACTAGTGCTTTTTACTTTTCCACTTGCTCATGACTACTTATTGATGAGTGTTAATGTTAGTTTCCTTTAAAAGTCGTAATCAACATAAAAATCTACTATAAATGTAAAAATAATAAATATAAGCATATTTCATATTTTATTACTTACCTCTTCATCATTATAACACGTTTATTTTTTAATATTGAAAAGCCGTTCTTAATAAGTTGTCTGAATGAAACGGAATAGCTGCCTAAACGCCTGTCAAAGCAGAGGCGTTTTTTTCTTACTGCAAGAAAGTTTTAAGTTTCCAAAGGCAACATTCGATATTGTTTTCATACAATTTAGATATACGATACAAAAATAATCGTAAATAACGATACTTAGGTAATAATAGTATACCATTTTATATTTACGATTGTTTCTGTCTTATAGAACATGCATAAAAAAGTACTTGTTGTTTTTCTTATTTTTTCGCAACTGTATTAAAAAACGTCGTTCGTTACACGTACGGAAATGTCATTCTTATTTTATATCTCGTTACTCATGGAGTAATGACATTCTTACTACGTTACTGTGTCAAACATTTAAAGAGCCGTATGTACTGTAAAACGTTGTACGATACATGTGCGAATAGATAATTCGCAACTCGTGTCGATTTAAAACACTCCCTTCTACCGAATTTTGTGAATGAATGAATGAAGTGTTTTAATTTATCGCTTCGAATTTCCTATTTTTCGCACTTGTATCGTAATGTACTAATACTTGTATTTTAAAAAACAAATGTATTTTACATTCCTCGTATTCGATATAAAAAGTATTGTGTTTAACTCGGGTAAAATGCGTATTTTAATCCTTTGGTTAACAATTTATAAATAAATACTTATGCATACCATTTTTTTTTTCATTTTACTCCTCTGTGGATTGATCCGACATCCGTCATCAGCAGACATAGAAGTTTTTGTGGCAAAAACAAGTGCTTGAGGACATAACACATCGACAAATAATAACATCGATAAGTTAGTCATACATTAATAATTAAAAGATGTAAATTTTACTTGCTGTAATATACCGGTAAATTTCAAGAATGCAAATCAATTACAAATCCGACCTTAATTTCTTTATTACATATATTAACTATTTAAAAATAAAAACGTACACTGTAGAATACAGTGTCAAAAAATAATTATATATTTTAAGATTATTATAATGTAATGTTTACCCAGGTATTGGCTGTTGTATTTATAATAATAATAATAATAAATTTTATTTCATTCAATATTTATAAATGTTGTTATGTATTTTTCATGTCACTATATGATGTTACTATAAATGTTGTATTGACTTGTAAAAGAGCCCTTGAGGCCTATTTGCAGAATAAATTTTTGAATTTTGAATTTTGAATAAGAAAACTACTAATGTGTATCAAAGAAGATATCGAACGTGTTGTGTATTTCGCGGTAGCTATATTTTAATACAATGTTAAAAATATCTATAACGCTAAGGTAACATCGATAATATACGTCGATATTTGATTTTGTCAATCACTTTATTTTGCCACAAAAACTTGTATATCTGGTCATCAGAATCCGACAATGTAAAAACCTCATAAATACCTTCCCGCTATTTTGATAAAAAATTTAAACCATCTCTAATAAAGACGTCATATATAGTGTTCCAGTAGGGTTCCCTATTGTTTCCTATAAAGTTTTAAGTCATAATGTATTGTTTGTCCACATTTTCTTTAGCCATAATTTGTTTTTTCTCAGAAACGCGTAACTTTTCAGGATTGCCATTAAACAAACCTAACCTAATCTAACCTTATAGGATAACCTAAGGAAATTCCTGAAAAGTTAACGGTTTCAGAGTTATGACTAATGATAATATGACTATTATTACATTATGACTTTCAATAATTATGCCAAAGGGATCCGGTTCCAGTAGGGCTAATATGGTCGGGTCTTTATCATTTGTGGTGTGGTGACAGACATGGTGATGTCTGTCACGTTCTAACAAGTATGTAAGCGCGAAAGTGACGTACATAGTAACAAGTGATAAAAATGGAAGCATGCAGTAACCGCAGATGACGCAATTTTCAATAAGGTAAACCGCCGATCTGCTCAAAGGAAATCCTTGGTTTTCATACGGATGATATTAGTATGTTATGAGTCAAATTAATTATATGATAAATTAATGTTACGAAGCCATCTTTACCATGTCAACTTTACCATGAATTTGAGTTAGAAAAGGACCAACCCACAAAAATTCTTTAGTGAAAATTTAAAGCCGCTGACAAAAACAAAATTCATTCCTTTCAATCAGATTTCAATGACAAATTATTGGGGTTGGATCCTTTTCGCTTTAGGTATCTATTTTCACAGAATTGTATAAGTAATTAAATTCCATCAACAATACCAAAGTTCTGTCACTTTCATTGATTAACGTCAAAATGTACGTGGCCCCCGTCACTGTCAGTGTTATGATTGGCTATTATTAACTGAGTCATTAGCAATGCAATAAATATGTATGTCTTTAAATAAATGTCCGATTAGGTATTATTATTAATAATTAATGTCAGTTTATCAAATTTTTTTCGGTCTAATGTTAAAGGCTGCCATTCAAAAAATGACGGCCGGATTCGAAGAATGATTAAGACACGTTTAAGATCTTTAAAAGATCGATGACTAAACGACATGTCAAAATTGACGTTTATTTCGATTCCGCTGTGATCCAAATAGGATCTATCTACGATATTTCTAACGTCAAAGTAACATTGGTTGCCCGAATCGAGCTGCTTCTGTCAATTATACGACATACAAACGATATCTAAATGAGAACTTATCTAAACCAGAACTTATTTTTATCGTATTCCATTCTTCGAATCGGGCCGTGTGCTTAATATATTTTTTGCCAAGTTTAAAATTACCGAGTATAAACAAATAAATGTAGTTTGAACTGATGAGAAAGTTGAATTTTATCCACATTTGCCCAAACGAGTAGATTCCTCTTTTTGTCTGCTGGAATTGACTTTTAAATAATGATTTGGAATGATAATTATTTAAAATTGATATCTAATGTTTTACAGATTGGTGTGGAGAAAAATGTTGTTTTTCGCTTGGTGGCAAAGTTACTTGGTTTAACCCTCGTACCTTGAAACCCTCACAACGTTCATGGTTCCACTTTTCGAACTACTCGTTATGCATTGTAGGCGACGCACATATATATTAAGTAAACTGTATCCTAGGTTTATTACTTTAATTTTAATTGGTTAAATTTGGTACATGTAATGCCATCTAGTGTAAATTATTTTAATTAAAGCTACATAAAAACAATGGAAGGTAGCGAGTCCAAGTAATGCGCTGCACATATATGTAACTATAAGGTAGTTGTACAATTCCAAAATTGACACCCGCCGCGTTGGCTCCTCGCTCGTCCCACAGTTTTTTGGCCTTGTATTTTGCGAATATACGCCTTTCATTTAACCTGTCACCTACAATAAAGTGGTCTTCGAACCTGATCTGTGCTAATGTGATGTACAGAACTCCGGTGCAATTGTCGCAGGTTAAAACTCGTAAACAATACCGCCGCGAACTCGAGCGAATAAAATTGCAAATGGCGAGTACATCGAGCAAAGCGCCCGCGGAACCTATAGTTAATAAGCTCCTAAACCTCGGCACCGATGGTGACAATGTGAAACAGCCGAAGGATGTAGAACAAGTGAAAATGCAAACACCAAAAAGTGTACGTAGTTCTATTTCGTCAGCAAAGTCGAAGTTGTCTACGTCATCATCCATTGCAAAACGTAAGCAATTGGAATTTGAAGCCGCTCAAGCCAAGGCCCAGATTGAGCTGGCCCTTATTGATAAAAAGCTAGAAGCTGATCTAGCCCAAGTTGACGCCGAAGACGCGCAGAGTGATAGTGAGCGCGGTAGTGAAGCGAACGGAGGCGCGCCTAGCAACAGAGCGCAGGCTAACGTCGAACAATGGTTGAGTCAAGGTCACGACGAAACTACTTACATACCGCAGCCTGATGTGCCATATCAGCCACAGCAGCAAGCACTGCCACCTGACCCTGCACCAGCACCCGTCAACTTACCTATAGTCCGGCAACCCGATGTTCCAAGTGACAGCATTCGAGAACTAGCGCTTACCTTGAAGGATATCATGACGAACTCGTCAGCCAAGCGTGAGGATCGTTTGCTCAGCCGCCTATCTACGCCACGTGACTTACCAATTTTCAGTGGCGACAGCGTCGAATGGTTGCACTTTAAGAAGTCTTATACGGAATCTACTCGTGTCTGTGAGTTCAGTGAGTCTGAGAACCTGGAGAGACTACGCAAAGCACTGCGAGGCGACGCCAAGGACACGGTCACCGCTCTGCTGATCGGTAATACCCCGCCCGCAGCCGTCATGGAAGCTCTCGAATTAAGGTTTGGCCGATCGGATGTCATCATCATGAACCTTACGACGCAGCTGAAGAAGCTACCTTCGTTACCCACGTCATACCAACATGACCTAATTGATTTTTCAATCAAAGTTAACAACTGCGTAGCAACAATAGGTGCGCTAAATAAGCCAGATTATCTACGCAGCCCCGAGCTCGCATCAGCTGTTCTTAGCAAGTTACCGAGCACTTTGATTGGCAAATGGACCGATTTCGCATACAAAAAGTTAGATGAAGATCAGCCTAAGTTGACCCTGATCTCCGAATTTCTTAAACAAGAAGCACAAATGTTATCACTAGTTGGAATGACACAGGTACGTGAACAGAGTAAGCAGAGTGAAATAAAAACTACAACAAAATACTCAAGTGATAACAAAGGCCGTATTAATCGACCTATATTAACAACTAAAGCCGTCGAGGAAAACAAAGATTGTAAATTTTGTTCGAAAGGATTTCACCCGCTGCCAGAGTGCCGTGTGTTCAAACGCGCCATGCGCCGTGATAGATGGAAGTTCATCAAATCTCAAGGACTTTGTTACTGTTGTCTGACGTCACGACACGACAGAGACACATGCCCCGCGCCCGTGTGCGACATAGATGGTTGTGGACTCGCACACCACAAGATGCTACACTGGAAGAAGCCTACGTCATCACAATCAGCTGACGCGGTCGTCGACCCGCCGCCCGAGCCGGCCCCAGCGCAGGCTCAACGGCCGGTCCCCGAGCCGGCGCCCTCGGCCCCCGACACCGTGGCACATGTTACATCGGATTGTGCTAAGCCTTCTTCTGCAGATAACGTTATGTTAAAAGTAGTGTCAGTGCGATTGCGTGGACCTAAAGGTACCGTAAGTACATACGCGCTTCTGGACGATGCCGCTTCAGTGTCTATGATAGACTCTAACCTAGCAGACGAGTTAGGTCTTAAATGTGAACAACCGCGTTCTATAAAGTTTACCGATGCGTTTGGACTAGAAGTGTACCAATCAGCTGTACCGACCGTTATCGCTCAGATAAGTGGACAAAACAATAACAATAGTTATGACATTAAGTTGCGTAAAGTGTCTAAATTAAATTTACCAGCACAAAACTTATCTGTAATTAACAGTTTAAATTGTAAACGTTTATCTCATATTAAGGATTATGTGTGTAAAAGTAGAGTTGTACCTCGCATTCTTATTGGGGAAGATAATTATTTCTTAATCGCTCCGATTGAAATCATTCATGGTAGTGAAACCGAGCCCTATGGATCTCTGTGCAAGTTAGGTTGGTCAATTCATGGCAATTGTCGTCGCACTTACTCTAACGTTGCCAATGTGTTCCATCTCAGTCACACGGACAACGAGAATATTGGTGAATTAAATGATTTAATTAAACATTCTTTTTCCCTAGACTCCATAGGAATTTCAACCTTACGCCGTGAAAATAGCGATCATTTAAGGGCATTGCAGATACTAGAAGATTCAGCGCGCCTTATCGGGAATCAATGGGAGGTTGGTCTGCCGTTCAAGAAGGACGTATTCACCATGCCAGATACACGCGAAGCTGCCTTTACGCGACTACAGTCTTTAATGCGCAAATTTGCTAAAGACTACGCGTACGCAGATCGCTACCGAATGGAGGTAAACAAGCTGTTTGCCGCTGGTTATGCACGTGAGCTCAAGGAAAATGAACTTTCGGCCGACCGCATATGGTATCTCCCGCACTTCGGAATTCAAAATCCCAACAAACCTGGTAAGTTAAGACTTGTTTATGATTGTGCTGCAAAAGTAAATGGGAATTGTCTTAATAGTTATTTATTAACGGGACCAGATTTATATAATTCACTTATGGGAATTATGCTCAGGTTTCGCGAGAATAAAATAGTTATAATTGGGGACATTAAAGACATGTTTTTAAGGGTGAAAATAAGGCCGGAAGATCAACATGTACTTCGTTTTTTATGGCAGGAATCTCCGGGCGCACCCGTAAAAACATGTGTTATGCAAAGTCTATTGTTTGGTGCCACTTGCAGTCCTTTTATAGCTCAATTCATTAAGAATAAAAATGCATCTAAGTTTGATGATTTATATCCGGAGGCGGTAAATGTTATTGTAAATAGTCATTATATGGATGATTGTTTATATTCAACTAGCAGTGTAGAAAATGCAGTTAAGTTGGTTGAACAAATAACTTTTATTCACAAGAGCGGTGGATTTGAGATACACAAACTGGTCCAGCAATAGTAAAGAGGTATTGAAAAATATACCTCTTTACTATTGCTCGCGCAAACAGCTGTTCACTTCAAAGACGGAGTCATGAACACAACCGAGCGCACATTAGGGTTAATGTTTCATCCCTCAGATGATTCTTTTGGATTTCAAATTTCATTTAATCGAGTCCCACAGGAAATATTAAATGGATCTGAGGCTCCTACGAAAGCAAAAATGCTTAGTCTCATCATGTCGGTATATGACCTTCACGGTTTTTTGTCGCCTTTTATTATAAAGAGCAAAATAATATTTCAGAACGTTCACCGCAGTGGCGTGGATTGGAACAACCACATCCGACCGGAAGAGCATGCGTGCTGGGTAAGGTGGCTCGACGAGTTTAAACTACTAGCTTCGCTACGCATACCACGGCACTACGCTGACGCGGGACCATGGACGCGATGCTATGACGATTCGGCGGATGGGGTAAGTGACCCCACCATTATAAGTACCGAATTGCATGCTTTTTGTGATGCCAGCAGTAAGGCATATGCCGCTGTTGCTTATTGGCGTTTTGTTCGCTCAGATGGAACTCTCAATATCTGTTTTGTGGCGAGTAAAAGCAGAGTGACCCCACTTCGTCCGGTATCCATACCGAGATTAGAGCTTCAAGGTTGTTTGCTCGCTGCTCGTCTTGCCGCCACAATACAGAACGAGCACAAAGATATCAAGCCAAACAAGAGGTATTTTTGGACGGATTCAAATACCGCCCTCCAATGGATTCGCAGTGACCCTAGAGACTATAAACCATACGTCGCTCACCGCCTCGGTGAGATTGACGAGTTGACTACTGCATCAGAGTGGCGTTACGTGCCCACGTCCTTGAACGTAGCTGACGTGGCCACTCGTGAGGATGCGCCACCACTGCAGTTCGATAATGTATGGTTCCAGGGGCCTAGGTTCTTGCGTGACCGTGAAAGTGAGTGGCCCAAGGATCTTAAGAGTTCTAAGCAGCTCGAAGAGGCTCTTTGTGAACGTAAGGTTATTAACGTCGTGTCTTCGGCCGACTGTACTAGTACGTTGCCGGTACCTAACGAAAATAAATTTTCGTCGTGGATTCGATTACTTATGACAACTGCACGGGTATTGCTATTTATTAAAAAATGTCAACGTAAATGCAATCGAATCGACACCGGGCTGGTACAATCGGCGGAGAACCTGTTAATAAAAAAATGTCAACATGATTCTTTTCTTGCAGAAATTGATTGTTTAAGGAAAAATAAGCCGTTATCGAAAGATAGCCGGCTACTGCAGTTAACACCTTATCTTGACGATGCGGGCCTACTACGGGTAGGAGGCCGCATCGACAAGACTGTGGGTGTCAAGGAGTCTACGAAGAGGCCTGTGATTCTTGATGGCAAACATCGAATCACCAGACTGCTCGTAGAATACTACCACAGACGAGCACTGCACAGAGCTCAAGAACTAGTAGTTAATGAACTAAGGCAACGCTATTGGATTCTGCAATTGCGGCCAACTGTGCGCGCAGTCGCAGCTCATTGTCTGCTGTGCAGATATCGTCGCGCCGTGCCGCAGCCACAGCGCATGGGTGACCTGCCAGCTGCCCGGCTGCAGCACAACCGTCGTCCGTTTTCGTTCACCGGAATCGACTTTTTTGGCCCAATGGAGGTCACTGTAGGTCGTGGTAGGCAAAAACGCTATGGCATGTTATTTACTTGTCTTACAGTTCGAGCCGTTCACGTCGAAATAACGGAAAGCCTTACTACTGATTCGACCATAATGGGTTTAAGACGAATGATAGCACGCAGAGGCGCCCCTACTGTGATCTACTGCGATAATGGGACAAATCTTAAAGGTGCTGATTTAGAACTAAAGCGCAGTATCGCTGAGCTAGACAGCGATGTGCTGCGCCATGATGGACTCGTAAGAGGAATCGAGTGGAAATTCATTCCTCCAGGCGCTCCAGAGATGGGAGGCGCGTGGGAGCGCATGGTGCGCACTGTTAAATCATCCCTGCGAGCTGTACTCAAGGAACGCGCACCACGCCCAGAGACGCTCTCAACATTGATGGCGGAGGTTGAGGCCCTGGTTAATAGCCGTCCTATCACGTACGTATCAACCCCAATTATCTTGAAGCTCTGACTCCCAATCATTTTTTGATTGGCACGTCATCAAATGGACCAGCTTTTGGTAGGTACGACAACGAGGATCTCCAGCTCAAACGTCAGTGGCGTATAGCGCAACGTCTAACTGATATGTTCTGGGCACGTTGGCTTAAGGAGTACTTGCCAACACTTCTTCCGCGACAGAAGTGGACGCGCGAAAGGCGTTCCTTACAGGTAGGAGATTATGTAATTTTAGTCGAACCTAACTTAGATCGTGGATCATGGCGGCACGGAATAGTGAGTGCGACACATACTGGTAAGGATGGGCGCACTCGCGTTGTCGATGTCCGCACGCGTACGGGAATTTTACGCCGCCCCGTCACACGCGTCGCCTTACTTGCACCAGAGATGGCTCGTGATGACTAGTCATCACTAAGGGGGTGGGATTGTAGGCGACGCACATATATATTAAGTAAACTGTATCCTAGGTTTATTACTTTAATTTTAATTGGTTAAATTTGGTACATGTAATGCCATCTAGTGTAAATTATTTTAATTAAAGCTACATAAAAACAATGGAAGGTAGCGAGTCCAAGTAATGCGCTGCACATATATGTAACTATAAGGTAGTTGTACAATTCCAAAATTGACACCCGCCGCGTTGGCTCCTCGCTCGTCCCACAGTTTTTTGGCCTTGTATTTTGCGAATATACGCCTTTCATTTAACCTGTCACCTACATGCATGTTGTTCGATTTTGGAATCTTTCTCTTGCTCGGGTATCAATATTAAAAGCCCGAGAAGCCCCCTTGTAAAATAAATAACTACTTATATTAATATCAATAGCCATATGGCCTCATTTTGATGAACAGATTTGATAGAATCAAAGACGTCGGAAAAACTAAGAGTATCGTTCAGAGAGATATAAATAACATTGATGGTTCCTATAGTCCGTGTTTTTCATATTAGATACTTTATGAACTCAAAAGTAGTGGTAAATTATTTCCCAAATTAAATCTGAGTAACTATGCACTGAATAGTTGTTAAATATAGTTTTCAACTCAGCAGCTGGCAAAGGCTCACTTGATTGTTCAAAATGAATGATGGTTTTCAATGATAAATATTTAATAACATTCATTTTGAATTGATTTGATTTTGATTTTGTTTGATATTTTACAGTGAGTATTTTCGTTGTGTTGGTGTGGTAAAATTTTGTGTTCACCCGGTGGCAAAAATGTAAACGCTCACAAAGCTCAAGATTCCGTTTTTCGAATCTCTCGCTTGCATGGGCATGAGAGGCACGAGAGGTTAAACAACTTTGCCCTCTTGTAAAACAAATAACTATTACATAATATTGTACCGCAAGGAACTAGGAACTCTAGCATTTTGGTAGAATAACGAGGTATAGTTCCAAACTGCATAGCTATTTTCCCTTAGCTGAGATCCACAATTAAATTAAGGATTTTTTTAGAAAACGATTGTTTTGCATTTCAGAGCAAGCCAGAATGAAACATTGAATTATTCTCGTAATAAACAAACAATAAAAAAACTCAAGTGAACGAGAACACTTCACACACACGTTCACACCGCGGGCAGTTCATCATGTAAGAACCTAAGTCATATAAGTTTTATGTTTTGTGGAACGTGAATAATGTTTCCATAAAACTCTTCCGTAAGACGCATATCTGGATAGCCTTAGTGGACAAACAATTTTACTACCTATGATATGTCTACCGTTTATCGGTTGGTAAAGAAGATGCGCAGTGATTTTTTAGTTGGTTGTAGCTCAGTTTTGGGGCTAATACTAGTATATATAATACATCCTTACTTACTTAAGATAATACAAATCATATCAATACAGCTTCATGCAGCCAAGTCCAAGTCATTAACCAATTAGTTTTCAGCAAGAGCGTAGCGGGCGTCGCGCCGCACCGCTCCGTATGTTCTGTACCCAAGGCGTCACATTTTTCCAGTGCTGTAACACAATCTGACAGGTTATCAATGACAAAGGCGAAAGTGGATCCAGCGCGGCAGCTGATTGATATATTACGGCATGAGAGATGTGCTAACACGATACGGGACCTTCACCGGTTTTTGTGCTGATATTTTTTTGCTACTACCGACATCTTACTGATTTATCACGGAGTTGCTCCTGTTTTAGGGTAGCATTTAATAACGTTAAAAAATACTGGTTTTTCCCTGAGGTTTAAGGGATGAAAAATATGTCCTAAAGACTAAACATTTATATCTACAAATCCCATTCACGAGTATACACGTGTGTCCTTATTCAAACAATGACTATGAAGAACAATTGAAGAATAAATCTGAGTGAGGTTCTTACTAACATTATTTGTAACGTGAAAATGTAAATCGAGAATAACAGGCGCAGAGTAGAGGCAAGAGAGCAAAATCGGGTGAAAAATAATTGGCAGCATATGAAACTTTTATTCAATGGAAAATCAGCAAAAACGCTTAGTCTTTCTTGGAAAACGTGTTGGTACTTGGTAGCTTACTTCAATGAACTGGCGAATAAGCGCCTACAAGCCCAGCACGCTTTGGTGCGATTATTCGATGTTAAAGCGGAAAGCCACCATTTTGAAAATGGTACTTTTACTGTTTTGACAAAAAAAAAATAATTTATAAGTTCTGTTCTGTTGAAAAACGTCATATGAAACGCGTGTGCATGCATTGGTCATTACCCACATCGGCTTTCTTATTGCGCGCTCGCTTACAGCTCGCTCGCACAATATCGCCTCGTGTGTGATACCCAACTTACCACACTTGTATCATAATGTACTATTAATAAATAATCAGTAAATTATTTATACCAATTATATTAAATGATAACGTAATTATTTATTCTACGGTTCATTAAAAAAATATTCTAAGGTAGGTTTCCTACCCACAGCAGTCGAAGACTGGAGAAGGTAAGAATGAGCGACATTTTTGTTTGCGAGAGTCGACAGTTGGTATCAGAGTTAATATTGGAGTTGTTTTGTAATATTTTAAATACCTTACTTGTTTTCCAACTTCAACTTCATCATTTATTTATTTATTTATTTATTTTTATTTTATTTTTTTATGGTAGAGGAGGCAAACGAGCAGACGGATCACCTGATGGTAAGCGATTACCGCCGCCCATGGATAACTGCAACACCAGAGGGGTTGTAAGTGCGTTGCCGGCCTTTAAGATGGGAGTACGCTCTTTTCTTGAAGGTTTGAAGGTCGTATCGTTCCGGAAATACCGCAGGCGACAGTTCATTCCACAGTTTAGCTGTGTGAGGCAGAAAGTTCCTGGAAAAACGCACAGTTGAGGACTGCCAACCATCTAAGTGGTGAGGATGGAAATGTTGTCGCGTAGGGCGATGGCGAAAAGAAGCGGCAGGGATTAATCCGAACAATTCCTCGGAGCACTCCCCGTTGTACATGCGATAGATAATGCAGAGCGAGGCCACATCTCTACGCAGCGCCAAGGAGTCAAGCCGATCCGAAATGCACTGGCAGTCGACAATTCGAGTCGCTCTTCGTTGGATGCGGTCCAGAGGGAGAAGCTGGTACTGGGGTGCCCCTGCCCATAGATGAGAACAGTATTCCATGTGCGGGCGCACCTGCGCCTTATAAAGCTGTAGGCGTTGGGCCGGTGTGAAATACTGTCTCGATCTGTTGAACACACCGAGCTTTTTTGAGGCTAATTTAGCCTTACCCTCTAGATGGCCGCGGAACTGGACTTCACTCGAGATGTCGACGCCAAGGATTCCGATACCGGGTGTGGCAGTCAGGGGAGTGCTCTCAAAACGAAGTGATACGACAAACTCTAACTTTTTTGCGGTAAACGCGCAAACTTGTGTCTTGGTAGGGTTGAAACGGACTAAGTCGACCCCATTCAGACGAGACTTCTTTTAGGGAAGTCTCAATTTCAGACACAAGTTTGTTCCAGCTCTCTATTTATTCAGCAAATAGGCCACACGGGCACTTTTACACGTCAACATGGAATTTACGTACAAGCAAAAAAAGCACATCAACAATTATAAAATTCAATTAACTGAAAATATCAATGCAAACTAAAGTGCCTATTACTAGTAGTTCGCCCCGAAGTGAGAACTCGTGGTTCGCCAAAATGATTGATTCAATTGAATGCACCTCAAAGATCGAAAACCGCGATTTATGATGATAGGTATGTGGAACCCTTGACTGATAGAAAGTCATCATAGAGATTAAAATAAACTGTATCTGTGGTAGGTAAGTCGTAATCTTTCTTGTTAAATGTCAAATACCTACCTATATTATGTTTATTTTATTGCGCTTTTTTCTTGCTAATTATTTTAAAATCGTAAATTAAAAACAATATTATAAATGTGTAAACCGAGCACTTTCATTTGATACCAAACTCGACCATACTTTCTTGGAAATAAATTACCAGAATAGCAAGACCCCTCACAAATAAATTTGGTCTTCTAGGCTCTTCTAGCTCCTTAACCCCTTGACCTGCCTGACCTTGGCCTGCTCATAATTTAATGACTAAAATAAAATGCCCTCAACTACACATTTACCCAATTTTATTTAATTTTGACCAAATTTTCTTAAGTTTTTGCCCATCAAACTATCCTCTGATAGTTCAGCTTAAAAACATCAAAATGCCGGGACGTACCCCTAGCCAGCCGTGTGTTCCAAGTCGAATGTAAGAACTTCACTTCGCTTAGCTCGCTCGTTCGATTATTATATTACTGAGATATTGATGTGAATGAAAAGCGTATTCGATAACAACTGAACTTTATTTTCTCTACCCTCTAATACATATCTTTATGATTACCCACACAACATCTTTCCCGTTACGAAAATAAGTCATAAGTACATAAGTAGCATAAGCTTAAGCTACATTATTATAATTGCAATGGATATAGAAGCTAACTTTACATAAGTATAAAGTTGAAGTACTATTATATTGGTATATAAAAGATATAATTATTGGAGTAATAATTGTATATATTAATGACGTAACAGTCTAATCGTTACGAATAAATACATTTGTGCTACTGCAAGTATATATCAGTTATTACTATATATCTTAACAAAGTAATAAACAAGATGCTTCGCGTAGTATTGATCATATTGTAATTGTGCCGGTTGACACAGTGACAATGCGATAGTTATTATTACTATTTTAGATAAACATGCACGTAATCTAATCTTTAACAGAAGCACACGCATACGAGTACTACAAATAAGTAAATAACCATTCTTAACTCAGTAAAATACACACTTGCATGCACGTAAACGTAGCTTAACATTGAGTATTTAGGTAAGTAAGGAGAATGATCTCCTTTTTTTTTTTATTATTATTATTATGAGGATTATATTAGCTTAATTAATTATTTTAATTGACAATAACTGTAAGGGTAACTTTTTCATTGGCCTGGAAAAATTAAGAGTTAGATATAGTTTTTCATATTAATGCGTGCCTTAATCGCCGCCTGCCTAGGTTCGCGAGATTTTTCCGTATGTGGTTGCGAGTTAGGCGCAGGACAAGGAGCAGCACCAGCTCCGTCAGGCGACGGCAGGCTGTCGCTGTCGGCACTCGACCAGGCTTCGTCGTCACTCGGTAATTTGTCAGCAACGTTGCTGTCATCCACGGGTGAACATCGCTCAAGTTTTATTAAATGGCGCCTGTTTCGTCTGATCCGCCTGTCGGAACGATCAGTCACGAAGTAGGAACGAGGTTGATTTGCTCGAGACTCGACACGGGCTTGTCTCCTGCGTTGCCTGTCCACCACCAGCACCCGGTCACCCGGCTGTAGTTCAGGCAGCGCACGTGCTCGTTGGTCGTAGTGTTGCTTACTAGTTTGTTGGTTACGTACCATATTCTCGTAGTCACGGCTGTTATCTCGGCTCGGCCGAAGTTTGCTCTCGTGAGACGGTAATCTTGTATTGAGCGTGCGTCCCATTAGTAACTGAGATGGCGAACTTAAATTGTCGCGGGGTGTGGTTCGGAAGTTTAAAAGTCCTAAGTAAAAGTCAGTACCAGAATTTATAGATTTTATGAGAATGTCCTTAATAGTTCTCACGCTTTTTTCGCTACGACCGTTCGATTGAGCATAATGGGGAGATGTCGTAATATGATCGAACTCCCATTCTTTTTTAAAATCCGCGAACTCTTTGGATGCGTAAGCAGGTCCGTTATCTGTAACTAATACCCAAGGAATGCCGTGTCTTGCGAACTGATCTTTCATGGCTTCTATGACTGCCCTACTTCCTATGTTTTTGATTTGACTTACTTCGATAAAATTAGAAAAGTAATCAACCAGTATAAGAAAATATTTAGAGCCATATTGAAAAATATCGGAACCTACTTTTATCCACGGTAAATCAGGTATGTCATGCGGCAGCATGGGTTCCCGCTGGGCCCTCGGCGCGCGCGCGGCGCATGCCCCACAGCGGCGCACGCGGCGCTCCACGTCTCGACTCATTCCCGGCCAGAACATGACGTCACGCGCGTGCCGCTTACAACGATCGATGCCCATGTGTCCGTCGTGCACGCGACTTATCATTTCTGCCCTCAACGCCTTGGGGATGTAAACTAAAT
Source organism: Cydia pomonella (assembly GCF_033807575.1). NCBI lineage: Eukaryota > Metazoa > Arthropoda > Insecta > Lepidoptera > Tortricidae > Cydia > Cydia pomonella. The sequence continues at coordinate 14,360,040 of NC_084710.1, forward strand.
TGTCCTTGAAAATTATACCATCCACATATTCGAAACTATTTCGCAACGACCAGTGTCCTCGCACTTTTTCGTTGACTTCATATTTACTGTGCGGCCAACCTGACTGTATATATTTAATTATTAACTGACACTCATCATCGTCTGTAGTCACTTGTCTGATAGTACGTAACTTACCGTCACTGAATCTGACATTTTCCAATAAGAAACATGACTGGTCGTTTATTTCTTCGGATACTTTGTCACTGATGTTATCCGGGAGGGGCGCTCGAGACAATGTATCTGCGACAAACATATATTTACCTGGCTTATACACGACCTTGAAATCATAACCCTGTATGCGAAGCATCATCCTCTGCAAACGCGCTGGCACAGCATCTAAAGGTTTTGAAAACAATGCCTCCAGTGGTTTGTGATCCGTTTCGATTGTGACGTCACCATGAGCGTACACGTATTGATGGAAACGCTCCAGTCCGAAGACAATGGCAAGAAGCTCCTTTTCAATTTGTGCATACCTGGTCTGTGCATCTGTTAGCGTGGCAGAGGCAAACTCAACGGGCCGACCCGCTTGAAGGATCACAGCGCCCAACGCGTGCTGACTAGCATCTACCGAGACCAGCACTGGAGCGCGCGGTGCGTACAGGGCCAGCACAGGCGCGCCGCTCACCAATGCCCGCAGCTGTCCGGCGGCTGCCTCGTGCTCGGGCTGCCAGCACCATTCCGTGTCTTTTTTTAACAGGGCTCGTAAAGGTGACGCCACTTCCGAGTAGTTAGGTATGAATTTCGATAAGTAATTCACCATACCTAAAAACCTTTCCAGAGACGCTCGGTCGTGTGGAGAAGGCATCTTCTCGATAGCCTTAACCTTCTCAGAATCAACACGCATACCCTCATGACTAAACGTGTGACCTAGATAAGTAATCTTTTGAACTCTAAATTCGCACTTCTGTTTATTAAATTTAATGCCTACCTCGCGCGATCTGTCTAGCAACGACTTTAATCTTGCATCGTGTTCCTCTAAGGTACGTCCCCAGACTATAATATCATCGACGAAGGACTCTACTCCCTCCAGATCTTCCAAAATTTGACGAACCTTAGAATGGAATACCTCAGACGCACAGTTTATACCATATGGGAGGCGTAAGAATTGGTACCTACCGAACGGTGTCCCAAATGTACATAGGTCGGCACTGGCATCGTCTATTTGTACCATCCAAAAACCTGAACGAGCATCAAGTTTGCTAAAATATCGCGCTCCCTGTAGCTTTGTGGCTATTTCACCGAGCGCGGGGAGGGGGTAGCGAGCGCGGCGCACAACGCGATTTAGCGGCCGCGGGTCGAGGCACACGCGTATACTGCCATCTTTTTTCGCGGCCACTACAATCGCATTGACCCACGGTGTGGGGTGGGACACTTTTCTAATGACCCCCATTTTAACCATGCGATCTAATTCACCCTGTAATTTGTCGCGCACGCCGCCACCCCCAGCAAACTGTCCAGAGGTTCCATACAGTACATCCACTGCCGACGATGACGCTGCCACGGCAACCTTAGAGCCTTCGATTTGGCGCTTTTCTTCACTTGACATCTCATTCGCCTGAGTTATCTTTACCGCCTTTTCCAAAGTTAGATCCTCCGCCCTAAGCAAGCGGTCGCGTACTTTGCTACTGGCAACACCGCACACTATGCGATCACGCATTAGGCTCTCCTCGAGGTCCTTGAACTCGCACTGCTGGGCAAGTATTTTCAGTGCCGTTACGTACTCGTCTATAGATTCACCACTTTCCTGGTTCCTAGAGAAAAACTTGAATCGTGCCATCGTTTCATTCTGTTTGGTCCCAAAGTGATCGTTAAATTTGTCTACTAAGGTTTGCAAGTCATCGCGGTTCTCATCTTTTGTAAATCTGAAGGTCAAATACACATTATAACCTTCCGACCCTATTAGGTTTACCAGCAAACTGGCTTGCACATCACTTGTCTCCTTATAGACACCTGAAGCCTTCAGGAATACTTGGAATTGTGTATACCACCGGCGCCATGCCTCGGCGCGCGCGGCAGGGCCACCCTCCAGGCACAACTCTGGTGGAGGCCGCGCATGCTCCATTGTTTACACAAACACAATTTATCACTAGCACACACTTCTAAACTACACGACACTTGTTTACTTGCCCAAAATGCCCTTAATATCTAATAAAATACGGCACCGCTGTCACCATGATGTGAATGAAAAGCGTATTCGATAACAACTGAACTTTATTTTCTCTACCCTCTAATACATATCTTTATGATTACCCACACAACAGATATGTATAGTCTCTTAATGTCGAATTACAAAAAAAAACTAGAATAATAATTTAAAAAGAAGACAAACAAATATAAAAAAATAATCTACAATTATTGAGAGGCTAAAAACTATAGTTCTGACACATGACATTTGCCCCTCTTATAGATTATATTTTACTTCTTATATGCATTATGCATTATATAGTTTATCAAATTATCCTTAGATATGTATAGGGTCTCCAAGAGTCAAAATTCTGTATAATTAAAACATTTATTAAGCTAAAGAAAACATACGAGAATCGAATGAGGTGTCTCACTGTAATTACACTCAAAAATAATGTTACTTATTCAATATAATAGCCCGTGTTAGCCTAAAAAGCAATAGTTCCATAGAAATTAACATTCTTTTTCAGCACGAAATATCTGAGAATTTGGTCCAAATATTTACTTTGAGAGTGCAAAAACGCATTACTTCCTCTCATGTCGCCTGCGACGGATGCGTTGAAGGCTAACTTCGTGGAAACTGACTCTCGCCAACGATTACTTACACACGCAAACCTGTAATAAATACGCCTGTTCTGTATGCTGTGAGAGTGGAAGCTACCCCGTGTGTTTTTTTTAGTTTTCCAGTTTCCTTTAAACCAGTTTCTTTTTCTTTTTTACCATTTTCGTTGACCCGTTGCTTCGCATTCGTAATATCTGGCTTTTGCAACATAAATAGGATTGCAAAATTATATTCCCAATGCCTTAGAGTTTATTTCCCGTCAGGTTAATAGACCGATAGTAGATGGGAAATGATCGGCTGTCGCGGTGACTTTCGAAGCGCCCTCGATGAGACTTTTTTTAGTAAAAAACGTGCAAAAGATAGAGACATTAACTCAGTTACCGGGCAAATCCATCTCCTAAGCATTGTTGCCTGGGGGAGCATATAATATTTTAGGAACTGTGTAATAGTGCTTCCACATTAGCTGTTTTAACATGTTGTATAACATCGTGTGATAGAGACAACATGATAGTATTGATAGTGTTTTATTCACTATTTATTAATTTTATTATTTATTTTTGTTCTATTAAGTATGTATTTAAAGAATGAGTCATTTTTGCTTGTCCATACCAAGTCCGAGTCGCACCTTAAAATCGTTAAGTTAGGTAACAATTGCGTATTTCGCAGCATAAGTAATATATGACATAAAGTTAAATGCTTGTATGAACTTTTCACATACCTAAGGTTCAATAAATACAATCTCCTATAAAATTAAAAAAAAAAACCGGAAAGACTGTGTATGTTACTGGACCGATAGTATACAACAAGCTGCCAGTCTCTATCACAGAAGAGGTAAAGCTTAAATCCGTCAAAATAAAATTAAAAAAATGGCTCGTCAAACAAAGCTTTTATAGTTTTCAAGAATTTCTTGATTAAAGTCAAAGTCAAAGTCAAAATATTCTTTATTCAAATAGGCCTAGCAACAAGCACTTTTAAATCGTCAAATTTTACAAATATCATCTTAATCTAAATATCAGAGCAATTTATTGATGCAGTTATTATTGTTCTAAAAAAAACATTGAACTATTATAGATATGGTAAACTTAATAATAAGAATTTCACAAAAAGATCGTCAAACATCAAAATTGTATAAAAATACTAGTCTAGAACCTTTCTAGAATAAAATCTAAATGTCAAAAAATACGGTATATATATACATTGAATTATCAATTTCATCATTAATAACATAACAATAAATAATTCATTCTTTACAATCACACTTAATCCCACGGTGTTTCATCATTCATGTAGTCTTGTGTGCTATAATAGGCTTTAGAGATAAGCTTACGTTTTACATAATTTTTAAATTTACTAACAGACAATTCAGTTATAATATTAGGAAGTTTATTGTAAAATCTTACACAATTACCCATGAATGATTTCTTAATTTTATGGAGCCTAGTGAAGGGCACTGCGAGCTTATGCTTATTTCTAGTATTAATATTATGTATTTCACAGTTTTTCTTAAAACTGGCAATGTTTTTATGTACATACAGAATATTCTCATAAATATATTGACAGTGCACTGTCATTATGTTAATGTCCTTAAACTTATCTCTAAGTGTGTCTCTATGGTACATTTTATATATTGCACGAATAGCCCTCTTCTGCAGAACAAAAATGGTATTTATCTCTGAAGCACTACCCCATAGTAAAATACCATATGACATAATGCTATGAAAGTAACTAAAGTAAACTAATCGAGCTGTTTTCACGTCTGTTAACTGACGGATCTTGCTCACTGCAAAAGCTGCAGAACTCAGTCTATTCGAGAGATTAGCAATATGGGGACCCCATTGTAGTTTAGAATCTGAAGTTATACCAAGAAAAACTGTGCTATCTACTAGTTCCAATTCCTCATCCTTGACAATGACACCTGTTTGCTCATTCCTTATGTGACTTGTAACAAACTTAATGCACTTAGTCTTTTTCTCATTTAACAATAAATTATTAACATTAAACCAATTTACTACTTTAGAAATAGCATTGTTTACATCACTGCAAGCTTGTTGCTGTCGTTTGACTTTGAAAATAAGTGAGGTATCGTCTGCAAACAATACTATGTCATGGTGGGTCTTTACAAGGTAAGGCAGGTCATTAATGTAGATAAGGAACAGGAACGGCCCCAATATTGATCCCTGCGGTACACCCATAGAGACCAATGACCCCGGTGATCGCTGTCCACTCCCATCAACCCTTTGTATTCTACCGTGTAAGTAAGACTTTATTAAATTCAGTGCCGAGCCTCTTACTCCATAATAGTGCAGTTTCCTGATCAATGTTTCATGACAGACGCAATCGAAGGCCTTAGATAAGTCACAGAAGATACCTAAAGCATCCTGTGACTCCTCCCAGGCATCGAAGATCTGTTTAATTAGCTCAACACCAGCGTCGGTTGTTGAGCGACCCCGTGTAAAACCAAATTGTTTGTTGTGCATTAGATTATTAATGTTAAAATGTTTCAATAACTGACTCAAAACTATTTTTTCAAAAATTTTGCTGAATGTTGGTAACACTGATATCGGTCTAAAGTTAGTGGGGTCGGATGTGCTACCTGATTTAAATAAAGGAGTGACTTTACTATGTTTCATTAGATCAGGAAACTCACCGCAGTCAACACTGTTATTAAATATAACTACCAGGTCAGGCGCTACAACTTCTATTAAGGATTTGACAGTATGAACGGAGACTCCCCAAAGGTCACTAGTTTTTTTTATATTAATTGATTTAAACGCCTTTAATATATCTGAGGCACTCACATGTTCAAAATTAAGGTTTCTAGTACATTCTGGGACATTCTCTTCTAACAGTGTAACGGCAGACGAGGGTGATGAATTTAAGTTCTTAGTTGTGGAAGCTGGTACCTCGGTGAAGAATTTTTCAAATTCTGTTGCTACATCTAAACTGGAATCTACGATTTTGTCATCAATTTTTAGTTTAAGATCTTTCATCCTTTGCTTTGATCTACCAGTCTCCACATTAATTACTTTCCACGTTGTTTTAATTATATCAGAGCTAGTTTTTATTGTTTGACTTAAATAATTACGCTTAGCGATATGGCAATCTATTTTAAACTTCTTCGAATATTGTTTAACATATTCCTTAAATTCATCACTCGTATTGAACCGCCGTTCCTCATACAAGGCATACAATGCACGTCTTCGTTGATGTAACTCTGCAGTAGCCCACTCACTAAAAACTGATGCATCACTAACCATGACTGATTTTGTAGTAAATATCGCATTATAATTTTCCATAAAAGTGTGAAAGAATGAATTATACATATCATTAGGACTCATGTTGGAAGACAGAAAGGGTAGCGCCTGAATTAAACTTTGTTTCATTCGTTCCACGCGGTCAGAGGTTACTGGTACAAAAGTTATTTGTTTTCGCAAGGTATTTTTCCTTACAGCCTCAAACACCATTAATTGGCCTAAGTGGTCTGATTCTAACTTGCTGATTACATTTTTAGCGGTAGGAAAAATATCAGTGAAAATATTATCTATACAGGTGGCACTAGTGGCAGTCACTCTAGTAGGCTCCATAAACATGTGGTTGAGATTACATGATTTGAAAAGATTCAACAATCTACAACTTACTGTTGAATTTTCCAAAATATTTACATTATAGTCGCCGCATATAAGTAATTTCTTACTAGAAGGTGATATTTTAAGTAGGACGGATTCCATTATGCTTTCAAATATTTCAAAATTACTTAAAGGCGGCCTATACACACAGACAACAATAAATTGCTCCAATTCTACTGCACTTAGTTCTATAGTCCGCTCAACAGACATGGATACAATGTCCTTACGTTCCTTAAATTTTAACTGACTATTTAATATAATTAATGACCCACCATGTATGGAACTAAGTCTGGTGAACGAACTGCCCACCTGGTGATTATTAAATTGAGGCATTAATTCATTATTATTCAACCAATGTTCAGTAATACATAAAATATCAATATTATAATCATTCAAAAAAAGTTCAATCTGTAAATCTTTTCCTCTAATACATTGAATGTTTTGATGCACCAGGTGGATGTACATTCCATGTTTGCAGTATTTTTCATCAGATTTACTAAAAGCTAAATTGCCAGAGACAGATTATTTTGTCTTAAGAGCTAATTTAAATTATTGGTTATGACTGGAACCAAAACCAAGTTCATACCGGTCTGCTCAATAGAAGCAGGATAAACTGCCAAATTTTTGGCAGAAATGTCAAACAAATATGACAGCGACAAAGCTATTTGTCTTTTATAATAATTTGAAAGGTATAACTTACCTTTAGTCCAAAAAACCATAGGCATATGGTATTTAGCATTATAAAGTATAATGTAATATAATTAATTAATTTAATTTTATCGTTTAATATTAAATTGATATAAACATAATAGATAGGTATAAGATGTGTAGAAATAAGTTTGAAATTGTGACCTGTAATATCTTTTTACCAATAAATTATGTCTATGTCGATGTCTACATAACATCTTAATTAGGTTCCGTCCACGCCTAACATTAATAAGGTATCGAAGACAAAGCTTATACATTTCTAAGTGAGTGTCCTACCTATATAACCCTATGTAGGTTACCTATAATAGGCGCATATAAGTTTATTCAAACTTGATGCTGTTAGGAGTATTAGCAACCATCATCTTCATGTATTTTATCGTTTTAACATAATAATCGAATTAAAGATGAAGAAGTAGAACTTCAATTCGATTATTACGTATTATTCATAATTCATAGCATTGAATCGACAATAATTAGACTAGGAAAGGGAAAACACAAATCGCATATTGAATAATCTTCTAAGGTATCAATAAATCCGATTTTTTTTATAAGTATCAACTGCATCAATTTACTGAAGTCTGAAAAGTCATATATTCTATACCCCGTTTTTTTCATTAGAAATAGTATAACCTCAAATTAAAAGTAGTGGTAACTTTTTTCCTCGAAAATTAAATATGAGTAACTAGGCACTCGTCGTCGTCGGTGTCGTTTACATATTATTGTATCGCAATATTAATATCGTAGGAGCCCTAGCATTTCGCAAGAAAAAGTTAATTCCCACTACTTTTGAGGTTTGAAAAATTTTAATCTTAAAAATAACGGAGTGTATATTTATATAGGTAAATAAGTTAATTGCTACTTCGATATAACGTTTAAATTGTAAAAGCATGTGCCACGCAATTTATATTTAATAAGTTTTTGGCACAAATTTCATTTTTGGTACAAGCTTTTATCGCTGACTGTACTTTTCTTTCCACAAGTAACTAATACTCATCGAGGCAATTCTAAAAACCCCAAACACAATTAAGTTACGTTGTTTTATCACAGAGTTCCTATGGCCACCTCCTGTCTCCATCATCAGATCATCTCGATGGTACCATAATATTGCATTGTCACCCGACTTACATATGTATGCAAATTTTCAGCTTCATCGGAAACCGGAAAGTGGGTCAAATTTAACTTGCAAGATTTGATTACAAACAGACAACGGTCAGGTGAAAGTAAATAAAAGCTTGTAATAAAAAAATATGGAAATCTATACCTATATATCTATGTCATATAAATTATTTTTATATTTAATAAAGTTCAACATGTGCCAATATTCCTGTTACGATTCTAAAACGCCCTCTCTACCAGAAAAACGGAACTTGGTTGAAAAGCAAAGCTTACCTCGTTTTCATTTTAGTCGGCAGCGACATCTAGTTTGCAACAAAGAAACAAGCTAGACGCCGAATTTCACCACACAGCTGGTTTAAAACTCACAGGTTCAACTCGGATACGGTTTTAGCTGGATACCTTCGTAATTTACACAAGTTACGATAGGAAGCGCTTCTTATACTTTTTACACGAGTTACATATTTTAGGCGAGGGACGTTATAGTGCTTAAATTTTATTATTACGTCTATAGCTATACATCGAGAAAAATATTTGATTTTGTTAGAGCCTTTGGAACGTTGCATGAACGTTTATGCAGTGAGAGTTGGCATTACGTTGACATGTCAATTATTTTTTCTTCTGCTCACAAATGCGAAAGCAGTTCGCTTATTTGGATTCTTATGAAAAAGACCCCATATATCCATATATCGTAAAGATCAATATTTTTACTAAACAATAGAACCTGCCCGCGTGGCCAACATGCCGATCGATCCGATAGTCAACGCTCCGTAGCGAACGAAACGTCACTGTAGCACTCATATGGAAGAGTGACAGAGAGAAATGACTACGCTACGCTACGGAGCGTTAACGATTGGTACGTTGGCTACGCGTGCTGCAGGGATGAAGTTTTTGCATTTTTTTTTCTTCATTTTATATTCATTAAAATCGTATTGTGTAAGGGACCAATGTAATCTGCATAAAATGCTTAATATAACTAAAGTATTTAATTTGATAATTATTAAAACTGTATCCGTGTAAATAGGTTTGCAAATGCATATTATGTGATCTTTTTCTCGAAGTTAAGAATGGGTATAGTAAGTTATCCTTAAAAGATAGACATTCACCATCGCGGACTTTTTTGTAGACCCATGAAAGAGAGACTACCCCACCATACATTGTGTTGTTATAGCTCAAACAGATTAGGGAGCGTTTTCGATTAAAGCTCCTAGCCAGCGTCATTTTCTCCGACAACATCGTCATATTTCAACCAATTTACACAAAACCCTAAATCTCTATCTCTCTGTTCTATCGATAGATTAAAATCATATCAAAATTTAATAGTTTTATAAGATGTAGTGAATTGACGTTTTCTCCTATACTAGATTTGCGGATGCTAGGTTGCGTGACAGTAGTGCACATAGCGAATTTTTGTTACAATATTTTAGATCATAAAATACCAATATATTTATGCCTATTGCGTGCTACATGATTTGTAAAAAAAATAAGGACACTAAGGAGGATACATCAATAAAACAATCTCGGGAAGTAAGTCCGTTATCACATTTTCCGATCCGATACGTAATCCGATGTCGGATACAATCACAAAAAAGTAAAAAATAAAAAATGTTTTAGTTGTAGTAACACCACTTACCTATATATATATATAATGTTATCGTAAATAAAATGTGTTAATTTTTTATATTTATTCATTTAATAATCGTTTATTGCTCAACAGAAAGCGTTAATGGCACTCTCAAATAGCTGCCTTTCCCATATCGGATCGGATCGGACCATGTGAAAATGCTCTAAGAGTTCTTAATATAGATTTCTACTCTCTTTACCAACAGTTAGACGTTTAAAGGTGATACGATCACAGCTCTTTCATCGCGAGTGAATTTTCCGCTCCGTAACTCGAATAATCTTTCATGTGCTGATTATAGACATTATAGTTAATCCAGTTTTTTGTGATCTCTGTTGATGTATAGTTTTCACGAATCTAGAAATAGAGTTATACTGGACAGAAGACAAACATTTTGCGTACTACTTTACTGCAACAATATGGGAGCATGGGACACTAGCATCTCGCCTCTCGATGAGAAAACATACATTTTATCGCAATTTTTTTTAAGTTTATGATGTGCCCAAAAATCGCTTCGCTTTTGTTTATAAGTGCTACGTTGGCGTCGAAAATGTTCGAAAGTGATTTAAATGTCAACGATTTTTTGCGGACGGATTTGATGCCGACCTATTTCATTATGAAACAGCCTGATGCAAATGGTTCTGTGACCCCGAGTGTTGTGAACTCTGTCAATGGATCGATCGACGCAGCACTGACCACTCTCGAGTACCACAGGTGTGTTTAAGAGGGAAGAACCGCTTTGCGATCTTTTGTTAAGATTTAGTTAGTGGAAACTGTTTTCTACGGATAAAGAAATTTCATTAAAAACGTACGCACATTCCGTTAGGATCGCAAAGCTATTCTTTCCTGTTAAGATAAGAAAAAAAATTAAGAATATTTAAAATACAGTTTTTAAAGTTAGTATCAGTGTAGTTGCACCATCTTCTACATCATACCAGTTGCAAACAGTTCAGCCAACCGGATTGAGCTTTTGACATATCCTTACCCTAGAGGTAACAAAAGTGTGTTATGATACATATGATCACTTTGGCAGTCACTATTAATTTTTTTTTGCTGATCGTAATTACTAAATGAGGATCAGGGACTGAAGTCCGATTTTGAAGATGAATAGTATACTGTATGTATCTGAACGAAAAGCAATTTCTTAAACCCGTTAATGTTTAGGTCATACTGGACAACTTTTACTATAGGACCACCCATGAAATCGCGAAAAAAAATTTGCTGTTTCATCCTCATCATTTTGCTGGCCAGTCAATTTTTTTTCGCGATTAGTAAAAGTTGCTCAGTATGACCTAAGTAAACGTTTCTGGGTTTGAATTGTTTTACGTTCATATATACATACTGTATAAAAAACTATACTTATTTAGCTATGGAAAAGGTACCATTGTATTATACGAAAAGAAGAAACGTAGCTGCTTCAAGCTAAAGTTTAAGTTTCGGGCACTGTCCCGTTAACAAATGTGCAGACCAGGTATCTTACTTTCAGAAAAATGATGAACGAATACCGCTGCCGCAACTTCCTGGCCGAACAGATCCTCGAAGAGATGGGCAAGCCGGTACTGCAGAGCCGGCTCGGCACAGCTTTCGGCCAGAACAGCCTGACCCGTCGCTCGCAGGACCCGAGGACCAACGTCATGTTCGACGTCGGCTCGGCTAACTATCAGGACTGGCTTGCTAAGTAAGTGGTGTAAATTTAAATTTAAATATTCTTCAATATGGGCATATTATTTATAATTCATTTATGAATCTGAAAAAAATCAGGTCTAATCTCAGGACACCGCAGCCTCGAAATTTGAAACCGCCACCACAACCAACCACCACCACTAGCCCATGAAATTTGGCCATTTTAAGGGTTCCGTAGTCAACTAGGAACTTTTATAGTTTCGCCATGTCTTTCTGCCTGTCCGTCCGTGATCTTTAGTACTAAAAAGCTGCAATTTGGCATGGATCGATCAATCGTGCATGGGACTTGTGCACAAATCACGCGAGGTTTTTTTGGCTACTTTTTTGACTCCCCCTCCCCCTTGGTGATATTTGGTGAGGCTCTTGGCTAACCTCCTCCACTCCCGCATAACCTCACGTATATTTTTATTTTATTTTTCATTTGACCTAATTTTAAGATAAATAATATTATATGGGGATGGTGATCCCGCTAGCAAAAAACAAAACGGGTGACCTCTCGGACATCGGTAATTATAGGCCCATCTCACTAGCGACAGTCACACCGAAAGTGCTCGACGGCTTTCTTAATGCACAACTTTGCAAACATATTAATCTGCACGACGCACAATTTGGATTTAGGCCAGGTTTGTCGACAGAGAGTGCAATTTTGTGCCTTAAGCAGGCTGTCAAGTACTACTTGGACAATGCAGAGACACGCCGATATACGCATGTTTTCTGGACCTGTCAATAGCTTTTGACCTGGTTGTTTATGATAAGCTATGGAGTAAGCTGAAAAGGACCAGTCTACCCAGAGACCAGGTCAATAGGGTGAGATGGGCGGGGATTGACTCGGACGAGTATAGACTGCAATGTGGAGTTAGAATAAAGAGAGAGGAGAGCTTTGGCAGTACGAGGTAATATGCTCGCCCGCAGGTTCGCACGCTGTAACGAGAAAGTAAAACTGACACTTTTTAAGGCTTATTTCCAGACGTTTTACACGTGCAGCCTGTGGGTGAGATTTACACAGAAGGCTTATACCTAATACACTGCGTGTGCAATACAACAACGTCCTTAGAATGCTGTTGAGGCGGCCTAAACACTGCTGCGCATCGGGCATGTTCGCCGAGGCTAGAACTGACGACTTCTTTGCTATAAGGCGAAAAAGAATTGCCTCACTGCTTGGGAGACTGCGTACGTTGGCCAATCGCCTCGACTGCCCGCTCACAAAATACTGGATTGATGTGATTATTGGGAGGGGCAAATAGGGTAAGACTATTTATCGCTCCCAATACCTACTAGGTTAAGTTTCCTGTAGATATATAGTTCATAAGACTAACATAGATTTTTTATGAAGCTAAATTACTAACTAATTTCTATGTATTATGGTCCGAAATAAACCATTTTTATTTTTTATTATAGAGTAAATCTTGTTTATACTCGCTATTTTGAAGTGCCAAGTGAAGATTTATGGTTAACGAAACCGAGAAAAAGTATGTGGTAGATATTTTTTCTTAGTTTCGTTCACTATAGAAAAATACACGTGAGGTCTCCTTATACCCCCCTCTCCCCCAACGTGTTCTATCGTGATTTTTTCATTACCCCCCTCCCTCCCTATCGAACCTCGCGTGATTTGTGCACAAGCCCATGGCAACAGAACGGTAAAATAAAAAGCGGCCAAGTGCGAGTCGGACTCGCGCATGAAGGGTTCCGTACCATTTATGACGTATTAAAAAAAAATCTACTTACTAGATCTTGTTCAACATTTTACCACTTTGGACACACATTTTAGCACCTTGGAAGTGTCTCTCGCGCAAACTATTCAGTTTAGAAAAAAATTATATTAGAAACCTCAATATCATTTTTGAAGACCTACGCGTAGATACCCCACACGAATGGGTTTGATAAAAAAAATATTTTTATTTTATGACTTATAAAAAAAACTACTTACTAGATCTCGTTCAAACCAATTTTCAGTGGAAGTTTGCATAGTAATGTATATCATATATTTTTTTTACATTTTTCATTCTTTTATTTTAGAAGTTACAAGGGAGGGGGGGGACACATTTTTTCACTTTGGAAGTGTCTCTCGCGCGAACTATTCAGTTTAGAAAAAAATAATATTAGGAACCTAAATATCATTTTTGAAGACCTATCCATAGATACCCCACACGTATGGGTTTGATGAAAAAAGATTTTTTGAGTTTCAGTTCTAAGTATGGAGTAATTGAAAATGTCGACATGACAACACGAAAAATTAAACGCATTCGATCTGACGTACACTACATGACCCATTCCATCCCCCAGGGTGGAGTACTCGCATGCTTGCTATTTTTAATATATATCAATGACATTCCAAAACTCATGAACAACGACTACTCTTGCGTTCTCTTTGCAGATGACATATCCCTCCTTACTTCATGCAAAGACAGTTCGAGCATAAACAATGAAATAAACCTAACACTAACTTCGTTGACAGAATGGATGGAGGACCACAATCTAAAATTAAACATATCGAAAACTAAAATCATTCAATTTAGGCCGCATCAAAAAAACCCTCTAGACATAGAAGTAACACTTAACGGCATGGACTTGGAGTGCGTAGAGACAGCAACACTGTTAGGGTTTGATATCGATACACATATAAGTTGGAAAAAGCATATCGCGAAACTGAAAACAAAATTGTCCTCATTTATTTATGCGTTAAGAGAGCTCAAGAAAACGACAGATCTACAGTCCGCGCTTACCGCATACTATGCCTATGCCTACTCATGGCTTAAGTATGGTATAATACTATGGGGAAATAGTACAGACGTGAAAGACCTATTCATACTTCAAAAAAAATGTATAAGAATATTAGCCAATATCTACAGCCCAGAAAGCTGCTTACAGTATTTTAGGCAATATAAACTTCTTACGCTGACCTCCATATACATCTTAGAATTGGGTAAATTTGTTAGGGAAAACCCAAACCTATTTATCTATATTCAAGATCAGTCGCGACGGTATCAATCCCGATTTCAAAATAATCTGGCAACAATAACAGGCTCTAAACTAAAGTTATACAGCTCAAGTCCGTACGCCATGGCAATAAAAGTGTACAATAAAATAGATAACAGCATAAAAGCAGAAAAATGTAACAAAACATTCTTGACCAGACTTAAAACTTACTTGATTGACAAATGCTACTACAATTTAGAAGATTTTTTCACTGATTCGTCCGTTTAGCAACACCTCTATCTCTGTGCATTAATTATAAATTTAGATATTATTGTATGTAAGGTTAAAATGAATCAAATCATTGACATATTGCATTTAAATATTAATTCTATTTCTAATACAATTATTTTACATCTCTTATTTTTATTGTACTTATTAATTTGACATTACTTAATAATTAATTATTTGGCTATTTGTATTTAATTCACTGACAATTATTTGATTCAGTATAACTTTCATATGTACAAACTATTAAATTTACTTAATTTTATATTATACACATAGTTTTAAGATTAGACCCTATGCACTTTATATTGCTATGCCCTTACAGGGTCCATGTGGAACTACCCAGACTTTGTAATATCGATAATACCATGGTTGCAATAAATAAATAAAATAAAATAAATAAATATGAACCCCCAAAATTTATCGTTTTTTTTCTATTTTTGTGTGAACATCTTAATGCGGTTCATAGAATACATCCACTTACTAAGTTTGAACAGTATAGCTCTTATAGTTTCGGAAAAAAGTAGCTGTGACATAATCGGACAGACAGACGGACATGACGAATCTATAAGGGTTCCGTTTTTGCCATTTGGCTACGGAACCCTAAAAAGTACAATTTTCATACAAAATGTTTCTTTTTATTTTTTTATCACTTTAAGCCGATATTGTGCGGTATCATTGGATTTATGTTTTTCAAAACGAATAAAGGTCTCCAAAAACCCGTTTTTGATAAACTGAATATTTTCGATAAAAAATCGATTTGAAAGGAAAAAAATTGTGTCTCTCCTCTACCCCTCTGACTTTTGGACCATGGTTCCAAAAAATATGAAATAAATCGTTGAACAAAAACTTAATACATACTTTCAATAAAAACTATAGCAAACATGATCGGTCCGGCTATTTTTGAATTTTTGCAAAAAGTCTTCTCTTCTTAGTAAAAAGACGTACAAAACGCTGCGAAGGTACTCCTTTATGCTTTGTAATGTACTTGATTCTTACTAATAGCCCCTGTTTAGCCGCTTCTGGCAGAATGGTAACTACGGAACCCTACACTGAGCGTGGCCGGACATGCTCTTGGCCGATATTATTTCAAATAATTCTTATGGTGCTTTTTGTCATTGAGCACGGGGTGTAGTGATCGTAGTACTAATTATGATTACGACTATTACAAAAACTCGTGTGTTGAACTCGGCTCACACACGTTCCAGTCATTGCTTATACTCGTACCCCCTGCTGATTATTTAGTTATACGTCCCGCCTGACGAGTGTAATATTATGTATGTAGATCGGAGTAAAGTCTTTACTCGCATATTGCTGAATCGCCTTTTACCTTTGTCAGAAGACATATTGCCGGAGACACAATCTGGCTTCCGACCTGACCGAGGCACATGCGAAGCCATTTTCTCTATTCGTCGACTTCAAGAGAAGAGTAGGAGAACAAGGTCAGCCACTATTTCTTTGCTTTGTTGACCT
Source organism: Cydia pomonella (assembly GCF_033807575.1). Classification (NCBI taxonomy): domain Eukaryota; kingdom Metazoa; phylum Arthropoda; class Insecta; order Lepidoptera; family Tortricidae; genus Cydia; species Cydia pomonella. The sequence goes on from NC_084710.1 coordinate 14,376,250, forward strand.
TGAGAAAGCTTTTGACAGCGTGTCTCGTGAAGCCTTGTGGAAGGTGCTGGCGAAACATGGGTGCACGGCTAAGTTTGTCAGGCTCATTAGACTTCTTCACGACGGCATGTAATGCTGTATCAGCGTAAGGGGCGAAAATTCCGGATACTTTGGTTTTACTTGTGGCGTCAAGCAAGGATGCGTTTTGGAACCAACTCTTTTCGCTCTTTACTTTGCTGTTGTCGTCAGAGATGCCTTACAAACGTTAGCGGATGGCATCCGTATTCGTTTTCGCACTGATGGCAATGTGTTTAATCTAGCACGACTAAAGGCGCGCACAAAAGTATCTCAGGACTCTATTACAGAGATAATATACGCGGACGACCTTTGCTTTGTGGCGGATTCCCCGGATAGTCTACAAATGCTTATGACGAGCCTCAATGAGTCCTGTCAGCGTTTCGGCCTTAAAACCAGTGTCGAAAAAAACCGTAATCATGGGGTTGGAGACACTAGTGCCCGTTGACGTCAGGCTCGGTGACGACTCTATTAAGCTAGTAGACAGATTCCGATATCTGGGGAGCACAATAACATCCAAGTGCCACCTTACCGACGTAATTAACAGTAGAATCGGAGCGGCTGCCGCTGCCTTTGGCAAACTGCGCGTCAAGGTGTTCCATTCACATGATATTAAGCTCCTGACAAAGGTATCTGTGTACATGGCAATAGTTCTGCCCAATCTTCTGTATGCCTCTGAAACGTGGTGTCTCTACCGAAAACACATTCGTTCATTGGATAGGTTTCACCTTAAATGCCTGCGTGACATTATGAACATCTCTTGGTCTGATCGTGTCAGAAACACCGAAGTTCTTCGCCGTGCTAATGTAGCGGCATTGAAGCCTATCTAATGCGGCGACAACTACGATGGTATGGTCATGTCTCCCGTATGTCTAATGACAGAGTTGCTAAGCGCATCTTCTACTCAGAGTTGCAAAGTGGTAAGTGGAAACAGAGTGGCCAACCGTTGCGCTACAAAGATGTGCTGAAGCGTCACATGCGGAGATGTGACATCGAACCATCGCACTGGGAGACTTCGGCACGAGATCGGCCGAAGTGGAGGTAAACAGTGAGTACAAAAGTGCAAGCCTTTGAAGAGCAGAGGTGAGTGGAACTCGACGCGAAGCCCCGACCACCTGCGGTCATAAGCTACAATTTTGTCGGAGGGGTGCTGACTTGCGGTGAGTGTGGCCGTACATTTACTGCGAAAATAGGCTACGTCAGCCACCTGAGAGCTCGTGATCGTCCCTCTCACTAGCAAGTACAAAATCAGTTGCCGAGGCCGAAACCGGCTATGACAGGATGATGATGAGATCGGAGTAAGAAGAGAAAATTTAAAAATAATATCATATGATAAAGTATAAAAACATTTTATTCAACTTTAATGTTACTTACATCATAACTTAAAGCCATTTTGCGTTTCTAGGAAGGAAGGAAGGCAATAAAGTGTAACCTTGTTTTGTAATTACCTACGCTTATATGTTCAGTGGCGTTACTGGTGTCACAATATTTTGTTCTTTTTGCCGGCGCAGGTATACCCGCCACGCTTCCCGGTGTCTTTTCATCGATAACAAGAAGACTATTACTGCAAAAATATTAACCAAACTCACAAATATACTAATTTGTCGCACTAAAACGCTAGCATTATCTAAATATAAAGAACCTCTATATAAATACAATACTACAGAAGTGTACGAGAAAATGCTTGACATTACACAAACAACAACCGATACCATTATACTTATCCAACAATTTCTTCTAGAACTATTGCCGCAATACATTAGCAAGGTATACACTACCCTCAAGTGTAGAGCTGTATTTACAATTAAAAACCAGAAAAGAATGCCTCCGTTTAAGTATCTCACATGACGCATTTCCAAGTGACACACAAATATCAGTCCAAACACGATGGCTGTTTCCAGCACTGGCGCACCCCAGGCAAACAGATTCGTCACTAAATATCTTCGTCGAATGTGATTATTGAACACTTTCACAATATTCATGTAAAACGACATATTTACCACAAAAAACCAGTGAATCATCACAAAGCTACAGAACAGAAATACCATTTCCTCAAAAATTATGCTTCGAGGAAGTTTGTCGAAATGCAAATTATTTTGATTTAACTGAGTACATTTGTTTTTAATACACAGAAGTATTGAATGAATCCCACATATTATAACCATATTTAAAAATACGTGATTCTCGAATCGTCTCCACTGCTTTATGAGAATCCATGAGGTTATGCCAAATATTGTGCCGCTGACACACAACACAATGTTAATAGCAAATATTCCATATGTCGAGAAATAAATAACCGCCACGATTTGTTTTGTGAAGTTTGTGGGCATTATTTTGCTGTTGACGAAAATCTCTTCACAAGTATATTTCATGTTTAGTGTTGGTTCTCTTCACACTGTATGTACTCTTCTTTCGCATATTTTGTCAAAACATCTCAAAAGTTTGCAAATTGCAAATTGAAATGGATGAACTACAATTTTTATATGTATAGTTATTTTGTTTACGAAAATCAAATTATTGTGAACTAACTGCGCGATGTGTTCGATTATATGTGTTCAGATGTGAACTAACTGTATTGAGTCAGTTAAATAAGGAAAATATTTAATTTAAATATTGGACAAACAATTCAGACCGATACCGTAAACGATTAATAATATGCAGTAGGGAAAAACCATAACAGTCCATTATAGTGGGTGTATTTTAATGAAATAACGTATATACCAGTGTTGGCCGAACGCTAATGCAATTAACCATTAAAAATTATCCATTGAAAAGGTTAATTAAAATTAACCATTAACAATTAAGGATGACCAAAACAGCGTGTGCCTATGTTGCACCAACCCTGAGTTCGACTGGGTACTTCCAGGGTTCAGCATCAGCTCTATCTTGGTTACTGCTCTCCCAAACGCACATCAAAATAAGTCGCATGATCAAATCGGCGTGTATCGATATTGCTCCAAATATGAACTTCACTTATGTCAGGGTTTAGGGTCATTTTGTTGAGTCTCATTTTAAAACATCACAATGTTATAATTCACTGAAGCTTGTAATAATATGCTTTCAAGTAATAGTAACATTAATTATTTACGAAATTATTTTATTCCATTAAACGTTAATGCAATTGAGAGTAATTCTAATTAATTTAATTTTAATTATCATATCAAAAATTTAATCCTAATTTACCTTAATTCAATTAATGCTTAATGCAATTTACTAATTACGAAATTAATGGTTAATGCAATTGGCTAATGGTTAATTAGAATTAACAATTACGGGCAACACTGGTATATACATACATATATGGTTCAGTCAGTGCCCTTACATAAACCCTCAGACGGCAATGTAATATTTTTAAATGTCACACGGTTCGGCGCACCGCCACGAGCCAGTTGGCTTTCAAAGTTTGCAAGTTGGTAAGGCTGTTGGCTACAGGCAGATATACTTCGACCTCGCTAACTTTGTACTGACATGGCAGTAACAGTATACATATCCCATAGAAGTGCCAAAAGAAGTAGCCACTTGACGTAGCACACTTGGTAGGAAAACTTGGCGTGCTCCGATTCTAAGTACTTCTCGCGCTTCCGCGCGTTTAATGCGGCGAATGACTATTTCTATCACTTTCGTGCCTAATAAACAGGTAAAGTAAGAGAAAAGGAAACAATGTAATCATGTCGAGCACGTCGTCAAACATATTAAAAGTAATAATTCAGCTAGGTGAAGTAGTCGGAGTTTGAAAATGGTGTACTATTTTACAAATAGGAAAGGAGTTAAAATAAGACTACCTATATACCCTACCCTACATGTATACCTATTACCGTAATACCTAAACACCGTTCAAGTGCGAGTCAACCCATGCTCCGAGTAATCCATACAATAATACATTTTGACGTCACAGTTACATTTTATTTTATGTTTATTTCCATTTGGTATGACGTAAGAGAATTAAACTTAACTAAGGTAGGAGTATACAGAATACCATTAAATAACCAGTTAAGTAGGATAAGTCTGCCCAAAGTGGAAGGTAGAAAAATTAGAAATGCTTCTACCTTCTGCTGATACAATCAAGTTCATAAATATTTATACATTTCATCACCTTAATCCATTAAAACAAGGTAAAAAAAATAAACTTATTTATGAACTCGACTATATTTGTGTAAAGCTAAACTATAACACTTTCGCCCTTGTCCTATATCCCAGGCCACTAAAATTTAAATCATTGAGATTATAAATATTATAAACTAAACTCAAATAAAATTATAATACTTAAAATGAAAAAATCCCAAAACCCAAAACTAAAATAAAAATTCACCCCTCGGCAGGGTGCCGTATACATTCTGGCAGCATTACCTCGCTGAATTGCAATTCTAATCCACTGTGTGAGGAAACTGCCAGCCCTAAGGTCCTCAGTGGTATCCATGCACTAGCCTAACTAATAGCCTCTTTGATAAGGCTCCGAAAAATTTCAGGGCATCGGGACTCCACTCGGGGCCAAGTGTTTGAACCCCAAAAGGAATAAACTGTATTCTTGGGCGACACGGCTGTACTTAGCCCTTTTCCATCGATCAGACACCCGGCGAGATGGAAGTGCTATGAAGATGGGACGGTGCCCGGCACAGCAACACCCGCCCCATCTCCCACGGAATCAATAACATTCCGTCCGACCTCTTGCCATCGTCCTTGAGGATGCCGGAGGGCTTCAGCATAGCCGACACTTATTGAGATAAGATGCCTCTTTCAGAGTAGCAGCTTTAAACGACGTGTACCGACAATACAACGCTGTAGCAGGCGCTGTACATCCCATCTCCAATTCTTCGTTAGACCAACTGCAGACCAGGGACGGGTACGAGCTCTACGAGGGTGGTGATGTCACGGGATACCAGGAACAAGAGCACCCAGTTACCCATGATGTTGCGAAATTTAGTAAGTCCAACTTATTCAGGTACCCATAGTTGTACGGTGGTTTCTGTATAAAGATAGAAAAGATAAGTAGTTTCTGCAAAAACTACGTAGAAAGATATAGTAAAGCAATTACTCACACTAAGACATTGTCCGATACGATATCGGATGTTAAAAAAAAACTATTTTTTTTATATAAAGTACTTACTCGTATTTCTATTTGACAAGAGTTTATGTAAAATCTTTGTGAAATATTCTTTTAGGATTTTATTGACATGCGATGGCATTTTATTCTCTAATGTATAGTAAGGTACTAATTTATTTAATATATCTTAGAGAATATACCAAGAAATTCTTTTGCCATATACATTATTTGCTTCGGCACAGAGTACTGTGTTAAAAATGATGAAGTGGACGCAACTTTTAGATCTCTCTGATTTTTGCAAATGAGTTATTTGATGAGATTTTACCTTTAGGTATTATTGCTGCGTCAACTTATCGAATATATTTTGCAATATTCTCTTAAAATTTATTTTTTATCGCATACATTACTATGGGTTTAAGAAGTCTTAGTTAGATAAAGATAAAGACAAAGATAGTTGATTATTCAAATAGGCATATTACAATGCGCTTATGAACGTCAAATAAAGCTACACCGGCTCTAACCCTACACCTCTGACCACCTAAGAAGAGCCCCTCTGACCCCCTCAATTCGAGTATTCTTTGAAGATGAGTTGGACGTCATACATATATTTTTTGAAGGTAGGCCTCATACGTTCTACCATAACTTGATAATCCATAGCTAATTACCGAATCGGCCAACGTGTCTTCTTCCTCGCGTTGTCCCGGCATTTTGCCACGGCTCATGGGAGCCTGGGGTCCGCTTGACAACTAATCCCAAGATTTGGCGTAGGCACTAGTTTTTACGAAAGCGACTGCCATCTGACCTTCCAACCCAGAGGGGTAAACTAGGCCTTGTTGGGATTAGTCCGGTTTCCTCACGATGTTTTCCTTCACCGAAAAGCGACTGGTAAATATCAAATGATATTTCGTACGTAAGTTCCGAAAAACTCATTGGTACGAGCCAGGGTTTGAACCCGCGACCTCCGGATTGCAAGTCGCACGCTCTTACCGCTAGGCCACCAGCGCTTTTTTTCCGAATCGGCCAACGTGTAACGCTAAATAAAGTAGTCTTAAAGTTGTATACTTGTGTTTTAAAATACTTAATAGTTACTGCAATAAGGAACCGAAATCATACTTTAAAATATCTAAGTAACTATTTGATTTGATATAGATTTAACATTAGCATTGGAATCTCGCGTTAACCATTATTAAAGTACAAGTAATAATATGCATTGCAAGAAATCAATTACTCAAATCAATTTACCGGGCGATTACTCGTTAACGTCAATAAATGGTCCATTGACGTACTATCCGCATTGTTTTGCGGAAAACTACACAACGACCGACATAGTGTGAATAAGAGAAGAGTTAGGCCCTCGGCACGCGAAGCGTAAGCGATGGGTAAGCGTCTCGTAAAAACTTTACAAATATAGTCGTTAGGGTTGTAGCTGGCCCCGAGCGGCTTATCCTTTGTCTATTATTAAGTAAAGCCGCACGTGCTGCAACCTGCATAAAAAATAGTCCGGCCACTTTAACCGGTTATTGAATTACAACTCAATACGAGAAGCGTAGAGTTCTGGGCACCAAGCGTCACGTAAGCGTATCGTAAAAACGTTACGAGTACGAGACGCGTAGAGTGCTGGGCACCAAGCGTCACGTGAGCGTAATTGTTATGTATCGACGATCTTATTTTCCCGTCAGATGAAGAAAAGAATTTTAGTCTACCCAAAGTTCATACCAACTATGCTCAAAATTCGCCCATAAATCGTATTCTAAAACTTTATAATAAACAGTTTAGTAGTATTGACTTGTTCGACTGCACGAAATCAACTTAAAAAAAATCGGCCAAGAGTATGTCGGGCCATGCTCAGAGTAGGGTTCCGTAGTTACTCTTCCGTCACAATAAGCTAAACTGGAGCTTAAAGTATGGTAGATTGTTAACAAAAGGATGAACTGTGGGTGTACGTCTTTTTACTATGAAGGGGAAACTTTTTGCGATAACTCAAAAACAGCTAAACTGATAATATCCGCTATAGTTTTCATTTAATGTCTTTCTTAAGCTCTACTTCCAAGATTTTTTTCATATTTTTTGGACCTATGGTTCAAAAGTTAGAGGGCACATTTTTTTTCTTTTGGAGTAATTATCTCCGAATATATTCACTTTATCAAGAAATGTTTGTTGAAGACCCCTATTAGTTTTGAAAGACCTTTCCAACGATATACCACATTGTAGGTTTGAAGCTAAAATAAATGTTCACCCCCACTTTACGTGTAGGGGAGGTACCCTAAAAAAATTAAATTTTTAAATTTTATTGTACGACTTTGTCGGCTTTATTGATTTATATATCCATGCCAAATTTCAGCTTTTTAGCACTAACGACCACGGAGCAAAGCCTCGGACAGACAGACAGACAGACAGACAGACAGATGGACATGGCGAAACTATAAGGGCTCCTAGTTGACTACGGAACCCTAAAAAGCGGCCAAGTGCGAGTCGGTCTCGCACATGACGGGTTCCGTACCATTTATGACGTATTAAAGATAAACTACTTACCTATTCACTAGACCTATTCATAGATACCCCACACGTGTGGGATTGATGAAAAAAAAAAAATTATGACGTATAAAAAAACTACTTACTAGATCTCGTTCAAACCAATTTTCGGTGGAGGTTTGCATGGTAATGTATATCATATATTTTTTTTAGTTTTATCATTCTGTTATTTTAGAAGTTACAGTTAATTTTGTCACTTTGGAAGTGTCTCTCGCGCAAACTATTCAGTTTAGAAAAAAATTATATTAGAAATCTCAATATCATTTTTGTAGACCTATCCATAGATACCCCACACGTATGGGTTTGATGAAAAAGATTTTTTTTTTAATTTTATGACGTATATTATTGTTTTTTAACAATAATTAATAGATCTCGTTCAAACCAATTTTCAGTGGAAGTTTGCATGGTAATGTACATCATATATATTTTTTTGTTTTATCATTCTCTTATTTTAAAAGTTACGGGGGGGGGGGGGACACATTTTACCACTTTGGAAATGTCTCTCGCGCAAACTATTCAGTTTAGAAAAAAATGATATTAGAAATCTCAATATCATTTTTAAAGTCCTATCCATATTAACCCCACACGAATGGGTTTGATGAAAAAAAAATTTTTGAGTTTCAGTTTTAAGTATTTTCTATTTTTGTGTGAAAATCTTAATGCGGTTCATAGAATACATCTACTTACCAAGTTTGAACAGTTTCTGAACAGAAGTTCTTATAGTTTCGGAAAAAGTGGCTGTGACATAATCGTACAGACAGACGGACATGACGAATCTATAAGGGTTCCGTTTTTTGCCATTTGGCTACGGAACCCTAAAAATCGTCTTCGATCACTGTTACTGGAATCCAAAAAACGCGGCAGTTGACAAAATCTAAAGCTAGGTAAATAAATTACTCATCTTATCCGTCTCAATCTATACAATTCAATTACACATCACATACACACACACACACACACACACACACACGCACGCAAACAAAATACACCCAAACGTTACGCAAGCCCTATCTACTTTGTATAAAGTGTTTTTAACTCTTTTGTCTTGTTTCCACTTAGTTATTGCATGTTAATTGTACTTTAGTGGACATCTGTTATTGGCTATGTTTTCTGTTCACTATGCTATGTATTACTTTTTGTATTGCTTTTGATGCCTTAAATAAATTAAATAAAATAAAAATAAAAGAATTTTTTTTTATAAACAATAAATCGTCGAAGAATGAAATAAAGAAAAAAAAATCGTCGATTATGTCAAGGGCTTGGTTTTTGACTGCGCCTGTCGTAATGACTGGTAATGAGATGACCACAGAAATGTCATATGCAATGATACGTTACGCTACGACATCGCTTTGCGTGCGGACTTGTTTAAAGTTTTTCGAGCTCGTAGCACTCCCATTCTACGCGCATATTACGATACACTTACACGTCTCTTACGCTTACGCTCCGTGTGCTGAGGGCCTTACCCACCATATATGGCAATTCACACAGAAACCTATGTATCATTGAGTTCTCCGTATGCATTTATGAATCAGGTAAATAGATAAAATTCGTGGTTGTACATACATACGAAACATGTTATTTTCGAATGAGCTGTTACATGAATTGTAACCATAGCAAAGAAAATGTGTTTATTAAAGACAACATAATATAAATCGGATGGTAATATTTCTTTTAAAACGGGCATATTCTTCTCACTCATGACGGATTCGGTAGCTAACCGCGCTGCTGTTGTAAACAATGCCTTTGGCTTAAGGTGCCGTAGATTCATGTTTTTATTTATACAATTTGTGTAAAAATGTCCTATAATATTTATTTATTTATTTAATATAAGTATAAGCCTATCGATCGAATAGGCATCGCCTTTGGTCCATTTATTACATAATTACAGCAATTTGATTCTTAGCTACCGGGGTTATGATAGAATCGATAAGAATAATGATAATTATAAACGAGAAGTGAATGACATAAATGACAAAGGAATGGTAAAACATTGCAAGAGAATGAGAAGGACTTTTTCATTTTCAGAGCGAGGCATTTCCATAAGTACTAAATTAAAAAACGCTTTTAGCAACCTTAATATTATTTTTAAAGACCTATCGAATGTTGTGCCACACGTTGGTTTTAATTGATAACCCAGTCCAAATGTCAAGGAAATGCGCAACGGGAATATAAATAAGTGTGTTTTGGTCAACCGCTCCGAAACCGTTATGATTACGAGAATGTTTACTAAATCAACAATGTCAACATTAATGTACTTAATACGTGACTAAAGACCAAGAATCAAAATACAGGGGAATGAAACCACAGTGACCCAAAGCCAGGGGGTTAAAATACTTACGCCAATAGCTCAGAGCGAGTAGCGTTCACTCACCGCTGTGAAAAAAGCGCCACTGACGCTTTTTGGACAGCGCGGACCCAAGTCGCCATGAGCCCCTGTAGTAATGATGTACGCGTTCCCTTATGTGTCTCACAAAAGAACGCGAAGCTCTGTCTGTACACATGTTTTATTGTAACTTTTTAATCAAAACTACTACAAAAATATTTTCCATATTTTTTTACAACTTATTATTATTTCACGTTTTTTTTTGGTATTTTTGTATCTATCAAATCACATCACTTTTTTTTCTAATTATATCCATGGACTGACGAGAACACTAAGTTTATACCGCAATATAAATTTTAGCTCCGAATGCATCGTTTTTAGGGTTCCGTAGCCAAATGGCAAATAACGGAACCCTTATAGATTCGTCATGTCCGTCTGTCTGTCCGGTTATGTCACAGCCACTTTTTTCCGAAACTATAAGAACTATACTGTTCAAACTTGGTAAGTAGATGTATTCTATGAACCGCATTAAGATGTGTACTGTAAAACGTTGTACTATACATGTGCGAATAGGTAATTCGCAACTCGTGTCGATTTAAAACACTCCTTTCGGTCGTGTTTTAATTTATCGCCACTTATTTCGAATTTCCTATTTTTCGCACTTGTATCGTAATGTACTATGAACTAACATTTGAAACCTAATAGTTGGTTAAAAAAATGACTCGACTAAATTAAGAAGTCACCGTTTGCATGCATATTATTAGCAATCAGTTACCTTCTTAACTCAGTCGGATAATATAATGAAAAAGCACGAGTGTTATAATATACTGAAAAAGCACGCCTATTTAATATCTAGGATTATGAGCCAAAAATCGGTGGAATAAAAACGTCGTTTTGAGCAAGTGTGTTGAAAAATAATTTTTGTTTGCATGTTTCAGGCGGTGCCTACGAATACTCAATGCCCCCTCCCCCGCCGCCGCTCTACCACCACCCCGCCGCCGTTCACGAAGAGTACGTGATTGAAGACAAACACCACGGGCTGGGGCTAAGCGATCTCTTTGACATATCGCTCACAGGCATCGCCTTCTTGAGCTTCGGCATGTTCGTGTTACAAGTGCTGATGTGCATCTGTTCGGTCAGTATCAAGTTGTAGATGGCATTTACGCGGTTACTAATCGGCATCCGATCCGAGCGTATCCACAAGCCGCTCCAATATGTGGACGACACAGCACTGTGCATGTATACAGGATGATTCAGTAGACATAAGCAGGATCAAGCCTGCGTATTCTGTAAGTTATAAGCAACTGTTTCGTACCAGTATTTCTGAGATTAACGTTAATTTAATTTATACTGTTTTTAATTTTGTTTTATCCATAACAAATGACAAATTGGATGTCATCGGAGTCTGGTTACTTTTGAAAAATCGTATCTCACTCAAGTGTGACATTTTATTTTCTTCATAATCAAACTGCTGTCATAACGGTTAAAGAGGTTTCTTTGTTAATTAAGTGTTGTAGGGTGTCCACGATTGTAGATAATCAAATTTGTCCTTAAAAAAAGTTAGATGATAGAAAAAAGCGTAAATGTTTTACTTAAATATGACGGTGAACGATTCATTAACATTTACTGATTGTGTAGGCTTGGTCCTGCTCACGTCTGTACAGCCAAGTCCCGATCGCACAATGGAGCGGCATTCGTATTTGCATCCAATTTCAGGACTACCTTATACATACACAGCCTCCATAATATATAGTTTATATTTAAACTAACTCTGCACATAGTCAACGTCCCCTCATTCCTCCAAGTGCTGCCATACTGCCCCAATCTATTCACTCTATCACTGCTACTCTTTATTGCACACCTCACACGTTTATATACCTAAACAAAGAAAATAAAATAAATTCCACCTACGTTTAAATATGACTCACGCTACACCGGGCCGAGGCCGGGCCGGAGCTTCCGGCGCTTCGTTTTCTACGGAAAGCACCACGTGATCACCGATCAGCCATCATAGAAAATGACGTGTCGGACACC